>NW_022436942.1:23121635-23149559 GCF_009761245.1 Sapajus apella | reverse complement strand
TTGAGTCTTGCTCTGTGCCCAGGCTGGAGTGCAATGGCGGGAACTCAGCTCACTGCAACCTCAGCCTCCCAAGGTTCAAGCAAGTCTCCTGCTTCAGCTTCCCAAGAAGCTGGGATTACAGGCGCCTACCACCACGCCTGGCTAATTTTTGTATTTTTTTGTTTGTTTGTTTTTTAGTAGAGTCGGGGAGTCATCATGCTGGCCAGGCTGATCTCAAATTCCCAACCTCAGGCTCTCCGCCCGCCTCGGCCTCCCAAAGTGCTGGGATTACAGGCGTGAGCCACCGCGCCCGGCGGGTTCGCGTTTCTGAGAATCTAATGCCACTGATCTGAGGGGCGGTGCTCAGCTTGCTTAGCTCATCCTGCAGTGCAGTACCTTTACAGACCACTGACAGGGACCGGACCCCTGCTCTAACCCTTTCCCAAGGCCCCATTGAAATGAGTTCACTGTCACCTGGGAAGTCACAGAAAGCTTGAAAAGCCTAAGGTATACACTGGGGATGGTTTGGGGAACCTGGCTGGGAAAGCTGTCCCTGAGAAAGGGAAGTGGGCAGGTTGGAGGTAGAAGAGGGAGTCAGTGATTGACTAATGAGTGGAGAGCACTGAGGACCCACGATCAAGTTTCCGTTTGTACCTTAGTCCTAACACCATCCAAACCCAGATACTCCCAGGAAATCACCCCGACCTGCAACTTCCACCAGCCTTCCATGAAACCTCGATTTTCACCAACAGGTTATAATGATCGGTTAGGTGCCTGCATCTTACCCTGTAAGGTGAACCGGAGAGAAAGAACAGTGCTATTCCGCCCGCTGCCCCCGCCCTGGCCTGGCACAAGTACTGTCCCCTCCCCCATACTGTTTATGTAACGTTTGTGGAACGGTTTTCACAATTTGCGGGTTCTAGGGAAGTCCAAGTCCAGGCCCAGCTTGCTCACCCAATAACTTCACCAGGGGGCGCGGCGGCCCCGGCGACTCAGCGACTGTGGGGAACGCTTCGGGCTCGGAGCGCTTAGCGGGCGGTCCCCGCCAGCCCCTCCCTACGACCTGGGCGGGAACCGAGGCCGCGCGCAGGCCGCTTCTAACAGGGGCCCCCCACTTTGGGAGTCATCGCCGGAGCCTGGGTGCCTGGAGCTCCGCCCGCCACCCCTTCCCGGGCCCGCTGGAGCCCGGCGCCCCGACCCGGGGCCGGTAACCAGGCGCACATGGCCTGCCCGGCCCTTGTTTGTCCTGGCAGCGCGCCGCCGCTATTTGAAGCGGTTTTTATCTCCCAGAAACCAGCAAAACCCCATGCGGAGTCTAGGGAAGATGAAAGGGGCCGAGGGGCTGGGGAGGGGAGGACCGCGAGGCTGCGGCGGGAGGGAGCTGGCACCGGACAGGCGGAGACCGGGAGGCGAAAGGGCCAGACTCTGGGGGGTCCGGAGGAGCCTGCCCGGCGGGGTTGGGGCGGGATCCCGGGGGTCCACCCTAGGCCGCCGCCTCACTCAGACCAGCTCCAAGGCACCCCCTGCCCTTCCTCCGCCCCAGCCCCCTCTCCCGGGTCTCTTCAGTCACAGCCCCCAGCCCACTAAAGAAGTCTTCGGAACTCGGATTTCTTCAAAGCGCCTTTGAAGCAGCGCTCCCAGCCAGAGGGCAGGAGATTTCGCACCTGGGCGGGGGCGGGAGTGGCGTCAGGGTGGGGAGGCGGGTCGTAACCCGAGACCGCCCAGGGTCGCCGGCCCCCTCCCAGCCGTAGCAGCACCTCCTGCGGCCAGCGCGGTGGACTGCCTGACGCGGGGTGCAGCTGGGAGTCGGGTCCAGGTTGGGGGGAGCGGCCTGTGCGCCCCCTCGGCCCAGCTGGGTAACTTTGGGAGGCGGGGGCCGCACAAAGCCCTATTGTGGCTTGGGAATGGCTGCCACAGTGTGGCTTTTGTTCCTCTGCTAACTCCGTGGCGGGCACAACTGATTGCAGGCCCGGGGCAGGGGGCGGGTGACGTGCCAGGCCGCGTCCGCCCGCCGGGAGCCGCACCACCGCCGGACTGGGGCGGCGCAGTGGTCCGCACTGCAACCGCGGTGCCCGCGCTCGGGCCGCGTCACTGCACTGACGAGGGTCGGTTGGTGCAGTCCAGAAAGGGCCAGGGTAGAAACCAGTGAGTCTTCCCGACTCTGCAGAAAGCACTGCACGCCCAAAAACTGAACACGGCTGGAGGATTTGACCGATAAACAATTTTGTGTTTTGTTTTGAGACGGAGTCTCGCTCTGCCACCCACTCTGGAATGCAGTGGTGCGATCTCTGCTCACTGCAATCTCCGCCTCCTAGGTTCCAGCGATTCTCTTGTCTCAGCCTCCCAAGTAGCTGGGACTACGGGCGCCTGCCATTACGCCTGGCTAATGTTTGTATTTTTAGTAGAGACGGGGATTTCACCATGTTGGCCAGGATGGTCTCGAACTACTGACCTCAGGTGATCCGCCTGTCTTGGCCTCCCAAAGTGCTGGGATTACAGGTGTGAGGCACCGCGCCTGCCGATAAACTATTTAACCGCGAGCATAGTAAGCAAACAGGCGCAATAGAATATTCGCCCATGGGTGGGTAGTCCCCAATTTGCCAAAGAAAAAAATCTTTGAACCACTCTTCGCCCTTCCTCTTCTCTTTTTCTCACCAGGACAAAATTTCAAATCCAACTTTTATTTATTAAATTAAAAAAAAAAAAAAAGAAAGATTCCACAAAGGGCATAATCCCTTCCTTTCCACAATGTTCTCTCCCCAAGCTCCAGCGGCTTTAACCCTTTAACTTGGGGCCTTGAGACAGCAGGGGACAGAAAAGGAGGATCCAAATTTACAGGAAAGGCACTAAGCGGCTTTAAAAGTCACTGGAGGTGGAGGTGGGAGCATCGGAAGTACCAGGGTGGGGGCACGTGGGTGCACTCCCAGATCAGCTCGGGAGCCTCTGTCCTCCTAGCCCTGTAAGTTCTTCTTTCTCAGGGCTGCCAGGCACCAGGTCTGGCACAGTGCCTTGCACAGAGTAGGCACTCAATAAATACTTGATTTATTTGAATTTGATCCCAGAGAAAGCCTTCCCCACCCATTCTTCAGGAGGTGTACCTCCAAACCAATGTCCCCCTGTTAGATGGACTTCCCCAAAGAGCACGTCTAAGATGGCAGCTGCAAACCTCCATAACCATGGCAACAGGGGATTGACCTGATGGGGTCATGGTGTCTAAGGGGAGGGGCAGTGTAAGAGCCTGCTCTGGGGTCAAGGGAGCTGGGGTACATTCCAGTCTTTCTCCCCTCCATAGGACTTGAGGTTTCACAGCTTCTGGCTGGGGCTGGGGATATTAAGTATCCCCTAATCAAGAAATACCCCATCAACTCTTTAGCAGAGATCTAGCTAACCCAATGTGTAGAGACTTCATTAAAAGAGAAACCCCATCGATTGAGATCCTGATGATAGACATTCTATTAACAAGGCCTTCTCGGCCGGGCGCGGTGGCTCACGCCTGTAATCCCAGCACTTTGGGAGGCCGAGGCGGGTGGATCATGGGGTGAAGAGATCAAGACCATCCTGGTCAACATGGTGAAACCCCGTCTCTACTAAAAATACAAAAAATCAGCTGGGCATGGTGGCGCATGCCTGTAATCCCAGCTACTCAGGAGGCTGAGGCAGGAGAATTGCCTGAACCCAGGAAGCGGAGGTTGCGATGAGCCGAGATCGCACCATTGCACTCCAGCCCGGGTAACAAGAGCGAAACTCCGTCTCAGAAAAAAAAAAAAAAAAAAAAAAAAAAAACCAAGGCCTTCTCCACTAACATTTTGTCTATACAGAGATACATTTGGCTAGAATTTTCTGGCAGAAATGGATCCGCTTCCCTCCCCAGCTCACTCAACCTGACCCGTCATCATAACTTACATAAATAGAATTATTATTATTACTATTCATTACTCCTGGTACATAGGGGTTAAATATACAGGCCTGGGGGCAGCCTCCCTGACCCTGGGGTCACCCCATCTTTGGGATCAGATCCCCACTGGTCTGCCCCCTTCTTGGCACCCTGCCTCTGGCCAGGTCACTAACCCCAATCCCCCTAACCATGGTCCCTGATGAAGAGGCCACCAGGGGGCAATAAATTATCATCATTATCATTGTGTTTGTGAAAAGGAAAAAAGGCTCTGGAGAATGGCAAGCAATGGTGGGAAGCTGGGAAGACTGACTGGAGCCTGGAGGCTGAGGGACAGCAGTAAATAAACTTGAGAAGCAGAAAGGGTACATACATGTCAAGGAGCTAGATGAAGAACTATTATTGGGAGCCCAAATGGAAAGAAAGTGAGTTGGCATAGCAGGGCCAGAGTCTAGGAGGCTGGAGTGCAGGAATCAGGCACAAAGGGAGGGCCTGAGATGAGACTTTCCAGAAAGCCAGTCTCATGGTGAATGGAGAAGGTGAGATGAGGAGGCATGCAAGGAGATACCCAGGCTCAGAATGGCCAGGAGGGAGACAGAGGGAGAGATCCCCAAAAGATGCATGCGTGGGGTAAAGAGAGCGATTGTCAAGCAGTGGTCCAGAGAGCCAAGAGAGACTGGCAGGTGAGCCCTGGGGTGGGAGGCCTTCCACCCAGCTCAGATCTCCAGCAAGTTGCTCTGCTCAGGGCTGGCTCCAGGGGCTTTCTCTGGGGTCGCTGGTGAGGCAGAAGGTCGGGGTGTCTGACTGGCCTCCTCTTCCCCAGTGTTGCGGCCCTCCCCTAGCTCCTTGGGGCCACTGGGAGGGGGACCTGGGCCTGGCTCGCCGTGGGTGCGCTGGTGTTTGCTCAGATGGTCGCTCCGGGTAAAGCGCTTGGAGCAGAGCAGGCAGGTGAATTTCTTCTCCCGGGTGTGAGTGCGCACGTGGCGCTCCAGCTCATCCGAACGAGTGAACCGCTTGCCGCAGAAAAGCCAGTTGCAGACGAAGGGCCTCTCGCCCGTGTGCCAGCGCAAGTGGGCCTTCAGGTGCGAAGCCTTGCCATACACCTTGCCGCAGCCAGGGATGTGGCAACTGTGGATGGGCTTCTTCCGCAGCCCAGCTGCTGCTGCTCCCAGCCGCTCTAGCTCCTGGCAGTTGGGGCAGTCACAGGAGGAGCGCCCTGCCCCACTGCCCCCATATCCACCACTGCCCCCAGTGCTGGCGCCCCGTGGGGGTTTGGCTCCACCACTCCCCTCTAGCTGCCCGCTATTTCCCACTGCCTTGGGTTTATAGACGTCTTGGGGCAGGACATGCTGGGGCCCTGGTTGCAAGAGGTGGGGAGCTGGGTAGGGGGCTGGATTAAGGGGGGCAAAATCGGATGGGTAGGTGGGCAGCTGGGGGTTCAGTGGAGGCTGAGCAGGGCCTGCAGGCAGTGTTCCTTGCAGTCCATCACCCTGGCCCTGCCCCCCACCTAGCCAGTTGCCTCCAGGGTGCATGTCCCACCAAGGAGTAGGAGCGTTGCCCGGGCCTGGTGAAATTCCTGCATGGATGCCCGCCTTGTACCAGGAACCATAGGGGTGTGTCATGTCCAGAGAGGTGTAGACACTGGGTAGGCAGTCAGAAGAGCTGTGCCCCTTGGGCACTAGTAGCCCAGGGTCCTGGGTGCCAGTGGGCCCAGGGAATGAATGGGAAAAGGGAGGGTAGTCATTGGCATAGCCTGAGGTGGGTGCTGGAGGACTGCCTGCAGGTGAGAGGAGCCCATTTGTGCTTGAAAAGGGGGCTGGATAAGCATCCCCCATGGCTTTGGGGGCTGAAAGGTCACTGCCCACAGAGTACGGCTTCTTTGTGCCCACTTTGCCCAGTGTTGTTGAGTCCCGAAGAGGGCTGGAGCCACCAAATTTGCTGCAGGCTGCCGTCAGCATGGCCAGGGGACTGGAGCCATAGTGAACTTCCTCCTGTGGAAAGAGGGATGCACTGCTTAGGGAGAGGGGAGGACAGGTGCAGAATGAAGGGCAGCTTTTTAGGACTGAGACCTAGAGACATCCGTAACAGAACAGAGAGGTCAGGGAAGAGTTGAAGAGGGTGGAGACTTACAGGTAAAAGAGGTTGGCCAGTAAGAACTGGAACTCAGGGCAGAGCTCACATGGAGTCACAGGAGAACAGAGGCTGAAGACTGCAGCCCAGTGCCCTAACCTGGGAGGCAGTAGGCAGAGCTCATTCTGGAGTTACTAGTGATGTCCAAGGGGCCTCCAAGGAACAGGAACCTCTTTTCTTTTTTGAGGTAGAGTCTTGCTGTTGTCGCCCAGGCTGGAGTGCAATGGTGCGACGTTGGCTCACTACAACCTCTACCTCCTGGGTTCAAGAGATTCTCCTGCCTCAGCCTCCTGAGTAGCCGGAACTACAGGCGCATGCCACCGCGCCCAGCTAATTTTTTTGTATTTTTAATAGAGACAGGGTTTCAGCATATTGGCCTGGATGGTCTCCATCTTCTGACCTCATGCTCCACCCGCCTCAGCCTCCCAAAACGCTGGGATCACAGGTGTGAGCCACCAAGCCCAGCCTATGTTTTTAAATAAAAAGAAAAGAAGATCAAGTGTGGTGGCTCACATCTGTAATCCCAGCACTTTGAGAGGCTGAGGAGGGTGGCTTTCAAGGTCAGGAGTTCAAGACCAGCCTGACCAATATAGTGAAATCCCATCTCTACTGAAAATACAAAAAATTAGCCAGGTGTGGTGGCAGGTGCCTGTAATCTTGGCTACTCAGGAGGCTGAGGCAGGAGAACCACTTGAACCCTGGAATGCAGTGGCACAACCTTGGCTTTGCCTCCCAGGTTCAAGTGATTCTCCTGCCTCAGCCTCCCACGTAGCTGGGATTACAGGTACATGCCACCACGTTCAGCTATTTTGTATTTTTAGTAGAGACAGGGTTTTACCATGATGGTCAGGCTGGTCTCAAACTCCTGACCTCAAGTGACCCACCTGCCTTGGCCTCCCAAAGTGCTAGGATTACAGGCATCAGCCACCATGTCCAGCCAAAAAACTTTTTTTTTAGAGACAGGGTCTCACTCTGTCTCCCAAGCTGTAGTGCAGTAGCGCCATCATAGCTCACTGTAGCCTCAAACTTCTTTTTGGGCTCAAGCGATCCTCCCACCTCAACCTCCAGAGTAGTTAGGACTACAGGCACATGCCAGGTGGCTCTTTTTATTTTTATTTATTTATTTATTTATTGAGACAATGTCTTGCTCTGTCACCCAGGCTGGAGTGCAGTAGTGCAATCTCGGCTCACTGCAATCTCCACCTCCCAGGTTCAAGCAAGTCTCCTGCCCCAGCCTCCCGAGTAGCTGGGATTACAGGCGCTCACCACCATTCCTGGCTAATTTTTGTATTTTTAGTAGAGACAGGTTTTCACCATGTTGACCAGGCTGGTCTCGAACTCCTGACCTCGTGATCCGCCCACCTTTGCCTCCCAAAGTGCTGGGATTACAGATTACAGGCCTGAGCTGACACATCAGATTTTTTTTTTTTTTTTTTTAGAGGGAGAGTCTTGCTCTGTCGCCAACCTGGAATGCACGATCTCAACTCATTGCAACCTCCACTCCCGGGTTCACGCAATTCTCCTGCCTCAGTCTCCTGAGTAGCTGGGACTACAGGCACACATCACCACGCCCAGCTAATTTTTGTATTTTTAGTAGAGACAGGATTTCACCATGTTGACCAGGATGGTCTCAATCTATTGAGCTCATGATCCACCCTCCTCTGCCTCCCAAAGTGCTGGGATTACTGGCGTGAACCATCGTGCCCAGCCTAGCTCTTTTTAAATGGCTGTGGGAAGAACTGGTGAAAGAGACAGCAGCTAGCTGAGGTGGGAATTGGGGATCCTGACCTTTGGAAGTCGGTTTGGAGCAGAACGAGGCCATGGTCAGGGTCTTGAAGAGGAAAGATGGGGCTCAAAGAGCAGCATGGGGAGAAGACCAAAGTATTAGAGGACTGTATTTGCTCCCATGCCTTATTTTCCAGCCTTATCCCATACCCCCTATTTCGTTTTCTGTCGCTGCATCAGCTCCTGACTAAGGCAGTGGCCTGGTCTCCCTGAGGTCCAATCCTCATGTCCCTGGTAAGGAATCTCTTGGCAGGGACTCAGGCTGGGGAGCAAGAGGAAGTGATGGTGGAGACACTGGGACATTGAGAGGGAACAGGGCTGCAGCCAAGCCAGAACTGTGGCTGAGACAAGAATGCCTTTCAAGCAGGCAGTGTGCACCTCCTGCTTTGTGGTGCCAGCTGGTACCCCTCTGAGAGGGCTAGAAGAACCCAAAGTCATCATGCCCTTCCAAGGCAAGGAATTGGGGTGACTAACATACTGGCTCACAGCCACATTGCTCCATGCCTCAGTGTCCCCTAACACATAGTCCTTCTAGCACCGTGAATGACGGAAGATATGGATGTAGTGCATGGGTGTCTTTTCGAAACGTAAAGTATCTTGTTAATGCCCACCATGCTGCTGCTACCAGGCCAAATCACCCTCAGGAGCTCATGGTACCTCTCTTTGGGTGTCATCCAGGGAAGAAATGCTCTATAGCATCCCTGGCTGGCATAGACATTCATGAATTGCTGGGAATCCCATCAAAAAAAATGCCCTCAAAATCTAACCCTATACAGTTATATGGGTTTGAAAGGACTAGAAAAGCAGTTTTGAGGATTGGGGTCTTCATAAGCTGATATGCCTGTTGCTTTCCCAATAAAGCAGAGAAGAGAACTCAAGAATCCAGGGTTCTCACACCTGCCTGGCAGCTCCTAGTATGTAGCATGTGTATGATGCCCATCCGAGAGGTGGGCCTGGGGCCCTGGGGTTGCCATGAGGCGTGTGTGCAGCCCCTCCCGCGCTGCTCCCCAAGTGCAAACCTGCTGCTCCTCCTGGGCAGTTACCTCCCTCTAAGGTCCTGTTGACTCCCAAACTGAGCCACCAAAAGCTTTCTCCAGTCTAACCACAGTGAACACCCACGGTTGCTTCTAGTCAGGGTTTTCCTGGAACCCCTGATCTTCCAAGCAGAGGGTGAGCTACAGCAGGGTAGCTGATGAGGAGGAGTCAAATCCTAGCAGAGAAAAGAGGTAGAAACATGGAGCTCAAAGGAGAGGGGCAGATACTCAGAGACATGGGGCACAAAGGACCTGTGTAGGGTGACAAATTGACATAAAAGGCCCATAGCAATGGGGGAAGGAGGACTAGAGAGGAAAAATTGGCATTAAATAGCAGAAATAGGTGTAATTCCAGTGCTTTGGGAGGCCAAGTTGGGGAGGGTTGTTTGAGACCAGCCTGGGCAACATAATGAGATCCCCATCTCCATAACAAATATAAAGATTAGCTGGGCTTGGTGGTGCACCCCTGTAGTCCAGGCTCCTCGGGAGGCTGAGATGGGAGGGTCACTTGAGCTCAGTAGTTAGAAGCTGCAGTGAGCTATGATTGCGCCGCTGCACTCCAGCCTGGGCAACAGAGCAAGACCCTGTATCAAAAACAACAAAAAAGAGGCAGAAATAGGCAGGGACCTAAAAAAGCAGAAAGGTAAAAAGACACAAACTAAGAAGGAGAGATGATGGAAAAGAGACTGGGCTAGAAAAGCAAAGGAAAGCAGAGAGGAGAAGAAAGGAGCAGAAAAAAGAAAAGGGGGAGGAGGAAGAAGAAAGGAGACTTCCTACCTAAGAGAAAACCACCATGGGGCTGGGCCCCAGAAAACCCCCAGACCAGGCCACTCCTCCCTCCTTCTCCCCCCTGACCGCCCCCTCTCCCTCTGCCCAGCCCGGCTCCGATGGTTTCCCTGCGGTCGGTTTATTTTTAAAAACGCCGACGCCGTCCCCCGCCCGGCCCTCACACTGCGGCCACAGGGGCCTCAGCCAAGCCCAGGGACCCCACCCAGCTGTGGGGAGGGAAGGAGGGGTGAAAGAAGGCAGCCAGCCCTAGGCCAACAGGAGACCCCAGCTCTGGGGAGTGGAGGCCCAGAGGGCCCTTGAGGGCAGGGAAGGGGGAGGGAAGAACCAGACCCACTCAGAATGCTCTGGAGGCTATGGGCTGAGCACGTGGCTAAGTTTCACCACAGCCTCAGTTTCCTTCTCTTGCTGATTGTTCTCTCCTGGGAACTCGGGGAAAGAGTCCTCGTTAAGAGTTCTAAGTACGTGTCCCCATACCTGATCAGAAGTGTTCCCTTTCCAGGGCCCAGTAGTCCCACCTTCCAGCTGTTCCCTCCCGACCTCCACCCACCACCTTTAAAAAAATAAAAACAAAACAAAAAAACAGACTTCAAGTATTGAAGTGGGACTGTTTGGAAAAAGAACAGGATAGGAGCGGTCCCAACTTTCCCACCCAGATGTGGAGCAGGGGAACGGGACCCCTCCTCCCAGGGAGCTGGTGGTGCAGTGCCCAGCCTGGCCTCCCAGTGGGAATCTCACTAGACATCTCAGGGCTGACTGGCCTTAGGTTCCGAGCAGCCAAGATCCCATTTTCCAGTTCTCAACGTTCTCAGCCTTCTCCCAAGTTCGTTAGTTCTCCCGGCTTCCCAGTTCTCCATTCCCACCTAGGCATCCAACAATTCTGCCTCCTTCCTGTTCCCCTGCATTTCACTTGGCCCAGGTGAGCCCCCCATCAAGCAGCAGCTGCTTCCCTCTCTGAACCCCAAGTTCTTCCCACTACCAGAGAGCCTACCCATACCAGGCAGAGGGGTTCCTGGGGAGATGGGGAGGAAGTTGAGGACCCAGGTACCCAAAAACTAGGTGAGAGTGGTAGAGAGACGGACGGGAGGGACTGGTGTGCCTGTGTTGTAGGCATCTCCAGCTCGCAGGAGTGAGGGGACGTGAAAGGCTAGCTTCCACGACACCCTCCTCTCACCATGCGCTACCCCAATCCTATGTCTTTCCAGCAGGCCTCTGAGCCAGTCCCTCCCAAGCCACCAGCGCCACGTTGGCAACACTGGCATGATGCCCACGCCCACTGACACTGTCCCTGCCCTGGGTGGACCCAGGATTTCCATGCTTCTTATTCCTCAAGACCACAGTGCTTCAATGATGGCTCAAAATAGAGTCTGTTGGGGAGGTGGCAGGATGACAGTCTGCCCCCATTGCAGCTGTGGGTAGAGTACAACAGCCAGGGACCCCTGGCTGGATACAGAGTGTGACAAGGGATGTGGTGGCCATCTGGCTGGCTTGCATGCTATTCCCCAAACTCAGCCACAAACTCACGATCTCACAGACTTCTGCACACGCCAGTCCTCACCTGGACTCATAGCACTCAGATGGCCCAACTTTCTCTCTCTCTCTCTGTCTCTCTCTTTCACAGAGCCAGCAGCGGGCGGGCACACTCCACTGCACCCTAATGATTATACTCAGACCAATGAACACAGGTGTTCAAAGACTCCTGCCCCATCTCTCACACACACTTCTCCTACAGGTTGATTGAGTCGGCTTCCTGCTTGGCCCAGCACCCCTAGGCCTGAGCTAGGGCACTGGGAAGAGAGATGTGGGACCCAAGAATGGGGAAGAGTCAAGGCTTTTGGGGAGGGCCCTCTGGCCCTAAATTCCTGCAGAGAGGCCCAGAAAGCAAGACAGAGATAGTGACAGAGGAACAGTGTCAGAGACCCAGAAGCAGGGAGGACTCTGGCCCTGAGTGGCTGTGAGCCCTCCCTTCCCAACTCCGTGGCTGGGGTCCCCCAGAAGCCCTGGTAGAGTCAGAAATTTCTCAAGACCCCAAACCCTGACCCCCATCGTACCCCAGTTCCCTTTGTCCCCGCGCCAGAGGCAAGGGATGCTGGGGTCCCAGCCCAGAGGGGAAGTGGCCCAGTCCGCCCTGGAGCCTCCCACTCCCAAAATAGAGCTGAGTTTGTCTTTGGCTGAAAGCTAAATATTTGTGAGCCGGGCAAGCGGCCTCAGACCCCGTCCCTCCTCCTTGGTTCCCTCTCAGGCCTGGGCTCAGTTCCCCTGGTCAGCCCCCGACGGCGCAGGCTGGTCTCCTTTCTCCCACAGCCTTCCTCCTCGCCTCCACATACCAGCTCATGGGCCCAGCCCCCTCCCCACACAACAGGCAAGATCCCGCCTGGGATACGAGTCCCAGGAGACAGGACCCCTAAAGAACTATACCCAGTTGCTGCTCTGTGCCCCCCTCAGCCAGTCCTCTCTGCCTTCTACCTCTGCTGCCAGCTTATCTGTTCCCACCCCTCTCTCCTCAGTCCCCTCTCCGCCTCTCCCCTCCTATCCCCATCCCTTCTCCACTCCTCACAGTCAGTGTGCTTAGCTGGGATACGTTCCTCCTTCTGACCTAATCCCCTCCCACCTTCTTTTCACTGCCCTCTGACCCCCGGCCCTATTCTTCCCTCCCTTTTCTCCTGCCCCCTGCTTCCCCTTCTTGGACCCCACTCCTCTCTCCACATCAGAAGGACCCCTGGAATTGACAGGCACCTCAGTTACTATCTATGTGAGTTGCAGGAGGTGGGTGGGCAGGGACTAGGACTATTAGGGTTGTGGCTGGTTTCCTGGGGGGAAGAGGGGACAGTTACCTCAAGCACGGAGGACGCCATCCTGAGGCTGGGGAACGGGTCCCAAGGAGCCAGGCAGATGGAGAGAGCTGAGCCGTGGGGGGGGGGGAGAGAGAGAGAAGGGAGAGGGAGGGAGAATGGGAGAATGAGAGAGAAGAGATCTAAAGTTAGAAGGGACCGGGGTGGGGGGTAGGGGGTGGGGGGCTGCTCTCTGTCTGTAGGGATCCACCCTCTAATTACAGCTTTCCCAGCGGAGAAGGCTCCGGATCCAATGAGGAGGGCGAGAGAGGGAGGCAGAGGGTCCAAATTTCCTGCTCCATTTGCTAAGCTCCCCAAAGAAGGGATCAGGGAGGGAGAGGAGAAAAAGGGGCGCTCATGGAAGGGGTAGGAGGCAGGAAAAGGGGAGAGCAACAAGGGCCAGTTGTCAGGGCTTCGTCAGGGGCTGCAGAGGGGAGAGGTTAAAGGGATGGTGGACCCCGGTGTCCTACACGCGGCAGCAATCCCACAGGCATCTGTGGACACCCCTCCCAGCGCTCCCCAGCGTCATGTACCTGGGGGAACCTGGGGCTGGCTGTCCCGAGTCTTTCCTCTCTGGAGGTCTGGCAGGGAGACTGCAGGCAGCGGGTGGCCTGAGGGTGCTGGGAGGGATCCGCTGTCTCCCAGGCCAGCTCCACTCCCGTTCCCGCTCGGGCTCCGGTCCTACAGTCCTACTCTGACTCCAGAGTCCTTGCTGCTGCTCGGTGGCTGCTGCTGCTGCTACTGCTGCTGCCGCCCGCCGCTGCTGAGGGAAGGAACAGGAGGGAAAAGGAACAAACCCCAAACCACTAATTAGAGATCCAGGGGGGGATGGGGGGTTGGGGACGACACTCACACAGAGAGACTGGAACGCACTGACATACACACTCGTGGCCAAACACAGGGGTGATGCGTGCACATGTACACACACAGTACCACTCACAGGGGCACGGCCACTGTCATGAATGAACACAGATGGACACACGCAAATGCACACGGTAACACGCTGGAGGCACACGCGCCACACCCGCCCCAGCTGACCATGGAGAACTTGCTTCCCCAGTCACCCACCGGCCTCTAGATCAGGAGAGCAGCGTGTACGTGCCCAAGTGTGTGTGTGTCTGTGTGTGTGTTGTGTGAAGAGGGACGGAAGGTTCTGAGGTGGAGGCTTCTGCTGCCTAAACTTTTAGTGTCACTGAGGTAGGTTCCAGAGTAAGGCCTGGAGGAAGGGGTGAAGAGTTAGGGAAGGCTTGGTATTGGCTTGGGGGTCCCTCAGTTTTCCTCCCAGTGCCTCAGTTTCACTGTTTGGATACGTAGGCCTACCTTACCTTGTGGGGCAGAGCCTGGATCTTCTGATGAAGAGAGAATTTAAGACAGGCAGGAGGCCAGGCGCAGTGATTTATGCCTATAATCCCAGCACTTTGGGAGGCCAAGGCGGGTGGATCATCTGAGGTCAGGAGTTCGAGACTAGCCTGGCCAACATGGTGAAACACCATCTCTACTGAAAATACAAAAAAAAATTAGCCGGGTGTGGTGGTGTGTGCCTGTAATCCCAGCTACTCTGGAGGCTGAGGCAGGACAATCATGAGCCTGGGAGGCAGAGGCTTCAGTAAGCCAAGATGGTGCCACTGCACCCAGCCTGGGTGACAGAGCAAGACTCCATCTCAAAAAAAAAAAAAAAAAAAAAAGAGAGGCAGGGGTGAGGGTGGCCGTGGAAGGTCATTGGGTCAACTCATTCATACTGACACCTAGCACCTTTGGATTATTTCCCCCAAAAAGAAATGCCCTCACCTCCATCATTCCTTGTCAGTTACCGTCCCTGGGCCTCTCTTGGAGGCCATGAGTTTAATCTCCACCCTTTGGTGGACAGTTCTCCTGAGTGATCTGACTTTCCTGGGAACTCCCAGTTCCCTTTCTCATTGTCATGCCTCAATTCCCTCTTCCAAAGAAAGAACTGAAGTTACAACTTAATAAGGGCTTCCCAACTTTGACTTCCCATCAAAATAGGAAATAAGAGAAGAAAGGTCAGCCAGGTTGGGAGGGAAACCCAAAAAGTCTATTACCTGAAACCTGGGCCCTGGACCCCCAGGTGTTTATGGGAGAGAGAGGACTGGGCAGCCTAGTGGTGGAACCGACAGCTCTCCCGCAGGGGGCTTCGCGTGCTGGGGTTGTTTGGCAGTTTATTCCTTAACACACATCTCTCCCCCTCCCAGCTCTTCCTGTCAGGGGAATAAAGCCCTGTCCTTTCCACCCTCCTCACTCCTCAACACCATCCCCTCACTTTCTCGGAGTGCCCACTTCCTCGCTCCTTTAGCTCTCCCAGATCTCCAAAGAAAAGTCTGGGAGGTGGCAGGAGCAGATGGAGGTCCAGGGAGGTCTGCATAGCAGTTTTGCCAACAGGCAGGCACGAATTTCAGGGTAGGACCCAGGAGTTCTGGATTCTAGCCCCACGATTTGATTTACCCCAAGGAACTCTGGGAATCCAAGGTTTAGGGGAAGGGTTAGGGAACCAGGTAGCTGACAAAGAGAAAGAAGCAAAAGAAGAAACAGAGCAAATGAAACTGTCCAAGAGAATCAGAAGAGATATCACTCGGTGTAAGAAAGAGATAGGAAAGAGGAAAACAGAAGACCAGATGTGTGGTTTAAAAAAAAAAAAAGAAAGAAAGATCAGGAAAAAAACTAAAAAGGTACAGAAACAGGACAGAGGAACAAAGATGGAGAGACAAAGGCTTGGGAAGGACAGGGAAAATAGCCTGAGGCATAGCCAGGTCCAGAAGAGGAGGAGGAGGAGGGTTGTGCTGCCAGGCAGGTGGGGGGGCGGGGATGGAACATAAATAGCGCATAATTGTGTCCGCTGATTACACGGGCCACCCCACCCGTCTGCCCGAGAGGAAGTGCCCGTGGTGGGGTGTCCCTGTGACCTCACGGTCTCCCCCTGGTTGGGAGGAGTCTGAGACTGAGGTGCCAGTTGGATTTCTGGGGCCCCCAACTCAGATGTTGGGAAGGAGAAAATTTAGAGCAATTCCTGTATCACCAGCAGAAAAGCCTAAGACCAGTTTGATCAGGAAGGAAACTGAGGCAGAGGAGGACTCTAGAGAGGCTTCCCTTCTACCCCGTGACCCTCTAAAGAAGAGAGAGCAGGTGAGGAGGGGGTTGGGACTCAGATTAGATGAGAGAAGAAAGGAAGAGACCGAAGGGGAAAAGGAGGAAGGGTGGAAAGATGAATGGACAGGGCTGGGGAGAGGAGTTGGAAGGAAGGGTCACCTTCTCACTCCCCGTGTGGGCTTTAATCCCTAACCCTACCTGGGAAGGGGCAGACACATTCAAATCCTGAGTGCTGGGGAAAGAAAAATGAGGAGCAGAGTTCCAGGAAGATGGGAGCCAGGACCCCTGATGGGTCAACATAGGACAGTCCCTGGACACAGAGCCTGCCCCCCACCAGAGATCAGGGCCAAAGATGGGCAGAGGGGCTGCATGAAGCCCCTCTGCTCAGAACCCCCTGGGCTCTGACTTCTCCCACATCCTTTTTAAAGATAATCCTGCAGGCCAGCTGAGGTGCTCGTGTTCCTGGGTCTAGCTCCCCAGTCTCCTTCCCAGTGCCCTGAGGGGCTGGGGGCAGCAATTAGAAGCCTTAACCAAGGACTTACCTCCACCCTCTCAGGCCTTCCTCAGCCCAGCCTCCCAGGGGGTGGGGCAGCCCAAGCAGAGGCGCCATGTGGCAGGGGCGGGTAGAGGCTGCGGCTCTGGTCCTTCCAGTATAAACCCCCTAGGCATCTGGTTTCTATCCACCACCCCCCACCACCCTGGGGGCCCCTCAGCCTCCGCCCATGGCCACCCAGACACTGAACTCCAAGGGATGGATGCCCCAGAAGGAAGGGGTGGGATGATGCCTTTCTGATATCCCAATGCCAGGACTCGCTGAACCACAGGAACCACTCCCTTCTCGCCCTCCCCTAGGAGAATCAGGGTGGGCTTTCTAGGTTAGAGGGGGTTGAATCTGGAACTTGCCTCAGTTCTCCAAATGATTTTGGATCTTTTTGGAAAGATCAGTGGAGAGTGGGAGACCTGTACCCCCTACTCCCAAGGGATGCACCCTCCGTCGTGCACACCATCGCCCTCTACCACCCTTCTAGGCTGGGCTGTCTCTAACGGCCTCATCCAAAGTGACTCCCAACTCTTCATTGTTGCTGTTAGAGAAGGTTTGACTACCCTAGGGAGAATCACCAGAGAATAGTGAGCAGATCCCCTGAAATGGAGAGACTGACACATGCTCTAATGCATACCTGATGAGTGACACATCCAGATCTGCGTACTTGCACACACACAAGGTGACACATAATTCATACACATTTGTACTATGCAGGCACCCATATTGACGCACACTATATATACATATACTCTACAGATAATGCTTACCCCAGGACACCCTAACCCCCAATCATAAAAATGCACACACCAGTATGTTTACATGCATACAGACTCACAGTCACCTAGAATACGCCTCACGCGGACTCACAGACTCACATCAACACATGTATCTACACATGTGGCAAATGTCACACACATATACCCAGGGCTATCATTACAACTCTACAGCTCTGGAGATCCCTGAGGTCTCCTAAAGGCCATTTGGGAACCCCTCTCCCTATAAGGATCTGGGGATAAGGGTGATATGGAGACCACTGCCAGTCCTGCAAATTGCTGCCTCCAACTCCTACTAGTATAAGAAGCTCCAGCGTACCTTTAGGTCTGGTGCGTGTGGGGAGTATTTGATCCGATACTCCCCACACACACCAGAGTTCAGAGACCCAGATGGCCCCAGCGAACTCCCTGGCCCTGGGGAACCCCAGCTTCCCTACCCCCACCCAGGCCCCTGCTGCTCTGCGGCCCCGCTGACTCATCTCTCCCTCTGTGGAGCTCCCCAACCACAGGGGCCTGGAAGAGAAGCTTGGAAACTTGCGCTCATGTCCCGGGCCCCTGGTCTGGCCACTACCCCCCCATGCACCCAGCCCAGCCCTTGTCTCTAGTGGATACTCCAGCGACAGAGAACATAGAGGGGACAGGAAAGAAGAAGGCATCCAGAGACAGGGAAACAGAAAGACATGGGAGAGACAAAGCAGAAACAAATGGTGGGCCTACAGATAAGAGACCCTGAGCATCAGCTACAGTCTGTTGGGTCCTCCAAGAACAATGGGGCTGATGACCAGGAAAGCTTGCTCCTTGGATTGAAGGAACATCCACTCGTGGCCTCAGGATTTACAGACTGCTGAGTACCTTGACCCAGCATTTCTGACACGAAGCTCAGGGTACTTAGGGAAGAGGATCGAATTTTAGGAGGCAAAGCTGAGGACATGGGGTAGAAGGGAAACTTTTTTTTTTTTTTTTTGAGTGAGACGGGGTTTCACTCTTGTTACCCAGGCTGGAGTGCAATGGCGCGATCTCGGCTCACCGCAACCTCCGCCTCCTGGGTTCAGGCAATTCTCCTGCCTCAACCTCCTCAGTAGCTGGGATTACAGGCATACACCACCATGCCCAGCTAATGTTTTGTATTTTTAGTAGAGACGGGGTTTCACCATGTTGACCAGGATGGTCTCGATCTCTTGACCTCGTGATCCACCCGCCTCGGCCTCCCAAAGTGCTGGGATTACAGGCTTGAGCCACCGCGCCCGGCCAAAGGGAAACTTTTAAGAGGCTAGCAACCTTTGTATAGGACAGCTTGGAAAAGGAGCTCCCCACCCCAACAAATATGTAAACAAATTTACAGGTACAGACAGACTGCAACTTCCCTCCCTCTCTCCAGCATTAGGGCTATAAGGCAGGACTTCTGGGACAGGCTCTGGTTCCCCTCTTCTCTGAACCTTAGGTTCCTTCATTGACATTTGAGCCCTGATATAATCCGGCAGCTTTAGGAGAGGCAGATCAGAATCAGAAACAAGTGCCATGATGGAAGGAGGAAGAAGAAATCTGGATGGCAGGGGACAAAGAGGAAAATGAAAGGAAGGGGAAGACTGAAGACTGATTCTGAAACAAGGGGACCTGTCCTGGGTGGGTGTGTCTCACATGGGACAACACTGAATTAAGTAAGAACCTGGTCATCTCTAGAAAACGACCCTTTGGGCCGGTGCAGTGGTTCATACCTGTAATCCCAGCACTTTAGGAGGCCCAGGCAGGTGGATCACGAGGTCAGGAGTTCAAGACCAGTCTGACCAATATGGGGAAACCCTGTCTCTACTAAAAATACAAAAATTAGCTGGTCGTGGTGGCTTGCACCTGTAATCCCAACTACTTAGGAGGCTGAGGCAGAGGAATCGCTGGGACCCGGGAGGTGGAGGTTGCGATGAGCCAAGATCGCTCCATTGCACTCCGGCCCGGGGAAACAAGAGCAAAACTCTGTCTCAAAAAAAAAAAAAAAAAAGGAAAATTACCCTTTGTAAAAATGATATCCTAGAATCTGATACATGAAATATTCTAATGTCTTTCACCGGAGGAACTTGGGGTGATGGAATTCTGATTATATCATCCCTAGGAGTAAGGCTGAGCAACCCAAGGGGATGGTCCTTCAAAATCCTACATACAGGCTGGGTGTGATGGCTCTCAGGCCTGTAATCCCAGCACTTTGGGAGGCCAAGGTAGGCATATCACCTGAGGTCAGGAAGTTCGAGGCCAGCCTGGCCAACATGGCAAAACCCTCTCTCTACTAAAAATACAAAAATTAGCAGGGTGTGATGGTGCACGCCTGTAATCCCAGCTACTCAGGAGGATGAGGTAGAAGAATCACTTGAACCCAGGAAGCAGAGGTTGTTGTGAGCTGAGATTGAGCCACTGCACTCCAGCGTGGGAGACAGAACAAGACTCCATCTCAAAAAAAAAAAAAAATTCCTAAATACACATCTCTCTCCACTTTCTCTGACCTGCTGTGTTCTTGCTAGCACAGATTTTTGAGATGTGGAATGAACCTAGAGAACATTCTTTCATTCAACAAATGTTCAGAAAGCACCTATTTTGTGCCAAGCAACACTGGGCTAGACTTGCTCATGCAACAAGAAACAACCCTTCACCTCACAAACGAACCAGCAACTAACACAAAAGAGTAGGAAATATCTTTTTATTTTATTTATTTATTTATTTATTTTTTGAGACGGAGTTTTGCTCTTGTTACCCAGGCTGGAGTGCAATGGTGCCATCTCGGCTCACCGCAATTGGGTTCAAGCAATTCTCCGCCTCCTGGGTTCAAGCAATTCTCCTGCCTCAGCCTCCTGAGTAGCTGGGACAACAGGCATGTGCCACCATGCCCAGCTAATTTTTGTATTTTTAGTAGAGACGGGGTTTCACCATGTTGACCAGGATGGTCTCGATCTCTTGACCTCGTGATCCACCCGTCTCGGCCTCCCAAAGTGCTGGGATTATAGGCGTGACCCACCGCGCCCGGCCTATCTTTTTATTTTGAGATGGGGTCTCGCTCTGTCGCCCAGGCTGGAGTGCAGTGGCTCAATCTCAGCTCACTGCGAACTCCACCACCCAGGTTCAAGCCATTATACTGCCTCAGCCTCCTGAGCAGCTGAGACTACAGGCGCGCCACGCCCAGGTAATTGTTTTTTGCTTGTTTGTTTTGTTTTGTTTTGATATGGGGTCTCGCTCTGTCGCCAGGCTGGAGTGCAGTGGCGCGGTCTCGGCTCACTGCAACCTCCGCCTCCCGGGTTCAAGCAATTCTCCTGCCTTAGCCTCCCGAATAGCTGGGACTACAGGCGCACGCCATCACGCCCAGCTAATATTTGCATTTTTAGTACAGATGGAGGTTTCACCGTGTTGGCCAGGATGGGCTCGATCTCCTGACCTTGTGATCCGCCCGCCTTGGCCTCCCAAAGTGCTGGGACTACAGGCGTCAACCACCGTGTCCGGCCTGTTTTGTATTTTTAGTAGAGATGGAGTTTCACCTTGTTAACCAGGATGGTCTCCACTTCCTGACCTCATGATCCACCCGCCTTGGCCTCCCAAAGTGCTGGGATTACAGGTATGAGCCACTGCGCCCAGCCTGGAAGTATCTTGATAGCAAAGGACGAAAGGGTAAATCTAAGCCAGTGTTGGGGGGAGTTAAAAAAGGCTTCCTGGAAGAAAGGATGACTAAATAAAGAAACCGAAGGACGAATAAGAGTTATCAAGTAAAAAAAGGAAGAGTGGACCTGGCGAAGTGGCTCACGCCTGTAATCCTAGCACTTTGGGAGGCTGAGATGGGTGGATCACTTGAGTCCAGTAGTTCGAGACCAGCCTGAGCAACATGCAAAACCCTGTCTCTACAAAAAAATACAAAAAAAAAAAAAAAAAGGAAGGGGGAAGAGTATATGCAAAGGCTCAGAGGTATGAGGGATTGACAACTTTTGAGATGCTGAAAATTGAGTATGAGTGCAACACAGAGCGGAGGCTGATGGAGAAGATCTAATCAGCTATGCAAGGGGCCAGACTTGATCCAAAGGTGACATACGAGAATACCTGTATATTAGAGAAATGACTGACTTCAGAGAGGAGAATGAAATAGGGGCTTAGACCCAGGCAGTTCTGGGTAAATCAGCCATTTACAATGGTGCAAGCATGGGCGAGCTATTTAACCTCTAATACCTAAGATTCCTCTTCTGTTGAAAGGGGCAGCATAATTTGGTAATCTCCCACAGTTGTTAAGGATTAGCAATAATACACGTAGAGTTCTTAGCACAGGGTCTGGCACTTAGTAATTGCTCCGTAAATGGTGCCTATCAATATTGTCACAGTTGGGAGGTGGGTAAAATTGGAGGCAAGGCAACAATCTGTTGTAGCAGTCCAAGCAAGATGTGGGAAGGTGTGGCCTGCAGCAGCAGAGGGGATGAGCAGAAGTCAGTGGAGGGCCCAGTACTGTGGCTCACACCAGCACTTTGAGAAGCCAAGGCGGGCGGATCACTTGAGCCCAGGAGTTTGAGACCAGCCTGGCCAACATGGGTGAAACCTCTTCTCTACTAAAAATAAAAAATTGGCTGTGCACATGGCACATGCCTGTAATCCCAGCTACTTGGGAGGCTGAGACAAGAGAATCGCTTGAGCCTGGGAGGCAGAGGTTGCAGTGAGCCGAGATCACGCCACTTCACTCCAGCCTGTCTCAAAAAAAAGAAAAAAGTCAATGGAGGGGTGATATTGAGGATGTGAGGTAGAGAGGACTAGTGCCCAATTGGATGTGAAGGGTGAGTAGTCATGCATGACTTCCCGTGATCTGTGTGTTGATGTGTGCACTTGCACACAGGACATGCAGACATTTTAAAGGTATCTATTCAGTTCTGAGAATGGCTCTTGACAGTTGCTAGACCTGGCCAACAGAGTGAAGGGCCAGGGCAATATCTGAGGACCTGGCCCCCAGCCTCCCAGAAGGACCCCTGCCTTGGCCCTCTGCCCCAATTCCTCCTGAACTATTTTCTTTCCGCCTTTTCACCCATTTCTGCCTCCCCACCTTCCATCACCTCCCCTACATAGGAACCTGCTGTAACTTCTAAGCCTACCTAGGCCTAGTCTTTCCCACCCGTTTTTCCACTGCCTTAGTTAATGAGTGAGGGTCCTTGGGACTCAGGTACCAACATTACCGCCTCCTCCCCGCACAGCCTCAATGGGACGCACCCCTCTGGATTTCTTCTTTTTCTTTTTCTTTTTTTTTTTTGAGACGGAGTTTCACTCTTGTTACCCAGGCTGGAATGCAATGGTGCGATCTCGGCTCACCGCAACCTCCGCCTCCTGGGTTCAGGCAATTCTCCTGCCTCAGCCTCCTGAGTAGCTGGGATTACAGGCACACGCCACCATGCCCAGCTAATTTTTTGTAGTTTTAGTAGAGACGGGGTTTCACCATGTTGACCAGGATGGTCTCGATCTCTTGACCTCGTGATCCACCCGCCTCGGCCTCCCAAAGTGCTGAGATTACAGGCGTGAGCCACCGCGCCCGGCTTTTTTATTTTTTATTTTATTTTTTTTTTTGAGACGGAGTTTTGCTCTTGTTGCCCAGGCTGGAGTGCAATGGCGTGATCTTGGCTGGCCGCAACCTCCACCTCCCGGGTTCAAGCGATTCTCCTGCCTCAGCCTCCCGAGTAGCTGGGATTACCGGCATGTGCCACCATGCCCAGCTAATTTTGTATTTTTAGTAGAAGCAGGGTTTCTCCATGTTGGTCAGGCTGGTCTCGAACTCCTGACTTCAGGTGATCCACCCGTCTCGGTCTCCCAAAGTGCTGGGATTACAGGCGTGAGCCACTTCCCCGGGCCCCCCCTCTAGATTTCAAGGCACTGTTGAACGCCCTCCATCCACCCGCACCCCGCATGGTGGTGTGAGGCGAAAAGCACAGTTGAAGCTGAGGCAGGATTGGGGGGTCTCGGCCCCCACCTACAGCTGTTGGGGAGATAGGCACCCTCAGACGAACACGGCAGGTCGTGAGCTGGGGGCTGCTGGGAGGTCTCTCGCGGCCTAGGCCGGGCTCAGGGCCGCCGGGGAATCTCGCGTCCCTCCCGTGCCTCAGTGTCCCCGCGCAGCCGAGGGGCGGGCGGCCGGGGGGCGGGGCGCGGGCGGGGCCGGCCGGGCCAGGCGCCCGGGCAGGAGGCAGCTGCATATCTGCGGTCCCGACCACAATTGCTGGGAGTCGCGTCCCGGAGACTGGCGGCGCTGACTCTGCCCGCTGCGGCCGCCGCGCCGATTAGAGCCCGAGAGGGAGCGCCAGCCCGGGGGAGGGGGCGGCGGCGGGGGAGCTCCGGATGCCCCTTCGCCTCCGCCCAGCCAGCGCCCCCCGCCGCCCAGCCCAGTCCTTTCTCAGCCGCCCGAGCTCAGGACAGGAGTCCTGCCTCCTCGGCAGTAGCTTTCTCGAGGCTGCGACCCAGCTTCTTCCTCCAAATCCTGCAGTGTCCGAGGTCCCGACGGTGCTGACATCCCGTTAACCCCAGGCTGCCAGTCTCTCAGGCCCTTCCTCTTCCCTATCACCCCACACAGAGAGGAGTCGGGATCCCAGGGCTCCACACTTATCCTCCGCTCTCCAACGCACTCTCCAGGCAAAAGCCGTTCCAAGCAAAGAAGGTCAGAGAGGCAGAGGACAGACTTTCCAGGGCCAGAGCACCCCCTGCTGGCTGGCCCGAAGCCTCTGCCCCTCCCCCTCCAGCTGTGACCTCCAGCTGTGGTGGCTGGGAAGAGCTGGCCTCTTTGATCTAGGAGCGTGGCAACCCCCTCCAGGCGCCCCATTAACCTCCATTATCCCAATTAGGCAGCCCTCCCAGTCCTGGATCCAGGCTTCAAAGCCCCCTCAGTTGGGAGAAAAGGGAGCTGAATCCTACACCCCCTACCTCCTCACCAAGCCACACCACTTTCAGACAAGACCCAGGTGCTCTGGTCTCCAGCTTGTGTACATGACAGCAGGGCCAGAAGAGGGACTCCCAGAGGCCATCCTCATCCCAATCCTGAAACTTCATTAAAAAGAGAAGCAAATAGGGAAGGGGACCCTCTTTTGCTAGCCCTCCATTTGCCTGCATTTAATTATTTCGGTAGCAGCATCCAGGTTCGTGGCTGACCTGAGCTTCCCATCAACTTATCCAGCTTTATCCCGTGGAGAGGGGAGCCAAGAGCCAACCCCCTCCTCCCTTAGTCCTATCTCAACACTCCCTTCCTCCCTCCCTCCTGGAACAATTTCCGCTGGGGGAGCCAGAGCAGGGCCCAACACAGTGGCCGCTTCCTGGAACATTTTCCTGTATCCGAAACCGCGGCTCCCTCCCCAGGGACCGGCTGATCAAGGCCAGATGGGAGCAGGGATGGGGGAGGAGGAGAGGGAGCCAGGCTCTCACCATCACCCCCTCCCAACACATATGCACACCACGGGGAGCCCCTGCCCTGACACACAGAGGCTGACACTGGCACATAGCACATGCCACGGTCACACATCCATGGGCATCCATGGCAGCACACGAACCACAGAGGCCAGGTCTTAGAAAAAGATATACAAAGTTAACATACCCATGGATGATCATACTCTCGCTCCACCTGGCCCTTTAAAATATCCTTGGACCCTGGGCCTTCCTTGCCAGATAAGGAGACCTTAGGAATCCAAGAACACTAGCTCAGGACAGCAGGAAGACCTCAGTTAACAGAAGAGAGAGAGACATCTAATGTGCCCTGCCAGAGAACACCCACCAACCCATTCCACTTCTAGATGGCACTCAGGCCTGCCTAGCCCATCTCTCCAGGATCTTGGGATCTGGAGTAGAGGAAGGCTGTGGAGGCTTCTTCTCGAGTACTACCTTCAGAACACTTTCTAGTTGCCTCCAGATTCTTGGAGAAGATGCATAGGATGTCTAGTGGACTCACTCATGGCAGCTAAGGGACAAAGAAATGGGAGGAATGTGTTCAGCTGCAATGAGCTCTGGGAGCCTGGAGGAGGAAGGAGAACACCAGAGTAACTCCTGGGGACAGAGAGGGAGCCTAGGGATTTTGTGGCCTTAATGGTGACATCCTGCCCCCGTCACTGCTCCTCCTGATCTCTTCTATCTCAGCCCTGGTGATTGAGAAGAGGGTAGGGACTGCGCCCCCAGCTCAGCCTATTCTTCAACCAATTATCCTCTGCCCACCACATTGCCAGTACAAGACCCTAACTTTTTTTTTTTTTTTTTTTGAGACAAAGTCTTGATCTGTCACTCAGGCTGGAGTGCAGTGGTGTGATCTCAGCTCACTGAAACCTTCGCCTCCTGGGTTCAAGCTCCTTAGTACCTGGGACTACAGGCATGCGGGACCACTCCTGGCTAATTTTTGTATTTTTAGTAGAGATGGGGTTTCACTTTGTTGGCCAGGCTGGTCTTGAACTCCTGACCTCAGGTGATCCACCGCCTCAGCCTCCCAAAGTGCCGGGATTATAGGGATAAGCCACCATGCCCAGCCCGACGACCTAATTTTTACATCCCACATTTGTCTTTTGTTGAATGGAAAGGGCACAAATTTGTGCATGAACACAATATGGGACAGAGCTATGGAAAAGCTGTGGATAGAGATACATAGTCTTCTGTTTCCTGGAACATGTCACTGGTTTAGGGAAATATTTGAAATTGGAAAGTTCCAGAAAAGCTGGGATCCAGGGTTACCATAAAGGGATGAGGGACTGACTACATAATCATGAGAACCAAAGCTAATCAGGCTGGCCAAAAGTCCTGTGCTCTTTCTTTACTTTTGTGGGCCTGTTAGAAAATATATCCTCCTTTCCCAAGCTCACCTGGGGAGGCAATATCTCAAGCCATCTTTACTCAGATGTTTAATGATTTGCCTCCAACTGTCCAGAAGTTATTTTATTTATTTATTTATTTATATTTTTGTAGAGACAGGCCTCCCTATGTTCTCCAGCTGGCCTTGAACTCCTAGGCTCAAGCTATCCTCCCACCTCGGCCTCCCAAAGCGCTGAGATTGCAAGCATAGCCCACCATGCCTTGCCCAGAAGTCCTTTATGTGGTATAACCATCATCTTCTATCTTCCTTTTAGCTTGTAACTTTTTGCTCTAGCTCCAGTACAAAAGACTAGTCATCAGTTTGGTAGTCAATGACATTTATTGAGTGGCCCCTTGGGTCCATTTTCTCTGTAGAGAAAATGCTGCATACAACCCTTGGTCCCTTGCTCTTTGGGAGTTTAGCAGTGTGGTTAGGGAAAAAATGATGCAGGAAAAAACTAGGGGCCAGGCACGATGGCTTATGAGTGTAATCCTAGCACTTTGGAAGACCAAGGCAGACAGATTACCTGAGACCAGGAATTTGAGACCATCCTGGCCAACATGGTGAAACCCCGTCTCTACTAAAAATACAAAATAGGCGCGGTGGCTCACACCTATAATCCCAGCGCTTTGGGAGGCCAAGGCAGGTGGATCATGAGGTCAGGAGTTCAAGACTCAGCCTGGCCAAGATGATGAAACCCCATCTCTACTAAAAATACAGAAATTAGCTGGGCATGGTGGCACGCGCCTGTAGTCCCAGCTACTCGGGAGGCTGAGGCAGGAGGAATGCTTGAACCCAAGAGGCAGAGGTTGCAGTGAGCTGAGATCGCACCACTGCACTCCAGCCTGGCGCCTGGCAATAGAGCAAGATTCTGTCTAAAAAAAATAATAATAATACAGAAATTAGCCAGGCATGGTGGTGGGCGCCTGTAATCCCAGATACTTGGAAGACTGAGGCAGAGAATTGCTTGAACCCGAAAGGTGGAGGTTGCTGTGGGCGAGATTGCACCACTGCACTCCAGCCTAGGCAACAGAGCAAGACTGTCTCAAAAAAGAAAAGAAGAAGAAGAAAGAAGAAAGAAGAAAGAAGAAGAAGAAGAAGAGGAGGAAGAAGAAGAAGAAAAGGCTGGGCGCATTGGCTCATGTCTATAATCCCAGCCCTTTTTGAGGCCGAGGCTGGAGGATCACCTGAGGTCAGGAGTTCGAGACCATCCTGACCAAGATGGCGAAATCCGTCTCTACTAAAAATACAAAAATTAGCTGGGCACACTGGTGGGCACCTGTAATCCCAACTACTTGGGAGGCTGAGGCAGGAGAACCGCTTGAACCTGGGAGGCAGAGGTTGCTGTGAGCTGAGATCACACCATTGCATTCCAGTTTGGGTGACAGAGTGAGACTCCATCTCAGAAAAAGGAAAAAGAAGGAAGAAGGAAGAAAAGAAAAAGAGGAGGAGGAGGAGAAGAAGAGGAAGAAGAAGAAGAAGAAATAATTGGCTATATCTAATTGAGAACCACTGGTCTCCGTGATCTCTAAGGTCTCTTTTGATTTGCATCAGGAATGAATGGGTCTTTAATAATGGAATTAGTTAATAAAGAACACATTAGGCCGAGCATGGTAGCTCATGCCTGTAATTCCATCGCTTTAGGAGACTGAGGTGGGTGAATCACCTGAGGTCAGGAGTTCTAGACCAGCCTGGCCAACATAGTGAAACTCTGTCTCTACTAAAAATACAAAAATTATCCAGGCATGGTAGCATGCATCTGTAGTCCCAGCTACTCAAGAGATTGAGGCAGGAAAATCACTTGAGCCCAGGAGGTGAAGGTTGCAGTGAGCCAAGATTGCACCACTGCACTCCACCCTGGGTAACAGAGCAAGACTCCGTCTTAAAAAATAAAAACAGGCCGGGTGCAGTGACTCACACTTGTAATCCCAGCACTTTGGGAGGCCAAGGCAGGCAGATCACCTGAAGTTAGGAGTTCAAGACCAGCCTGGGCAACATGGCAAAACTCTGTCTCTACTAAAAATACAAAAGTTAGCCGGGCATGGTGGCAGGCGCCTGTAATCTACTCAGCCACTCAGGAGGCTGAGGCAGGAGAATCTCTTGAACCCCAGAGGCAGAAGTTGCAGGCAGAGGATCACACCACTGCACTCCAGACCGGGGGACGGAGCGAGACTCTGTTTCCAAAAACTAAAACTAAATAAATAAAAGAAAAATCACATCATCAATTCAATGGATGCTAAGAAGACATCTGACAAAGTCAAG
>NW_022436942.1:23116281-23121535 GCF_009761245.1 Sapajus apella | reverse complement strand
TTTGGGACGGAGTTTCACTCTCGTTACCCAGGCTGGAGTGCAATGGCGCAATCTCGGCTCACCGCAACCTCCGCCTCCTGGGTTCAGGCAATTCTCCTGCCTCAGCCTCCTGAGTAGCTAGGATTACAGGCACGCGCCACCATGCCCAGCTAATTTTTTGTATTTTTTTTAGTAGAGACGGGGTTTCACCGTGCTGACCAGGATGGTCTCGATCTCTTGACCTCGTGATCCACCCGCCTCGGCCTCCCAAAGTGCTGGGATTACAGGCTTGAGCCACCGCGCCCGGCCAAGATGGCTATTCTTAATGAAACTTATTTGAAAAAAAAAACACTATTCAACAAATGATAGAGATTGCCATTTTAGGATCCTTCTTTGGAGGTGAAATGTGTTTTCCTTTCTTTTTTTTTTTTGAGATGGAATTTCACTCTTGTTGCCCAGGCTGGAGTGCAATGGTGCGATCTCGGCTCACCGCAACCTCCGCCTCCTGGGTTCAGGCAATTCTCCTGCCTCAACCTCCTGAGTAGCTGGGATTACAGGCACGCGCCACCATGCCCAGCTAATATTTTGTATTTTTAGTAGAGACGGGGTTTTGCCGTGTTGACCAGGATGGTCTCAATCTCTTGACCTCGTGATCCACCCTCCTCGGCCTCCCAAAGTGCTGGGATTACAGGCTTGAGCCACCGCGCCTGGCAGTCTTTTTTTTTTTTTGAGACGGAGTTTCCCTCTCTCACCCAGACTGGAGTGCAATGGTGTGATCTCAGCTCACAGCAACCTCCGGCATCCCCGGTTCAAGTGATTCTCCTAGCCTCCTGAGTAGCTGGGATTATAAGCATGTGCCACCATAGCCAGCTAATTTTGTATTTTTAGTAGAAACAAGATTTCTCCATTTTGGTCAGGCTGGTCTCCAACTCCCAACCTCAGGTAATTCACCTGCCTCGGCTTCCCGAAACGCTGGTATTAGAGGTGTGAGTCGCAGTGCCCAGACTGAAATGTGTTTTCTCAAGGGATAAGAGGGTGGGTAGGGGCCTGATTCTTTTTTTTTTTTTTTTTTTTTGATACAGAGTCTCCCTCTGTCGCCCAAGATGGAGTGCTGTGACACAATCTCGGCTCACTGCAATCTCTGCCTCCCAAGTTCAAGTGATTGTCCTGCCTCGGCTCTCCAAGTAACCAGGGTTATAGGCATGTGCCACCATGCCAGGCTATGTGCCACCACGCCAGGCTAATTTTTGGATTTTCAGTAGAGATGGAGTTTCACCATGTTGGCCAGGCTGGTCTCAAACTCCTGACCTAAAGTGATCTGCCCGCCTCGGCCTCCCAAAGCGCTGGGATTACAGGCGTGAGCCACTGTACCGGGACAGTTTTTCGTATTGCTTCTGTCTTGAACCCCTCATGGTAGAGACGTGCACTGCAACCTTTTCAGAGCTTAGGATCTTTAAGGGTCCTAACCCTATCCAATTCAGCATATTGGAATAACAGGAATGTCAAGGCGTGCGAAGGGATCCAGAAAAAAGAAAACCCTCAGGAGAAAGGGCAGTGTGCAAAGAGCTTCCACCCTTTTCTAGACAAGACCTTCCCTAGGAGCCACTGCCCTGGAGAATAAGGAAGGCTTATTCCTACCACCAGCCGGCAGCAGTGAGCCTCCCAACACCACCTATCGCCGACTGCTTCGGGCTCATGGCTGGAGGCAGAGTGTTGGCACCTTTTTTGCAGGGGACAGTGGCAGAGTTGTCAGCGGTTGAGGCAAGGGCTGAGGTGGGAAAAAGTCTCAGAGTTATGATACTTATTGATACTTATAATACTTATTCTGTCGTTCCCTACAGTCTTGGCACGGAGAGGGCAAGCACAAGGTATCAGAATTCTGCAAGTGCTGGTGTATTTTCTGCCCCACCAGCCTGTCTGCCTGCCTTTCACAGACATTTCCTAAACATTTACTGTGTGCCAGGCATGTACTAGAAGTGTACAATGTAGCATTTAACAAGAAGTGTCCAGGCCAGGCGTAGTGGCTCAGGCCTGTAATCCAAGCACTTTGGAAGCCAAGGCGGGCGGATCACCTGAAGTTGGGAGTTCAAGACCAGCCTGGCCAACGTGGTGAAATCCGGTCTTTAAAAAAAAAAAAAAAAAAAAGTGTCCAATCTTGTGGAAGAGACCTTGGTTAACACAACACTATACTTGTATGATGCTGAGAGGTAGTTTGAGTAGTAGTTAAGTACACTGCCCTGGAAGTCAGAGTAGGGTGTGAATTAAAGTACCAACACTTGCTAGCTGCACCATCTATCCGAGCCTCAGTCTCCTTGTGTATAAAATGGGGGTAGACAACATTTATGATACATAAAAACTCACTGCTGGCCGGGCGCGGTGGCTCAAGCTTGTAATCCCAGCACTTTGGGAGGCCGAGACGGGTGGATCACGAGGTCAAGAGATCGAGACCATCCTGGTCAACATGGTGAAACCCCGTCTCTACCAAAAATACAAAAAATTAGCTGGGCATGGTGGTGCATGCCTGTAATCCCAGCTACTCAGGAGGCTGAGGCAGGAGAATTGCCTGAACCCAGGAGGCGGAGGTTGCGGTGAGCCGAGATCGCGCCATTGCACTCCAGCCTGGGTAACAAGAGCGAAACTCCGTCTCAAAAAAAAAAAAAAAAAAACAACTCACTGCCTGGCTGGGCGTGGTGGCTCACGCCTGTAATCCAAGCACTTTGGAGGCCAAGGCAGGCGGATCACCTGAGGTCGGGAGTTCAAGACCAGCCTGACTAACATGGTGAAACCCCATCTTTAAAAAAAAAAATTTCACTGCCTAAGGAGAAATACATAAAAGTAATTCACGCCAGGCACAGTGGCTCACACCTAGAATCCTAGCACTTTGGGAGGTCAAGTTGGGTGGATCACCTGAGGTCAGGAGTTCAAGACCAGCCTGGCCAACATGGTGAAACCCCATGTTTAAAAATAAAAAAAAAGTCATTCCCTGCCACATGTTAGTTATTATAAATGCTGATGCTGGAGGAGCAGTCCCCAGCTCCGTCTTGAGGAGACTTCCCAGAGAAGGGAAACACTGTGTAGAACTGTGAAGGATGAGGCCGGGCACAATGGCTCACGCCTGTAATCTCAGCACTTTGGGAGGCGGAGACAGCCAGATTACCTGAGGACAGGAGTTCGAGACCAGCCTGACCAACATGGTAAAACCCCATTTCTACAAAAAATATAAAATTATCTGGGCGTGGTGGCAGTAATCCCAGCTACTCGGGACACTGAGGCAGGAGAATCGCTTGACTGGGAGGCAGAGGTTGCAGTGAGCCAAGATCATGCCATTGCACTCCAGCCTGGGCAACAAGAGCGAAACTCTATCTCAAAAAAAAAAAAAAAAAAAAAAAAAAGAATTGTGAAGGATGAATGGCAGATGTATATGGTATGCTAGGGAAATGGCAGTGGTAGGGGAAGGTAGGCCAGGAGGAGTAAGACAGATGAACTATGGAGAACATAAATGTACACGCCCTGCTTCACCAGCCCAGGGATAGGACAGGTCCAGCTTCTCACAGTGGAGGCTGGCTGGCATGGTCTGGATTCTCTCCACAGATCAACATGCATTTGGTGAGCACCTGTTAGGAACTTCTTTCAAGCATTATAAGAGTTGGTCGGCCGCTGTGGCTCATGCTTGTAGTTCCAGCATTTTTAGGAGGCTAAGGCAGGCAGGTTACCTGAAATCAGGAGTTTGAGACCAGCCTGGCCAAAATGGTGAAACCCTGTCTTACTAAAAATATAAAATTAGCCAGGTGTAGTGTCATGTGCCTGTAATCCCAGCTACTCAGGAGGCTAAGGCAGGAGAATTGCTTGAACCCAGGAAGCAGAGGTTGCAGTGAGCTGAGATCATACCACTGCACTCCAGCCTGGGCGACAGATTGAGACTCTGTCTCAAAAAAAAAAAAAAAAAGAGTTATAAGAATTAATGAAGGCCGGGCGCGGTGGCTCAAGCCTGTAATCCCAGCAGTTTGGGAGGCCAAGGAGGGTGGATCACGAGGTCAAGAGATCGAGACCATCCTGGTCAACATGGTGAAACCCCGTCTCTACTAAAAAATACAAAAAATCAGCTGGGCATGGTGGCGCATGCCTGTAATCCCAGCTACTCAGGAGGCTGAGGCAGGAGAATTGCCTGAACCCAGGAGGCGGAGGTTGCGGTGAGCCGAGATCGCGCCATTGCACTCCAGCCTGGGTAACAAGAGTGAAACTCCGTCTCAATAAATAAATAAATAAATAAATAAAAGAGTTAATGAAGATAAATAAAGAGCTGGGAGCTAAGCACAGTGGTGCACACCTATAGTACCACCTACTTTGGAGGCAGAGGCAGGGAGAGACCTTAAGCCCAGGAGTTCAAGGCTGCAGTGAGCTACTATCATGCCATTGCACTCCAGCCTGAGTGACAGAGCCAGATGGATGGAAGGGAGGGAGGGAGGGAGGAAGGGAGGAAGGGAGGAAGGGAGGAGGGAGGGAGGGAAAAAGGGAGGAAGGAGGGAGAGAGCAGAAAGGAAGGAAGGAGGAAAAGTAAGGAGGGAGGAGTAAAGGAAGGAAAATAAAAGAAAGAAGGAGGCCAGGTGCCGTGGCTCACACCTGGAATCCCAACACTTTAGGAGGCCAAGGTGGACATATCAGGAGGTCAGGAGTTGGAGACCAGCCTGACGAATATGGAGAAACCCCACCTCTACTGAAAATACAAAAATTAGCCAGGTGTGGTAGCACACACCTGTAATCCCAGCTACTTGGGAGGCTGAGACAGGAGAATCACTTGAACCTGGGAGGCAGAGGTTGCACTGAACTGAGATCAAGCCACTGCACTCCACTGGGTGATATAGAGAGGCTATGACTCAAAAAAAAAAAAAAAAAGCCGGGCACGGTGGCTCACACCTGTAATCCTAGCACTTTGGGAGGCGGAGGTGGGTGGATCACCTGAGGCCAGGAGTTCAAGACCAGGCTGGCCAACATGGTGAAACCCCATCTTTAAAAAAAAATAAAAATAAAATAAAATAAATTTTAAAAAGAAAAAAAGAAGGGCTGTCTATGCTGGCGCATGCCTATAGTGCTGCAGGAGGATAGCTGGATCCAGTTTGAGCCTAGTTCAAGATCAGCAACATGGTGACATGGTGAGACTGAGACGCTTTTTTGTTTTATTTATTTATTTATTTTTTTGAGACGGAGTTTCGCTCTTGTTACCCAGACTGGAGTGCAATGGCGCGATCTCGGCTCACCGCAACCTCGGCCTCCTGGG
>NW_022436942.1:23109614-23116181 GCF_009761245.1 Sapajus apella | reverse complement strand
TTTTTTTTTTTTTGAGGCGGAGTTTCGCTCTTGTTACCCAGGCTGGAGTGCAATGGCGCGATCTCAGCTCACCGCAACCTCCGCCTCCTGGGTTCAGGCAATTCTCCTGCCTCAGCCTCCTGAGTAGCTGGGATTACAGGCACGCGCCACCATGCCCAGCTAATTTTTTGTAGTTTTAGTAGAGACGGGGTTTCACCATGTTGACCAGGATGGTCTCGATCTCTTGACCTTGTGATCCACCCTCCTCGGCCTCCCAAAGTGCTGGGATTACAGGCGTGAGCCACCACGCCCGGCCTTGTTTTATTTTTTTGACACAGAGTTTCACTCTTGTTGTCCAGGATGCCTGGAGTGCAGTGGTGTGATCTCAGCTCACTGCAACCTCTGCCTCCCAGGTTCAAGTGATTCTCCTGCCTCAGCCTCCCAAGTAGCTGGAATTACAGGTGCATGCCACAACACCTGGCTAATTTTGTATTTTTAGTACAGACCTGGTTTCTCCTTGTTGGTCAGGCTGGTCTTGAACTCCTGACCGCCCGCCTGGGCCTCCCAAAGTGCTGGGATTACAGGCGTGAGCCACCGCGCCCCGCTGGAGACCCTTTTTATTTTTTTATTTTTTGAGATGGGGTCTCATTCTGTCACTGTGGGTGGAGTACAGTGGCACAATCTTGACTCATTGCAACCCCTGCCTCCCAGGCTCAAACAGTCCTCCTGCCTCAGCGTCTTGAGTAGCTGAGACCACAGGCACACACCACCACATCCAGCTAATTTTTTTGGATTTTTGGTAGAGATGGGATTTCGCCATGTTATCCAGGCTGGTCTTGAACTGCTAAGTTCCAGGTAATTCACCCACTTCAGTCTCCCAAAGTGCTAGGATTACAGGCGTGAACCACTGCACCCGATGAGACCTTGTCTTAAGGAAAAATAAAAGAAGCTAGGCATGGTGGCTCATGCCTATAATCTCAGCACTTTGGAAGGCTGAGGCAGGTGGATTGCTTGAGTCCAGGAGTTCCAGACCAGCCTTGGCCTCTGGAAGGCTTTGTGAAACACCTTCTCTAGTAAAAATACACACACACACACACACACACACACACACACACACACACAAAATTAGCCATGCGTAATGGGGTTTACCTGTAGTGCCAGCTACTTGGGAGGCTGAGGTGTCATCTGAGCTTCAAGAGATTGAGTTTGCGGTAAGCTGACGTCCTGCCACAGCACTCCAGTTCTGATCTTTGTTCTCAGAAAGTCCACAGAAACGTAGAAGAAGGAAAAGGAATGAAGAGTTATTGAAGGATGTGGAGCAGGGAGGTGAAATGACCACATTTTTATTTTAGAATCATCACCATGAGAAAGTATTGCACAGAACTGTAAGAGAACATGCCTGAGGATATATTCATGGCAGCTTTCTGGTTCAAGAAGCTAGTTCTCGGCCGGGCGCGGTGGCTCACACCTGTAATCCTAGCACTTTGGGAGGCCGAGGCGGGTGGATCACGAGGTAAGAGATCGAGACCATCCTGGTCAACATGATGAAACCCCGTCTCTACTAAAAATACAAAAATTAGCTGGGCATGGTGGTGTGTGCCTGTAATCCCAGCTACTCCGGAGGCTGAGGCAGGAGAATTGCCTGAACCCAGGAGGTGGAGGTTGCGGTGAGCTGAGATTGCGCCATTGTGCTCCAGCCTGGGTAACAAGAGCGAAACTCCGTCTCAAAAAAAAAAAAAAAAAAAAGAAAAGAAGCTAGTTCTCAGCTCTGCACAGTAGCAGTATCATAGCCAATGAGGTTTATCCAAGGTGTGATTATTGCTAATGGAAAACTTTACCCAATACCCCGTCATGACTTTACTTTACTTTACTTGAAATATAGTAGGCATTGGCAATTTTTGGCAGTCTCTACAGGGACTGAATTTTTAATTAATAATAAATAAATAAATAAAAATAAAGAAGCTAGTTCTCCATCTTGAAGGGAATACTATGCAAAAGTTAGAAGTGATACACTAGACCAGGTGCAGTGGCTCACACCTGCAATTCAAGCATTCCAGCACTTTGGGAGGGTAAGGCAGGAAGATTGCTTGTAGCCAGTAGTTAAAGACCTGCCTGGTCAACATAGTGAGACTCCATCTCTACAATAAAAAATAAAATAAGGCCAGGCTTGGTGGCTCATGCCTGTAATCCCAGCACTTTGGGAGGCCAGGGCAGGCAGATCACCTGAGGTCAGGAGTTCAAGACCAGCCTGACCAACACGGAGAAACCCCATCTCTACTAAAAATACAAAAATTAACTGGGCTTGGTGGTGCATGCCTGTAATTCCAGCTACTTAGGAGGCTGAGGCAGGAGAATTGTTTGAACCCCAGAAATGGAGGTTGCGGTGAGCCGAGATCATGCCATTGGACTCCAGCCTGGGCAACAAGAGTGAAACTCTGTCTCCAAAAATAAAAAAAAATTAGCTGGGTGTGGTGTTGCCTGCTTGTAGTCCCAGCTAGTGGGGAGGCTGAGGCAGGAGAATCACTTGAGTCTGGGATGTTAGGCTGCAATGAGTCATGATTGCACCACTGCACTCCAGCCTGGGCAACACAGCAAGACGCCATCTCAAAAAAGAATCATTTAATAGGGACTTATGAACAGAAGCCATGTTTGTATGTCTGGCGGTGGTGAAACAAGACAGTGTATCCCTGTGCCACGAATCTCCTGATCCAGAACTTATATACCATAGGGAAGGAACGTGTAGGACAATTGAAGTCCACCTCTAAGGGAAAGGCAAGAATATTCTGTGAATCCGCCTAAGGGCAGAATTCCTGGTCAGGGTGGTCTTGACCTAAGGGCAGGATTTATGATAAGTACATGCTCTGACCTAAAGATCTGCAGATAAAATAGTAGTTTTAGAGGCATTCCCGGAGCTGGGGTTATTCAGAAGTCAACATAGCAGATTAGCATCCAAGATGGAGTTGCTTCAGCCTCCATTCTGTAAAACTAGAAAAAAACAAAGCTAATCTAAAGTGACAGATAGCAGGACAGTGACTGCCTGGGACTAAGATATGTGTGGAGGGAGAGTGGTTAGCAGGGACTGCCTGGGAGGATGGGGCACAAAGGAGCTTTTTAGGATAATGTTGTCTATCTTGATCATTATGATAATATAGACATTTGTCTAAACTCATCAAAATGTACGTTTTATTCTTTTTTTTTTTTTTAAATAAAGACGGGGTTTCACCATGGTGGTCAGGCTGGTCTTGAACTCCCAGCCTCAGGTGATCTGCCCGCCTTGGCCTCCAAAGTGCTTGGATTACAGGCATGAGCCACCATGCCGGGCCAAAATGTCCGTTTTAAATCAGTGCATTTTATTGTGTAAAAATTGAACCTCAGCTGGGTGTGGTGGCTCACGCCTGTAAACCCAGTGCTTTGGGAGGCCAAGGTGGGCGGATCACCTGAGATCAGGAGTTTGAGACCAGCCTGGCCAACGTGGTGAAACCCCAGCTTTAAAATAAAATAAAATAAACCTCACTAAAGCTGATATCTTTTAATCTCAAAAAACAAAATGAGCTGGGCGCAGTGGCTCACACCTGTAATTCCAACACTTTGGGAGGCCGAGGCTGGCGAATCACCTGAGGCAGGAATGCGAGACTAGTCTGACCAACATGGAGAAACCCTGCCTCTATTAAAAATACAAAATTAGGGGCCGGGCGCGGTGGCTCAAGCCTGTAATCCCAGCACTTTGGGAGGCCGAGGCGGGTGGATCACGAGGTCAAGAGATCAAGACCATCCTGGTCAACATGGTGAAACCCCGTCTCTACTAAAAATACAAAACATTAGCTGGGCATGGTGGCGCGTGCCTGTAATCCCAGCTACTCAGGAGGCTGAGGCAGGAGAATTGCCTGAACCCAGGAGGCGGAGGTTGCGGTGAGCCGAGATCGCGCCATTGCACTCCAGCCTGGGTCACAAGAGCGAAACTCAGTCTCAAAAAAAAAAAAAAAAAAAATACAAAATTAGCAGGGCGTGGTGGCACATGCCTGTAATCCCAGCTACTTACTTAGGAGGCTGACGCAGGAGAATCACTTGAAGCCGGGAGGCAGAGGTTACTGTGACCAAGATCGCATCATGGCACTCCAGCCTAGGCAACAAGAGGAAAACTCCAGCACTCACACCTGTAATCCCAGCACTTTGGGAGGCTGAGGCAGGCAGATCACTTTAAGTCAGGAGTTCCAGACCAGCCTGGCCAACATGGTGAAACCCCATCTCTACTAAAAATACAAAACTTAGCCAGGCGTGGTGGCGGGCAACAAGAACAAAACTCTGTGTCAAAAAACAAACAAAAACAAAACAAAACAAACAAAAACACCTGCAGCATGTGAATTTTTAGAAAGACAATCTATACGGGTAAAATATTTGTCATATTTTAAACAATAATATCTAACACACATAACAAGCTTCTTTAAGTCAAACAATTTTGTGTGTGTGTGTGTGTGTGTGTGTGTGTGTGTGAGAGAGAGAGAGAGAGAGAGAGACAGAGAGAGAGAGAGAGAGAGAAAGAAAGAGAGAAAGAGAGAGAGAGAGTTTTTTACCGGAAAGCCTGCTAGACAAATTCTAAAAGAGCTGTAACACTAAGTCAAACAATTCAATACAAATATGTAGGCTGAACACAGACCCCCATCTCTACAAAAAATGAAAACATTTGGCTGGGCACTCGTGGTGGCTCATACCTGTAATCTCCGCACTTTGCAAGGCCAAGGCAGGAGGATCACGTGTCCAGAAGTTTGAGACCAGCCTGGGCAACGTATTCGGACCTCATCTCTAGAAAAAGTTCTAAAAATTAGCTGGGTGTGGTAGTCTCTGCTTGTAGTTCCAGCTACTTGGGAAGCTGAGACAGGAAGATCACTTGAGCCCAGGAGGTCGAGGCTCCAGTGCACCATGCTTGTGCCACTGTATTCCAGCTTGGATGACACAGTAAGACTCTGTCTCAAAAAAATGTTTTAAGGCTGGGCAAGGTCGCTCATGCCTGTAATCCCAGCACTTTGGGAAGCTGAGACAGGAGAATCCCTTCAGCCCAGGAGTTCGAAACCAGCCTGGGCAACACAGTGAGACTTAATCTCTACAAAAATAAAAAATAAAAAATTTAGCCAGGTGTGGTGACAGGCACTCATGGTCCCAGCTCCTTGGGGAGGCTGAGGTAAGAGAGTTGCTTGAGCCCAGGAGGTGGAGGCTGCAATGAGCTGAGATCCCATGACTGCATTCCAGGCTGAGTGACACAGTGAGATCTCAAAAACAGAAACTATTTCTTTATTTTTGTTTGTTTTTGTTTTTTTGAAACAGAAGCTCTGTCACCCACACTAAAGTACAGTGGCGCAATCTGGTCTCACTGCAACCTCTGCCGCCCACACTCAAGCGATCCTCCTGCTTCAGCCTCTGGAGTGGCTTGGGACTTCAGGTGTGCACCACCATGCCCAGCTAAAAAAAAAGAAATTTTTTTTTAACTAAAATAAAAACACAGCTGGACTGAGTGGTTCATGTTTATAAACCTAGCACTTTTGGAGGCTGAGACAGGAGGAATGCTTGAGCCCAGGAGTTCAAGACCAGGCTGGGCAACATGGCAAAAACCTCTTCTCTACAAAAAATACCCATGATCGAGCCAGGGCACGCCAGCCTGGGCAACAGAGTGATACACTGTCTCAAAAATAAATAAATAGGCTGGGCGTGGTGGCTCACGCCTGTAATCCCAGCACTTTGGGAGGCCAAGGCGGGCAGATCACGAGGTCAGGAGATTGAGACCATCCTGGCCATGGTGAAACCCCATCTCTACTAAAATACAAAAAATTAGCCAGGCGTGGTGGCATGCGCCTGTAGTCCCAGCTACTCAGGAGACTGAGGCAGGGGAATCACTTAAACTCAGGAGACAGAGGTTGCAGTGAGCCAAGATCGTGCCACTGCACTGCAGCCTGGTGAAAGAGCAAGACTCCATCATAAATAAATAAATAAATAAATAGAGGCTGAGGCTTGCCATGGTGGCTCACGTCTGTAATCTCAGTGCTTTGGGAAGCCCAGGCTGGCGGATCACCTGAGATTGGGGGTTCAAGACCAGCCTGACAGAGAAACCCTGTCTCCATTAAAAATACAAAAAAAAAAAAAAAAAATCCCAGAATCCCAACTACTTGGGAGGCTGAAGCATGAGAATCACTTCAACCTAGAAGGCAGAGGTTGCAGTGAGCTGAGATCGTGCCACTGCACTCCAGCCTGGGCAACAAGAGCGAAACTCTGTCTCAAAAAAAAATTATAAAAATAAATAAATAGGCCAGGTGCAGTGGCTCATGCCTGTAATCCCAACACTTTGGGAGACTGAGGGGGGCTGATGACCTGAGGTCAGAAGTTTTGAGAACAGCCTGGCCAATGTGGGGAAACCCTATCTGTACTAAAATACAAAAATCAGCCAGGCATGGTGACAGGCGCCTGTCATCCCAGCTACTCAGGAGGCTGAGGAAGGAGAATTGTTTGAACCTGGGAGGCATGGTTGCAGTGAGCCAAAATCTCACCACTGCACTCCAGCCTGGGTAACATGAGTGAAACTCCGTCTCAAAAAAAAAAAAA
>NW_022436942.1:23094227-23094614 GCF_009761245.1 Sapajus apella | reverse complement strand
GAGTGTGTGACATTACGTTTTTTGTATTTTGAGAAATGGTTTCGCTCTTGTTGCCCAGGCTGGAGTGCAAAGGTGTGATCTCAGCTCACCTAACCTCAACCTGCGCCACCCAGGTTCAAGTAATTCTCCTGCCTCAGCCTCCCAAGTAGCTGAGCTGGGATTACAGGCATGCACCCCCATGCCTGGCTAATTTTGTACTTTTAGTAGAGATGGTGTTTCTCCATGTTGGTCAGGCTGGTCTGGAACTCCCAACCTCAGGTGATCTGCCTCCATCAGGCTCTAAAAGTGCTGGGATTACAGGCGTGAGCCACCACGCCCAGTCGGTGACATTATGTTGTGAGAAACCTTGAAATAGTGAGAGATGCAATTAATTGTTTTATAATCTGA
>NW_022436942.1:23078450-23094127 GCF_009761245.1 Sapajus apella | reverse complement strand
GGTTTTTTTTTTTTTTTTTTGGAACTAGACAGTAAAAATCAAAAAGCATTTACTTATTTACTTAGAGACAGTGTATTGCTCTGTCATCCAGGCTGGAGTGCAGTGGCATTACCTCAGCTCACTGCAGCCTCAACCTCCTGGTCTCAACTGACCCTCCCACCCCAGCCTCCAGTGTAGCTGGGACTACTGGTGCACATCACCAGGCCTGGCTAACTTTTGTATTTTTTGTAGAGATGGGGTTTCACCATGTTGCTCAGCCTGGTCTTGAACTCCTGGACTGAAGCGATCAGCCTGCCTCGGCCTCCCAGAGTGCTGGGATTATAGGCCTGAGCCACTGCACCCGGCAGCATTGTTTGAGTGAAAAAATTATAGAAAACTTTTTGTGGAACTATTCTGGGTTGGAAGGTAACACTACAACTCACTTGCTTTGTGACCTTGGGTAAGTTACTTTCAGCCTAAATGTCTTCACTTATAAAAAAACGTAATGTAGATAATACTTAATAAAATCTTCCTTATAAGGATGGCATGGAATTCCAACTGCTTCCTTGACTTAGGCACCTAACGCGGTAGGCAGTCAGCAATCGCTTCACCTTTTTCAGGTCCTGTCTAAAGCAGCAGAGGCCTTGGTTCCTACCTTCAAAGGGCTTAAAATATTTTAGGAGAATTCAGATTTTAAAACATAAGAACATATAAACAAGTGACAACATAAAAGATTACCAAAAGACATGAGCTCATCGTGTCATTGACAAGCTATCAAGACCAACTCCACCAAAACAAGGATACAAGAGGAAGCCGGAAATCCAGGTGCCTGCAGTAAAGTTTCTTAACCTTCGTGATTGCAAAAAGCAGGAGCTCAGATATCTCGCTTTATGCACCTGCGGTATTTACTATTAAGAAGGAAAAATGGAAGTGACTTATTTGCACCTTAGCCTCAAAGCTCTTGAAAAGTTAACCAGCCGTAAGTGGTTACCGCCTTTGTCTGGGGGAACTTAATAAAATGGTGTTGTCTCGACTTTTACGGAGACTCTGCATGTTGCTCAGCTCAGTATTAACTTATTTGGTGAGCGCTGTCCCCAGATCTCGTCCTGCCTGCACTAGCAAGGTTTGCGGCGAGATTGATGCATCCGCCTGCCTCTCCGCCCGCCCCGGGAGGGGGTAAGATTTGAGAGGTACTTTATTCATAGGGATAGTTAAATGAAGACTCAAACAAGTCCTAGTGTTGAGACAGAACTGCGCGCCGAATGCCTTGGCTCCAACACCTGTCGAGCCGCAGGGCTCCGCTAAAGGGTCCCACTAAATAACTGCAACGACGTCCCCCGAAGAGGGCCAATATGGCGACGGTCTCTTCTTGGCACAGCCCTCTTCTCTCCCTCATGATGGGCGGCTCCAGTAACTCCCATTGGCCAACTAGGAGGCGGTGCCAGGCTTACTTCCTCCGCTCATTGGATTGAATAACTGAGGGAGCCGCCAATTCTCCTCTGCGCACTCCAAGTTTCCGCCCTCAGAGTTAATTCGGCGTTTAATTGGCTTTTAGTTCACGTCAATATGCGTCCTTTCCTGTCTCTTTTCAGTCTTAATCCAATCACAACTTCCCTGGCTGCCCGCCTGATTTCTGATTGGTTTTAATCAGCTTCATCCTATCCTATTCCTGCCTACTTCTTACCTCTCCTCCCACTAGGATTTCGCCCAAGCACATCCCGGATTCTGGTTGGCCGTTGTTCTGTCATTCCTATCAAAGTTTTCCCTATCCCTATGTCTTAGGGAGCCCGCCTGCCGGTTGACTGGTTTTTTTTCAAGCCAATCACTCCCAGATCCCGCCCATCTTCACTTCCTGCATCTTTCATTGGCTTTTAACACTGAGAGGGCGGTCTTTTTGGGCGGACACCAGGCACGCAACTTAGTCATACACACCTTAGAGAGCAAGCTTTTCTTGCTATTGGATTATCTCACCGTCTTTCTTCTGCAAGTCCCGCCTTTCCCCCTCCCTCATTGGGCGGGGCAGCAGCGAAAGGGCGGAGCCTAGGTTGGGCTTGTGGCGCGCTGCTCCCTCCTCCTTACCCCCCCCCTCCCTGTCCGGTCCGGGTTCGCTTGCCTCGTCAGCGTCCGCGTTTTTCCCGGCCCCCCCCGACCCCCCCGAACAGGACCCCCTTGAGCTTGTCCCTCAGCTGCCACCATGAGCGGTAAGGATGAGTCCACTCCAAGCTTAGGGGTGGGAGGGGAGTGAGGGGGCGCGCGCGAGGGCCGACCGGGTGATCCCCGCCGTGAGGGGGGGCGGGCGGGAGGCGGCGGCGGCGGCCTAGGTCCCGCCCGGGGCGGAGGGAAAGGAGGGAGACGGGGCAGTGACGGGGCCTCCGAGGAGGAGGGGGATGGGCCGCCCGCCCCGGGGGAGGGGGCAGCGTGGCCTCGCCCGCCCCCTGCCCGCCCCGGCCACGGGGGACGGGCCTTACCCCCCACTATTCGGCCGCCAGCCTGAGGCTCCTCCCGCCGGGGGCTGGAGCCGCGGGGGCGGCCCGAGCAGTGAAGGCCCCGCCCGGGCCAACCGCCTGCCCGGTCCGCCCCTGCTCCAAGGCCCTCCTCCCCCCACTTTCCGTAGATTTCCCTTCCCCCCCCCCACCGTTCCGCCCTTTCCACGCCCCTCACCCCGAAACCGCCCTTTCCCTCAGGGCCCGCCCTCCGCCCTCCGCCCCGAAACCTCCTGATTACTAACCCGTAGACCCCTTTAGTCCCTTATCAGTATTCACAAATGCTTTCCTACTCACACTTTTTACTTCTTTTTTCTCCTTTTCCCCTCTCCTGTTACTTTTCACACTTGGATTTTTCTTTCTCCATCTCTTTTTTATTTTTTATTTTTTTATTTTTTTTGAGATGGAGTTTCGCTGTTGTTTCCCAAGCTGGAGTCCAATGGCGAGATCTGGGCTCACTGCAACCTCTGCCTCCCAGGTTCAAGTGATTCTCCTGCCTCAGCCTCCCGAGTAGCTGGGATTACAGGCAGGCACCACCATGCCCGGCTAATTTGTATGTTTAGTAGAGACAGGGTTTCTCCATGTTGGTCAGGCTGGTCCTGAACTCCCGACCTCAGGTGATCTGCCTGCCTCGGCCTCCCAAAGTGCTGGCATTACAGGCGCGAGCCATTGCGCCCGGCCTCTCCATCTCTTTTAACCTTAATTTTAGCAAGCTTTCCATCCACCCACATGTTGTTTTTTGCCTTACTTGTTCTTTTCTTTTGTTTCCCCCAGGATACTTTTTCTCATTTTGAAACTCTTTCAACATGCCCACCGTCCTTCACGTTTCCTATCCCCAAAACACTTTTTGAATGTTTTCTTAGTTTAATTTTGTGCAAGGGAGACTTGAGGCCCACTTTTGGCACCATTGAGCCTATTTCATGTCTTGCGTGCCCTGCAGCTCCCCTCTGTCCTCTAATCCATTTTCTTTATACTGGTGCCTTTCGCCTTCCTGTTAGTCATTGCTGTTTCGTCATAGCCTCCTTTTATCCTTCTTACTACATTTCTTTTCTTCTCTCAAGTTTAAGTTGCTTGTTTTTTAATTCTTTCAGACCAAGATCACTCCATGGATGAAATGACAGCTGTGGTGAAGATTGAGAAAGGAGTTGGTGGCAATAATGGGGGCAATGGTAATGGTGGTGGTGCCTTTTCACAGCCTCGCAGCAGCAGCACAGGCAGTAGCAGCAGCAGTGGAGGAGGAGGAGGGCAGGTAAGTGATCATCACAGAGTGGGGAAGGTGTTGAGAGGATGTAAATATTATTAGATAGTTGCCTTACTTTTCACAGAAAGCTTTTTAGGGAGGGACTAAACCATTTTATGGGTAAGGAAGTAAGCACAGAGATTGGAGATCCCCAAAGACAGGAGTTTCAGCAATACAGATAGGTCAGCTTTTTGTTTCTGTTTTTTGCTCCTTGTCTGCACTACGTTGCTGTTTATTTGTTGTATACTGCCCCCTAGGCTGGCAGCTGGGTGTCACTAACTCCTTTCCTCTCCCTTATTTTCGGCCAGGAGTCCCAGCCATCCCCTTTGGCTCTGCTGGCAGCAACTTGCAGCAGAATTGAGTCACCCAATGAGAACAGCAACAACTCCCAGGGCCCAAGTCAGTCAGGGGGAACAGGTGAGCTTGACCTCACAGCCACACAACTTTCACAGGGTGCCAATGGCTGGCAGATCATCTCTTCCTCCTCTGGGGCTACCCCTACCTCAAAGGAACAGAGTGGCAACAGTACCAATGGCAGCAATGGCAATGAATCTTCCAAGAATCGCACAGTCTCTGGTGGGCAGTATGTTGTGGCTGCCACTCCCAACTTACAGAACCAGCAAGTTCTGACAGGACTACCTGGAGTGATGCCTAACATTCAGTATCAAGTAATCCCACAGTTCCAGACCGTTGATGGGCAGCAGCTGCAATTTGCTGCCACTGGGACCCAAGTGCAGCAGGATGGTTCTGGTCAAATACAGATCATACCAGGTGCAAACCAACAGATTATCACAAATCGAGGAAGTGGAGGCAACATTATTGCTGCTATGCCAAACCTACTCCAGCAGGCTGTCCCCCTCCAAGGCCTAGCTAATAATGTACTCTCAGGACAGACTCAGTATGTGACCAATGTACCAGTGGCCCTGAATGGGAACATCACCTTGCTACCTGTCAACAGCGTTTCTGCAGCTACCTTGACTCCCAGCTCTCAGGCAGTCACGATCAGCAGCTCCGGGTCCCAGGAGAGTGGCTCACAGCCTGTCACCTCAGGGACTACCATCAGTTCTGCCAGCTTGGTGTCATCACAAGCCAGTTCCAGCTCCTTTTTCACCAATGCCAATAGCTACTCAACTACTACTACCACCAGCAACATGGGAATTATGAACTTTGCTCCCAGTGGATCATCAGGGACCAACTCTCAAGGCCAGACACCGCAGAGGGTCAGTGGGCTACAGGGGTCTGATGCTCTGAACATCCAGCAAAACCAGACATCTGGAGGCTCACTGCAAGCAGGTCAGCAAAAAGAAGGAGAGCAAAACCAGCAGACACAACAGCAACAAATTCTTATCCAGCCTCAGCTAGTTCAAGGGGGACAGACCCTCCAGGCCCTCCAAGCAGCACCATTATCAGGGCAGACCTTTACAACTCAAGCTATCTCACAGGAAACCCTCCAGAACCTCCAGCTTCAGGCTGTTCCAAACTCTGGTCCCATCATCATTCGGGCACCAACAGTGGGGCCCAATGGCCAGGTCAGTTGGCAGACTCTACAGCTGCAGAACCTCCAAGTTCAGAACCCACAAGCTCAGACAATCACCTTAGCCCCAATGCAGGGTGTTTCCTTGGGGCAGACCAGCAGCAGCAACACCACTCTCACACCCATTGCCTCAGCTGCTTCCATTCCTGCCGGCACAGTCACTGTGAATGCTGCTCAACTCTCCTCCATGCCAGGCCTCCAGACCATTAACCTCAGTGCGTTGGGTACTTCAGGAATCCATGTGCACCCGATACAAAGCTTGCCGTTGGCGATAGCAAATGCCCCAGGTAAGGCTTCCAATCTTTTGCATTTATTGGGAAGTAACCCTAGCATCTTAGCTAAAACTTGAGTCTCAAGAAGGGAATAGAGCCTTTTGAGATAACACTTTCTTGAGGGCTAGTCATTTAGGCAAATAAATTAGAGAAATATAGATTCTGTTAAAGGAATTTGGAACTGAAGTAAAGGAAACTTCTCCAGTTAGTCTGATGAGAACACAGCACTTCTGAGCAATTCTCTGGAGTCTGCGTACTACTCAGTGTTTTTGGTGCTGCAGAATAAGGGTTGACAAACTTTTTCTGTAAAGGGCCAGATAGTAATATTTTAGGCATTGTGGCCCATATGTCACATTTTCTTCCCCCACACACACAGCTTTTTTTTTTTTGGAGACAGTCTCACTCTGTCACCCAGGCTAGAGTACAGTGGCTCGATCTCGGCTCACCACAACCTCCGTCTCCTGAGGTTCAAGCAAATCCCCTGCCTTAGCCTCCTGAGTAGCTGGGATTATAGGCACCCGCCACTATGCCCAGCTAATTTTTTGTATTTTTTGCTAGAGACCAGGTTTCACCCTGTTGGCCAGGCTGGTCTTGAACTCCTGACCTCATGATCTACCTGCCTCAGCCTCCCAAAGGGCTGGGATTACAAGCATGAGCCACCGAGCCCGGCCTCCGCACCCCTTTAAAAATGTTAAAACCGACGGGGCGGGGTGGGGGAGGTTGTAGTGGGCCTAGATCCCGCCGTTGTACTCCGGCCTGGGCAACAAGAGTGGAACTCTGTCTCAGAAAAAAAATAAATAAAAATGTAAAACCATTCTTAGCTCTAAGGCCTTTTTTGGCCTGTGGGCCAACTCCTCGATAGGATAAAAATTGATTATGGGTGGGGCGTGGTGGCTCACGCCTGTAATTCAAGCACTTTGAGAAGATGGGTGGATGGCTTGAGTTCAGGAGTTCAAGACCAGTCTGAGCAACATGGTGAAACCCCCGTCTCCAGCAAAAATTGGCCAGGCATGGCACATGCCTATAGTCCCAGCTGCTCTGGAGATTGAGGCTACCCCAGAGGTTGCAGTGAGCCAAGATTGTGCTACTGTACTCTAGCCTGAGCAACAAAGCAAGACTGTTAAAAAAAAGAACACAAAAATTAGTTGGGCAGCTGGGTGTGGTGGCTCACGCCTGTAATCCCAGTACTTTGGGAGGCAGAGGAGGGTGGATCACCTGATGTCAGGAGTTCAAGATTAGCTTAGCCAACATGGTGAAACCCCTTCTCCACTAAAAATAGAAAAAATTAGCTGGGCGTGGTGGCACACACCTGTAGTCCTAGCTGTATGGGAATCTGAGGCCAAGAACTGCTTGAACCTGGGAGGCAGAGGTTGCAGTGGGCTGAGATTGTGTCACTGCACTCCAGCCTGGTCAACAAAGCAAGACCTTGTCTCAAAAAATGAAAATAATCCAGGTGTGGTGGCTCATGCCTGTAATCCCAGCACTTTGAGAGGCTGAGGCAGGTGGATCATGAGGTCAGGAGTTTGAGACCAGCCTGGCCAACATGATGAAACCCCGTCTTTACTAAAAATACAAAAATTAGCCAAATGTAGTGGTGTACACCTGTAATCCCAGCTACTGGGGAGGCTGAGGCAGGAGAATCGCTTGAACCCAGTAAGCTGATATCCGCCACTCCACCCCAGCCTGGGTGACACAGTGGACTCCGTCTCTAAATAAATAAATAAATAAAATAAAATTTGATTATGAACTTGATCTGTTTGTAGAACACAGATTAAATCATCAGCTATTTCTTGTGAACTGTAACACCTAATTGAAAGGAAAATGATGTAATGGATTCCGGAATGATTTTTTAACAAAAGAAGTTGCCTGGTTAATATTAACCAGAATATCTCATACTCTGAGCATGCTGGTTAATCAGGGCTTAATTTTTTTTTAATTTCACCATGTTGACCAGGATGGTCTCTATCTCTTTTGAGAGAGAGTTTCACTCTTGTTACCCAGGCCAGAGTGCAATGGCGCAATCTCTGCTCACCGCAACCTCCGCCTCCTGGGTTCAGGCAGTTCTTCTGCCTCAGCCTCCTGAGTACCTGGGATTACAGGCACGTGCCACCATGCCCAGCTAATTTTTTGTATTTTTAGTAGAGACGGGGTTTCACCATGTTGACCAGGATGGTCTCTATCTCTTGACCTTGTGATCCACCCGCCTCGGCCTCCCAAAGTGCAGGGATTACAGGCATGAGCCACCACGCCCAGCTCCTAGTTATCTTTTTTATTTTTCTTTGGAGCCTTGCTCTGTTGCCCAGGCTGGAGTGCAGTGGTTTGATCTCCTTGATCTCCGCTCACTGCAACCTCCACCTCCAGGGTTTAAGCAGTTCTCTACCTTAGCCTCCCTAGTAGCTGGGATTACCAAGACCACCACCACGCCCTGCTAAATTTTTTTTTTTTTTTTATAGTTGTTGGGGCGGGGTTTTGGTCTGTCACCCAGGCTGGAGTGCAGTGGTGCACTGTCGGGTCACCGCAACCTTTGCCTCCTGGGTTCAAATGATTCTCCTGCCTCAGCCTCGCAAGTAGCTGGGATTACAGGTACGTGCCACCATGCCCGGCTAATTTTTGTATTTTTAAGTAGAGTCGGGGTTTCACCATGTTGGTCAGGTGGGTCTTGAACTCCTGACCTTGTGATCCACCCACCTTAGCCTCCCAAAGTGCTGGGATTACAGGCGTAAGCCACTGTGCCTGGCTCTAAATTTTTCTATTTTTAGTCGATACAGGATTTCACCATCTTGGCTAGTCTGGTCTTGAACTCCTGACCTTGTGATCCACACGCCTTGGCCTCCCAAAAGTGCTGGGATTACAGGCATGAGCCCCCACCCGGCCAGCTCCTAGTTATCTTAAAAACAAAATCTTACCGCTTCTCTTCACGCTAACAAATGAGTGTCCTAGGTGATTCTGATACTTCCTAGGTAGAGAGTAAGTTTCTAGACTGCTTTGAAAGTACTATGTATGGTTAGGAAGGGAGGAGAAGGAAAGAGAATGAGATAAACTGGGGACTGGAATGGAGTGGAGGAGGTAGTATTGAGAAGAGTTAAGAATGAGGAGAGCGGCCGGGCGCGGTGGCTCAAACCTGTAATCCCAGCACTTTGGGAGGCCGAGGCGGGTGGATCACGAGGTCAAGAGATCGAGACCATCCTGATCAACATGGTGAAACCCCGTCTCTATTAAAAATACAAAAAATTAGCTGGGCATGGTGGTGCGTGCCTGTAATCTGAGCTGCTCAGGAGGCTGAGGCAGGAGAATTGCCTGAACCCAGGAGGCGGAGGTTGCGGTGAGCCGAGATTGCGCCATTGCATTCCAGCCTGGGTAACAAGAGCGAAACTCAGTCTCAAAAAAAAAAAAAAAAAAAGAATGAGGAGAGCATCAAAGGGAATAAAAATCTGGGAAGAATATTGAATTCGTTGACCATAATGTTCAGCGTCTTTCATTTTGAACTAATGTTTCATTATTGGTTAATTTGAAATTTAAAACAGAAAACAGTTCTATGTAGACCATATCTTTTTTTTTTTTTTTTTTTTTTCTTTTTTGGGTTGGGGTCCTTCTTTTTTGCCCCGGGTTGGGTGCAGGGGTGCAATTTCTGCTCCCCTGCACCCCCCCCCTCCTGGTTCCAGTGATTCTTCTGCCTCAGCCTCCCAAGTAGCTGGGATTACAGGCGTGTGCTACCACACCCAGCTAATTTTTGTATTTTTAGTAGAGACGGGGTTTCATTCTGTTGACCAGGCTGGTCTCAAACTCCCAACCTCAAGTGATCTGCCAGCCTTGGCCTGACTGTATAATTTTAAGTTCCATCTTTAAAAAAGCACAATAAAAAGACACACATACAGATTTTTTGGTTTTTTAAATTTTTTTCTTTTTCTTTTTAATTTTATTTATTTATTTCTTTTTAAGAGATGGGGTTTCAACATGATGGCCAGGCTCGTCTTGAACTCCTGACCTCAGGTGATTCACCCACCTAGGCGTCCCAAAGTGCTAGGATTACATGCGTGAGCCACCGCGCCTGGCCCTTAATTTTTTTCTTTTTAAAGATGGAGTTTCACCATGTTGGTCAGGCTGGTCTTGAACTCCCGACCTCAGGTGATCTGCCCACCTTGGCCTCCAAAGTGCTTGGATTACAGGCGTGAGCTACCACGCCCGGCCTACACGTACGGTTCTTACTTTTTGTTTTTTTTTTTTTTTTTTTTTTGAGACGGAGTCTGGCTGTCACCCAGGCTGGAATGCAGTGGCATGATCTCAGCTTACACAACCTCTCCCTCCCAGGTTCAAGCTATCCTCCTGCCTCAGCCTCCTGAGTAGCTGGGACTACAGGCATGTGCCAGCACGCCTGGCTAAATTTTTTATATATTTTTTTATTTTTTAGTAGAGGCGGGGTTTCACTATGTTGGCCAGGATGCCCTCGATCTCCTGACCTCATGATCTGCCCGCCTCGGCCTCCCAAAGTGCTGGGATTACAGGCATGAGCCGCTGTGCCCCACCACACATACATTTTTATATTCTAGCACAGTTATAGAAATATGGAAAATAACAATATCACCAAACTTGGAGTTCTTTTGGCATATACATGTGGGTTTGTAAATTGTTTTACTTTTGTTACCGAGTCCTCATTTTATTTAGACTGATTCTTACATAAGTGAGGGTAACAAATAGGCAACCATATTTCCTGCATGCTGCAGTTTTGGTGAATCTGGAGGGAAAGTCTGCTTACGGTCCCTGACTTTCTTACAGTCCTGTGGTGTGTTTAGAGATACTACATGATTGCAAAGTATCGATCCTGAGTAAGATAGAAAAAAAAATACTACATGTTGAACTTTAACAAGACAGTAATTTTCTTAGTTAATTGAAATCTTAGAGCTGGAAGGAATCAAAGTTATCGAGTACAACTGCCTTATTTTCTAGATGAGGAAATTGAGGTACAGAGAAGCACTTAAGTAATGAGACAGCAGCCAGAGCTGGGGTTAGTTCTGCAAGTCTAGGGTGTAACCTCTTTTAACGAGGGAATTGAAAAATTATTTAGATTGTTAAAAATGTATTTGAAAAGGTGTTTTTGCTTTCAGATTTAATGCTCTAGAACTGACAGGTGTTTTTATAAATTAAAATTAATGGGAGTAGAAATGGGAAAAGTTTTATAAAAACTGAGCTCAAGGCCGGGTGTGGTGGCTCAAACCTGTAATCCCAGCACTTTGAGAGGCCAAGGCAGGCAGATCACTTGAGGTCACGAGTTCAAGACTAGCCTGGCCAACATAGTGAAACCCTGTCTCTACTAAAAATACAAAAATTAGCCGGGCGTGGTGGCATGTGCCTGTAATCCCAGCTACGTGGGAGACTGATGGGGGGTGAGGGGAGCGGAGGTGTGAGGTGAGGGGAGGTGTGAGGTTGAGGTTGCAGTGAGCTGAGATCATGGCACTGTACTCCAGCCTGGGTGACAGAGAGTCTGTCTCAAAAAAAAAAAGAAAAAACTGAGCATAGAAAATTTGACACTTCTGGGTAATCAAATCAATCTACACCATCATGTTTGTTTTCTTTTTTCTTTTTTTTTTTTTTTTTGAGATGAAGTCTCACTCTGTCACCTAGGCTGGAGTGCACTGGCATGATCTTGGCTCACTGCAACCTCCATCTCCCAGATTCAGGCAATTCTCCTGCCTCAGCCTCCTGAGTAGCTGGTACTACAGGTGTGCGTCACCACGCCCAGCTAATTTTTGTATTTTTAGTAGAGACGGGGTTTCACCACATTGGTCAAGCTGGTCTCAAACTCCTGACCTCATGATCCACCCGTCTCAGCCTCCTGAACTGTTGGGATTACAGGCGTGAGCCATCTCGCCTGGCCCATCATGTTTGTTTTCTATTTGCTCTTCGATTGAAGTACCCAGTTTTGCTCTTCAAAGCAGACTGTGGATTATTCCTTTTAATAATTTGGATGCTTGCATTTTCTGAAAGGCTTATAACTTAGGCTCTAGAGAACAGTTATGAGGCATCTCATTGCTAAATCATGCTGTGGGGAAGTCTACCAGGGCTACCTAGTTGTTACTGATGGTCTCTGAGCTGAAGGAAATGTATGTGTTTCTGTAAGGTAGCAGGAGCCTAACATTCACTAATGAGAGAATGAGGCATTGACAAACTGTTTTGTAAGAGATTGTTTACTTCATTAATAGGGGTTTTTGAAAATCCAGGTTTCCTCCTTTCTGGCTAGTAATAATTGTGCAGCATTTTTCCTCTGTAATTGATCTTTTTCCTTAGTGAAAGATAATAAAATCATTTCCTGGAAGCTTAGTGCTTTTCAGTTTTTGCCTTCCTGCTACAAAGTATCTTGTTTTAGCCAGGCGTGGTGGCTCACACCTTTAATGCAGCACTTTGGGAGGTCAAGGCAGGCAGATCACTTGAGCCCAGGAGTTCAAGATCAGCCTGGGCAACATAGGGATCCCCTGTCTCTACACAAAAAAATACAAAAATTAGCTGGGCATGGTAGCACATGCCTGTAGTCCCAGCTACTTGGGAGGCTGAGGTGGGAGGATCGCCCGAGCCCAGGAGGCTGAAGATGCAGTGAGCTGTGATAATGTCGTAGTACTCCAGCCAGGGCAATAGGGTGAGTCCCTGTCTGGAAAAAAAAAAAAAAGGTGGCTCACACCTGTAATCCCAGCACTTTAGGAGGCCAGGGCGGGTGGATCATGAGGTCAAGAGATCGAGACCATCCTGGCCAACATGGTGAAACCCTGTCTCTACTAAAATTACAAAAAATTAGCTGAGCATGTTGGCGAATGCCTGTAATCCCAGCTACTCGAGAGGCTGAGGCAGGAGAATGGCTTGAACCTGGGAGGTGGAGGCTGCAGTGAGCCGAGAATGCGCCATTGCACTCCAGCCTGGGCAACGAGCAAAACTCTGTCTCAAAAAAAAAAAGGGTTATCTCATTTTACCACCCTTCTCTGATAGTTATTTTACTGTAAAATGTCACCTTTTTGCAATATGTGCAATTTCTTGGTGGTATGATGTAGAAAGAACATTGGATATGAAAGCATGTTGTATGATACATGTATATATCAGTGTACAAAATGAGATATATTACATGATTGTGGAAGACGGCAGCTTCCTTGGTGTTCACTTAGTCTGTTTACATTTATTATTATTATTATTTTGAGATGGAGTTTCACTCTTGTTGCCCAGGTTGGAGTGCAATGGCACAATCTTGGCTCACTGCAACCTCCACCTCCCAGGTCCAAGTCATTCTTCTGCCTCAGCTTCCCAAGTAGCTGGGATTACAGGCACCCATGACCACACCTGGATAATTTTTGTATTTTTACTAGAGATAGGGGTTCGCCTTGTTGGCCAGGCTGGTCTAGAACTCCTGACCTCAGGTGATCCGCCTGCCTAGGCCTCCCAAAGTGCTGGGATTATAGGCATGAGCCACCTTGCCCCACAAAAATGATTTTTTTTTTTTTTTTTGAGATAGTTTTGCTCTTGTCACCCAGGCTGGAGTGCAGTGGCACGATCTCAACTCACTGCAACCTCTGCCACCTCCGACTCCCTGGTTCAAGCCATTCTCCTGCCTCAGCCTCCCGAGCAGCTGGGATTACAGGCACACGCCACCACACCCAGCTAATTTTTGTATTTTCATTATGTTGGCCAGGATGGTCTTGATCTCCTGGCCTCCCAAAGTGCTCAGATTATAAGCGTGAGCTACTTTTTTTTTAATTGACACCCCTTCCTCTTTATCAGCACCTTTTTCTTTCATTTTGTAGTCATATTTTCCCAGATCTTTATTTTATTTTTTATTTAAAGCCTCAGATTTTTTTCTTAGCCACTGCTGAATCCTGAAACTCTTGCCCCAAGTTGAGGGAGAGCTGGCTTTTAAAGATTGAATTTGGATGATTTCTTGTGAGTTCTGTCTAATAAAGAGTGTAGAGCTAGGCTTTGGCAGAAGAATAGAACATATTTCCTTGATGGATATAATTCACTCACAAACCAAATTTCAGATACTAAAAATAAAAATTTCACATCTGCTGGGTTTTATTGGGGTCAGGAAAATGTCTTCTTAGAAGTTAAGTTGAATGTGATACCAGGTTTGGTTTGCCAAGGGTGTCACTAAACTTGAGGTCAGATTGCTGAGATCTAATTTGTTTAAAAGTTGTGTTTTAGACTAGTACAATTGGACATTAATGAAAAGTAGGTTTAGATGATTTAAATGTCTTAGCAGTTATAACTTTCGTAGATGATTTAAATGTCTTAGTTATAACTTTCGCGCAGAAGGTCATATGAGAGAATTTTCTATTTTAAGATATTTTATCAAATACAGTATCAAATGTTTCTGCATCTTTTGTCTTTACCTAGTATTATACTTGTTTCTCTTTTTAATTTAAAAAGTTTCTTTTCTAGAGATATCAGCACAGAAAGATATATACTTGTTTTTTAGGGTGTTTAGTGCTTTTTTAAAGGGTTATTTCCGTTTAAGTAGGAAAGATGTCATTTGAAATCTAAGTGCTTTGATTGATTTGAAAATCAGTGGGATATGAGAAGACAGTTTCAGACCTTTTCAATTGCTATTTATTCATTCCAGTGGCTTTCTCTAAATGACGTCATTGTTAAATCACGTTGCCTTGTGTAATGTGGCCATTTTAGTTCTTAATTAAATAACAAGAGTACAAGAGTGCCTTCTGTTTCAGAAAAGTTTTGTATCTGTTCTATCTTCCTTTCCCTTTGTTTCATTTTGTAAAGTAGCATGTGAACATGCAACTAATAATTTAGTTCTGCTCATTACTTGTTTCTAGTTTTTGTTTACCTATTTTGAAAATGTTTTAAAATGTAAGGTAAACAGCTGTAGAGAAGCTTTATTACATAATGCTTTTTAAGTTACTTATTGGGTGTCTGTCAACACTAGTGGATAGCAGTTTTTTTCATTTTGCTATTTAATTGAAAAACAAGCACATTATTTTTCATATTTTTTACAGAAAGTGTTACAATAGTATTCCTTTCTTTAACATTTAGCAGTATACAGGGTCTGGTATGCTAAAGGATTACTTTAAAATATATTTGCTCACACTATGATATGACTATATTGTTAATACTGTGCTAGATTTTAGATTCACCTTTGTTACATAATCCTGAGGTTTGGAATACAAATGATCTTGATACCCAGGTCGTGAGCCTAGTACCCAGCAGTTAGTTTTTCCACCCTTACCCCTTACCCTCCCCTATCTAGTAGTCCCCAGTGTCTCTTGTTGCCATCTTTATGTCCATGAGTACCCAGTGTTTAGCTCCCACTTATAAGTGAGAACGTGCGGTATTTTGTTTTTTGTTCCTGCGTTTATTCACTTAGGATAATGGCTTCCAGCTGCGTCCAGACATGGATGCAAAAGATATGACTTCATTCTTTTTTATGGCTGTCCTGAAAAATGTTTATGTAGAAAGTTTTTAAGTGTATCTTTGAGTTCGTTGCAAATCTGTGCCGTAATTTGGATTTGTTCTTTTGTTCCAGTGTTTTTTGGACTCTGAATGTCTTGTGGAAATTGGGCAGTATTACTTGTTTGACAAGTTTGGATGTGCATATCTAACTTATTGTGAATCCTCCTCCTCACCTGTATACAAAATAAATAATTTAACTACTTTGGAGGGGGAGTTTTTTTTTTTTTTTTTTTTTTGAGACAGAGTCTCACTCTTGTTGGAATGCAGTGGCATGATCTTGGCTCACTGCAACCTCTGCCTCCCAGGTTCAAGTTTTTCTGCCTCAGCTTCCTGAGTAGCTTGGATTACAGGTACCCACCACCATGCCTGGCTAATATTTGTACTTTTAGTAGAGACAGGATTTTGCCATGTTAGCCAGGTTGGTCTTTAACTCCTGATCTCGGGTGATCTGCCCACCTCAGCCTCCCAAAGTGCTGGGATTACAGGTATGAGCCACCGTGCTTGGCCTTTCCCCCCACCCGCGAGATGGAGTTTTGCTCTTGTCACCCAGGCTGGAGTGCAGTGGCATGATCTCTGCTCACTGCAACCTCCACTTCCCTAGTTCAGGTGATTCTCTTGCCTCAGCTTCCCAAGTACAGGCTCAGCTAATTTTTTTTTTTTTTTTTTTTTTTTTTGGGGGTTGGGTTTTTTTTCCTTCGCTGGAGTGCAGTGGCTCGATCTTGGCTCACTGC
>NW_022436942.1:23075683-23078350 GCF_009761245.1 Sapajus apella | reverse complement strand
AGCTACTCAGAAGGCTGAGAAAGGAGAACCGCTTGAACCTGGGAGGCTGGAGTGCAGTGGCTCGATCTTGGCTCACTGCAACCTCTGCCTTTCAGGTTCAAGCGATTCTCCTGCCTCAGCCAACCAAGTAGCTGGGATTATGGGCATGTGCCACCACGCCCAGGCTAATGTTGTATTTTTAGTAGAGACGGGGTTTCACCCTGTTGGTCAGGCTGTTCTTGAACTCCCGACCTCAGGTGATCCACCTGCCTCAGCCTCCCAAAGTGCTGGGATTACAGGCGTGAGCCACCGCACCTGGCTGAATTTTAAAATATTTTTAGTAGAGTCTGAGTTTCACCACATTTGCCAGGCTGGTCTCCCTGACTTAGGTGATCTGCCCACCTTGTCCTCCTAAAGTCCTAGGAATACAGGTGTGAGCACCCCGACCCCCACCCCATGCCTGGCTATTTTGTTGATTATTTATTTATTTTGGTAACAAGTTCTCACTCTGTTGCCCAGGCTGCTCACTGCAGCCTTTATCTCCTGGGCTCAAGTGATCCTCCCACCTCAGCCTCCCAAGTATCTGGGATTACAGGCACGAGCTACCACAGGTAATTTTTTTTTTTGAGATGGTTTCCCTCTTGTTGCCTAGGCATGCAGGTGATTCACCCGCCTTGGTCTCCCAAAGTGCTGGAATTACAGGTGTGAGCTGCTGCACCTGGCCGATATTTAGTCTTTGAAATCAAGGTCAACCGTGTCATATCTGGTGTTTAGAGGGATTAACCCCACCCCCTGTTTTTTTTTAAATTAGGGAGATGTGATCTGTTTTCCTCACTGTTCCTTGTTTTTTCCTTTATATGCTTGAGACATTGTTAGAACAAACTTTATCTTCTTAATTGTTGCCCACCTGCCCATCTGTTGTTTTTCATATTATGCTGGAAACTCCCTTCACTGCCTTCCTGTTCCCCTACCCACCATGTCTGACTTAAAAAAATATATGCGGCCGGGCGCGGTGGCTCAAGCCTGTAATCCCAGCACTTTGAGACGCCGAGGCGGGTGGATCACGAGGTCAAGAGATCGAGACCATCCTGGTCAACATGGTGAAACCCCGTCTCTACTAAAAATACAAAACATTAGCTGGGCATGGTGGCGCGTGCCTGTAATCCCAGCTACTCAGGAGGTTGAGGCAGGAGAATTGCCTGAACCCAGGAGGCGGAGGTTGCGGTGAGCCGAGATCACGCCATTGCACTCCAGCCTGGGTAACAAGAGTGAAACTCCGCCTCAAAAAAAAAAAAAAAAAATATATATATATATATATATATATATATATATATGCATATGCACGTATATATACATTTATATATTCCGATGTACTTTTAGGAGATATGGTTTAACAACTTTTTAAAAGATGATAAAGGGCCCAATATTTATGTATTTATTTATTTTTATGAGACGGAGTCTCACCCTGTTGCCCAGGCTGGAGTGCAATGGCACTGTCTCGGCTCAGTGCAACCTCTCTCTCCCAGGTTCAAGTGATTCTCTTGCCTCAGCCTCCCGAGTAGCCAGGACTACAGGCGAATGCCACCACACTCGGCTAATTTTTGTATTTTTGGTTGAGATGGGGTTTCACCATGTTGGCCAGGATGGTCTCGATCTCTTGACCTTATGATCTGCCTGCCTCAGCCTCCCAAAGTGCTGGGATTACAGGTATGAGCCACCTTGCCTGGCCCGTTTTTCTTTCCTTTCTTTTTTCTTTTTTTTTTTTTTTGAGACAGAGTCTTGCTCTGTCACCCAGGCTGGAGTGCAGTGGCATGATATTGGCTCACTGCCTTACCGCAGCCTCTGTCTCTCCAGTTCAAGTGATTCCCCTGTCTCAGCCTCCCAAGTAGCTGGGATTATGAGCATCCACCACCACACCTAACAACTTTTTTGCATTTTTAGTAGAAATGAGGTTTTACCATGTTGGCCACGCTGGTTTCGAACCCCTGACCTCAAGTAATCCGCCTGCCTTGGCATCTCAAAGTGCTAGGATTACAGGTGTGAGCTGCTGCACCCGGACAGGGCCCAATATTTCTTTCTTTCTTCTTTTTTTTTTTTTTTTTTTGAGACGGAGTTTTGCTCTTGTTACCCAGGCTGGAGTGCAATGGCGTGATCTCGGCTCACCGCAACCTCCGCCCCCTGGGTTCAGGCAATTCTCCTGCCTCAGCCTCCTGAGTAGCTGGGACTACAGACACGCGCCACCATGCCCAGCTAATTTTTTGTAGTTTTAGTAGAGACGGGGTTTCACCATGTTGACCAGGATGGTCTCGATCTTTTGACCTCGTGATCCACCCGCCTCGGCCTCCCAAAGTGCTGGGATTACAGGCTTGAGCCACCGCGCCCGGCCTTCTTCTTTTTTTTTTTTTTTTAGAGTGAATCTCATTCTGTTGCCCAGGTTGGAATGCAGTGTCATGATCTTGGCTCACTGGAACCTCTCCTCCTGGATTCAAGCAATTCTCTTGCCTCAGCCTCCTGAGTAGCTGGGATTACAGGCACATGCCACCATGCCCAGCTAATTTTTGTATTTTTAGTAGAGATAGGATTTCACCGTGTTGGTCAGGCTGGTCTTGAACTCCTACCCACCTTGGTCTCCCAAAGTGCTGCACCCCGCTGGCCCAATATTTCTTTTTTTTTTTTTTTTTTTTTTTT
>NW_022436942.1:23055259-23075583 GCF_009761245.1 Sapajus apella | reverse complement strand
TTTTTTTTTTTTTTTTTTTGAGGCGGAGTTTCGCTCTTGTTACCCAGGCTGGAGTGCAATGGCGCGATCTCGGCTCACCGCAACCTCCGCCTCCTGGATTCAGGCAATTCTCCTGCCTCAGCCTCCTGAGTAGCTGAGATTACAGGCACGTGCCACCATGCCCAGCTAATTTTTTGTAGTTTTAGTAGAGACGGGGTTTCACCGTGTTGACCAGGATGGTCTCGATCTCTTGACCTCGTGATCCACCCGCCTCGGCCTCCCAAAGTGCTGGGATTATAGGCGTGAGCCACCGCGCCCGGCGCAATATTTCTTATGACTACTGGCAGTATGATAATTTCTGAAAGTACTCTGCTTAGACCTCTTTGACTGTTTCTTGCACTAATTAAAAAAAAAAAAAAATTTATGTAGATCATTTGCCTTAAAGAAGATAAAAAGCCCTTAACTCTGAAAACTGTGTTTGGAAATTTTCCAAATCATCAAATTTCTTTTTTTTTTTTTTGAGACAGAGAGATGGAACCTCGCACTGTCGCCCAGGCTGGAGTGCAGTGGCACAATCTCGGCTCACTGCAACCTCTCCACCTTTCAGGTTGAAGTGATTCTTTCTCCTGCCTCAGCCTCCTGAGTAGCTGGGACTACAGGCACCTGGCTAATTTTTGTATTTTTAGTACAGACGAGGTTTCACCATGTTGGCCATTTTTAAGAGAAATGGGATTTCACTATGTTTGCTTGGCTGGCCTTGAACTCCTGACCTCAGGTGATCCACCGGCGTCAGCCTCCCAAAGTGCTAGGATTACAGATATGAGACACCTCGCCTGGCCTGACTTTTTTTTTTTTTAGAGACTAGGTTTCTCCATGTCAGTCAGGGTGGTCTTGAACTCCCGACTTCAGGTGATCCACCTGCCTCAGCCTCCCAAAGGGCTGGGATTACAGGCGTGAGCCACCCCTGTAATCCCAACCCTTTGGGAGGCTGAGGCAGGTGGGTCACCTGAGGTCAGGAGTTCAAGACCAGCTTGGCCAACATGGCAAAACCCCTGACTCTACTAAAAATACAAAAATTAGCTGGGTGTCGTGGTATGCGCCTGTGATCTCAGCTACCCAGGAGGCTGAGGCAGGAGAATCGCTGGAACCTGGGAGGCAGAGACTGCAGGGAACCAAGATTGTGCCACTGCCCTCCAGCCTTGGTGACAGAGCAAGGCACCACCACTCCCCCACCCCCCAAAAAAAAAAAAAAAAAAAAAAAAAAAAGGGTACCCAGTGCAATGGCTCATGCCTGTAATCCCAGCACTTTAGGAGGCTGAGGCAGGGAAATCACGAGGTCAGGAGTTCGAGACCAGCCTGGTCAATGTGGTGAAACCCCGTCTCTACTAAGAAAAAAAAAAATTAGCCGGGCATGGTGGCGGATGCCTGTAATCCCAGCTACTTGGGAGGCTGAGGCAGGAGAATCACTTGAACCTGGGAGGCAGAGGTTGCAGTGATTCAAGATCGTATTACTATACTCCCACTCCATCTCAGAAAAAGAAGAATGAGAAGGAGAGCTTTATTAGGCATAGTAACTCAAAATTATGTTGAAGAGCTGAAAAGAGTAGGGATTATATACAGAAGTAAAATCAAGAACCTGGATTTCTAGATGTTAATTCTGTCCTACCTCATTTACTTATTATTTTCTTTCCTATAAAATAGATAAAGCTGGCCGAGTTAACACCTTTCATTTATAGAAATCGTTTTTGGTTTTTTTTGAGATGGGCTCTCACACTGTCACCCAGACTGCAATGCAGTTTGTACAATCACAACTTATTACAGCCTCCACCTCCTAGGCTCAAGTGATTATCCTGCTTCATCCTCCCAAGTAGTTGGGACTCCAGGCACACATCACCATGCCCAGCTAATTTTTTTTTTTTTTTTTGTAGAGATGAGGTCTTACCATGTTGCCCAGAGTGGCCTCAAACTCCTGGGCTGAAGTAATCCTCCTGCCGTGGTCTCTCAAGGTGCTGGGCTTATAGATGTGAGCCACCACACCTGCCCAGACATCTTAAATATGTGGATAGAGTTGCTAACTTATTTACAAGATGCCATGATAGACTAATACTTATTTATAGTAAATGCTTCAAAAATTTGAGAAAGGCCAGGCAGCTGTGGCTAACTCCTGTAATGACAACACAACACTTTGGGGTAGCTGACTGGAGGATCACTTGAGCCCAGGAGTTCGAGATGAGCCTGGGCAACATGGCGAGACTCGGTCTCCTTAAAAATAAGAAAGAAGTCTTGAGAAGAATTTTATCTGTCACTTTATAAGATACTACGTTTTACCAGTGGCCTAGAGCTGTGTTTGAAAATGTCAGATGTGACCAACTGAGTGATAATGAGGGTCTAAAAAATTTTTAGCATAGGCCGGGCGCGGTGGCTCAAGCCTGTAATCCCAGCACTTTGGGAGGCCGAGGCGGGTGGATCACGAGGTCAAGAGATCGAGACCATCCTGGTCAACAGGGTGAAACCCCGTCTCTACTAAAAAAATACAAAAAATTAGCTGGGCATGGTGGTGCGTGCCTGTAATCCCAGCTACTCAGGAGGCTGAGGCAGGAGAATTGCCTGAACCCAGGAGGCGGAGGTTGCGGTGAGCCGAGATCGCGCCATTGCACTCCAGCCTGGGTAACATGAGTGAAACTCCGTCTCAAAAAAAAAAAAAAAAAAATTTTTTTTAGTAGACGGTTTTACCATGTTGACGAGGCTGGTATTGAACTCCTGACCTCAGGTGATCCAACCACCTTGGCCTCCCAGAGGACTGGGATTACAGGTGTGAGCTACCATGCTTGGCCTATTATTATTATTTTTTTATAGACAAGAGTGTTTCTGTGTTGCCCAGCCTGGTCTTGAACTCCTAACCTCAAGCAGTTCTCTTGCCTCAACCTCCCAAAGTGCTGAGGTTATAGGCAGAACCATATATAAATATATTGACATTGCTGGTTCAAAGTAGGTTATAAGCAGAACCATATGTATATAAATGGACATTGCTGGTTCAAAGTAGATGTACATTTAAATTTTTAATATTTTCAAATTGGCCTTCAAAAAGATTGTACTAATTTATCACCATCTGTGTATGAAAATGCCCGTTTCTGCTGAGGCGCAGCGGCTCATACCTGTAATCCCAGCACTTTGGGAGGCCGAGGCAGGTGGATCACCTGAGGTCAGAAGTTCAAGAACAGCCTTACCAACATGGTGAAACCCCGTCTCTACTTAAAAAAAAAAAAAAAAAGAAAAGAAAATTTAGCTGGGCATGGTGGCGCATGCCTGTAGTCCCAGCTACTCGGGAGGCTGAGGCAGGAGAATCACTTGAACCAAGGAGGCAGAGGTTGCAGTGAGGCAAGATCACACCACTGCACTCCAGGCAGAGCGAGACTCTCTCAAAAAATAAAAAATAAGAGACAAATAAGGAAGGAGGGAAGGAAGGAAGGAAATAAATGTCTGTTTCCCTGTACCCTTACCAATGCTGTATATTATTAGAGTTTGAACTTTTGGTAATCTGATGAGTGAAAATTTACAAATGCATTATAAGTGGAGTTGCATTTTTAAAATTATGACTGAGATTTGATCAGATTTTTACATATTTATTGGCTGTTGGTATTTTCATTTCTTTTTGGAGGTTGGAGAGGGGACGGAGTTTTGCTCTTGTTGCCTAGGCTGGAGTTCGGTGGTACCATCTTGGCTCGCTGCAACCTCTGCTTCCTGGGTTCAAGCCATTCTCATGCCTCAGCCTCCCAAGTAGCTGGGATTACAGGCATGCGCCACCACACCCAGTTAGTTTTGTATTTTTAGTAGAGATGGGGTTTCTCCATGTTGGTCAGGCTGGTCTCGAACTCCCGACCTCAGGTGATCTGGCTGCCTCGGCCTCCCAAAGTGCTGGGATTTCAGGCATGAGCCCGGCTGGCTGTTAGTATTTTCAATGATGATTCTTGAGATTTCATTGAGTCTTCATGCTGACGTCATTGAATGGAATGGCTAAACATAAAAAAGCTTCAAAACTTGTGGTACTGTGAATCTGGGATGTCAGTTCAAAAGAAATGATGCTGTGAATGTAGGGTATTGCCGAGATGCCTGTGATAACCTGCACACGTCACATGTTGACCCATTTCTCAATTTCAGGTGATCATGGAGCTCAGCTTGGTCTCCATGGGACTGGTGGTGATGGAATACATGATGACACAGCAGGAGGAGAGGAAGGAGAAAACAGCCCAGATGCCCAACCCCAAGCTGGTCGGAGGACCCGGCGGGAAGCATGCACCTGCCCCTACTGTAAAGACAGTGAAGGAAGGTGAGTTGACCCAGCCAATTTCTTAAAAATATAAAGAAAAATTGGCCAGGCATGGTGGCTCACGCCTGTAATCCAAACACTTTGGAGGCCAAGGCGGGCGGATCAAGTTAATTTTTTTAAGAATTTGATACTCAGAGCTAGGTGCAATGGCTTATGCCTATTTTTATTTTATTTATTTATTTTTTTGAGACGGAGTTTTTTTTTTTTGCTCTTGTTACCCAGGCTGGAGTGCAATGGCGTGATCTCGGGTCACCGCAACCTCCGCCTCCCGGGTTCAGGCAATTCTCCTGCCCCAGCCTCCTGAGTCGCTGGGATTACAGGCACGCGCCACCATGCCCAGCTAATTTTTTTGTATTTTTAGCAGAGACGGGGTTTCACCCTGTTGACCAGGATGGTCTCGATCTCTTGACCTTGTGATCCACCTGCGTCGGCCTCCCACAGTGCTGGGATTACAGGCTTGAGCCACCGCGCCCGGCCTGGCTTATGCCTATAATCGTAGCACTTTGGGAGGCCGTGATAGAAGGATCACTTGAACCCAGGAGTTTGAGACCAGCCTGACCAACAAAGTGATAGCCCATCTCTACAAATTTTTTTTTTTAAAGATGGAGTCCTGCTCTGTTGCCCAAGTGTGAGTGCAGTGGCATGATCTTGGCTCACTGCAACCTCTGCCTCCCAGGTTCAAGCAATTCTCCTGCCTCGGCCTCCTGAGTAGCTGGGACTACAGACATGTGCCACCACACCTGGCTAATTTTCGTATTTTTAGGACAGATGGGGTTTCATCATGTTGGCCAGGATTGTCTTGATCTCCTGACCTCAGGTGATCCGCCTGCCTCGGCTTCTCAAAGTGCTGCAATTACAGATATGAGCCACTGCACCTGGCCCTTCTTCAAATTTTAGTGGGAATATTTTACTGGCAATAAAAAGAGGAAATGAAATTTTTTTTTTTTTGAGACGGAGTCTTGCTTTGTTTCCCAAGCTGGAGTGCAGTGGTGCAATCTTGGCTCACTGCAGCCTCTGCCGCAGATTCAAGTAATTCTCCTGCCTCATCCTCCCAAGTAGCTGAGACTATAGGCTCGTGCCACCACGTGCAGCTAATGTTTTATATTTTTAGTAGAGATGGGGTTTCATCATGTTAGCCAGGATGGACTCAATCTTCTGACCTTGGGAGTTGCCCAACTCGACCTCCTGAAGTGCTGGGATTACAGGCATGAGCCACCTTGCCTGGCCAAAAAAAAATTTTTTTTTTTTAGAGACAGAGTTTCACTCTTGTTGCCCAGGCTGGAGTGCAGTGGCGTGATCTTGGCTCACTGCAACCTCTATCTCCTGGGTGCAAGCAATTCTGCCTCAGTCTCCCAAGCAGCTGGGATCACAGGCAGGTCCCACCATGCCCAGCTAATGCTATATTTTTAGTAGAGATAGGGTTTCACCATGTTGGTCAAGCTTGTATCGAACTTCTGACCTCAGGTGATCCTTCCAGGATTATAGGTGCAAGCCACTGCATCCAGCCTTTTTTTTTTTGGAGACGGAGTCTCACAAAGCTGGAGCACAGTGGTGGGGCGATCTTGGCTCAGTGCAACCTCCACCCCTGGGTTCAAGTGATGCTCTTGCCTCAGACTCCTGAGTAGCTGGGACTACAGGTGGGTGCTGCCACACCCAGCTAAATTTGATATTTTCAGTAGAGATGGGGTTTTACCATATTGACCAGGATAGCCTCCATCTCTTGACCTTGTGATCCGCCCACCTCAGTGCTGAGATTGCAGGCTTGAGCCATCCTCGGCTGACCTAACTTAAATTTTTTTATAGAGATGGAGTCTCCCTGTGTTGCCCAGGCTGGTCTCAAATTTCTGGGCTTAAGCAATCCTCCTGCCTCGGCCCCACAAAGTGTTAGGATTACAGATGTGAGCCACCTTGCTCGGCCTAGAAGGCTTTTTTATAAAGAAGCATTGGCTGGGCATGGCGTAATCCCAGTACTTTGGGAGGCCAAGGGGGGCAGATCACCTGAGGTTGGGAGTTCAAGGACAGCCTGACCAACATGGAGAAACCCTGTCTCTACTAAAAATATAAAAGTAGCTGGGTGTGGTGTCGTGTGCCTGTAATCCTAGCTACTCAGGAGGCTGAGGCAGGAGAATCGCTTGAACCCGGGAGGCAGAGGTTTTGGTAAGCTGAGATCGTGCCATTACACTCCAGCCTGGGCAGCAAAAGTGAAAGTTCATCTCAAAAAAAAAAAAAAAGCGCATCTGGCCTGGCACGGTTGGCTCACACTTGTAATCCCAGCACTTTGGGAGGCAGAGACGGGTGGATTCATCACCTGAGGTCAGGGGTTTGCGATCAGCCTGGCCAACATGGCTAACCCCGTTTCTACTAGAGATACAAAAATTAGTTGGGCCTGGTGGCATACACTTGTAGTCCCAGCTACTTGGGAGGCTGAGGCCAGATAATCTCTTGAACCTGGGAAGGAGAGGGAGAGGTTGCAGTGAGCTGTGATCATGCTACTGCACTCCAGCCTGGACGACAGAGTGAGACTTCGGCTCAAAAAACCAAAACAGAATGAACAACAACAAAAAAATGAAGCCTTAGCTAGGCACGGTGGCTCACACCTGTAATCCCAGCCGTTTGGGAACTCACGAGATCAGGAGATTGAGACCATCCTGGCTAACACGGTGAAACCCCATCTCTACTAAAAATAAAAAAAAAATTAGCCGGCATGGTGGCCCATACCTGTAGTCCTAGCTACTTGGGAGGCTGAGGCAGGAGAATCACTTGAACCCAGTAGGCAAATGTTGCAATAAGCTGAGATTGTGCCACTGCACTTCAGCCTAGGTGACAGAGAGAGAGACTCAATCTCAAAAACAAAAAAAAGAAGCCTTTTTCAAAAATAAAAGTTTGGACACACCTGTAATCCCAGCACTTTGGGAGGCTGAGGTGGGCGGATCACAAGGTCAGCGGTTCGAGACCAGCCTGACTAACATGGTGAAACCCAGTCTCTACTTAAAAATGCAAAAATTAGCTGGGCGCGGTGGCTCAAGCCTGTAATCCCAACACTTTGGGAGGCAGAGGCGCGTGGATCACGAGGTCAAGAGATCGAGACCATCCTGGTCAACATGGTGAAACCCCGTCTCTACTAAAAAAATATAAAACATTAGCTGGGCATGGTGGCGTGTGCCTGTAATCCCAGCTACTCAGGAGGTTGAGGCAGGAGAATTGCCTGAACCCAGAAGGCGGAGGTTGCAGTTAGCCGAGATCGTGCCATTGCACTCCAGCCTGGGTAACAAGAGCAAAACTCCGTCTAAAAAAAAAAAAAAAAAAAAATTAGCTGAGTGTGGTGGCACGCCTGTAATCCCAGCTACTTGGGAGGCTGAGGCAGAAGAATTGCTTGAACCCGGGAGGGGGAGTTTGCGGTAAGCCAAGAGCGTACCACTGTACTGTAGCCTGGGCAACAGAGCAAGACTCTGTCTCAAAAAAAAAAAAAACTTTGAGTAAGTTTGGTGTAGGTTGGGTAATTGCTGTTGATACTTTGTGGTTCTTTAGTTTCTGTCTCTAGAATGAATGATGAATAGTTGTATTCTCACTTTTAGGGGTTCAGGGGATCCTGGCAAAAAGAAACAGCATATTTGCCACATCCAAGGCTGTGGGAAAGTATATGGCAAGACCTCACACCTGCGGGCACACTTGCGCTGGCATACTGGCGAGAGACCATTTATGTGTACCTGGTCATACTGTGGGAAACGCTTTACACGTTCGGATGAGCTACAGAGGCACAAACGTACACACACAGGTGAGCAAGAGCCTGTGGGAGAGACAAATAGTAATAGAATGAAAAACACAAAATACACTTACAAAATAACTAAAATTTCTTAGCAACTTAATTTGAAACTGAATTATATGGGTCACAAATGGAATTGGAGTTAATCTGAAAAACTTTTAAAGAAGGAAGGAGGGCCGGGTACAGTGGCTCACACCTGTAATCCCAAGACTTTGGGAGGCCAAGGTGGGTGGATCTCTTGAGGTCAGGAGTTCGATACCAGCCCGGCCAACATGGGGAAACCCCATCTCTACTAAAAATACAAAATAGCAGGCTTGGTGGCGGGCACCTGTAATCCCAGCTACTTGGGAAGCTGATGCAGGAGAATCACTTCAATCCAGAAGGCGGAAGTTGCAGTGAGCTGAGATTGGCCCACTGCACTCCCACCTGGGTGACAGAGCAAGACTCTGTCTCAAAGAAAAAAAAGGAAGGAGCTAGATTTTGAGTGGGATTTTGAAGGCGAAGTATTGAAACCATTACTCTTAGTCTTTGCCCTGCCTTACTTTTCTGTTGAGTTCTACCGTCCTTACTGAGTACTCCCTAACCTTTATCTACTTTTCTTCACCGTCCCCCCAACCAAAAGGAAAAGATATTTCAAGATTTTTCTTGTTTTTAATCATCTTGTCATACTGGCCTTACTCAACTTAGTAGAGTTTGAAAGCAGTGAATTAGGTAAGGTAATCTAACTTCCTAACATGTCAGCTTCTTTTTTCCCTTTACCTAGGTGAGAAGAAATTTGCCTGCCCTGAGTGTCCTAAGCGCTTCATGAGGAGTGACCACCTGTCAAAACATATCAAGACCCACCAGAATAAGAAGGGAGGCCCAGGTGTAGCCCTGAGTGTGGGCACTTTGCCCCTGGACAGTGGGGCAGGTTCAGAAGGCAGCGGCACTGCCACTCCTTCAGCCCTTATTACCACCAATATGGTAGCCATGGAGGCCATCTGTCCAGAGGGCATTGCCCGTCTTGCCAACAGTGGCATCAACGTCATGCAGGTGGCGGATCTGCAGTCCATTAATATCAGTGGCAATGGCTTCTGAGATCAGGCATCTGGGGCCAGAGACATATGGGCCATACCCATCAACCCTGGGATGCAAGGTAGCATGGGTCCAAGAGACGTGGGAAGAGAGAGCCATGAAGCATTAAAATGCATGGTGATGGGAAGAATTGGGAGAGGGATAGAAGAGAAGAGATGGGGTCCTGGCACCCATCTGTATCATCAGTGCCTCTTTGAAGGTGGGAAACAGTGAAAATTCTGTTGGTGCCACCCTTTGATGAGCATTTGTTTGACCCCAGTTTCTTCTTAAACTTCTTACTCCAGCCTACCCTTCCTGCATTTCTCTTCTCAGCTCTTCCATGATGGATCGCCTGCCCCCCCCATTTCCTAAAGCCATCATGCCTTGATAAATATATATGATCATTGAAATACTTTTTAACAAAAAACAGATTCTATATTATTATATATATATATATATATATATAAAGATATATAGAGATGCATTCACAGGGGTTGGCTGGGAGGAGGAAGAAGACCATTCTGTGACCAAAATACCTTGGTCATTTTTTTTTATATTGCCTTATTTCCCTATGGCTGAGCCTTGTTGTGACACATCAAGCTTTTCTGTAGATGTTGTCTTGGCTTCCCACCAGAATTAGCATTCATATGCTCTGCTTTTAGTTCATATATACATACATAATGTTTTTCCTTTCATAATTTTGTCTTTTTATTTGGGATCAGCTTCTTGCACTCCTTTCCTGACTCGACTGTTGCCATCTCACATTCTCTCATCTGATCACTTCATGTTTTATTTTTGTTAGTGCCTGGATGAGGCACTTCTGTCAATTTTTTCAAGACCTTAGTTCCAGCAGCAGAATGGAAAAACCTTGAAGTCCAGGCTGATGCTTGAAGTAGCTGTGGAGGGAGTATTAAAAATACTACTGACGCAGGCACCTTCTTGGCGCTGGAGAGTCAAAGGCATCTCCCTTCATTAGCTGTTCTAAGCATTGAGAATTAGAAGTCTTTCGGTGGAATTGTACAAGAGGCCTTTGAAGATAATAATCTTGGCTAAGTTTGTATAAACTGTCAAAAAATGGTCCAGTAATAGGTAGGGGGCTTTCACTAGGAAAATCATGTGCTGAGAAGAGGAAATGACTCATGGTAGTCAGGTTCAGGAGTTAGTGGAGTATTTGGACTTTGATACCACTATCTTCCAAGGTAGCTCTAAGTTTTAATGTGGGCTTCTGAGTTTATATTCTGAAAGGAAATACACTTCTTTTGAACATCCCCACTAGGTTCTTTTCCATTGTTGAGAAGGAGCATCAGCCAATGAATCTGTTTGAGGTTTCCATTCTGCAGAACTCCTCCAGAGCATGTGCTAGTGGCAGGACAGTGGTTCTTAAAATCTTTTCCCTTAACTTTTCATTGTATGTTCTTGGGTGGTTCCTAAGGGAAAAGGAAGCACATGATCATAAGAATGATAGCCCAGAACAAAAAGAAATCTTGTCTTACCACTGTGGTTTATAGGAGAGATTGGGAGAAATCATCCTGTTTTCTCCATGACCTGATTCCGGAAGAGACTGATCCAAAAATTATAACGGCAGGGAACCTAGTGCATTTGGCACTGAGATTTAAATGCAACCAGAGTTGTCCTCAAGGCCCAGCCATAAAAGCATTGTCTCTCAACCTTCTGGTACCTTGTTAGAGAGCTTTTCACTGTGAGGAAGTATGGAAAAATGGCTGTGTGTGTGTGTGTGTGTGTGTGTGTGTGTAATCTGTTAGGTTGGGGATAGGTTTTCTGCTAGCCAATATTAAAAGAGACCTGCAATAAAAAAATTACCCTGATCTGATAGAAAGCAAGTGTTTTTGTATGAGTGTGTGTGTGAATGTGTGTTTATGCCTGTATATGTCTACACACAGATGAGAAATTATATTTGATATTGTTGGAAAATAAATTCAGATCAAAAATGCCTTTCAGGCCCACTACCTAGAAATCTGTCTTAAAACCTGGATATGTTCCTAAGGTCATTTCTTTGCTTATGCTAAATTAATTACAATTATGAATGGAGGATGTTCTACTGTACTTTTTTTAAAAAGAAACTATTTTTGTGTTTGAAAGTGAAACCAACATCCAGATCTATAGCAGAGTCCTTATTCTTTTCATAAATCTTTTTACTTTGGCTACAAATAGATGATGGTATGATTCTATTATATATTTTATATAAAATCCATCCAAATTAAGTTTTGGGTAAATGTGTTGTTGTTTAACCTGAAATACAATAACTTAATACTCTAAACAATAGTTCACTCCATTTGGTCCTTTCTCCACAGATGTAATTCTGTTTTAAGCTCAGGAACTCTTGCAAGGAACTTTCCCCAGATCAAATTCTATTAACGCCGACATACAAGTCATCCAAGCCCAGCCACCATCATACACTTTATTCTCACTGAAAGGCAGAATTCAGAACCTGTTATTTTATGTCTATAATCATGTACTTTGGCATCTTTTGGAGGAGAGGGGCAGGGTAACTCACAGGAGTGTACAGTATTTTGCTAGTGCATTTCAAGGAATGGAATCTTCTCCAGTATGAAATTATTAGATATAAACTAGTGTAATGATGCTGAGGATATAAGTTTTTAGAAGGTAATTTGATACTTCTCTTGAATGGAAAGCTGCTAGTTTACCCTCAACCCTCTTCATTAGCATTACCATGAGTGAATTTATATCTAATTATTTCCACTTGCCCTGTTCTCACCAAGGAAACTCCAGATCCAGTATCTTGTTAGGCCCCCAAACAGAAGCCAGTTTTTCTTTTGTTTCCCAGTAGTAGTGAGCCACTCAGTCTTTTCCACGAGAAGTTGGGAGCCTACATTCCTTGAGTTAGGAGCTCATTACAGAAAAACCCCCTTTTCCTGAACTTCTGGCCAATACAAATTAATGTAACTGACAGGCAAATTGATTCTGAATTTTTTTTCGAGTTTTTTTCATTTTTTTGAATGAGTTTAAAAAATTTTTTTAGATGACCAAACCTTGCAGGGCAGGGGATGCCCAGAAGAGTGGTGAGATAGTAAAACCCTCATTTCCTCATCCTTTCAGGTTGCCCATTCATACTCATTTGCTTGTCACTGACTGTCTCACTTGTTACCCAGAACAGTAACAACACACACCATCTTCCTTCAGGGACTCCCAACAGGCACTCTGTGAGTGCTACACAGAATGCAATTTAATGGGTATTTCTCAGCCTGGTTCAGAATAAATTGAACCTTTGATCCCGGAAAGTATATATTAAAGTGTGGGATAAAGATTATGATTAGGGGAGGATTGGAGACAAAAGCTGTAAATTACTATGGCTGATTTATTTCTACTATATGCATATATATTTTTTGCTTTTGTATATCCTATATAGGAAACTAAGCATTGTATTTTTTTTAAACAAATCTAAGAAAGCACTATGAACTGCAGGTTTTTGACTTTCAAAATATATTTTGTATTCGTAATATCTTCATGTCGTGTGAATACTGGAAGCTGCAGATCTTTGCTAGGATGCAATAAATTTATATACTTTTTGAGGGGTTCTTCTGGGGGTGCTAATCAGGCCCCTGTTATGCTTAGGGGGAGCCCTGGTGCTACTTGCTTGAAATTTTCAGTTGTAAGTACCCTGATGCCTTTTGGACCTTGGGATCAGATCGAGAGTTTTGGAGATCAGGTACCAAGGAAATAAGGACAGTCTAGCTGCCTCAAGTGAGGGGTCCTTTGCATAGCTCTCCTTCCCCCTCACTGAAGCTGGGTAGTTTCTTGGGGTTGAGAGGGAAAATGTGAAATCTCAGAATTTATCTTCCTTAGAAGAGAGCCAGTAACTTATGTACCAGGATGAAAGGTGGCAGCAGTAGCTTTGGGGAAAGGGAGGAGGATATGGCACTTCTCCAACCCCGGAAAACATTGCTTTTGAAAACAGCTGATAAAATATGAGCTGGTTATTACTTCTGTTTGGGAGACTGTGCTCTCTCTGGTGCCTCTCTTGGCTCTACTCCACAGATACCAGACCTCTTCTAGGAGGATGAGCAGACCAGCTTTGAGGTTGACCTGTTTCTCTTTGTCTGCCTTCCCAAAACACCAGCCCCCAGGAAGACATTAAGCAGCCTTAAGCTTAAATTCCTACTCCCTCTTCCAAATTTGGCTCACTTGTCTTAGATCCAAGTCAGGGAAAGGAAAAGAAGCAGGGGTCCCTGGCTTTATTATTTACTCCCCTAAGTCTTCTCCAATCTGATATCTCCAAACCCAGAAAAATTTTCTCCACAGTGTTCATTTGAAAGACGAGTATTTTGTTCCATTTTCCCTTTCCTCATTATCAAACAGCCTCAATCTTCCTTGTCTCTGCTGAGGGAGTAGAGGTGTAATAACCTGCCCCTCAACTGCCCTAAATCCTAGCTAAGTATCAGGGAAAAAAGAAAAAAAAAAAAAAAAAAAAAGCCTAACAAATGGGATTAGACTAGGGCTGCAAGTAGTGAGGATTTTGATACCTCTCCTGGGATGTGTGCTTTCCCATATCTTGCCTTCAGGAATTACACTGTGCCTTCTTCCCAGGGATACGGGCTCTGTCTTCCCAGTGCTCCAATTTCCCGTAACCGCCCTTGAACATTATGGACAAGGGCAGGACTTCATATTTCTGATCATCCCTTTCTCCCAGTGAAATCCCATAGCCCTTACCTAGAGTCTAGGGCACAAAGACTTTGGGGAAGATATGCTGAGATTGACCTGAGGAGACATCTACACACACCAGTGGCAGCTGCCCCAGGGCCTGCTTCCTCTTCCTAAGTCTGTCATCCTCTGTAAGGGAGGGGTGGTGCTCTGATCTCTGGTGCCTAAAAACCCAAGTTTATTTCTCTTTCTTAACACTGGCAATAACCAGTCCACACCACTGTTGCCTTTTAAAACCTCTTAATCTCATGCTGTGTTGTTGATTCCAATCCAATTATCACCAGGGCTGTGTGGGTAAATGCTTTTAAATGCTCTCTTTTGCTCTTCCCCATCACCCCCAACTCTTAGGTATGTATGATGCTAATCTTGTCCCTAAGTAAGTTTCTTCCTGTTCCTTTTGTATCTTCCTTCCTTGTCTTTCCTACCTTTTGTCTCTGGGTGTTCTGGGGCTTTTTTTTTTTTTTTTTTTGGCCTTTTGTACAAAGATTAGTTTCAATGTAGTCTGTAGCCTCCTTTGTAAACCAATTAAAAAGTTTTTTAATAAAAAGCCATGTCTCTGGTGTATTGAGGAGGGTTGGGAATGGGGAGAGTATATGTTTAAAACTTCATACTCTGAACCTAACAAAGGTTTCCAGCTACACTGTGTTGTGCTCCCATACATGTTAATCAGTGCATTTGCCCTATACCTAACTCCCAGATGAATGGTTCTGTGATCAGATCAATGTGCCACAACTACATGGAAATGTGGAGGACCAAGTCAAACGGGCAGCACTTTTTTTTCCCCACATATGCTTTCTTATTTTTGAATAATTTTAGATTTACAGAAAAGTTGCAAAGCTAGAACAGTTTCCATATAATCCTTACCCAGTTTCCCTCATCGTTAACCATGACCATGGTACATTGTCAAAATTAAGCAACTGGCATTCAGCCGGGTGTGGTGGCTCATGCCTGTAATCCAAGCACTTTGGAGGCCAAGGTGGGCAGATCACCTGAGGTCGGGAGTTCAAGACCAGCCTGACCAACAAGGTGAAACCCTGTCTTAAAAAAAAAAAAAAAAGAAACTGGCATTGGTACATTACATTAAACTCCAGACTATGGGTTTCACTAGTTTTTCCACTGATGTGTTCTTTCTGTTCCAGGATCCCTTCCAGGGTACCACATAGCATTTACTCATCATGTCTTACCAGTCGGCTCTGAGAGAGTTTCTCAGTCTTTCCCTTTTTTTTCCATGACCTTGACAGTCTTTGGGAGTACTGACCAGATATCCTGTAGGGTATCCCCCAATCTGGGTTTGTCTGATGTTTTGCCCATTGTTAACAGTTTATGAGCTTACCTCCTAGAGATTGAGATTATCTACATCTATTATCTGGAATTTTTTTTTTCCTCCCAGCTTCCCAAGCTTATGGTGGAATTCTGTAAGAAAGGGAGGTTTGAGGCTGGGCACAGTGGCTCACACCTGTAATCCTAGTACTTTGGGAGGCAGAGATGGGTGGATCACAAAGTCAGGAGTTCAAGATCAGCCTGGCCAAGATGGTGAAACCTCATGTCTACTAAAAATACAAAAAATTAGCTGGGTGTAGGCTGGGCATGGTGGCTCACGGCTGTAATCTCAGCACTTTGGGAGGCCGAGGCAGGTGGATCACAAGGTCAGGAGATCGAGACCATCCTGGCTAACATGGTGAAACCCCCATCTCTAAAATAAAAAATAAATGAATGAATAAATAAAAATTAGCTGGGCATGGTGACACGCAACTGTAGTCACAGCTACTCAGGAAACAGTCGGGAATTGCTTGAACCTGGGAGGAGGAGGTTGTAGTGAGCCATGACCGAGCCACTACACTCCAGCCTGGGCGACAGAGCAAGACTCCGTCTCAAAAAAAAAAAAAAGGGAGATTTGTCTCTTCTCCGTCATTTATTTAGTCAATTTATATTAGCATGTATTACTGTGTATTTTATATGTGGATTGTAATCCAATACTATTTTGTTGCTCAAATTTTTCCAGCTACAGCCGTTGGGAGTTCTTTCATTTTGGCTCCTGTATCCCTTTGATATATCCATATTCTTTTGTTTTCTGATAACTTTTTTTTTCTCTGTTGCCCAGGATGGAGTGCAGTGGTGCTATCACGGCTCACTGCAGCCTCAACCTTCTGGGCTCAAGCAATCCTCCCACTGCAACCTCCCAAGTTAGCTGGACTATAGTCACTCACTGCCACAACTGGCTAATTTTAAAGTGTTTTTGGTAGAGACGGGTTTCATCATGTTGGCCAGGCTGGTCTCAAACTCCTGACCTCAAGTGATCTGCCTGCCTCAGCCTCCCAAAGTGCTGGGATTACAGGTTTGAGCCACCGCCAACATTCTCAATTACTTTATTCATTTGATTCCCCATTTCCTTTGTCAGTCCCTCAGCCACTGGTAAACTCGGCTGTTTTGATTCCTCATATAGCCATTAGCAATATAACGTTTTAATATTTGACTTTATTCGTGTTTTTTGTTCTGGGATGTGTTTTTGTTTCTACAGCCTTAAGTCAGCCCTTAATAGTTGCATTCAACAAACATTTATTGAGACTTTATGCTTAGTTTGAGGATTAAAAAGTTAAGTAAGGCTGGGTGCAGTGGCTCATGCCTGTAATCCCAGTACTTTGGGGGACCAGGGTGAGTAGATCACTTGAGATCAGTAGTTCAAGACCAGCCTGGCCAACATGGTGAAACCCCATCTCTACTAAAAATACAAAAATTAGCCAGGCATGGTGCCAGACGCCTATAATCTCAGCTACTCAGGAGGCTGAGGCAGGAGAAATCCTTAAACCCCGGAGGCAGTGGTTGCAGTGAGCCGAGCTTGCACCACTGCACTCCAGCCTGGGTGACAGAGTGAGACTCCCTCTCAAAAAAAAAAGTCCCTTATATTGACAATGAAAAAGTTTATTTATTTATTTATTTATTTATTTATTTTGAGACGGAGTTTCACTCATGTTACCCAGGCTGGAGTGCAATGGCGCGATCTCGGCTCACCGCAACCTCCGCCTCCTGGGTTCAGGCAATTCTCCTGCCTCAGCCTCCTGAGTAGCTGGGATTACAGGCACGCACCACCATGCCCAGCTAATGTTTTGTATTTTTAGTAGAGACGGGGTTTCACCATGTTGACCAGGATGGTCTCGATCTCTTGACCTCGTGATCCACCCGTCTCGGCCTCCCAAAGCGCTGGGATAAAAGTTTATTTTTTTATTTTATTTTTTTTTTAATTTTTAAAGGCTAGTCAAGTGAAGCAGTGGGAGTGGAGAAGGAACAAAGAAATCTGTAACCGGTTGTGATCAATTAGTTGTAAACACCACTGCACTCGGACCAGCCGAAAAAGTTTTAAAAAGGCCCTGACACCAAGGACTTCATAGTTTCGCAAGTAAGGCAGATACCATGAACTGCTAGTTTGCCAATCCTGATCGCATTTTCAGCAGATAATTTGCCTCTTAGTTCACGGAGAAAATGGAGGCTCAAATTTCCCTCTCCATACAGACATCTATTTTCACCAATTTACTCCTTTATTTTTTTGAGACGAAGTCTTGCTCTGTCGCCCAGGCTGGAGTGCAGTGGCATGATCTTGGCTCATCGCAACCTCTTCTCCAGGTTCAACCTATTCTCCTGCTCCACCTCCCAAGTAGCTGGGATTGCAGGTGTGCGCCACCACACCTGGCTAATTTTTGTATTTGCAGTAGAGACAGGGTTTTATCATGTTGGCCAGGCTGGTCCCAAACTCCTGACCTCAAGTGATCTACCCACCTCGGCCTCCCAAAGTGCCGTGAGCCTCTGCACTCAGCCCCATCTTTCTTTTTAGTAGAGTAATATTTTTTTTCTCTGTAAGGCCAACCCTGCCACTTGTGCTCTCAACCTGTTTCTTTTACTTATTTTTGTTCTTTGTTGCAGTATCTTCTCCTTTTATCTTCAGTTTCTCCTTCACTCCCTTTTGTCAACCTATAAGCATGTTCAGGCCGGGGGCAGTGGCTCGTGCCTGTAATCCCAGCACTTTGGGAGGCTGAGCTGGGTGGATCACCTGGGGTCAGGAGTTTGAGACCAGCCTGGACAACATGGTGAAACCCTGTCTCTACTAAAAATACAAAAGTTAGCCAGGCATGGTGGTGGCCACCTGTAATTCCAGCTACTTGGGAGGCTGAAGCAGGGAGAATTGCTTGAACCTTGGAGGTGGAGGTTTAGTGAACCAAGATCTTGCCATTGCACTCCAGCCTGGGTGACAGAGTGAGACTCTGACTCAAAAAAAAAAAAAAAAAAAGCATGTTCAAGTATTCCCCCTTCTCCCATTTTGAAAAACTTCAGCTTCCTCTTCAAGCTACTGATTAGTTTTTTCCATTTCCAAAGTTAGTGAAAGTAGTTTACACTAATTTTTCTCTTCCTTTATTCAATTCTCCGGCTACTTTGTGGGTTTGTTTTTTGTGTGATTTTTTTTTTTTTTAAGACAAGATCTGGCTTTATTGCCCAGGTTGGAGTGCAGTGGCATCACTCTTAGCTCAGCTCACTTTACCTCCACCCCCTGGGCTCAAGTCATCCTCCCACCTCAGCCTCTCAAATAGTTGGGACTATAGGCATACACCATTACACCTGGCTAATTTTTGTATTTTTTGTAAAGACAGGTTTTTTTGCCATGTTGCCCAGGCTGGTCTTGAACTCGTGAGCTCAAGTGATCCACCTGTCTCGGCCTCTCAAAGTGCTGGGATTACAGGCGTGAGCCATTGTGCCTGACCCAGGCTACTTTGTTCAGCATCCATCATTTACCAGAAATTTTCCCATTAGCATCAGCCATCTGGTTGCCAGCTCCAGTGATCTTTCAGTCATTAACCTCTTAGATCTCACTGCTTCAGTGTGCTGCCTTTGGCTACTATACCTTAGAGCTTTCCTCTCATAGAATGCAACACTGATACATTCTTGGTTCTCCTTCAACATTTCTCTATTTTTTAGTCTCCTTCATAGCCACTTATTCCTCTGTCTCTTAAGTGTTTGTGTTCCCTGTCTTGTGTCCTTTTCTTTCTCTACCTTTTTTCCCCTTAAGCAAGTCCCATCCACTCTAAGGATTACGTCCATGTTGATGACTCCCAAATTGGGAGCCCTAACTTTTCTCTTGGCCTGGAAGTCTGCTGGCTAGACATTTTCATCTGGATGTCCTCCAGATAAACTCAACATGGTAGAAGGGGAAATAATTCCTGTGTTTCACATCTCCCTTAATAATATCACCCACCACTCACTCCTTGGTCACTCAACCTCAGAATCATCTTTTAGTTCTCCCTTTCACCTACTGATATCCATTTGATTACCAATCCTTTCAATATTACCTATACAGTATGTAGCACATTTTTCCTCTTTTATTTTCACGTCCACTGTCCCAGTACTCACTTCATTTACTGCTGAGGTCTGGCAACTGATCCCTTCAAACCCCAGTAGTCACCCATCTTCCACATTGCCACCAGGCCCCAGCCTAAAATTCTTTGCTTTTAGGAAAAGTCTAAGCTTCTTGATACATAATCGAAAGCCTTTCCAATTTGGTCCGTCTCTCGCTAAGGTGATTTTCTGCCTCATATCTCATACTGCTTCCTCCTCACTCCTTCCACCTCTAACACACGAGGCTTTGTGTTTATGTCTCTGTGCCTTTACTCTTGCCATTCCCTTTGCTTAGAACAGCTGCTCTCCTTTTACCATTGTGTTTACTTTTGAGACTATTTAAATATCCCCTTCTCTGTGAAACTCTCTGGGTACCTTTATTCTCTTCTATGCCCTGGGCAGAATCTATTTGTATAGCCCTTTGCTCATGCCTCTAGTAGGAAATAGTTTTCTGGTTGCTTATCTGATACATCTGCCTGTATTTCTACACTATGAGCTCCTGGAGGGCAGTAATCATATCTTGGTAGGCCCAGCACCTAATGAAATACATTTTTTCAGCCGTGCACAGTGGCTCATGCCTGTAATCCCATTACTTTGGAAGGCTAAAGCAGGTAGATTACCTGAGATCGGTTCAAGACCAGCCTGGCCAACATGGTAAAACCGCATCTCTATTGAAAATAAAAAAAATCTGGCCAGGCGCGGTGGCTCACACCTGTAATCCTAGCACTTTGGGACGCCGAGGTGGGTGGATCACCTGAGGTCAGGAGTTCAAGACCAGCCTGGCCATCGTGGTGAAACCCCATCTTTATTAAAAATAAAAAATAAAAAAGAAAGAAAAGAAAAGAAAATACAAAAAATTAGCCAGGCATGGTGGCAGGCATCTATAATCCCAGCTACTTGGGAAGCCGAGGTCAGGAAGCCGAGGTCAGGAGAATTGCTTGAACAGGAGGCAGAGGTCGCGGTGAGCTGAGATCACACTACTTTACTCCAGCCTGGGCTACAGAGAAAGACTCTGTCTCAAAAAAAAATGGAAATACTTTTTTTTTTAATTTAAATAATATATAAGTACACAGGTTTGGATAGCTTAGAAAAAAATAAATACATAAAAATTTAAAAAAAATTTTTTTTTTTTTTTTTTTTTTA
>NW_022436942.1:22919490-23054859 GCF_009761245.1 Sapajus apella | reverse complement strand
GTTGCCCAGGCTGGAGTGCAATGGCGCAATCTTGGCTCACCGCAAACTCTGCCTCCTGGGTTTGAGCAATTCTCCTGCCTCAGCCTCCTGAGTAGCTGGGATTACAGGCATGCGCCACCATGGCCTACTAATTTTGTATTTTTAGTAGAGATGGGTTTCTCCATGTTGGGCAGGCTGGTCCGAACTCCCGGCCTCAGGTGATCAGCCACCGCGGCCTCCCAAAGTGCTGGAATTACAGGCATGAGCCACTGGATTTTCTTTCTTTTTCTTTCTTTTTTTTTCTTTTTTCTTTCTTTCTTTTTTTTTTTTTTCAGACAGAGTCTCGCTCTTTCGCCAGGCTGGAGTGCATTGGCTGGAGTGCAATCTCCGCTTACTGCGACTTTCGCCTCCTGTGTTCAAACGATTCTCCTGCTTCAGCCTCTCGAGGAGCTGGGGCTACAGGCGCGCACCACCACGCCCAGCTAATTTTTGTATTTTTAGTAGAAACGGGGTTTGACCACGTTGGTCAGGTTGGTCTCGATCTCTTGACCTCAGGTGACCTGCCCTTTTTGGCCTCCCAAAGTGCTGGTATTACAGGCGTCAGCCACCGCTCCCGGCCTATTTCTGTTGTTTCTTGCTCTGGGAAAGAGTCTGGTGCAGTTGGATTCCTCGGTCTCTACTGCAGAACAAGCCATAGCCCTCTCCTCCCATCTCCATGCTGAACCTCTCCACATTCTGTGTCTGCCCTTCACATTTTATAGTCCCTGCAGCTTAGTAAATGTACAAGGCATACTATGTGTATCAGTCATCAGAGGAGGTACATTCTGCCCTCTCACAACAGCTGGGAATTTCTCCTCTGCTGACCTCTGGTGGTGATAGTTTGAACTGTACCCTCCCTTTTTAGTTGGTGGCCTGTTGTTGGCCATCAATTAATGGGTCATATTTTCTCGACAATTTAAATTCAGCTGTTGGCCGGGCATAGTGGCTCATGCCTGTAATCCAAGCACTTTGGAGGCCAAGGCGGACAGATCACCTGAGGTCGGAAGTTCAAGATCAGCCTGACCAACATGGTGAAACCCCATCTTAAAAAAAAAAAAAATTCAAATGTCCAAGTATAGTAGTAAGTGGTAATTTTTTTTTTTTTTTTAAGATGGAATCTTGCTGTGTCGCCCAGGCTGGAGTGCAATGGTGCAATCTCAGCTTACTGCAACCTCTGCCTCATGAGCTCAAGTAATTCTCCTGCCTCAGTCTCTCGAATAGCTCGGATTACAGGCACGAACCTTCGCGCCCAGCTAATTTTTGTATTTTAGCAGAGACGAGATTTCACCATGTTGGCCAGGCTGGTTTTGAACTCCTGACCTCAGGTGATCCACCCGCCTCAGCCTCCCAAACTGCTGGGATTACGGGCGTGAGCCACAGCACCCGGCCCGGTAATTTTTTTTCATTGTTGAATTTTGTACATGTTTCAGGCAGTATGGTGTAATGCAAAGAACAGAGCCTGGACTTTGAAGTCAGACTTGCCTAGGTTCAAATCCCAGCTCTTTCCTAGCTGAATGACCTTGGGCAACTTACCTAAGCTCAATTTTCTTACCTATAAAGTGGAAATAATAATAATAAATATTTCAGGGAGAATTAGATGAGATGATTGTAAAATGCATAGCTCTAGCTGTGCCCCAGCACATAGCAGGTGCTTGATAAGAAATCTGTTAACACCTCAACAGTGGTTATTTGTTCAGCCTATGAATCAATGTGATTTTTTTTTTTAGTAAAATCCACATAGCAAAATTTACCATTGTTACTATTTTCAATGTGTTTTTAAGAAATTCTGATAAATTGGCCTGGGCGTGGTGGCTCACACCTGTAATCTCAGCACTTTGGAAGACCGAAGTGGCAGATCACAAGGTCAGGAGTTCAAGACCAGCCTGGCTGACATAGTGAAACTCCGTCCCTACTAAAAATACAAAAATTAGCCTGACGTGGTGATGGGTGCCTGTAGTCCTACTTGGGAGGCTGATGCAGGAGAATCGCTTGAGTCCAGGAGGCAGAGGTTGCAGTGAGCCGAGATTATGTGACTGCACTCCAGCCTGGGTGATACAGCAAGACTCTGTCTAAAAAAAAAAAAAAAAAAAAAAAATTCTGATATACTTTGTGATTCTTAAGTTTGGAAAACAGGGTAACCTCTAGTATGGGCTGTGAGGCATTCCTCTGCTCAACCAGCTACAGATGTGAACCCTGAATATAAAGGGATCTTAGGCTAGAAAGGATCTTGGGCAGAGCTGAATGACTCTAAGCATTTGACCTCACTTTGGTTTTCTACTGAAAAGAGTCAACAGAGTCCGCATCTTCTTCCAAGGTCAGCAAAGGGCAGAGATTTGAAATTAGGCATCACTGGGTTCTCAGCTGGGCCTCCAAGGTCCCCTCCTCCCACTATGCAGAGCAAAGAGGAGGCTGCAGAAGAGAAGAGGATATAAGATTGGTTCTCTGCTCCTCCCTTTCTTTCCCTGCTTTCCCCACACCCACCCTCTCCCCCACAGCAGCCTTCTCCCCCACAGAGGCTGGGAAAGGATGAGGGGGGCGGAGTTGGGGACTGAGGGATCAGAAGTCCCACGATGCCCTGTATCTGAAGAAAGCTTTGGCCAGGGGCAGCTGTGTTGGCTCATGCTCTCCTCCTCCTGCTGCTGCTATCCTCCAGCAAGATGCTAGGGTCTCTGGGGCTTTGGGCATTACTTCCCACAGCTGTGGAAGGTAAGCGTCGACAGGGAGGGGCAGGGTCTTTCCATCCACCCAGCGAGGGAAAGGGGTGCTTGAAGGAACAGCCACCCCTTTGGAAGAGTGGTGAGTGGGCTGGGTGTGTGAAGATGAAGGATAGAGCCATGTGTCCCCATGGTAGGGCTCAGGTTCCAGGCCTCTGCTGACCCTGGTTCCTCCTGTGGCTTTACCATACTGACGCTGGGATGTGAAACATGTTTTGTCTGTTCTTTTGGCCACTTTTCGGACTCTGCATTCACTCCCATCTTGAATCCTTTCCTTTCCCCACCTGGGCCTCAGCACCCCCAAACAGGCGAACCTGTGTGTTCTTTGAGTCCCCCGGAGTGCGGGGAAGCACAAAGACATTGGGAGAGTTGCTAGATGCAGACCCAGAGCTCCCCAGAGCTATCCGCTGCCTCTACAGCCGCTGCTGCTTTGGGATCTGGAACCTGACCCAAGACCGGGCACAGGTGGAAATGCAAGGTGAATGGCAAAGTATATGCTAGGTGATAGCTAGGGTGGGGGACAGACACATCCTGGGGTGTGGGTGGCAGCCAAGGGGGAAGGGGAAAAATAGAATATGTGGTGGGAAAGAAAAGCCCATGAGAGATGGAAGGGATGCCTCCGACAGAGAAGGGATTTATCCTCTGTTTCCACACCCCTTTGTGCTTTCTTCCTTGCTCCTTCTTTCTCTCCTCTTCCCCTAATCCCACCCCATCAGGATGCCGAGACAGTGATGAGCCAGGCTGTGAGTCCCTCCACTGTGACCCAAGTCCCCGAGCCCACCCCAGCCCTGGCTCCACTCTCTTCACCTGCTCCTGTGGCACTGACTTCTGCAATGCCAATTACAGTCATCTGCCTCCTCCAGGGAGCCCTGGGACTCCTGACTCCCAGGGTCCCCAGGTCACCCCAGGTAGCCACCCAAGGGTACCGGAACCTGGTGGGGGCTGGGGCCCAGGTTAGGATGAGAGGTGGAACCAGTGCTAGTTCTCACCCTACTCCCACCCCATACTATCCTCCTCCTGGCCTTGGGAAGTTGGTTGCCCTGGTGACTGGGAGATAAGGGGTCTTGTGACCAGGGTGGGGGTGGGTGGAAAAGCAAACTCTCAGGAGGGGAAGAGCAGAGAGCAGGTTTGGGTCAGGGTTCGCCAGCCTGCATTCTTGCCTTGATGTCCAGGTGAGTCCATCTGGATGGCACTGGTGCTGCTGGGGCTGTTCCTCCTCCTCCTGCTGCTGGTGGGCAGCATCATCTTGGGTACTAATCCACCCCATCCCTCCCTTGTGACCCCAGATTGCCCCAAAGCTCTGACCCCTCTCCAGGCACCCATGGTCTTGGGATCTCTATAGCCTGATTCCCAGACTCCCATTACCTCTCACAAAGCTGCCTTTCCACAAAGTCCCCTTTCCTGTCCCCATGCATGCGCACCCTGACCCTAAGGCTTTTCTCTGTTCCAGCCTTGCTACAGCGAAAGACTTACAGAGTGAGAGGTGAGCCAGAGCCAGAGCCAGGGCCAGACTCAGGCAGGGACTGGAGTGTGGAGCTGCAGGAGCTGCCCGAGCTGTGCTTCTCCCAGGTGCCCAGGGAGGGAGAGAAGGGCTCCTCTGGGCACTCCTGGAGGTTGTGCTGGGGAGGAAGCCTTGCCCTGGTATAGCTCAGAGGCCCACACTCAGCACAGTGTCCCTACCAGGTAATCCGGGAAGGAGGTCATGCAGTGGTTTGGGCCGGGCAGCTGCAAGGCAAACTGGTTGCCATCAAGGCCTTCCCACCGAGGTCTCTGGCTCAGTTCCAAGCTGAGAGAGCATTGTACGAACTGCCAGGCCTACGGCACGACCACATTGTCCGATTTATCACCGCCAGCCGCGGGGGCCCTGGCCCCCTGCTCTCTGGGCCGCTGCTAATACTGGAACTGCATCCCAAGGTGAGCATCAAGGAATGTATATGTGTGTGTATGCCTGTATGGAGGTGGGGGCTACACAGCAGCTGGGTCCTGTTCACGCTTCTGCTTTAGATTTTCTCTTTTCCAAAACATTAAAAATGGCCACGCGAGATAGCCCACACCTGTAATCCCAGGACTTTGGGAGGTCAAGGTGGGTGGATCACTTAAACCCAGGAGCTCAAGACCAGCCTGAGCAACATGAGGAAACCCCATCACTGCAAAATTACAAAAATTAGCTCAGCATGGCATTGCATACCTGTAGTCCCAGCTACTCAGGAGGCTGAGGTGGGAGAATTGCTTGACCCTGGGAGGTTGAGGCTGTGTGAGCCGTGAGCATGCCACTGCACTCCAGCATGGAAGAGCAAGATCATGCTCGCTTCGGCAGCATGTATACTAAAATTGGAACAATACAGAGAAGATTAGCATGGCCCCTGTGCAAGGATGACACGCAAATTCGTGAAGTGTTCTACACATAAATAAAAAAAACAGAGCAAGACCATCTCAAAAAATAATAATAGGGGCCGGGTGCTGTGGCTCACACTGGTAATCCCAGCACTTTGGGAGGCCGAGGTAGGCAGATTGCTTGAACCCAGGAATTCAAGAACAGCCTAGGCAACACTGTGAAATCCCACCTATACAAAAAACAAAAAATTGTCTGGGCATGGTGACACATGCCTGTGGTCCCAGCTATTCAGGAGGCCGAGATGGGAAGAGCACCTGAGCCTGGGGAGGTCAAGGCTGGCAGTACGCTGAGATTGTGCCACTGCACTCCAGCCTAGGTGACAGAGTAAGACCCTATCTCAATAATAGTAATATTTTTTATTATTTTTTCTTTTTTATTACATAAACAATATATGTTTATGTGTGTGTGTGTGTGTGTATTTTTTTTTTTCTTTTTTTTGAGACGAAGTCTTGCTCTGTTGCCCAGGCTGGAGTGCAATGGCATGAGTTCAGCTCACTGCAACCTCTGCCTCCTGGGTTCAAGTGATTCTCCTGCCTCAGCCTCCCCAGTAGCTGGGAGTACAAGCGTCCAACACCTTGCCTGGCTAATTTTTGAATTTTTACTAGAGACAGGGTTTCACCGTGTTGCCCAGGCTGGTGTCGAACTCCTGACCTCAGGTGATCTGCCCTCCTTGACCTCCCAAAGTGCTGGGATTACAGGCATGAGCCACTGTGCCCAGTCAAAAAACCCCCAAAAGACAAAAAACCCCAACATTGTTAAAGAAATACCTCCAGGCACAGCCCTCCAAACTCATTCACATATTAATTCAACAAATAATTATGAACTATATGTCAGGCACTATGCTAAAGGCCAGGAAAAACACGGTCCCTGCCTTTACAAATCTTGCAGACTAACGGAGGAGACAGAAATGGATCAAGTAAACACAATGTCAAATGTCAAGTGTGCTAAGTGCTAGAAGGCAGCACCACTGAACTATAAGAAAGAATAATAAGACGTGACTTGATGGGGAGCGCAATGAACAATAAGAAGAAGTAACGGCAGGCAGAGGCCAGCCACACCAGGGCCTATGGGCCTGCTAAAGATTTGGGGCTTTTGACCGAGCACAGTGACTCACGCCTGTAATCCCAGCACTTTGGGAGGCTCAGGCAGGTGGATCACCTGAGGTCAGGAGTTCGAGATCAGCCTGGCTAACATGTTGAAACCCCGTTTCCACTAAAAATACAAAAAATTAGCCAGGCGTGGTGACACACGCCTGTAATCCCAGCTACTTGGGAGGCTGAGGCAGGAGAATCAGAGAGGCGGAGGCTGCAATGAGCCAAGATTGCACCATTACACTGCAGCTTGGGTAACGAGCAAAACTCCATCTCGAAAAAAAAGAAAAAAAAAGGCCTGGTGCAGTGGCTCACACCTGTAATCCCAGCACTTTGGGAGGCTGAGGTGAGTGGATCACCTGAAGTCAGGAGTTCATTTTTTTTTTTTTAAGACGGGGTTTCACCATGTTGGTCAGGCTGGTCTTGAACTCCCGACATCAGGTGATCCGCCTGCCTTGGCCTCCAAAGTGCTTGGATTACAGGCGTGAGCCATCGCGCCCGGCCTGAAGTCAGGAGTTCAAGACCAGCCTGGCCAAAATGGTGAAACCCTGTCTCTACTGAAAATACAAAAATTAGCTGGACATGGTGGCCCGTGCCTGTAATCCCAGCTATTTGGGAGGCTGAGGCAGGAGAATCACTTCAGCCCAGCAGGTGGAGGTTGCAGTGAGCTGAGATTGCACCATTGCACTCCAGCCTGGTCAACAGGGCGAGACTACGTCTCAAAAATAAATTTGGGACTATTTAAACTTTTATATAATTTCCCATCTGCTTCCTGCTAGGTATTATAGTACATACTCTTTTTCTTTTTGTTTTTGAGATGGAGTCTCACTTTGTCACCCAGACTGGATGGAGTGCAGTGGCATGATCTTGGCCCACTGCAACCTCTGCCTCCCAGGTTCAAGTGATTCTCCTGCCTCAGTCTCCCAAGTAGCTGGAATTACAGGAGTGTGCCACCATGCCCAGCTAATTTTTCTATTTTTAGTAGAGACAGGGTTTCACCATGTTGGTCAGGCTGGTCTTGAACTCCTGACCTCTTCTTTTATTTTTTTTTCTTTTTACTTAAGAGTAAACATGATTGCTATGAACTCCTGACCTCAAGCCATCTCGGCCTCCCAAAGTGCTGGGAGCCACCCTGGCCTTTCTTCTTTTTTTTTTTTTTGGACAGAGTTTCATTGTGTTGCTCAGGTTAGGGTGCAGTGGCACAATCTCGGCTCACTGCAGCTGCAGCCTCTACCTCCTGGGTTCAAGCAATTCTGTCTCAGCTACCCAAGTAGCTGGGATGACAGGCGTGCCGTCACCACTCCTGGCTAATTTTTGTATTTTTAGTAGAGATGGGTTTCACCATATTGGCCAGGTTGGTCTTGAACTCCTGACCTCAAGTGATCTGCCCACCTCAGCCTCCCAAAGTGCTGGGGTTATAGGCGTGAGCCACCCCACCTGGCCGCAGTGCCCACTTTAAACACATTTTCGAACTTACCCTTCACAAACACATTGTGAGGAAGGAATGCTTATCCACATGGGGCTCAGAAAAGGAAAGTCATTTGCCCAGAATCTGCGTGACTCTAGAGCTGGCTCCTCATCATCTTGTCTATTGCCTCCTGTTTACCCCTCCATCAGGACTGTGTGTGTCTCTGTCCACGTGGGAGAGCTCCCCACAACTCACTTTGCCCTATTGTAAGTAGTTCAACCTGTACAACCTGTTTCGGTGCTCAGATGCAGGGGCTCTTCCCTGGACTTTATCAGCACCTACAGCTTCTGCACCTCTGAAACCTTGAATTCTGGAAAGTTCCCTCTTTGACCCCATACCTCCCGGCCCAGCTCAAAAATCACGTTTTTATTTGTTAAAATTTCTGTGACTTCTCCAGGCAGGGTTAGTCATTCTTGCTTTATGCCCCTCGGGACTCAGTTAATTTTCCCATCTTGGGGTTCACTGCATTCTTTTTACTTTTTTTTTTTTTGAGATGGAGTCTCGCTCTGTCACCCAGCCTGGAGTGCAGTGGCGCGACCTCAGCTCTCTGCAATCTCCGTCTCCCAGGTTCAAGCGATTCTCCTGCTTCAGCTTCCCAAGTAGTTGGGACTATAGGCAAGAGCCACCACGTCTAGCTAATTTTTGTATTTTTAGTAGACACGGGGTTTCACTATGTTGGCCAGGCTGGTCTTGAACTCCTGACCTCGTGATCTACCCACCTCAGCCTCCCAAGGTGCTGGGATTACAGGTGTGAGCCACTGTGCCCAGCCTTTGCATTCTTTATCTCTCTTTTTTTTTTTTTTTGAGACCGAGTCTCACTCTGCCTCCTGGATTTGAGCCATTCTCCTGCCTCAGCCTCCTGAGCAGCTGGGATTACAGGTACCTGCCACTATTCCTAGCTAATTTTTTGTATTTTTATTTATTTATTTTGTTCTTTATTCTAATTTTTTGTATTTTTAATAGACACAGGGTTTCACCCTGTTGGCCAGGCTGGTCTCAAACTCCTGACCTTGTGATTCTCTTGCCTCGGCCTCCCAAAGTGCTAGGATTACAGGCGTGAGCCACTGCGCCCAGCCTTGCATTCTTTATCTCTTACCTTCCCTGAGCCATCTTGTGCCTGAACACAGATCGTGGCCACTGAAGGTGCTCCATAACACTTGTTGAATAAGAGATTCTGTTGCTTCTTTCCCTCCAATTCCCAGTTGCCCTCCACCTGCTACTCTGTTATCCACTGGCTCTGCCTGTCCATGTGTATGCAGGCCTGACACCTCAGACAAGGTGGTTCGTGAGGGATGCCTGACTAGCTTACCCTGCCTCCTCTGTTTCTGTCTTTGCTCCACGTCTTCTGAGTCAGTATAAGCTGGTGGTTATTAATAAGTGACCCTGAGTCAGAGTGTTTGGATTCAAGCTCCACTCCTGCCTCATCAACTGATTCAAGCGTGTTTCCTTAGCTCTCTAAGGAAAAGCTCTTCATCTGTTAAATGGGGGTGTGATAGGAGCATCTACCTCCTAGGGTTGTCACAAGAATTACGGGAGGCCCCGTACACTGGGCCTGGACCACAGTAAGTGCTCAGTACCCTTGATCCAGAGTTACTAGTTTTTCATGTCAGTCGATGCACAGTCTTACTCCTACCTATAGTCTTGGCCAGCATCTGTCAGTGTGTCTGTCTGCTGGGGAGATGCAGCGAGAAGACTGTCAATTGATATCTGCTCCCTGAGATGGATCACCTGCCTCCAGCTCTGTGTACCGTCCTCTTCTCTCTGCTTTTCCCCAGGGCTCCCTGTGCCACTACTTGACCCGGCACACCAGTGACTGGGGAAGTTCCCTGCGGATGGCACTGTCCCTGGCCCAGGGCTTGGCATTTCTCCATGAGGAGCGCTGGCAGAATGGTGGGTGAGCTGGGCATAGGGAGTCAAGGGAGCCACACTGCTATGTTTCTGATTCTCCCTTAGTTTGGAGGGGAAGGACTGGGTCAAAAGAGAGGGCTGGGCGCGGTGGCTCAGACCTGTAATCCAAGCACTTTGGAGGCCAAGGCGGGCGGATCACCTGAGGTCAGGAGTTCAAGACCAGCCTGACCAACATGGTGAAACCCCGTCTTTATAAAAAATAAAAAAAATTAAAAAAAAAAAAAGAAAAAAGAAAAGAGAGAGGAAGAAGATCCATGTTCCTCCAACCTTGGAATTCCCCCACAGGCCAGTATAAACCAGGTATTGCCCACCGAGATCTGAGTAGCCAGAATGTACTCATTCGGGAAGATGGATCCTGTGCCATTGGAGACCTGGGCCTTGCCATGGTGCTTCCTGGCCTCACTCAGCCCCCTGGCTGGACCCCTACTCAACCACAAGGCCCAGCTGCCATCATGGAAGTGAGTTCTCTGGATAACTGGTGAGGCCCAGGATGATGGTGGTGTTGCTGATGGCAGTGCTGCTGTTGTGTGTTAATAGTTGTAGCTAGGCCGGGCGCGGTGGCTCAAGCCTGTAATCCCAGCACTTTGGGAGGCCGAGGCGGGTGGATCACGAGGTCAAGAGATCGAGACCATCCTGGTCAGCATGGTGAAAACCCCGTCTCTACTAAAAATACAGAAAATTAGCTGGGCATGGTGGTGTGTGCCTGTAATCCCAGCTACTCAGGAGGCTGAGGCAGGAGAATTGCCTGAACCCAGGAGGCGGAGGTTGCGGTGAGCCAAGATCGAGCCATTGCACTCCAGCCTGGGTAACAAGAGCGAAACTCCGTCTCAAAAAAAAAAAAAAAAAATAGTTGTAGCAATACCTGTAACATTTGAGACATTGCTGAGTCTGTGGTTGGGGGGATATTGCATGGCCCATTGCTGCAATGAGGGTGGCCACAGAGATGATTCTTGGCCCTTTGTGCCTTGCTCTCCAGGCTGGCACCCAGAGATACATGGCACCAGAGCTCTTGGACAAGACTCTGGACCTACAGGATTGGGGCATGGCCCTCCGACGAGCTGATATTTACTCTTTGGCTCTGCTTCTGTGGGAGATCCTCAGCCGCTGCCCAGATTTGAGGCCTGGTAAGGATGGGTGGTACTGTTCCCCTCCCTGGGTACCCCCCTGCCCATTCTAGGTTCACCCCAACATGACCTGGTCCCAAGAAAGCTCTGCTCTTCCCCCTCTTGGCCTTTCTACATGGTAGGCACCCCTAGGGCTAACTGACACCCATCCCCTCTACCTTCCTCCAGACAGCAGACCACCACCCTTCCAACTGGCCTATGAGGCAGAACTGGGCAGTACCCCCACCTCCGATGAGCTATGGGCCTTGGCAGTGCAGGAGAGGAGGCGTCCCTACATCCCATCCACGTGGTGCTGCTTTGCCACAGTAAGAGGCTGTTGGGCTGGGGACCTGGGGAGTGGGGGCTGGGCATGGGCTTCAAGAATGTCTCTGCCAGGGCCAGTCTGTTTATTCCTATCTCCTCTCATCTCCCATCACTCCTTGTTCAGGCTTAGCTGGAACTGGGCAAGCTTGCTCTCCCCCTCAGTTCATCCTCTTCCACTCTAAGTCTCACACAGTCCATTCCATCGACCTGAGACACACACCTTCCTCCTGCTCAGCCTTGCCCAGCCTGCTCTCCTCTCTACCATCAGTTAGCTCTGTTCCTTAGTCCCCTCCTCTAGGAAGCCCTCTTTGGCTTTGTTCTTGCCCTGAGTTCTGCCCCGTCCACTCTCCTGAATACAGTAAAGCCCAAAAATCAATTCAATAAGTCCCCATTCTGTCATGCATTGATAATGTTTCTGCTGTGACCCAATAAAAGGCAGTTCTGGGTATAAAGGGTGAAAGCAGTGGCCTCACAGTGAAAATTCAGGACTTTGCATCAATACTTTTTTAACAGAATGTCCCTTCTCTTGCTATCTGATCTGAACTTTCCACTGCACAAGTCAGTTAGGTTAGCTACAGAAACCAGGCATTACTTGCAGAAGACTCTGGTTCTCTGAGTGGAAAGAGAGTAATTTCCCATTAGCATATTAAGCCGTCAACCTATATTAGCTCCTCAGAGGAAATGGTGGGCTGTATGGAAGGCCCCCAGAGAGCCTGTCTCATAGGGAACAAGACTCAGAGGGCTGGAGTTCAGCAAGAGGGAGAAGAGGGAGGCTCCAGGAAAAATCGGAAATGGAATGTTGAAAACAGGAAAGTGATGGACATTGAAGATGCCTTTTAACTCTGGGGTCCACTCAAGATCCTAGGATCGACCCTCCCCCTGTCATTCCTCCCAGGACCCTGATGGGCTGAGGGAGCTCCTAGAAGACTGTTGGGATGCAGACCCAGAAGCACGGCTGACAGCTGAGTGTGTACAGCAGCGTCTGGCTGCCCTGGCCCATCCTCAGGAGAGCCACCCCTTCCCAGAGGGCTGTCCACATGGCTGTCCATATCTCTGCCCAGAAGACTGTACTTCAACTCCTGCCCCTGCCATCCTCCCCTGTAGGCCTCAGCGGAGTGCCTGCCACTTCAGTGTTCAGCAAGGCCCTTGCTCCATGAATCCCCAACCTGCCTGTACACTTTCTCTTGTGTAAATATGCAATTTATGTGTAGTCAATGTACATGCCAACATAAATACGGCAATTGTATAGCTGTCTTGTCTGTCTCACCGCTGCCTTTCCCACCTGCCGAATCCTTGGATTCTTCCGCAGGCATCCAGTCCGTGGCAGTTCCGACCAGTGACTAAGGGTAGGTATGCACAGGAAACAGAATAAAGTCAGCTTTCCTGATGCATATCCTTGGGCCTTTCTCTATTCCTGTAATCCAGGGACCCTCTTGTCTCTCTCCTCTTCCACCAACATTTATTTGTATTTATTTATCTTTTTTTTTTTGAGACAGAGTCTCACTCTGTCACCCAGGCTGGAGTGCAGTGGCATGATCTCGGCTCACTGCAACTTCCGCCTTCCAGGGTCAAGCAATTCTGCCTCAGTCTCCCAAGTAGCTGGGATTACAGGTGCATGCAACCACACCCGGCTAATTTTTTGCATTTTTAGTAGAGACGGGGTTTCACCATGCTGGCCAGGTTGGTCTTGAACTCCTGATCTCGTGATCCTCCTGCCTCGGCCTCCCAAAGTGCTGGGATTACAGGCGTGAGCCACCAAGCCCGGTTTATTTATTTATTTTTTGGAGACAGATTATCTGTCCAGGCTGCAGTGCAATGACACAATCACGGCTCACTGCAACCTTGTCCTCCCCGGGCTCTTGTGATCCTCCTGGCTCAGCCTCCTGAGTTGCTAGGGCCACAGGCATGCACCACTATATCCAGCTAATATTTTGTTTTTTGAAGAGATGAATTCTTGCTGTGTTGCCCAGGCTAGCCTCGAGCTCCTGAGCTCAAGCAGCCCTCCTACCTCAGCCTCCCAAAGTTTTGGGATTACAGGCATGAACCACTGCGCTCGGCATTTGAAATTGTTTATTATTTTTATTTTTGAGATAAGCTCTTGTTCTGTTACCCAGGTTGTGATCATCGCTCACAGCATCCTTGACCTCCTAGGCTCAAGCGATCCTCCCACCTCAGCCTCCCCCAAAAATACAAAAATTAGCACATCACCACACCCAGCTAATTTTTGTATTTTTTTCATAGAGACAGGATTTTGCCATGTTGCCCAGGCTGGTCTTGAACTCCTGGGCTCAAGCGATTCACCTGCCAAGGATTCCCAAAGTGCTGTGATTACAAGTATGAGCCACCACACCCAGCCTCAAAATTTATTTTTATTTATTTATTTATTTATTTTTTTGAGACGGAGTTTCGCTCTTGTTACCCAGGCTGGAGTGCAATGGCGCGATCTCGGCTCACTGCAACCTCTGCCTCCTGGGTTCAGGCAATTCTCCTGCCTCAGCCTCCTGAGTAGCTGGGATTACAGGCACGCACCACCATGCCCAGCTAATTTTTTTGTATTTTTAGTAGAGACGGGGTTTCACCATGTTGACCAGGATGGTCTCGATCTCTTGACCTCGTGATCCACCCGCCTCGGCCTCCCAAAGTGCTGGGATTACAGGCTTGAGCCACCGCGCCCGGCCAAAATTTATTTTTAAAGGTGGTATCTCATGGTGGGCACTGGGGAAAGAAAGGCAAACACAAGAAAATCACTGCCCTAAAGGTGCTCAAGGACCTGCACATCGCATTGTTGGGATCCTGTACACTGTCCTAGGGGTAACAGGAAAGCCTTGAGCAGGAATGCCTCACAGAGCACAGGATGCTTGAACTGTGTCTTAACTGAGCAGGAGTTTCCCAGGAGCATGTTCTTGTCCCTTCCTGTGACCCAGCTCTCATCCACATCCAGTCAGTTCTCAAGTCCCACTGAGGCTGCCTAGTCAGGGCCTACTTCTTTTTCTTTCTTTATATGTTTTTTGAGACAGAGTGTTGTTCTGGTGTCAGGCTGGAGTGCAGTGGCAGGATCTTAGCTCGCTGCAAGCTCCGACTCCCTGGTTCCTGCAGTTTTGTGCCTCAGCCTCCCGAGTAGCTGGGACTGCAGGTGCGTGCCACCATGCCCAGCTAAATATTTTTTTTTTTTTTTGTGAAAGAGTGGGTTTTTATTCCCCAGGCTGGAGTGCAGTGGCTCGATCTTGGCTCACTGCAACCTCCACCTCCCAGGTTCAAGCAATTCTCTGCCTCAGCCTCCTGAATAGCTGGGATTACAGGTGCGCACCACCATGCCTCGCTAATTTTTATATTTTTAGTAGAGACAGGGTGTCACCATATTGGTCAGTCTGGTCTCGAACTTCTGACCTAGTGATCCACCCACCTCAGCTTCCCAAAGTGCTGGGATTACAGACGTGAGCCACCGTGTCCGGCCAATCCCAGCTCTTCAGGAGGCTGAGGTGGATGGATCACGAGGTCAGGAGTTCGAGACCAGTCTGGTGAAGATGGTGAAACCCCATCTCTACTAAAAATGCAAAAATTAGCCGGGCATGGTGGCAGGCGCCTTTACTCCCAGCTACTCAGGAGGCTGAAGCAGAAGAATCACTTCAACCCGGGAGGCGAAGGTTGCAGTGAGAAGAGATTGCACCATTGTGCTCCACCATGGGTGACAAAGTGAGACTCCATCTCAGAAACAAACAAACAAACAAAAAAAGAATGTGTATATCTAAGTTGTCGTAGACCTTAGAAAACCTTCCAAATTATTTCAAGTATTTTGCAAAAAGCTAATATAAAAATACATCAAAAAGTAGTCTTTTTTTGTTTTGTTTTGAGACCACGGCTCACTCTGTCATCCAGACTGGAGTGCAGTGGCATGATCTTGGCTCACTGCAACTTCTGTCTCCCAAGCTCCAGTGAGCCTCCCACCTCAGCCTCCTGAGTAGCTGGGATTACGGTGTACACAACCACACCCAGCTAATTTTTGTATTTTTTGTAGAGACAGGGTTTCGCCGTGTTGCCCAGCCTGGTCTCAAACTCCTGAGCTCAAGGGATCCACCAGCCTCAGCCTCCCAAAGTGCTGGGATTCCACACAAGAGCCACCTCGCCTGGCCAAAATGTAGTCTTATTATATAAGATACTAACGTTGGGAGAAGCTGGGTAAATTTTACAATTTCTTGTGTGTCTAAAACTCTTTCAAAATAAAAGAATATCTAGGCAATCCCACTCAGGACATAGGCACGGGCAAAGATTTCATGATGAAATCACCAAAAGCAATTGCAACAAAAGCAAAAACTGACAAATAGGATTTAATTAAACTAAAGAGCTTCTGCACAGCAAAAGAAACTAACATCAGAGTGAAGGGGCAACCTACAGAATGGGAGAAAATTTTTGTGATCTGACAAAGTGTCTAATATCCAGAATCTACAAGAAACTCAAATTTACAAGAAAAAAAACAAACAACCCCATTAAAAAGTGGGCAAAGGATATGAATAGACACTTCTCAAAAGAAGACATGCAGCCAACAAACATATGAGAAAAAGCTCAGCATCACTAACATTAGAGAAATGCAAATCAAAACCATAATGAGATACTATCTCATGCCAGTCAGAATGGTGATTATTAAAAAGTCAAGGCTGGGCACTGTTGGTTTACTCCCGTAATCCCAGCACTTTGGGAGACTGAGGTGGGCGGATTACCTGAGGTCAGGAGTTCGAGACCAGCCTGGCCAACCATGGTGAAACCCTGTCTGTACTGAAAATACAAAAAATTAGCCAGACGGGATGGCACGTGCCTGTAATCCCAGCTACTCAGGAGGCCGAGTCAGGAGAATCCTTGAACCCAGGATGCAGGGGTTGCAGTGAGCCAAGATCATGCCACTGCACTCCAGCTTGGGCAACAAGACCAAAACTCCATCTCAAAAAAAAAAAAAAAAAAAATGTCAAGAAACAACAGGCTGGTCCTGGTGGCTCACGCCTGTAATCCTAGCACTTTGGGAGGCCAAAGTGGGTGGATTGCTTGAGGTCAGGAGTTTGAAACCAGACTGGCCAACATGGTGAAACCCCGTGTCTACTAAAAATACAATAAACAAACAAACAAACAAAATAACAGGTGTAGTGACAGGCACCTGTAATTCCAGCTACTCAGGAGGCCAAGGCAGGAGAATTGCTTGAACCTGGGAGGCAGAAGTTGCAGTGAGCCAAGATCTTGCCACTGCACTTCAGACTAGGCAACAGAGCAAGATTCCATCTCGAAACAAAAAAAAACAAAACCAGAAACAAACACCAGATGCTGGCAAGGTTGTGGAGAAACAGGAACGTTTTTATACTATTGATGGTAATGTAAATTAGTTCAACCATTGTGGAAGATGATGCGGTGATTCCTCAAAGATCTAGAGCCAGAAATACAATTTGACCCAGCAATTCCATTACTGGGTATATACCCAAAGGAATATAAATAATTCTGTTACAAAGATAAATGCATGCATATGTTCATTGCAGCACTATTCACAATAGCAAAGAGATGGGATTAATCCAAATGCCCACCAAAGATAGACTGAATAAAGAAAATGTGGTACATATACACCATGGAATACTATGTAGCCATAAAAAGGAATGAGATCATGTCCTTTGCAGGGACATGGATGAAGCTGGAAGCCATTATCCCCAGCAAACTAATGCAGGAACAGAAAACCAAACACCATATCCTTCTCACTCATAAGTCGGAGCTAAACGGTAAGAACACATGGACACAAGAAGGGGAACAACACACACTGGGACCTGTAGGAGGGAGGAGCAGGGGGAGGGAGAGTATTAGGAAAAGTAGCTAACATTTGCTGGGCTTAATACCTGGGTGATGGGTTGATAGGTGCAGCAAACCAGCCTGGCACACATTTAACTATGTAACAAACCTGTACATCCTGCACATGTACTCCAGAACTAAAAATAAAAAGAGAAAAAAAGTTTAATATTTCTTTTTTTTTTGAGACGGAGTTTCGCTCTTGTTACCGAGGCTGGAGTGCAATGGCGCGATCTCGGCTCACCGCAACCTCCGCCTCCCAGGTTCAGGCAATTCTCCTGCCTCAACCTCCTGAGTAGCTGGGATTACAGGCACGCGCCACCATGCCCAGCTAATTTTTCGTATTTTTTATTTTTTTTTTTTTGGGACGGAGTTTCGCTCTTGTTACCCAGGCTGGAGTGCAATGGCGCGATCTCGGCTCACCGCACCTCCGCCTCCTGGGTTCAGGCAATTCTCCTGCCTCAGCCTCCTGAGTAGCTGGGATTACAGGCACGCGCCACCATGCCCAGCTGATTTTTTGCATTTTTAGTAGAGACGGGGTTTCACCGTGCTGACCAGGATGGTCTCGATCTCTTGACCTCTTGATCCACCCGCCTCGGCCTCCCAAAGTGCTGGGATTACAGGCTTGAGCCACCGCGCCCGGCCTAATTTTTCGTATTTTTAGTAGAGAAGGGGTTTCACCATGTTGACCAGGATGGTCTCGATCTCTCGACCTCGTGATCCACCCGCCTCGGCCTCCCACAGTGCTGGGATTACAGGCTTGAGCCACCGCGCCCGGCCAAAAAGTTTAATATTTCAAAGGCTTTAGTTTAATATGACAAATTTGGTTTTTTGTCTTTAAATTTTTTGTATCCCACCTTTTTTTTTTTTTTTTTTTTTTTTTTAGACAGAGTCCTGCTGTGTCGCCCAGGACACTATCTCGGCTCACTGTAGCATCTGCCTCCCAGGTTCAAATGATTCTTATGCCTCAGCCTCCCCAGTAGCTGGGATTACAGATGTGCGCCATCACGTCCAGCTCACATGTCCAGCTCATTTTTTGTATATTTAGTAGAGACCCGGTTTTGCTAGTCTGGCCAGGCTGGTCTCAAACTCTTGGCCTCATGCAATCCACCCACCTTGGAATCCAAAAGTGCTGGGATTATAGGCATGAGCCACTACACCCAGCCTACTTATTTCTAACTATTTAATTTTCATCATGGTTTATTCTTTCTATGGTTATTTGAAAGGCAATTTATTTATTTATTTAGAGATGGAGTCTTGCTCTGTTGCCGAGGCTGGAGTGCAGTGGTGCAATTTGGGCTCACTGCAACCTCCATCTCCCAGGCTCAAGCAATCCTCTCATCTTGGCCTCCTGAGTAGCTGGGACTATAGGCGAGTGCCACCACCCTTGGCTAATATTTTATTTTTGTATAGATGGAGTCTCACTATGTTGCCCAGTCTGGTCCTGAACTCCTGGCCTTAAGTGATCCTCCAGCCATGGTCTCCCAAAGTGCTGGGATTATAGGCATAAACCACCATGCCCAGACTGGAAGACAGTTAAACAATCCTAGAACTTTGGTAGGCCGAGGTGGGTGGATCACTTGAGGTCGGGATTTCAAGAACAGTCTGACCAACATGATAAAACACGTCTCTATAAAAATAAAAAAATTAGCTGGGTGTGGTGGTGGGAGTTTATAATCCAGGTACTTAGGAGGCTACGGCAGAAGAATTGCTTGAACCTGGGAGGCGGAGGTTGCAGTGAGCTGAGATCACACCACTGCACTCCAGCCTGAGTGACAGAGCGAGACTCTGTCTCAAAAAAAATCTAGCTGTATGTTTGCTTATAATTACATTGTGGTCAGAGAATATATACGTATTGAACAATTCTTTCAGTATTGAATCGTATCAGTTGAGACATGCTTAGCTTAGAATGTGACCAATTTTTATAAATACTCTAAGCATGCTTAAGAATAATTAGCGATCTTTAAGTTTTGAGCGCATGGTTCAATGTATGTTCATTAGGTCAAGTCGTTGTTGTTGTTGTTGTTTTTAAGGAGGCCATTGTGTAATTCAGGCGAGAGATGAATCCAGGCGAGAGATGATGGCAGGTTTGGAGCAGGGAAGACAGAGAGAAGTGGAGAGATTCCAGATGTATTTGAGAGACAAAATTGATAATTTGGGGCAAGGGAGGTGAAGGAGAGACAGGCATCACAGATGACCTCCTTGGTTTCTGGCTTAGGCTATTCGACAGATGGTGGAGCTACACAATTGACAGAGAGAATCCTGGAAGAGATTATGAAATCTCTGCATTTTCCTCAATAATGTTTCTTTGCTTCCCTTGAGAGTGTAAGAAGGAGCCGGCAACATCGAGGCTTGGGGCTGGGACTCAGCAGCTCATCTGCCCTTGCCCAGAACTCTGTCTTTATCTGTATTACAACACTTACCATAGTGTATTCACTTTACAAGTTATTACACCCAATGAACCATGAGCTAAGAGAGCAAGGGCAGAGTTTCTTCTCGGTGTTTCTAGGACTTCGCCCAGCAGCTAGCCCCGCCCCCTCTAGCGCTGTCCGCCTAGCCCCTCCCCCATGAGATTTCCGGCTTCTCTGTACTGGTCTAGCAGTACAGGGCTCGGCTCCGCCCCTAGAATAACTGTTTCCTCCTCAGGCGAACCAGAGTAATTGATTAGTCTGTTGTCCAATCATCAGCCGAGTGGTCACATAATTACCAATTAGGCAGTAGCAGAGGCGGGTGCCGAAGCATGGGGTCTGTGTGACTAGGAAGTGAAAGCCAAGACTGGGAAGGAGAACGCGTCAAGCCCAGGCGGTGGTGGAAAGGTGAAGGGGTATCTGGATTTTCTAACTTTTTCCTTTTCCCATTACTGGGTAAAGAGTCCCTTTACAGCTTGGGGCTAGGATCTTCATTTACCTTTTCTCATTTTTGGAGGAAGAGGGCTGTGGCCACATATTTAAGGTTCTTGAGCAACTTCCCTCTTACTTTGCCTCGAGGCGTATCCTTTTCTTTGCCTAAGGTGGGGGTCCTCCCCAGGAGAGAAAGTTGTCTGAGATCCTTTCCTACTCTGTGGGTGGTTAAAGACCTCCGGACTCAGTTCCAGGGAAAGGGAGACCAGTGATGAGGGGCCGAGGCTCGCAGGCTCTGCTCTTCTGAGGAGTTAGATGCTTCCACCTGAGGCCAGAGGTAGTAGAAGGTGGAGGGGCCCTGGGAACTAGACTCCTGTGTTAGGAATTAAGTAGGTATTGAGGGCGAAGGAACAAGTGGAAAGAGACTTTTTTTTTTTTTTTGGGACGGAGTCCTGCTCTGTCACCCAGGCTGGAGTGCAGTGGCGCAATCTCGGCTTACTACAATCTCTGCCTTCCGGGTTCAAGCAATTCTCCTGCCTCAACCTCCGGAGCGGCTGGGAGTACGGGCACCCGCCACTGCGTCCAGCTAATTTTTGTATTTTTAGTGGAGATGGGGTTTCACCATCTTGGCCAGGCTGGTCTCGAACTCCTGACTTCATGATTTACCTGCCTTGGCCTCCCAAAGTGCTGGTATTACAGGCGTGAGCCACCGTGCCCGGCCAGAAAAAAGACATTTCTTTTTTTTTTTTGAGACGGAGTTTCACTCATGTTACCCAGGCTGGAGTGCAATGGCGCCATCTTGGCTCACCACAACCTCCGCCTCCTGGGTTCAGGCAATTCTCCTGCCTCAGCCTCCTGAGTAGCTGGGATTACAGGCAGGCACCACCATGCCCAGCTAATTTTTTTTTTTTTGTATTTTTAGTAGAGACGGGGTTTCACCATGTTGACCAGGATGGTCTCGATCTCTTGACCTCGTGATCCACCCGCCTCGGCCTCCCAAAGTGCTGGGATTACAGGCTTGAGCCACCGCGCCTGGCCGAAAAAAGACATTTCTTATGTGAAAGTTATGATAGCTCTCCGGGTAGGAGAGCCCACTGTGGGGCGGAAGACGTTGGGGCTGGGCTCCCGTGCTAAGTCCGCTTCCTACCTCTAGACCGTCATCTTTTTTTGCCTTATTTCTTTCCCCTCAGGGTGGAGGACACACCTAAACATGTGGAACCCCAATGCCGGTAGGTGTTTGGGGGTTCTGTTCCACCCTTAACCCTTTTTCTGATGGGTCCTATAACAGGAAGTTTCTGTATCAGCTCCCCTGCCCCACCCACCGCACCCGCTGTACCTGCCGCGCCCTCTGTACCCGCCGCGCCCGCTGTACCCGCCGCACCCGCAAAAGCAAAGTCCTTGGTGTACAGCTGATCAGCGCTTTTTAATTTAATTTAATTTTAGTTATTTTTGAGACGGAGTCTCTCTCTGTCACCCAGCTGAGTGCAATGTCGGGTTCTCGGCTCACTGCAACCTCCATCTCCTGGGTTGAAGCGATTATTTTGTGAGATGGTGTTTCACTATGTTGGCCAGGCTGGTCTGCGACTCCTGGCCTCATGTGATCTGCCCGCCTCGGCCTCCCAAAGTGTTAGGATTACAGGCGCGAGCCACCGCACCTGGCCGGACCAGTGCTTTTGTCTTCCTCAGAGTTCACTGTCTCCCTCTTCTCCCCAGCCTTCTGGGGACATCCCCTCTTTTCTCCCCAACTCTGGTTTGTTTCCCCTACCCTCCATTCTCTTTTGTCACCTTTCCATTTCCCTTTAAGTATTGGGTGAGAAAGTGAATCTCTTTTTTGTGGTTTTTTGTTGGAGACTCTGGGGAATTCTAATGCTTATTCTCTGCTTCTTCCACCAGGACAGCCAGGGCCAAATCCATATCCCCCCAACATCGGGTGCCCTGGAAGTTCCAGTCCTGCCCACCCACCACCTGTCAATCCATCCTTTCCCCCAGGCCCTTATCCTCCTCCCCCAGGAGCTCCCCACTGCAATCCAGTTCCCCCCCCATGTGGGCCCCCTCTTGCTGTGCCACAGCCAGGGTATCCAGGATGCCAACCCTGTGGTCCCTACCCTCCTCCATACCCACCCCCTGCCCCTGGAATGCCTCCTGTGAATCCCTTGGCTCCTGGCATGGTTGGACCAACAGTGATAGTGGACAAGAAGATGCAGAAGAAAATGAAGAAAGCTCATAAAAAGATGCACAAGCACCACAAGCACCACAAGCATGGCAAGGTCAGTACCCTCTGGGGCCTGGTGAGGGAAGGGGTGCCCCCTCAGAGGGACCAGGTGGGCAGGGTTGGGGTGTGGAGGGTTCACATTCTGTGGAAATGGGGATGGCGATTGTGTCACTCTGGTAGGTGATTCTTCTTCCTTTTTATAAAAGATTGCTACTCGGAAGAATCTGATTATCTTGAAAAGAAAATCAGAAAGCATCTGATTATCAGGCTTCTCTTATCTGGAGGGAGCTAGGGTGAGCCTTAGAATGGATTTTAGAATCAAAAGCCACATCTTGTCTGCCCTATTCTCTCCCAGAACTTTTGCTCCCCCAGGTGCATATTCTAGCAAGTTGGACATACCCACTGATATTGTCAAAATAGCAAAGTCCTTTGACAAAGCGAAGTCTCATAATAATTAACAGAATAATAATCTGGCCCTAGTTCCTGGAGTTCTTTCTCTCTTTAAGTGTTCTTAGGGCGTTGTTTTAATTACATGGGCCCTTTGCCCTATCATCCAGCAGAAAAAATGAAGACATGAGCAGCAGTGACTCAGCCTCTAACAAAACATAGGACTAAGGAGGTTTTAAACTCAGCCCCAAGGTTAAGTATCTTTGTTTCAGAGGAGTGTTAAAAATTAGCAGGCTGTGCGCAGTGGCTTACGCCTGTAATCCCAGCACTTTGGGAGGCCGAGGTGGGCGGATCACGAGGTCAAGAGATCGAAACCATCCTGGCCAACGTGGTGAAACCCGGTCTCTACTAAAAATACAAAAAAATTAGCTGGGCGTGGTGGTGCATGCCTTTAGTCCCAGCTACTCGGGAGGCTGAGGCAGGAGAATTGCTTGAACCCGGGAGGCGGAGGTTGCAGTGAGCCGAGGTCTCACCACTGCACTCCAGCCTGGCGCCTGGTGACGGAGTGAGACTCTCTCAAAAAAACAACAACAAAATATTAGCCAGAGTGGCCGGTCACAGTGGCTCACGCCTGTAATCCCAGCACTTTGGGAGGCTGAGGCAGGGGGATCACTTGAGGTCTGGAGTTCCAGACTAGCCTGGGCAACATGGTGAAACCCCATCTCTACTAAAAATACAAAAAAAAATTTGCCAAGTATGGTGGCATGTGCCTGTAATCCCAGCTACTCAGGAGGCTGAGTCAGGCAAATTGCTTGAACCTGGGAGGAGGAGGTTGCAGTGAGCTGACATTGCACCACTGCACTCCAGCCTGGGGTGACAGACGAGACTCCATCTAAAAAATAAATAAAAATAAAAATAGCTGGCTCAGTCCTGTAATCCCACCTTTTTGGGAGGCTGAGGCGGGTGGATCATGAGGTCAGGAGTTCGAGACCAGCCTGGCCAATCTGGTGAAACTCTGTCTCTACTAAAAATACAAAAAGGACCCAGGCATGGTGGCGTGTGCCTGTAGTCCCAGCTACTCGGGAGACTGAAACAGAAAAATCCCTTGAACTCAGGAGGTGGAGGTTGCAGTGTGCCAAGATTGTGCCACTGCACTCCAGCCTGGGCGACAGTGAGACTCTCTCAAAAAAAAAAAAAAAAAAAAAGATAAAAAATAGCAAGGGTAAAAGCAACTCTGAGGACAACTCTGGAAGGATTAAACCAATCTGCAACTTGATGAGGCCTCATTTACATTTAACTGCCCAGTTTTTATTTGCCTTGTGGATTCTAATTCCTGATTCTGGATCTTTGAAGTCTGAAGAGAAGTGAGATTGAGTGGGGAAGAAGGAGAGAAATTACCTTGGAGAGACTGAAATTTTATTTTATTTTTTTGAGACAGAGTCTCAGTCTGTGGCCAGGCTAGAGTGCAGTGACACGATAGCTCACTGCAACTTCCGCCTCCTGGGTTCAAGCAATTCTCCTGCCTCAGCCTCCCGAGTAGCTGGGACTACAGGCGTGTGCCACCACGTGCCCGGCTAATTTTTTTTTTCTTTTTTTTGAGACAGAGTCTTGCTCTGTCACCGAGGCTGGAGTGCAGTGGCGTGATCTCGGCTCATGGCAACCTCCGCCACCCGGGTTCAAGCGATTCTCCTGCCTCAGCCTCCCCAAGTAGCTGGGACTACAGGTGTGTGCTACCACATCTGGCTAATTTTTGTATTTTTAGTAGTGATGGGATTTCATTATGTTGGTCAGTTGACCTGGATCGTTTTTCTTTTTTCTTTTTTTTTAGCCAAAAGGTGCCGTTCAGAATTTTTTTTTTTCTTAACTCCTTCCAGCACCAGTTTTTTTTTAAATTTTTAAAATTTTCTCAAATTTCCGTATTTTTGTTTTTAGTAGAGACTGGCTTTCACTATGTTGACCAGGATGGTCTCCATCTTTTGACCTCATGATCCGCCCACCTCTGCTTCCCAATGTGCTGTGATTACAGGCGTGAGCCACCATGGCCGGCTGAAAAATGTTTTTATTTAATAACTGTAGCATTGCTGGGAGTGTATGCATAAGAAACCTTGAGTAGAACTCCCACCCTTTTCTTACATCTTCCCCACTTTTTCCCATTGTGCTTGGGAAAAAGTAGAGATACATGCACACACAGCTGCTGTTTCTACTCTCTTTTCTTAGTTTTATAGTATCCAATTTCTTAAAATCATAGGACTTTGCATGCAGCTAATGAATAAGCATTTATAAGGTGCAGCTGGTTTCCTAGTACTGTACTATGCTTGTGCCTGTAATTTATTCCTTACCTAGGCATCAACTCAGGTAAAGAAAGTTGGAAATTTCCTCCAAAGTCAATATGTTAAATTCGTTAAATTCTGTGTGACAGTTTAGGATGGTTTAATCCTGTATGCTGACTGCTGAAGGAAACCCTTACTTTTGTTTAGGTACAGTCTGTTCAAGACTTTTGACCTTAGGGAAGCAAGGGATACTTGGGTGGAGAGGTGGGGCCAAAGAATGGCCCATAGAGTGATGAAAGGTCATTTGGATCTGATGCTATCTCCTTTCCCCTTTCCCCTTTCCCCTTGCAGCATTCCTCCTCTTCCTCCTCCTCTTCCAGCAGTGACTCTGACTGAATACAGGCCCTGGACCCTTCCCTCAAGTCTCACCAGTTCTGCTCTCCCATCAAGCTTCAGATGCCATGTTATACTAGGGGAAAGTAGCCCTCGTGCTCCCTTCCCCCACTCCCACCTGAGCCTCACCCTGCTGTTCAGCCCTGAGTGCCTAGGGAAAATGGGAAGAGGATTGCCGTGGTGTGGCCGTCCTCTTGCTGCTGGGGCAGATCATATAGCTAATGAGTTTAGCAGGGGAGCTGTTTTTTGAAGATGATGAACTAAATGTTGAAGACAAGTTTGAGATCTGTAAAATGTGATTTTTACTTCCTCTTATAATACTTGTGATTGAGGGGTTTGTGGAAATTTAATTATGATGAATAACCTCTATCTTTTTTGTGGTGTTGGCATGCTTGGAGAATTTAGTGGCAAATACATTCCCCAGCAGGCCTTTTGTTGGTTGCACTAACTGCAAGGTTGCTGGGAAATAGAGTCCGTTTGGTCGATGAGCTTTGACTGCCGTTTTGGAACCTCACCTCTCCTCCGTAGCCCAATATACTGTGTCAGGTCCTATTCTCATTCTCCAGCTCTCAGTCCAAATAAAGCTGTTTCTCCTGGTCTCTGTTCACCTGTGCCATCACCTTGCCTGGGCATGGCACATTCTACTACTTTTGCTAAACTTCCACAGACCCTTTAAAGTGTATCAGTTTTATAGAAGGGAACCAGACCGTCAGTGAGGAAGATGCTGTATGATTCCTGTTTCTTTTTTTTTTTGAGACGGAGTTTCAGTCTTGTTGCCCAGGCTGCAGTGCAGTGGCACAATCTCAGCTCACTACAACCTCCGCCTCCCAGGTTCAAGCAATTCTCCTGCCCCAGCTCCCCGAGTAGCTGGGACTACAGGCATCCACCACCGCGCCTGGCTAATTTTGTATTTTTAGTGAAGACTAAAAATAGTTTCTCCGCGTTGGTCAGGCTGGTCTTGAACTCCCAACCTCAGGTGATCCACCTGTCTCAGCCTTCCAAGCTGTTGGGATTACAGGCGTGAGCCACAGCGCCTGGCTGATTCCTATGTTTCTTAAGTGGGAGGACTCTTCAAAATTGGTTCAGGCATAGTGGCATGAGTCTTTATTGTCTTCCCTTGGGTGAATGGATATAGATCTTTATGTTTTCATATATGCTACAGAGGTTCTTAACCTTGGCTGCCTATCAGCTATGAGACAGGAATTTGGGGCTTAGTATTTATTTTTATTTTATTTTATTTTATTTATTTATTTATTTATTTTTTTTGAGACAGAGTTTCACTCATGTTACCCAGGCTGGAGTGCAATGGCGCGATCTCGGCTCACCGCAACCTCCGCCTCCTAGGTTCAGTCAATTCTCCTGCCTCAGCCTCCTGAGTAGCTGGGATTACAGGCACGCGCCACCATGCCCAGCTAATTTTTTGTATTTTTAGTAGAGACGGGGTTTCACCATGTTGACCAGGATGGTCTCGATCTCTTGACCTCGTGATCCACCCGCCTCGGCCTCCCAAAGTGCTGGGATTACAGGCGTGAGCCACCATGCCCGGCCTATTTTTTATTTTTAAAAAAATTTTCCTAAGACTTTTATTTATGTATTTATTTATTTTGAGATGGAGTTTTGCTCTTGTTGCCCAGGCTGGAGTGCAATGGCGCAATCTCAGCTCACTATAACCTCTGCCTCTTGGGTTCAAGCGATTCTCCTGCCCCGGCTTCCCAAGTAGCTGGGACTACAGGCACCTGCCACCACACCCAGTTAATTTTGTATTTTTAGTAGAGATAGGGTTTCACCATGTTGGTCAGTCAGGCTGGTCTTGAACTCCTGACCTCAGGTGATCCACCTGCCTTGGTCTCCCAAAGTGCTGGGATTACAGGCTTGAGCGACCGCACCCTGCTAAGACTTTCAATGTGTCTCTACAAATCAGTATATTTAAGAAACTGAGTAATTCTGATCCACAGCTAAACTTGGAGGGCCACTGATTTACCATATACCATGCACTGTGCTATACATAGAGTTCTCCAAGATCTGTTGGGTGGAGGAAAAAGACATCTAAGAGAACTAATTAATAAAGATAGGCCCTATAAAATGTCAGGGGGAGGCCGGGCATGGTGGTGCATGCTTGTAATCCCAGCATTTTGGGAGGCTGAGGCCGGTGGACCACTTGAGGTCAGGAGTTTGAGACCAGCCTGGCCAATATAGTCAAACCCTGTCTCTACTAAAAATATAAAAATTAGCTGGGTGTGGCAGCGGGTGCCTGTAATCCCAGCTATTTGGGAGGCTGAGGCAGGAGAATCACTTGAACCTAGGAGGTAGAAGTTGCAGTGAGCCAAGATTGCACCACTACACTCCAGCCTGGGTGACGGAGTAAGACTCTGTCTCAATAAAAAGTCAATGGGAGAAAGAATTCTCATTGGGAGAGGAGGGAGGAGTAAAAGATGACTTCACAGAAGAAGTGACATTTGAACTACCTCTTGGCCTTCAGTGTGAAAAGTATGGGTAGAAAAAAATAGAAGAATGGATTTCCCAGCCAGGTGCGGTGGCTCGCGCCTGTAATCCTAATACTTTGGGAGGCTGAGGTGGGTGGATTACCTGAGGTCAGGAGTTCAAAACCAGCCTGGCCATCATGGTGAAACCCCATCTTTAAAAAAAAAAAAAAAAAAGAATGGATTTCCCAAGTGGATGGTGAAGAGCTGGGATAGCCATGTACTTACTTTCAAAGTCATGAAGCTGCACAGCATGTTTGGGAATCACGGGTATCCCAGTGGGGCTAGATTGATTTTCTGGAAAATTGTTTATTGAGAAAAATGCTGTTTTCTAGGTGCAAAAGCCGCAAAGATAAATAAGGCAGCTCCTACCCTCCATGACCTGCAAGATCTAATGAAGCAGACAAATGTGAATACAGTAAAAAGGATTAAAAATATGGTCAAAAGGACTACAGGAGAGATATAGATCAAGCAATGGGGGAGTGGCAGTCTCACTGGGAAAAGGAGCTAGGCGTGGGCTGGGACTTAGGATGAGGAGTTTTCCCATGTGGTAAATAATATCAGCTAACACTGAGCATTTGTCATGTGTAGGCACTGAGCACTTTACATTCATAACTGTAATCTTCACAGCAACTCTGTGAAGTGGGCAATGTTATTTCTTTTTTGTTTGTTTATTTGAGAGGGAGTCTCGTTCTGTCACCCAGTCTGGAGTACAGTGGCACGATCTTGGCCCACTGAAATCACCTCCCAGGTTCAAGCGATTCTCCTGCCTCAGCCTCCAGAGTAGCTGGGACTATAGGCACATGCCATCATGCCCGGCTAATGTTTTGTATTTTAAGTAGAGACAGGGTTTCATCATGTTAGCCAGGATGCTCTCGATCTCCTGACCTCATGATCCATCTGCCTTGCCTCACAAAGTGCTGGGATTACAGGCGTGAGGCAGTGCGCCCGGCCATTTCTACCTCGTAGATAAGGAAAATTGAAGTATTAAGAGGTTAAATAACTTGCCCAAGGTCACACAGTAGTAAATGGCTCAGTCACAATTAGAGCTCAGATAGCCTGGCTCCTGAATCTGTGCTCTTAACCCAACGGATTCCAGACAGAAGCAGCAGTTTTACAAAGGCACCAAGTTGTAAAAAGTGTATGATGAGGCCAGGGCAGTGGCTCACGCCTGTAATCCCAGCACTTTGAGAAGCTGAAGTGGGCGGATCACCCAAAGTTGGGAGTTTGAGACCAACCCTACCAACATGGAGAAACCCCGTCTCTACTAAAAATACACAAATTAGCCAGGTATGGTGGCACATGCCTGTAATCCCAGCATACTTGGGAGGCTGAAGCAGGAGAATCACTTGAACCTGGGAGGTGGAGGTTGTGGTGAACCAAGATTGTGCCATTGCACTCCAGCCTGGGCAACAAGAGTAAGACTCCATCTCAAAAAGAAAAAAAAAGTGGACGATGAAAGTTAGGAGCTTCTGAACCTGTATTCCTGAAAGTAGGAAATGAGGTTGCAGCTGGGGACATGGGGCTAGAGGAAGGAGTGGACTTAAAAGATGTTTCTGAGTTGGAACCCATGGATTTGGGCATTGAGTGTAGGGCTTGAGGAGGAACAGGGAAGGAGTGTTTTGAGTTGGCTACACTGCATCCTTAACTTTCCCTGGAAAGAGATCTATGAAAGAAATGCTTGAGGTCTTCCTATATTTTACAGCTAGCTTCTAATTTTATTAGAAAATCCATGGCTGGGTACAGTGGCTCATGCCTGTAATCCCAGCACTTTGGGAGGCCAAGGCAGGTGGATCACCTGAGATCAGGAGTTCAAGACCAGTCTGGCCAACACAGCGAAACCCCGTCTCCACTAAAAATGCAAACATTAGCCAGGCGTGGTGGTGCATGCCAGTAATCTCAGCTACTCGGGAAGCTGAGGCAGGAGAATCACTTGAATCTGGGAGGTGGAGGTTGTGAGCCAAGATCGCGCCATTGCACTCCAGCCTGGGCAATAGAGCCAGACTCCATCTCAAAAAAAGAAAAAAGAAATGCCAAGACCCACTTTTCCAGTGTCTTGGATTTGGAGGCCATTTGAACTTTTTCCCCCCAGTCACTCTGTTTTCCTTTATCAGCTCTTCCTTTTTGGAAAGGAGGGGGAGATGGTGGGCATGGGACAGATCATGAGGTGAAGAGAAATAGATGGCAGCCAGGCGCAGTGGCTCATACTTGTAATCCCAGCACTTTGGAAGGCTAAGGCAAGAGGATTTATTGAGCCTAGGAGTTCAAGACCAGCCTGGGCAATATAGCAAGACATGTCTCTTCAAAAAAATTTAAAAACTAGCTGGGTGTGGTGGCTTCAGCCTGTAATCCCAGCTACTTGGGAGGCTGAGGCAGGAGAATTTGCTTGAACTTGGGAGGCTGAGGCTACAGTGAGCCGAGATTGTGACACTGTACTATAGCCTCAAGTGATCCGCCTGCCTCAGCCTCCCAAAGTGTTGGGATTACAAGCCTGGCCCCAGCATTCCAATTCACTCAACCAATCTTTTTTTTTTTTTTTTTTGAGATGGAGTTTCGCTCTTGTTGTCCAGGCTGGAGTGCAATGGCACAATCTCAGCTCACTGCAATCTCTGCCTCCTGGGTTCAAGTGATTCTCCTGCCTCAGCCTCCGAGTAGCTGGGACTACAGGTGTGTGCCACCATACCCAGCTAATTTTGTATTTTTAGTAGAGATGGGGTTCCTCTATGTTGGTCAGGCTGGTCTCGAACTCCTGACCTCAGGTGATCCACCCACCTCAGACTCCCAAAGTGCTGGGATTATAAGTGTGAGCCGCCGTGCCCAGCCTCACCTCAATCTTTTATTACTATAATTTTAGATTTGTTTCCAGTTTTGTTATATACTTTACTACTGTTATGAACATTTTGGTTCATACATCTTTGTCAGAGGTTGAAAAATTAGAAGCCCATGTTATACCTGGGTCTGAGACTTTTTTTGGAGGAATCCCTCTCTATGTTTTTCAGTAAAGTTTCAGGTTTTAAACTGGCAAGTCTAGCAAAAGTGGGCCCACATTCCTGAAGGCAGAAATTTCTGACTCTGAGTAGTAATCATTACATGTAGATGGGTCTTCCTATAGTCCTTTCAACTCCCTGCTGTCGGGCAGATTCTATTACTGCTTGGCTCTTGAGAGCAGCGCATTGTGTTCCTGCTTTGTCCATCAGTATAAATCTACAAAGACGGTGGTTCACAAACGTTTTTGTCTATGCCTTCAGCATCTCATACAAGAACCTCTGGGATTCTGCCATTCTCTCTCTCTCTTTTTTTTTTTTTTTTTTTTTTTTTTTTTCTTATTTTGATACACGGTCTTACTCTGTCACCCAGGCTGTAGTATAGTGGTGTGATTTCCGCTCACTGCACCCTTAACCTGCCAGACTCACATGATTCTCCCGCTTCAGCCTCCCGGGTAACTAGGACCACAGGCTTGTCCCACTATGCCCAGCTAGTTTTTTGTTTTGTTTTGTTTTTTGTTTTTTTGAGGCAGAGTCTCGCTCTATCCCCCAGTCTGGAGTGCAGTGATGTGATCTCGGCTCACTGAAACCTCCGCCTTAGGGGTTCAAGTGATTCTCCTGCCTCAGCCTCCTAAGTAGCTGGGATTACAGGTGTATGCCACCACGCCTGGCTAATTTTTGTATTTTTAGTAGAGACAACATTTTGCCATGTTGGCCAGGCTGGTCTCGAACTCTTGACCTCAGGTGATCTGCCCACCTTGGCCTCCCAAAGTGCTGGGATTACCCGCGTGAGTCACTGTGACCGGCCATTGTTTTGTAGAGATAAGGTCTCACTGTATTGCTCAGGCTGCTTTTGAACTCCTGGGCTCAAATGATCCTCTCACCTCATTTTCCCCAAGTGCTGGGATTACAGGCTATTCTCTTTTTATTAGGAACTAGCAAGATTTCCATTCAAATGAGAACGGGAAACATAGGAAATCCATGGGATCTAAAATACAAGTTGACATTTTAGTTTAGGAACTGTGAGTTAATGGGATGAATCTTCATCTAGTTTGCTGCCTCTTGGACTCAACTCCCTGTATCAGATTGCTTTGTGGCCCTAGGCAGATTCACTCTCTTGACTTAGTTTGGTTCCCCTTCTGGAGAACCAAATAATCAATAAATTGATTCATAAAATTATCAAATATTGCTATTATATACATCTCATCTTTTTCTTTCAAAGTTGGCTGCAGCCGTTGGCCAGCTCCAATACAGACATTTGCTATTTGTTTTGCGCCCCCCCCCGCCGCCCCCGGCATTAGAGATAATTTTATGGATAGACACTCACTTTCACCCCAGCTCTCAGAGGTATAAATGTCCCAGCTGCGAAATCTTAAGGTTAAAGTGACCTTCAGCCATGGCTTCACGGTAAGTACACTGATTAGTTTGCTTTTTTCTGGGTATCCTAACACTTTTCTGCTTCATTTCCTCCCTTTTAATTACTTGGTCTGCCCCTTACCAGATGACAGACTTCTTTTTCCTTATTTTTTCAGAAACAGGGTCTTGCCGGGCACTGTGGCTCAAGCCTGTAATCCCAGCACTTTGGGAGGCCGAGGCGGGTGGATCACGAGGTCAAGGGATCGAGACCATCCTGGTCAACATGGTGAAACCCCGTCTCTACTAAAAATACAAAAAACATTAGCTGGGCATGGTGGCGCGTGCCTGTAATCCCAGCTACTCAGGAGAATTGCCTGAACCCAGGAGGTGGAGGTTGCGGTCAGCCGAGATCGCGCCATTGCACTCCAGCCTGGGTAACAAGAGTGAAACACCCCCTCTCAAAAAAAAAAAAAAAAAGAGAAACAGGGTCTCATTCTCTGTTGCCTACGTCAGAGTGCAGTGGCCTGCTCAAGCTGTGTTCTCACCTCAGCCTCCTGATTTGCTAGAGGTGGCGCTGGCTCATATTTAAAAATGTTTTTCTTTTTTTCTTTCTTTTTTTTTTTAAGACGGGGTTTCACCATGTTGGTCAGGCTGGTCTTGAAATCCCAGCCTCAGGTGATCTGCCCGCCTTGGCCTCCAAAATGCTTGGATTATAGGCGTGAGCCCCTACGCCCAGCCTTAAAAATGTTTTTAAAAACGATGAGTTCGTGTCCTTTGTAGGGACATGGAGGAACCTGGAAACCATCATTCTCAGCAAACTGACACAAGAACGGAAAATCAAACACTGCATGTTCTCACTCATAGGTGGGTGTTGAACAATGAGAACACATGGACACAGGGAGGGAAGCATCACACACTGGGGTCTATTGGGGGGAAATAGGGGAGGGACAGTGTGGGGTGGGGAGTTGGGGAGAGATAGCATGGGGAGAAATGCCAGATATAGGTGAAGGGGAGGAAGGCAGCAAATCACATTGCCATGTGTGTACCTATGCAACAATCTTACATGTTCCTCACATGTACCCCAAAACCTAAAATGCAATTAAAAAAAAAAAAGGAAAAAAAATGTTTTTGTGGAGATGAGATTCCTGCTGGTCTCTACAACTTTTGGCCTGAAGCAGACTTCCTGCCTTGGCCTCCCAAAGCGCTAGGATTAACAGGCATGAGCCACCTTGCCTGGCCATCTTTTTCTTTCTTTTTTTTGAGTTTCTCTCTGTCACCGAGGCTGGAGTGCAGTGGCACAAGTTCAGCTCATTGCAGCCTCCACCTCCTGGGTTCAAGTGATTTTCCTGCGTCAGCCTCCTGATTCTCCTGCCTTAGCCTGTAGCTGAGATCTACAGGCACTGTAGCTGGGACTACAGGCGTGTGCCACCGCACCCAGCTAATTTTTGTATTTTTAGTAGAGATAGGGTTTCACCATGTTGACCAAGCTGGTCTAGAACTCCTGATCTCAGGTGATCCACCTGCCTCGGCCTCCCAAAATGTTGGGATTACAGGAGTGAAGCCACCATGCATGGCGCTTTCCTTCTATTTCACATTGTTCCTAATACAATTTGGGGGATGGGAGGAAAGGCATTTTAGTCCTCAAGCCTAATTTTCCACTTAAGGAAGCTATATCTCTTTAGATGATTCCATCAATTTGGGGCTGTCCAATAAAACTTGACTGAGACTCAAGGGACTAGAGTACAGTGGCATGCTCAAGGCTTACTGCAGCCTTGATCTTCCTGGTTCATGTTCTCCTCCCACCTCAGCCTCCCAAGTAGTTAGTACTGTGGGTGCATACCACCACACGTGACTAATTTTTTTTTTTTTTTTGTAGGGTCAGGGTCTCACTATGTTGCCTAGGCTAGTCTCGAACTCCTGGCTTCAAGTGATCCTCCTACCTTGCTCTGCCTCTGAAAGTACTGAGATTACAGGCATGTACCACCATGCCTAGCCATCCCTTTGGTTGGTTGGTTGGTTTTTGTTTTTTTTTTTAGACAAAGTCTTGCTCTGGGGGTTGGAGTATAGTAGGACACTCACAACTCACTGCAGTCTTGACCTCTCGGGCTCAAGCGATCCTTCCACCTCAGCATGCCTAGCAGCTGAGACTACAGGTGTGTACTACCATACCTGGCTAACTTTTGTATTTTTTTTTGTAGAGATTGGCTTTTGCCATGTTGTCTAGGCTGGTCTCAAACTCCTAGACACAAGCAATCTACCTGTCTTGGCCTTCCAAAGTGCTGGGATTACAGGTATGAGCCACTGTGCTCAGACCCCACTCTCTCTCTTTTTTTTTTTTTTTTTTTTTTTTTTTAGTGTTTTAATGTGGAAATGTACAGATATACACAACGGTAGAGAAAATCATTATTTATTATTTTTTGGAACAGAGTTTTGCTCTTGTTGCTCAGGCTGGAGTGCAATGGTATGATCTCAGCTCACCGCAAGCTCTGTCTCCCGGGTTCAAGTGATTCTCCTGCCTCAGCCTCTGGAATAGCTGGGATTATAAGTGCCCATCACTACGCCTGGCTAATTTTTGTAATTTTAGTAGAGACAGGGTTTCACCATGTTGGCCAGACTGGTCTCAGGTGATCCACTCGCCTCCGCCTTCCAAAGTGCTGGGATTACAGGCGTGAGCCACTGCACCTGGCCAAGAAAATAGCTTAATTAATTCCTATACTCTCATCTAGCTTTAGTAATTATCTACATTTTGGAAAACTTTTTCCATTTATTCCATCATATTTTTTCCCATTTTTATTATAAAAATTAAGTTTAAGTAATGGTACAATGATCATCCATACTCTTACTATGTACACTTATGATATTGTTAATATTTTGTTCTATTTGCTTTATTAATATACCTGTGTGAACCATATGAAAGTCTGGTGCATACATCATGACCCTCACCCTTAAATATTTCCTTATTTTTTTGAGACGGTGTTTCGCTCTGTTGCCCAGGCTGGAGTGCAGTGGCATGATCTCAGCTCACTGGAAACTCCACCTCCCAGGTTCAAGCGATTCTCCTGCCTCAGCCTCCTGAGTAGCTGGGATTATGAGTGAGTGCCACCACACCCGGCTAATTTTTGTATTTTTATTAGAGACAGAGTTTCACCATGTTGGTCAGGCCGGTCTGGAACTCCTAAGCTCGTAATCTGCCTTCCTCAGCCTCCCAAAGCACTGGGATTACAGGTGTGAGCCACTGCGCGTCACCCTTAAATATTTCATCATGTACATATGGAAAACCATTTTCGCCAGGTGTGGTGGCTCACACTTGTAATCTCAGCGCTTTGGGAGGCCAAGGCGGGTAGATCGCCTGAGGTTAGGAGATCAAGACCAGCCTGGCCAACATGGTGAAACCCTGTCTTAAAAAAAAAAAAAAAAAACAGGCCAGGCGCAGTGGCTAATGCCTGTAATCCTAGCACTTTGGGAGGCTGAGGTGGGTGGATCACCTGAGGTCAGGAGTTCAAGACCAGCCTGGCCATCATGGTGAAACCTCATCTTAAAACAAAAACAGAAAAAAACAAAAACAAAAAACCATTTCCTTACAGTATCATGGTTCCATTATCACACTTAAGAAAATTAAAAATACTGGCCGGGTGCGGTGGCTCAAGCCTGTAATCCCAGCACTTTGGGAGGCCAAGGTGGGTGGATCACGAGGTCAGGAGTTTGAGACCAGGCTGGCCAACATGGTGACACCCCATCTCTACTAAAACTACAATTGGCTGGGCGTGGTGGCAGGCGCCTGTAATCCCAGCTTCTTGGGAGGCTGAGGCAGGAGAATTGCTTGAACTTGGAAGGTGGAGGTTATAGTGAGCACAGCACCACTGCACTCTGGCCTGGGCAACCGAGCAAGACCATGTGTCAAAAACAACAACAACAACAACAACCAAAAACAACAACAATAAAAAAACCCCAGGATCCAAGCAAGAGGCATTCATTATATTTGGTTGTTATGGCCTTAAACATTTCTAAATTCCTGCTCTTTTCTTTCCATTCATTCATTCATTATTTATTTTAGACAGAGTCTCAGTAACCCAGGCTGGAGTGCAGTGGCGTGATCTGGGCTTACTGCAATCTCCACCTCCCAGTTTCAATTGATTCCCCTGCTTCGGCCTCCCGAGAGGCTGGGACTACAGGTGCGCACCACCATGCCCGGTCAATTCTTTGTATTTTAGTAGAGACGGGGTTTCACTATGTTGGCCAGGATGGTCTTGATCTCCTGACCTCATGATCTGCCCACTTCAGCCTCCCAAAGTGCTGAGATTACAGGTGTGAGCCACTGCACCCAGCCTGTTTATTTATTAAGAGATGGGGTCTTGCTCTGTCGCCCAGGCTGGAGTGCAGTGGTGACATCATAACTCACTGCAGCCTTGAATTCCTGGGCTCAAGTGATCCTCTCGCCTTAGCCTCTTGAGTAGCTGGGACTACAGATGCACACTGCCATGTTCAACTAATTCTTTTTTTATATTCCATTGCTTTTTTGACAAGACCGGCTAGTTGTCTTGTGGAATGTCTTACATTCTGGATTTGCAAAATATCTCCCTGTGTTGTATTGGTATTGAACTTGTTCCTGCATCCTGTTTAACTTTCCCATAAATTGCAAATCAGATATAATGGCTTGATTAAAGATTAAGCACTTTTGGCAAGAATATTTAATAGATGATGTGGTGTACTTCTTGTTGCATCTTTCCAAGGAACATTCAGTGTGAAAGATGTCCTACTATGAGTGATATAGTTTGATCACTTATTTACTTGGGTAAGGTGGTAACTGCTAGATCTCTCCATTTGAAGTTGTTTTTTAAAAAATTTGTTGTTTTTGGCCAGGAGTGGTGGCTCATGCCTGTAATCCAAGCACTTTGGAGGCCAAGGCGGGCGGATCACCTGAGGTCGGGAGTTCAAGACCAGCCTGACTAACATGGTGAAACCCCGTCTTTATTTAAAAATAAACAAACAGGCCGGGCGCGGTGGCTCAAGCCTGTAATCCCAGCACTTTGGGAGGCCGAGGCGGGTGGATCACGAGGTCAAGAGATCGAGACCGTCCTGGTCAACATGGTGAAACCCCGTCTCTACTAAAAAAAAAATACAAAAAATCAGCTGGGCATGGTGGTGCGTGCCTGTAATCCCAGTTACTCAGGAGGCTGAGGCAGGAGAATTGCCTGAACCCAGGAGGCGGAGGTTGCGGTGAGCCGAGATCGCGCCATTGCACTCCAACCCGGGTAACAAGAGCGAAACTCCGTCTCAAAAAAAAAAAAAAATAAATAAATAAATAAATAAATAAACAAATAAAAAACTTATATATGTATACAAATTTGTTGTTTTTGAGACAGGCTGCAGTGCAGTGGCTGTCATTATGGCTTACTGCAGCGTTGACCACCAGGACTTAAGTGATCCTTTCACCTCAGCCTCCTGAATAGCTAGGACCACAGGCATGTGCCACCACACCAGTTAATTTTTGTATTTTTTAGTAGAGATGGGATGTCACTATGTTGGCTGGTCTGGAACTCCTGAGCTCAAGCGATCTGCCTGTCTCAGCCTCCCAAAGTGTTGGGATTACAGAGGTGAGCCAGCACCCACAGCCCATTTGAAGTTACTTAAAAAAAGAAAGAAAAAAAGATGTTATTTGCAAATCTGTGTGGTGGTATTTGGTGTCGTGATAATATCCTGTTCCCTAACAACCCTTCTCAAAATTTTAATGATTGATAAACTTGCCTGAATCAGTTATTTCATTCTGGGTTGCACAATGGTAACTTTTCAACTCTAATTCCTTCTATTTCTTTCATTACTTCTACTTTTTATTTTGAGGTGGAGTTTCCTCTTGTTGCCCAGACTGGAGTGCAATGGCGCGATCTCAGCACACTGCAACCTCTGCCTCCTGGGTTCAAGCGATTCTCCTGCCTCAGCCTCCGGAGTAGCTGGTGCCTGCCACCACGTCCAGCTAATTTTTTGTATTTTTTAGTAGAGAAGGGATTTCACTATGTTGGCCAGGCTGGTCTCCAACTCCTGGACCTCAGGAGATCCACCCGCCTCAGCCTCCCAAACTACTGCTGGGATTACAAGCATGAGCCACTGCGCCCGGCTACATTTATTACATGGAATTCTTTTAAAAAGAGCTTTCCCTTATGGATTACAGATGAACTACAGTTCTTCCTAAAAGGAAAGTTAAATGTATCTTTTTTTTTTTTTTTTTTTGAGACGGAGTTTCGCTCTTGTTACCCAGGCTGGAGTGCAATGGCACGATCTCGGCTCACCGCAACCTCCGCCTCCTGGGTTCAGGCAATTCTCCTGCCTCAGCCTCCTGAGTAGCTGGGATTACAGGCACGCACCACCATGCCCAGCTAATGTTTTTTGTATTTTTAGTAGAGACGGGGTTTCACCATGTTGACCAGGATGGTCTCGATCTCTTGACCTCTTGATCCACCCGCCTCGTCCTACCAAAGTGCTGGGATTACAGGCTTGAGCCACCGTGCCCGGCCCTGTATCTTTCTTTTTAAGACTAAGGAATTGATGTAATGGTCACCTTTAACGTGACAAGTATTTTTCCCTTTCTTTTTTGAGTATCCTTGTAGATTACTGGGATTTCTTCATCCTTTCTCATCCTCTTTCCACCCATCCCTTTTTCCTCTTCTCCACTTCTTGATCCATGGCGACTGCTCCCTCTCCCCACTAACGCCTGAACTTTCCAGCCAGTCCGCTAGGGGCCACTGGTTTCCTTCCAGCCCCCCCGACGCTCCCTCTCTATAGCAGTTCGCCGTTTGCTAGCAGCCATTGTCTCGCTGGTGCTGACGCTATCCAAGGAGCCGCTCTAGGCTTTCGGGAGGCCGTCTGCATTGCGTGGGGAAGCTTTGGACGACGCAATCGCCTCGCCGGCCCCGGGGCGGTTAGCGCTTCCGGGGTCGAAGGGTGCGCGGGGTTGAAAGCAGGCCGCTCCGCCCCGTCCCCCTCCCAGACCAGCAGAGGCAGCAGCCGGAGCAGCCGCAGCCTGCGCCCTCTCCCGCCCGCCCGCCCTCCGCCCGCCCGCCCGCCCGCCCTCCGCCGCCCTCCACCCGCCCCGGGGTCTCTTTCCCCCTTCCTCCTCCTCCACCCCCCCCTTCCTCCTCCGCCCGCCCGCGGGGCCCCCCTCGCCTTCCCGCCCGCCCCTATTGTTCCGCCCCCGGCCTCCCGCCCTTCCCCTTCCCGCCCGCTCCCCTTTTCCCCTCAGTCGCCTCGCGCCTGCAGGTAAGCCTAAAAATTTCCCCTGCGTCCCCGGCTATGGTTACAATTTCCACTCCTGCCTTCTTAGCGGGCTCGGGTCCTGGTCACGAGCCCCGGTCTTGCGTAGTCCCGCGTGAGCGCCTACCACCTCACTGTGCCTGGCCGGTCATTCACGCGAGGCCCTGGCTCTGGCGCGGCCTAGTAGGCCTCGCGCAAGGCCTACCCCCTCCCCCCGCCTTTTCCCGGTGGCGGCTGCGCAGGAGTCAGGGAGGGCGCGCGCGCGGTAGGGGGGGGCGGCGGTGGATTTGTTGGTTGTGGGGGGTGGGGGAAGGCGATGGCCGGCTTGCTGGCCGGGCGGGTGAGCGCGGCTCCCCGCGGGGGTCAGGCGCTGGCGCAGCCACACGAGGAGGCGCTACTAGTCCGGCCCCTCCCCCTGGATCGCAGCGCCCCCCCCCGACCGAACCGTTTATTTTTCCCCCCCTCTTCTTTCTTGTCGAGGGAAGGGGGGGCTTTTTTATCTTAAGTGGAAAATGCTTGGATGACCGAGGGGAGAGGGGTCTGCGGAGTTAACTAAAGAGTAGATGGGCTCCCAGTTGCCGAGTTAATCAGGACGTTTTTCGTGGTAACGAATTTTTAAATTACAAAATGCCTGCCGATGTAGACCCAGACCGAGCTATTTATAGAAGGGGTATTGGACAGCAGTATTAGCAGATGGATTGCTGGAATGGGATACGTTTGTCTTGACCAAGTCGGGAGAGAAATTCGACAGATTTGTTGGATTACTAAGATGGTTTGGAGTTAGAAATGCATCTTTGTACTTTACCTAAAGAAATGGCTTCAAATAGGTTTCCTGGATTTTTTGTTTTTTGGGTTTTTTTTTTCCTTTTCGAAGTTGCGTTATTGTGATATTTGTAAAGGGCTTCTTATTAAATCTGCAAGGGGGTGAGGAATTAAACTGCCAGATTTTTACCATATCTTATTTAAAAAAGAAAGCCATTCTTGTACACCTAATGCTTCTTTCCTCACCAAGCACTGGTTTTCCATAAGTGAAAAGTGTTGAATCCTGGGATTTTGCCAGCAATTAGTTGTAATCTGAAAATAGGGAAATGATGTGCTTTGGGGATGCACTTATATAATCACATTCTTGGAGTAGCCAGAGGACAGTTTGCCATATACAGAATGGTGTGACAGCCACTTAAGCACCTAAGATATTTAGGGTATGGGCTTTTGTGTTAGAGGAAAGTTAACACAGTGGCTGGTTTTGTGAAGGAGGAAATCTAGCTGTGGGAGGAGAGAGATGACATGTTGAGTTTTAAAAGTATGGATACTTAAAATGTCATTGGGGACATTCTACAACTTGGGAGAGAGGTCCTTTTTAAAGATAAAGGAGGTATTGAAGGCGAAGGCATATCCAAAAAACAAATTTTCTTTGTACACATATCTAGTTATTCCAAAGCAGAAATGTTAGGAACAATGTTAGGAATTGTTTCATAGGTGGGAAAAAGGCCATCCTATATAGGAAAGGCACATTGCTGCTGTTCCTAAAAACAGAAATTTTAGCAATGCCAGTTTTACATTGATTTCCTTGGAAGGAAATTTAAGATTTAATAGACTTGAAATAAAAACTGGATGGCAAACACAAAAGCAAGGAAAACATCTCAAATCTGAGTTACTGTCAAGATGGGCTGGAAGGAGGAATAGGAGAAAAGGACTCAAGTGTACTCAGTGTATTGAGTTATTTTTCAGAAGGGAATGTGGAACCCCACCCTGCATGGAGGGCATCTCAGACAATGCCTTTTCAGTGATTGTGTTGATCTAAATCTTCTAGAAACCATTTGGTGTTAGCCATCAACGTTTGAAATTGGTAATGTGGGATACATCTCAATTTCCTTATCTAGAAATTGCTACTACTAAGAAAATTTACATGTGCTCTCTTTCGATTTCAACTTCAACAGCATGCTCCCCAGCAGGGAAACAAAAGGTTATTTGCCCTCACTGTAGTTAGAGGTTTGCTCTCATGATTTCCAGGTGTTTCTGAATTCTTTGAAGCTTTTTTTGCTGAAGGACAAGTGGTGCACGTTCAGCAGTTCCCTTAGAACCATTGCCAATTGAAGGAACCTTCCTCGTCCCCAGAGTCAGCGGAAACCCTGTCAATGAGAGGAACTGGAGAGTTGCCTTCTACACTCTGTAACAGAACTTGAGCTGTAAATGTTGTCATGCAGTTGTGCTTGGTGTGTTTATAAGTCTGACATACTGACATTTAAGGAAAAGTGTAAAGTAGAAAATATTGATAAGGTGAAGATAACTTGGGAAATAATAACCCTTTTGTTTTCCTCCTCTAATTTTGGTCATGTTTGCATTTTAGTTTTTGGCTTTTACCCCCCACCAGTGACCAAAGACTTGACCACTCCCCAGAGTCCAGCTCCCCAGAACACTGCTCGACATGGACACCGGTGTGATTGAAGGTGGATTAAATGTCACTCTCACCATCCGGCTACTTATGCATGGAAAGGTATGCTCCAGCTTGGGAAATTGGGTCATAGTAACTGCTAGGGGAGGGGCCAGGAAGAGCAGACATGCATCTTGGAGCTCATCAGATTAGCACTGTGGGGCATCTGGCTTTAGCATATTTCCCTAATGGAGTGTAGTGGGAAAATGGACAGACTTTACTAGGAAGCTCCACTGAGCAGGAAAGGCTTAATTAGAGGCTGGAGCCAAAAACTGTCTCAATCTGGAAGGTAAGAATTTTCTCATGGAGATTGCTTATAGCAAGTCCCCTCCCCCCAATAAATCTTCAAAACTCATTCTTTTGGGGTAATAATTAGCATAGATGGTTGGTTGGCTGGATAGTTAAAATTCCTTTTCATAATGAATACTTCATTAGAATGCGGAGAAAAAGGAAAAATAAAATATATTTTGAAAAAGGAAAACTTGTGAGTTTCCTCTTAACTGATAATTAGTTTTCTCCATTGCAGGAAGTTGGCAGTATCATCGGAAAGGTAAGACAATTTCACTTCAACTCTAATTACCATTTAGTCATTCTGGATTGAAATAGCAGTTGGAGCTCATGCTTGACTTTTCCTTTTACAGAAAGGAGAATCAGTTAAGAAGATGCGCGAAGAGGTAAGTTATGAAAGACTTGAGATTGTTAACTTTGGGAAGTGAAAAACCTTTAAAACAAGTGAAAATTCTTTTTCAGAAGTTAGAGGGAAGAAGCTCTTGGCCGGGCATGGTGGCTCATGCCTGTAATCCAAGCACTTTGGAGGCCAAGGCAGGCGGATCACTTGAGGTTGGGAGTTCAAGACTAGCCTGACCAACATGGTGAAACCCTGTCTTTATTTAAAAAAAAGAAAAAAAAAGTTCTCAGTAGGGGAAACCTGTATTTTTTTCTGCTTGGTTATTTGTAATGATAATCTGGAAAGTGCAGTTTTTTTGTTTGTTTTTTATTTGGGAAGTGTGGTTTTGACAAGTCATAGAATTCATTCAAGACTTACGGCAGCTCCTGTAGGCTATATTTGAGGATAGACATGGAGGAGTGTTTGAAATGATGCTGACTTTGCCTTGCATCAGGATTGTGTACATTGGCAGCTCCTTGTCCTTCTTACAGGGTGCTATACATCCTGTACATACTCAGATCTTCTTTGTCTGTTTAACATCTTTTGGCTCTTGTTTCCTATCTAGAGTGGTGCACGTATCAACATCTCAGAAGGGAATTGTCCTGAGAGAATTATCACTTTGGCTGGACCCACTAATGCCATCTTCAAAGCCTTTGCTATGATCATTGACAAACTGGAAGAGGTTTGTTTTCTCCCATTCCATCATCCTTCATTTTTAAGTGCTTCCAGAGAGCTTGTTGGTTTTCTAAGCTTTTTAAATTCAGGGACAAACTGGACCAGAATACTCTGTTAATGGGTCCTTAGCTTCCTGCAGCCTCCCACAAAATTGGACCATTTATACTTTAAAGAAGTCACTTGAGGCTGGGCACAGTGGCTCATGCCTGTAATCCAAGCACTTTGGGCCGCCGAGGCAGGCGGATCATGAGGCCAAGAGATCGAAACCATCTGGTCAACATAGTGAAACCCTGTCTCTACTAAAAAAAAAAAAAATAGAAAAATTAGCTGGGCGTGGTGGTGTACGTCTGTAGTCCCAGCTACTTGGGAGGCTGAGGCAGGAGAATTGCTTGAACCCGGGAGGTGGAGGTTGCAGGGAGCTGAGATCACGCCACTGCACTCCAGCCTGGTGACAGAGCGAGACTCTGTCTCAAAAAAAAAAAAAAAAAAAAAAGTTAATTGAATCGTCAAAACTGTTCAAATTTTGCCATGGACTTAGTGTAAATAATTTGCGTGAAAATCATCTGTTGAAGGTATGCCAATGCTTTGGTGAAAGGCTTGAGTATACCAAACTAATATGGTTTACCTGACTAACACTGTAAACACAATCTTTCAATTCTGATGGTCTTAGGTTAAAAAGTCAATCTGCTTACATTGTGTCAAAATTATACTCGTTGGGAGAGACTTGGATAATACTTAGCAGAGGTCGTTTCAAGAGGAAGTTGTTTTTCCCCCACCAACCTTCAGAGGCTAACCTATTGTCCTAGGTCTTGTGTTCAGTCTCCCCCTTTCCCCCTTCTGCAGTAATGCAGCTAATTGTGCAATTGATACCACAGGCAGAGGAGTGCTGCTGCTTTAGTGGTTGGTACTTAATGGTGCCTGAAATCTTATCCTTGCCAAGTTTAGAAATGTTATCTTTTGACCTCCAGGACTCTATTAAGTCCAGAACTCATGGCTTAAAAAACATTTAGGAAACACACGTTTTAGTTTTTTTCTTTAACAAGAATGAACTTGAACTAGTTCTGTTCTTTTTTATACTTCAATAGTTTTTTGTTGTTGTCGTTGTTGTTTGAGGCAGAGTTGTGCTCTGTCACCCAGGCTAGAGTGCAGTGGTATACTCGTAGCTCACTGCATCCTCCCAGGCTCAAGTGATCTTTTGCCTTAGCTTCCTGAATAGCTGGGGCTACAGGTGCATGGTAATTTTTTAGAAATCTTTTTGTTGTTGTTGTTGATATGGGAGCTTGTTACGTTTCCTGGGTTGGTCTCAAACTCCTGCCCTCACGTGTTCCTCTTGTCTTCCAAACTGTTGGGATTACAGATGTGGGCCACTATTTTTTAAATTATTTTTTGAGCCAAGGTCTTGCTCTGTTAGCTAGGCTGGAGTATAGTTGTGTTGTCATGGCTCACTTCAACCTTAATTGCCTGGGCTCAAGCAGTCATCCCACTTACGCTTCCCCAGAAGCTGGGACTACAGGCACGAACCACCACGTCTGGCTAATTTTTGCAGGTTTTGTGGAGACTAAGCCTTCCTATGTTACCCAGTCTGGTCTTGAACTCCTGGGCTTAAGCAATCCTCCTGTCTCAGCCTCCCAAAGTGCTGGGATTATAGGCATGAGGCACTGTGCCTGGTCTTTATTGAATTTTTTTTTTTAAATTTTTGACAAATCTAGAAAGCTAGAGTATGAATTGTTTATTCCTTAACCAAGTAATAAACTTGTCCTTGACTTTAGGGGTCTTAACTGCTTAAGCAGTTGGTTTCCAGGTCTCTAGTTATTAAGTGATATGTAAACCACTTAATTTTTACAAGGCTAAATTTAACTAGGTTAAAACCGTGACTTTCTGGATACAATATATATTTATGGGAAATACTTTAGGCTTTGAACTAATACAGTTTTTTCATTTCAAATCTATGGCTTTTTTTTTTTTTTTTTTTTTTGGTGGCGGGGGGATGGAGTCTTGCTGTCACCCAGGCTGGAGTGCAGTGGTGCAGTCTCGGCTCAGTGCAACCTGTGCCTCCCAAGTTCAAGCAATTCTCCCGTGGCATCCTCCCGAGTAGCTGGGATTATAGTCATGAGCTACCACACTCAGCTGATTTTTGTGTTTTTAGTAGAGATGGGGTCTCAGTATATTGGCCAGGTTGGTCTCAAACTCCTTGACCTGAAATGATCCACCTGCTTCGGCTACCCAAAGTGCTGGGATTACAAGTGTGAGCTACTGTGCCTAGCTGTATTTGATTTAATTTTGATGTCAAGTTTTGTTGCTCATTGCCTGGCTAGGTGTAATTGCAAAACAGATTATCACTTTTCTCCCTACCAAGTACATTCCCCCGGGGTAAAGGAAAATATATTTATGGCTAATTCTGAGGAGTTTTTCAAGAGTTTTTATCTTTACATCAAAAATGGTTTGAGAGTTTATCAAAAATAGTTACAGATAAACTTTACATTTTTGATGTAAAGTTTTTATCTTTACATCAAAAATAATTTGAACCATTGTCTGTGGTGGGTTATGACTTCACATGTCCTAAGTGGTTCTTGAATGGCAGCTACTCATTTCCAAGGACCTGCTTATCCTTCTGGTGTTCTTTCTTTCTGTAGGACATAAGCAGCTCTATGACCAATAGTACAGCTGCCAGTAGACCCCCGGTCACCCTGAGGCTGGTGGTTCCTGCTAGTCAGTGTGGCTCTCTCATTGGAAAAGGTGGTTGCAAGATCAAGGAAATACGAGAGGTTAGTGACTCATGCTCCTTTTAGAAATGATAACTATTTGTTCCAAATTGGCTCTTTGTATGGCTAGGAAAAGTTAGCAATGAAATGAAGATTTTTATTAAAATTACAGTTCCAGAGGATTACAATGTGATTGTATTGAAAATAAAACTATCATGCAATAGGATTATTTTGCATAATTCATAGATTTTAATCAGCATGAGAAAGTTAATCATAATTTTCAAGTATTACATATAACAAGTGTCCATTATTTTTTTTGGCAACATTTTCATGTCTCAAGATAACAGATACAGTAGCAACAGTTTCCTTTTTTTTTTCTCTCCTGTCACCCCAGGCTATAGTGCAGTGGCTCAATCTTGGCTCATTGTAGCAAAACGTCAGCCTTCCCAGGCTCAGGCGATCCTCTCATCTCAGCCTCCAGAGAAGCTGGGATTATAGGCTTACACCGCTACACATGACTAGTTTTTGTAATTTTTACAGAAATGGGGTTTTTCTGTGTTGGTCAGGCAGGTCTCAAACTTCGACCTCAGGTGATCCACCTGCCTTGGCCTCCCAGAGTGCTGGGATTAGAGGCGTGAGCGCCCCCCCCCCGCCCCGTTTTTTTTGAGACAGGATCTCACTCTCACAGGCTGAAGTGCAGGGCATAATCATGATCATGGCTTACTGCAGCCTTGACTTCCTGGGCTCAGATGATCCTTCCACCTCAAGCCTCCTGAGTAGCTGGGACCATAGGCGCACTCACGATGCCCAGCTGATTTTTGTATTTTTGTTGTAGAGACAGGGGTCTCACTGTTTTGCCCAGGCTGAGCTCCAGAGATTAGACTGTCCTGGTCTCCCAGAGTGCTCAAATTACAGGTGTGAGCCACCGTGCCTGGCTCCTACTTCCTGTTTAACTATGGAAGTTACAATTAGGGAAGATCTTAATTGTGTCTAGAGGTTATTGAATTTGGTGTTGGAATGAAAGTCCATAGCTTCTCATTTGAGTTTTTGGGAGCCTGTTGTACATGGCATGACAACAGAGATCTTAATTTTGTTAATTGCTGTATTCTGAGCACTTGGCATGGTACCTGGCACATAGAATGGACTTGATGTAGAAGATATTTATTCAGTAAGATAATGAAAGGTGGGTGATATTTGTGGCGCTTTTGCTTTGCCCAGAGAACTATCATTAGTTGAGAGGAAGCTGTCTAGAAGGACCTTTTGCTTGAGAGTAGGTTAAATTTAGGCTTTTATTCAGGCTTATTCTTGTCTTTCAGTGGCTAATTTATTTTTAACTCCAATTCATTAAACAGTTCTATCTGGAAGAAGGGAGGAGTAGGACAAAAAACAAAAAGGGAAGATGGGAAATGGGATAAATATCCGCTAGAGTTTTAGACTCTGAAATTGCTGCTGGGAGGAATTGGAAGAGCATGAGCTGTTTTTCTCTGATTCTGAATTTCTTTTTACTCCAAAGAGTACAGGGGCTCAGGTCCAGGTGGCAGGGGATATGTTACCCAACTCAACTGAGCGGGCCATCACTATTGCTGGCATTCCGCAATCCATCATTGAGTGTGTCAAACAGATCTGCGTGGTCATGTTGGAGGTAAGCCCTCAGGCTCATGCTGAGAATGGGGGGAGGGCGATTCTGGGGACAGAAGGACTGTGTTCTATATTTAGTAAGACTAGAATTAAGTGAAGCTGTTAAGGCTTCCAGTGGGGGTGGGGGTAAAAGGTTCCCTGAGTTCATATTTTCCTTCCCCTAGCTTTGACTTTTCTTATGGTCTGTGAGCAAAAATAGAAACTGCTAAGCAGCAGTGATCTTTTGGTTCACAGCAGTTGTAGCAGAGTGGGAGGGGAAGATGCACTACATGGACTGAAGAGGCCAAAATGTATATGGGTTCCTTAGTAGCTGAGTTAAATTATTTTTTTTTGAATTACCATATTTGGGTTACATGGAAATTTGACATGCTCTTTAACAACTTGTCACTTTGTAGCAGGGTATTCAAAATGTTATATAGAATAGAAAAATATGATGATGTTTCCGAATGACTTATGAGGTCCTGATTATGTATTATTATTCTATTAAAAGAATAGCAAAATTCAGGAAAATTAAGCCTTTTCAGATTTGTAATATGGAGTTGGTTTCATTGGTGAGAAATGAAACTGGAATTTTTCCTTTGTTTTTTGTATGTGTGTGTGTGTGTGTGAGACGGGTCGCTCTGTCACCCAGGCTGGAGTGCAGTGATGCGATGTTGGTTCAGTGCAACCTCTGCCTACCAGGCTTAAGTGATCCTTTCACCTGTCTCCTCAGTAGCTTGGTCTACAGGCACGTGCCACCACACCTGGCTTATTTTTGTTACTTTTTGTAGAGACAGGATTTTGCCATGTTGCCCAGGCTGGTCTTGAACTCCTGAGCTCAAGCCATCCACCTGCCTCGGCCTTCCAAAGTACTGGGATTCCTGGCATGAGCCACCGCCCCCAGCTAGAAACTGGAATTTTCAAGTAGAGATTAGCAAAACCTTGATTGGAACTTTGAACTATTTATAGATAGTGTCTATGTTATTCTAGACAAAACATTTGAGTACTACTTTATTTCCAGTTTTGACTGTATTTTCTATTCAGGCCAAAAAATGTAAACTAAAAACTACCAACTAAAATGTATATGTTTACACAGTTTTTCATGTTCATTAAATTTACTTAAAACTTTGGAAATAGTGCCAAAGATTATTACAAGCATATCTTCCTTGATGAGAATTAGTTTGAATTGTAGTACTTGGAGTTACTGCATTAAAAGCAAATAACTTTTAGTACATAATTTGAGATTAGGTCTAGCCAGAGACAATTTGGTGTAGGTAAGGGGATGGAAATAGTTTTTAATTTAACTGACCTGTGTGAGCTAAAGCCACACAGCTGAAGCAGCTTTGAAACCTTATCTCTTTTTGTTTTTTTCCCCTCTGACTCTCTCCCAGTCCCCCCCGAAGGGCGTGACCATCCCGTACCGGCCCAAGCCGTCCAGCTCTCCGGTCATCTTTGCAGGTGGTCAGGTAAGAAAATTCTTATTGGTGGGCTGGAGTGAACAGAGATTATGTTTGAAATGTCAACTTTGCCAGCATCACACCAAACCACTCTGCATGCTTGCTGAAACCTATACTCTGGCCATAGTTTGACCTGCTTTTAGTTTTATTTTTTGTACTGGAGAAAGCTGTGAATGCCTTAATTCTTAGCAGGCAATGGAAGTTTTGTAGGCACTCGGAAGAGGTAACTTACTTGGTTACTTAAGGCGGGTTGGGTTAGAATTGCCTCACTGTCACTACTGTCTCTCCCTATCCCCACCCCATCCATGTTTTATATGTGTGGGGTGATATTTAGAGGTCTAAATGAAAGGTAGCAAAGAGTTGGACCTCTGAAGGAGATTCTGGATGGTGGTCTCAAAATTTGGGGGTCCTGAATTTGAGTGTCCTACAAACTTCCCCTTCCCTCCACCTCACCTCCCCTACTCCTACCCCTTCACTCCCAAACTCCAGTGTGTTGTCCCCTAGGCTCTTAAACTCATAAACACTGGTTTGAACCCACATGGCATAACTGAAATCAGCTGGGGTAAGAGTTCAGTATGTAAGAATAGAAGGGGGGTGAGCATGTTGGGCTGTGGTGCTGTGACCTTTGGTGTTAGAGTAAGAACACCAAAGCACCCCCTTGGCCTCTCCCTGCTCCTTCCTCACCAACCTAAACTCTTGATCTTTGGCACATGAACTATTCTGAAGTTAGATTATTATGACCGAAGCATTGATCAGGACCATGGTAGTCCTATGCTCTGATTGTATTTGAGGAGTAGGTAGGTCAGTTTTTAAAATACAGTTGGCCCTTTGTGTTTGTGGGTTCCACCTTCAACCTTATGTCAGATCAAAAATATTCAGGGAAAAAATGGGTGGTTGCATCTGTACTGAACATGTATAGGCTTTGTTTTGTCATTAACATAGTATAAAAAGTATTTAGTATTTATATTGTATTAGGTATTATTAGTAATAGAGAGATGATTAAAGTATATGGGAAGATATGCTTAGGTTATATGCAAGTACTACACCATTTTATATAAAAGACTTGAGTATTGGCTGGGTGTGGTCACTCATGCCTGTAATCCCAGTACTTTGGGAGGCCAAGGCAGGCGGATCATCTGAGGTCGGGAGTTCAAGACCAGCCTAGGCAACATGGTGAAACCCCGTCTCTACTAAAAATACAAAAATTAGGGCCGGGCGCGGTGGCTCAAGCCTGTAATCCCAGCACTTTGGGAGGCCGAGGCGGGTGGATCACGAGGTCAAGAGATCGAGACCATCCTGGTCAACATGGTGAAACCCCGTCTCTACTAAAAATACAAAAAATTAGCTGGGCATGGTGGCGCGTGCCTGTAATCCCAGCTACTCAGGAGGCTGAGGCAGGAGAATTGCCTGAACCCAGGAGGCGGAGGTTGCGGTGAGCCGAGATCGCGCCATTGCACTCCAGCCTGGGTAACAAGAGCGAAACTCCGTCCAAAAAAATTAGCTGGGCATGATACATACCTATAATTCCAGCTGCTCGGCTGACAGAGGCAGAAGAATTGCTTAAACCTGGGAGGCGGAGGCTGCAGTGAGCTGAGATCACGCCATTGTACTCCAACCTGGGCAACAAGAGTGAAACTCTGTCTCCAAAAAAAAAAAAAAAAGACTTGCATATTCATGGATATTTATTTCTGTGGGGGGATCCTAGAACTAATCCCCCACTGATAACCTAGGAACACCTAGGGACGACTGTATTGGGATTCAGGTTAAAATAGTGTCTGATTTTGGTAGCTACCTAAACAAGTGCATTGCTCAAAATACCTTTTCCCACTTGGGGCTGGTCTGTTATAAGCATATTTAGTTAACTAGTTTCATCTTATTTTGATTTGGGAGCCATTTAGAGGGCAAGCATAAACTTGGGAGTCCATCTCATTCACATTCTGTTGAATTGTCATAAAAATGAACAAGTTTTTAGGGATTTAGTTGGTCCTGTAGTTATCATAGCTACTTTTACAGGAAAGTTGGTCAGTTATGTCACAGTATTACCTTGAGTTAGTACCTTGCTTTTAGCACTAGCCTTGTACAAACTGGTTTGGCCAAAGGGCTCTCAGTCCTAGACAGTCAGAATTGGGCAGGATAAGCAAAGGCCCAGCGTCAGTGTAGCCAGGAGGGGTTAGCCTTTGGAATTTTTCTTTCCCAGGAACTCCAGGTTCCTGCTCTTCTGGATTCTCCCACTCACCTTTGGAATATAGAGTCCCATACTGGGTGGCAGCAGTCCTCTCTGCTTAAAATTCTTCCTTCATTTCCTTTTTTTCCCATCCCCATCACACCTCCCCCTTCATACCTCTTTGCTTCCCTACCTTCCTCCCTCCCTCACCTTTATTTAGTTGACCACCGTCTAAAAACTTGCAGTTTCTTCCATGAGTGGCCCTGTCATGGATCGTTCCCACAGGCCTTTTTAAATATACAATGTCCACAGATGGACCTGTGTCTTTTGTTCCTTTGTGGCAAAGTGGGCTCTGTAGGGGTTCAACTTAATCCCACACTGACTAGGAGCTGGCATCAGCTCTGTTGCCCCACCCTTTCATTCTTACTGAAAATAGCCCAATTGTGCAGTGTGAAATCTGCCACTAGGTAACTTTTTTTTTTAAATTCACTGATTACAGCTCGTTTCAAATTGTGTTTGAGCTCCTTTTTAAAGGAAAAAAAAATAAACTTTTTTTTGTGTGAATTTCATGCTGGTGACAAGGTGCCGGATTGACAGCCCTGGAGACTGAAATCCTCTATTTATCCACAGGACAGGTACAGCACAGGCAGCGACAGTGCGAGCTTTCCCCACACCACCCCGTCCATGTGCCTCAACCCTGACCTGGAGGGACCACCTCTAGAGGTGAGAGGGGATGTTCAGTCTCCAAGGCTCACTCAATCCTTCCGCCTCAGCCGAGACTGCCAACACGCGGGGGGCCAGTGGCGCTGGTGATTTTTGGTGCTGTGGACACCACCTGTCCACGGGGACCTGGACTGACCCCCCCAACCTCATTTCACCCAGGCCGAGTAGCCCACCAGATGGTAACACCAACTTTTTTTTTTTTTTTTTTAATTTTTTTTTTTTTTTAATTTTTTTTGTTCAACCCCTCTTCCCTTCTCCCACTCCTACCCCATTTTCACCTTCCTTCCACCCCCACCTGGGTATACTTTTGGGGGTACTGGCCACTGTGATGTGAGAAACTTCACATCCTGTTAACCAGCCACTCCTTCCTTCCCTTCCTTCCTTGTTCCCTTTTCCTTTCCTCCTTGTTCCCCACCCCATTGCCCTGAAGACCCAGCTCCCTTTTTGGGAGGTTCTGTTGTGGGGGGAGGAGGGCATAGTGGGAGCTGCAAGTGCCTTTTGTGGAGGGGAGGTGGGAGAAGACAGGAATTAGAACACAGTGGTTTTTGTGTACCTGTGATCAACTCCCTAGTTGTTAGGGACTCAGCTAGCATCCAGTGTTTTTAAGGTCGTTAGGCAGATAGAAAAATAAGTTGGGGAAAAAAAGAAGTGTTTCAAAACATGCCATGTAGGTTTGTGCAGATATAGATCTCCCACATCACCACAATTGGTAGAAGGGTTGGGGTGGCGAGGGAAGAGACCATTATTCCTCCTATGCTATCTTATATACAGGGAGGAAGAGTGGGGCTTGGTCAATCGAGGCATTGCTAATCTCACTTCCCACATTTTCATTAAGAAACAGTTACATATATTTTGCCTTTAATTGCAGGGAACTTGACTACCTTTATAGGATCCCCGGAATAAAGTTATATTTAGGGTTCAAAGAAGGCCAATTTGGGTCTGACCGTATTTGTGAGTGAGATTCCATCTACTGCCTCAGTCTCTGGCCTCCCCCATTCTGTAATTCAACTCTGGCTTCCTGGCTAGTTGATACGTCTTTTTCCCCCCACTGGGTGGCTGTCCGTGATTGGTTTTTAATAGGAACTGTTTTCCTCCTTTTGTAGGCCTATACCATTCAAGGACAGTATGCCATTCCACAGCCAGATGTAAGTTTTGTTTTCACTTCTTGTTTTGAAAAGCTCCCTCTCCCATCCAAAATCGTCTCACTCCTTTCTCCCAAGTAGCCAGAAGTGAGTTGGGTCTTTGTTTTCTTCACAAGGTCAATCCCATATTTCAGCCCTTTAATCAGGGTAATGCCTTGTTTGCCTTTTGACATTTAACCCCTGAAATTTAATTCAACATATTAGCTTCTCCTTTCCCCTGTGTTTCAGATTACCCTGTCTAAAAGAGAAATGTTCCATGGTATACTGTGATTTGTTATCTCAGGGCACAGTTTAAATTGACATTCGGACTGTGCTTCCTTGCATGCTCTTCTTTCCATGGGGGTATTGGGAGGTTGGGTTTGCCCTTGGGTACTCCTCACTCTGAGGTGACAATTTTCAAAGTATTTGGAGGGATGGAGAAAGGGCTTATTTACACAGAGAGGGTTAGGAACCTGAACATTTCAGAATTAAACCTTTCTTGCCACTAAAGCCTCCTATTTAAAAGTGCTGGTATTTAGACTTCAAGGGCATTTCTTTCTGCACTTTTCTTTTATCTTTACTAACCTTTTCAGGTACTGAGTATTAGACTTGGGAAGTCAAGTTTGGGTCTTAGTTAGTGGTAGGCCCCAGGAGAGAGGAAAGTAGACGTAAAGAAGGATTATTTTATTATAGGACAGTTTATATAGATGAATAAAAATAGCTGTAGTAGTCAGTGGTGGCAGTGATGGGACTAAACCCAGTATGGTTTCTTAACTTCTCTCCTCCTTCCAGTCTCCCTGCCCCCCTCATCTCCTTCCCTCTCCCCAGTACTGATGAAACCCTGCATGGTGTGTTTTCCCTGGCACCACTGCACAGTTTGTTTACCTAGCCTGTCTGTGCTTGTCCCTGTGGCAACTGTTGCAATGGCTGCAAACTACCTTCATTAAGTAGCCCACAAGGGGACGGTCGTGGGGCAAGTGCTGTTGCTTTTCTATTCACACACCCAAAATGCGCTCATTCTCTTAGAGACACCCTTTCTATTTCTAACCCTTACCCTTCATATTCTGCCAATCCTCAGGATTGTGATGTAAACCCCATCCCTACCCTCTGTTGTAGTTTGAGTAGTAGAGTCAATTTTGGGGATCAGAACCTGCATTTTCTCATTTGAATGTGTTTGAGCCCTGGCTCTGTTAAATCTTCTAATGCCAACCTCCTGTTTCCTCCTTGCAGTTGACCAAGCTGCACCAGTTGGCAATGCAACAGTCTCATTTTCCCATGACGCATGGCAACACCGGATTCAGTGGTATGGATACCTCAGTGTTTATTTCTGTAAGGTGTAGTGCAAGAGAGAGGCCAGTTCCAAGGTCTCAGCTTGACATCTGTTTAAAACAAACTTCGTTATCCAGCATCCTGCTGGTTTAAACTTGCCTGTCTACTATGGCTAAGCCCAAGGAGGTAATGTGTTTGTTAACGTGGTTTTCATTTGGGGTCAGTTATTCTAAAAGAAAAAATAAAAGCCCTGGAAGGTTTGGGGGTGAGGTTTGGGGATGCTTGTCAGGTAAAGGGTAGGCTGATATTTCTTTGAGCCCATCCTGACTGTTGCCCCCTTGATCTGATCAGCACCCCCTTTCTCTCCACCAGCAATTCACAGGCTTGGGTAGAGACCATCCATTTGTGCCAAATTGTGTAGTGTTTTTTTGTTTTTGTTTTTGTTTTGTTCTGTTTTTGGGGCTTTTCTGTATAAGGAATAACTTGTCCGATAGGGTTAGGATGAGACCACCAAACTCATTTTCACTTGTATCTTAACAGGCATTGAATCCAGCTCTCCAGAGGTGAAAGGCTATTGGGGTAATGATTAAAAAAAAAAAATCTGTAGTATTCTACTGTTATATTAATAAACTGGTGGGAGTCTTGTTTCACTGCCCATGAACCATACCAGCAACATGCACATGGCAGAGAGGAGCTGAGAGAGCAAAGGGGTGGGCCTGGTGCCCCCAAGGGTCCCTTGATGGATCTGGCCAACCCCCTTCTAAAAATGTTGAGACCAGCAGCCATAGCTGAGATCAGGACTAAGCTTGAGTGTTAGCCAGCTGACCTGGTTCAGTCCAGGTGCTGTTAAAGATGGGTATGGGTATTTGCTGATGGGTTTTTTTTTTTTTCTTTTTCTTTGTAAAACGAAAGCCAGAACAAAATTATTGAGCCAAAAGATAGGGAGTACATCTGGAGAAATGAAGTCCCCTCACCTGACTGCCATTTCATTCTATCTGACCTTCCAGTCTAAGTTAGGAGGATAGTGGGTGGAGGGCGTTAATCTGATAAAGGTATATTTAAAGCAACTCTGCATGTGTGCCAAAAGTCCATGGTACCCATTAACAGGCATAATATTGGCACTGGTGCTAGTGAGCATCAGGTGAGATACAATATGGAACACAGTAGGAAAGGGGTAGAAGTACAGAAGGACTTGTTTAGATTTTGATCCTCTTTGAGGATACCACCCTCCCTTGCCCTTGCTTCCATACCCTATCCCTAATAGTCTGGGCTTTGCAGGAAATGGCATGAAATCAGCTCTTCTGAGTGTACAGAAGAACCTTTCGAGCATTATTTCTACACCCTTCTCCCCCACTCTTTCCTCTTTGGGGGCTTCCAAGTTAGTGATGAATCCTAACAGCCAGTGCTGGGTTTCCAGTTTATTTCCTTCTGTTAGTTTAATGTGCAAGTTAGTGGGGTTTTGAATGCTGTACATTGAATTTCCTTGCTCTCTTCTGTCTTTTAGCAGGTTTGGATGCATCTGCTCAGACTACTTCTCATGAACTCACCATTCCAAACGATGTAAGTGTAGTTAGGGTGCATGGGATGAAAATAAGAAAATTGGTTTTAAAGAAACAGACATGTTTTTAGCATGTCCTGCTATTTTTAATTTATTTATTTATTTATTTATTTTTGAGACGGAGTTTTAGTCTTGTGGCCCAGGCCGGAGTGCAGTGGCGTGACCTTGGCTCACTCCAACCTCCGCCTCCCGGGTTCAAGTGATTCTCATGCCTTAGTCTCCCGAGTAGCTGGGATTATGGGCATGTGCTACCATGCCCGGCTCATTTTGTATTTTTAGTGGAGACAGGGTTTCTCTATGTTTGTCAGGCTGGTCTTGAACTCCTGACCTCAGGTGAACCACCAGCCTTGGCCTCCCGAAGTGCTGGGATTATAGGAGTGACCCACCTTGAACTTCAGGCTTAAGAGATCCTCCCATCTCAGCCTCCTGAGTAGCTGGGACCACAGGTGCCACCACTAAGCCAGGCTTAATTATTTTTGTATTTTTTTTTTTTTTGTAAAGACGGGATTTCACCCTGTTGCCGAGGCTGGTCTCAAACCTCTGAGCGCAAATGATTGGCGCACCTCAGCCTACAGGCCTGAGCCACTGCCCCCCCCCACCAGAGTGTAGTGATTCATGAACATTAGATCTGTGCTGTCCAAGGTTATATGATAACCAGTAACCACAAGTGGGTATTTAACTTGAGAATAATAAAATGACTGTAGTTTCTCAGTCTCCCTTGCCACAGTTCAGGTGTTCAGTAACTACATATTACTGTTTACTATTGGACAGTGCAAATGTAGACCAGTTTTCTTTTGTTGTTTGTTTTTACCTTTTACCAAGGCAAACACACCTTAGGAATTGGCCAGAATTCTTGTGAGTATAGTTAGGTGGTAATCAAGGCAGGATGACTGAATGTATTGCTACCTTTATTTTTAGCTAAGTTTATTCTTGGATTGGCTCTGGTTTATTTTGTCTTTGGAATTAATACTCTGAGGACAGAAATAATGAAGAGCTGATACTTGGACCTAAGAGTGAGTTGTTTCAGAACTGGCTCTCATCATGGGTGGTTAGACTCAAGAATGGGTCAAGAGTTAATTGAGTTTTTTGATCAAAAGTATATGGGTAAAGGGTGTAGGATGAAGTTGGGCTTGGTGGTATGCACCTATAATCCCAGGTACATGGAGCACAGAGGGACAGAAGCTGAGGTGTGAGGATGGCTTCAGCTAAGGGGTTCGAGACTAGCCTGAGAAACAGTAAGACCCTGTTTCAATTTTTTTTTTTTTTTTTTAAAGGGCCAGGAATGGTGGCTCACGCCCGTAATCCCAGCACTTTGGGAGGCTGAGGCGGGCAGATCACTAGGTCAAGGGATCAAAACCATCCTGGCTATCATGGTGAAACTCCATCTTTACTAAAAATATAAAAAGAAATTAGCCGGGTGTGGTGGTGCGCGCCTATAGTCCCAGCTACTCAGGAGGCTGAGACAGGAGAATGGCTTGAACCCGGGAGGTGGAGGTTGTGGGTGAGCTGATATCGCGCCACTGCACTCCATCCTGGCCACAGGGTGGGTGAGACTGTCTTTAAAAAAAGGATGTTAAAAAAAAGTAGTTTCCATTGCCGTTTTCTGTGACCCAAGTTGTAGGAGCTAGAGGAGGGGGTGGGATTCTTGGACTTAGCCGTGCAACTCTAATTCACTGTGCCTTGATTTTTTTCTCCCTTAAGTTGATTGGCTGCATAATCGGGCGTCAGGGCGCCAAAATCAATGAGATCCGTCAGATGTCTGGGGCGCAGATCAAAATTGCGAACCCAGTGGAAGGATCTACTGATAGGCAGGTTACCATCACTGGATCTGCTGCCAGCATTAGCCTGGCTCAATATCTAATCAATGTCAGGTAAGACTGCCCTACCTTTTGTCTTATTCATACCAACACAGTAACATGTGTTGGGGAAAGCTGCAGTACATTATTAAATATAAGATTACATGGGGAATGGGTAGAGATGGCCAAAATTTGTTTGCTAGCCCTACTTTCTTTGAGTGTAGCAGAAAAAGTAAACAAATTGCAATAAGTTTGCAAGGGGTCGGGGAGGGAGGAACAGAGATTGACCGAATTTAACTTGATGGTTTGGGAAGTGGAAAGAATGGCCCATGTCTTTAATAATAGGAGAATCTTCTGGCTAGAGCACTCACTGACAGAATCAAATGTGGGTCTTTCTTGTTCTACATAGCATATAGACTACTCTTTCTTTGATTTGATTTGGGGTCCAGAGCACCCTTAATTGAATGACAGTGGAGTAATAGGACAGCAAGGCAGTTTCTTGGAGGCAGCAATTATCATTTATTCTGGAAACACCCATTTTTCTCATTGCACGTGTTATTGTTCAAAGCTTGTGGGAATGTGGGAAGCACAGGTATGGAATGTTTTAGAGAAGTGTGAAGTATGTTTTTTATCTCACCCCTCCCCCAGTCTCATCCCTTAATGACTTCCTGAAGGGTTTTTTCCTCTTACCCACAGCTAGCTAATGTTACTACCCTCAGAATTTTAGGACAATGGTCACAGTCAAATGGGATCCTACAGTCATTTATAGTACTTGCTTTCTCAACTCTTGAGTTTAAGTTGGACCTTTAATTGCTTATTAACATTTTAAAGCATTGTTAGCCCTGAGGCCCTTAGGTCCCTTTTAATGGAGAGTGTTGTCTAGTTGTCATTTACCTTTCTTATAAGTGTCTGGTCTCTTTGTCATAAAAGTTTTGCATGAGTTCCTGAAACTACTATGGGGAAAGGAATTCATAAATATGAGGTCTGTATTGTCATGCTTGTACTGACCATGTATGTATGCTGTGGTTAGCCTAGCTAAGAGCTTACCATTTCCCCAGTAGCAGTCTGACTTTTGCCTTAGGTCTCTCCATATCTTGAGGTGCTGCTACTCTTGGTATAGAAAAGCTTTCCCATTCCTAGATTTGTTTTCTTGTCCATCCACTAAGCACACTAGGTCCTTAATGTTCAGAATGAAATGGTAGTACCAAAATTTTACATAGAGGTTGTTTGCAGAGGTGCTTTTAATATAAACGGGGTTTCACCTTGTTGGTCGGGCTTGTCTCCACAATTCCAGACCTCAAGTGATGTGCCTCCCAAAGTGCTGGGATTACAAGAATTATTTTTCTTATTCTGACTAGGATTTTGGAGGGGAGTTTTCAGTGGCAACAGTCATGTTTTTGAAAGCTGGAATTTGTTTTGTTCTTTTGATAGGCTTGCCCTTCATAAAATTTAAATGTGACCTGCTTGCCTAGCCCCTGCAATAGGTCAGTGGCTACATTGTAAGGAAATAGAATTCTCTAGCCAGAGTCACTCTTTTCAGGATCATTCTTATTGAATGGCAGTTCAGGATCATTAGGGTCAGTACTTTTCAGAGCTTCATCTAACACCGAAGCAAGGACTATGCATGCACAAAGCTTATTCTTTCTCACCTTGGTCCAGTTTAAATGCAGAAGTCAGAAGTTGTTTTTTTTTTTTTTTTTTTCCCCCCTCCATTTTTTTAAGGCAAGGATTTTACTGGCTTCTGAGCATTTTCTCCTGTCTAGATTTTTTTGTGGTGGCAGTCTGAGTCCTTTTATATAGTTGGTGGAGATTTGTAGTCCTCTCCTTTATGGATTGCAGCTGTCCTTGGACATAGGTAAACAAAATGAGGTTTTAAGGGGAGCCTTTCTGCTCTTGAAGACGTAGGTTTGTGGGCTCAATTGTCCAGGCAAACTTCTCAAATATAAGTAGTTCTGATTTAGTAGACACATACAGGAATTTGGGAGACACATATCCTTACTGTTCTGTGGAGGTTATTTTAGGAGTAGAAGCAGCAGCATTTTCACTTTTTAAATATGAATTTTTAGGTGATGCTTGAGTTTCTCTTTTCCACTTCTGAAAAGTCCACATTAGAAGTATGATCAGTCAAAAACAAAGAATTTCTTATACCACCTCCCACCAGAAAAGCTTTCCTAGTTCTTATCTACACTTCTGTTCTCAGCATTTTTCTTTGAAAACACTGCATTCTTTGAAATTTGAAATTAGTCAGTGACCTACTTTGGATTCTTGTCTCCTTCCACCCTAATATTGGTTTGTTTGTTTTGGAAATGTAAGCAGACTTTAATACTACAGCTGGAAGGATTTTTTAAAATTGTGTTTATAAATACTCAAAGCTCCATAAGTAATTTCGGGTTAATTGATTTTCCATTAGAATAGGAAATTGACATTTGATTGGAGGAAACATTTTTTCTTTGTTGGGTGACTGATGAGTATCTTTCATTTTCTACCTGAAATCATTCCTTCAACATCTGGGTTGGGTCAGTGTGTCAGGTATATGGAAGTACGTGCTCTGTGATTTGATTTCTCTGTCAGCTTTTTCTATGCCAGTTTTTAAGTAGCTTTGTGGAATGGAAGTATACATATTTAGAGGGTGGGACACAGGCTAAAAGAGAGCTTGTCACAAGTTGATACCAGGATTTCCTAATTGTCAACCAGAGGCACTTACTGATATAACTGAAGCAGTTTTTGTCCTGTACTTATTCCCTTTTGTGGTCTTCCCTTCCACCCACCCTTTTTTTTGTTCCTTTTTTCCTCTGTTACAGTTTAGAAAACGCTAAACCCTCCTCCCAGGCAGCCTCCGTCACGATCCCTGATCACCTCAGCATCAACCTCTCTCAACCCTCCACCCCTTCTTCTTCTTCCTCCTCCACCACCACCCCCTCGCTCGCCACAGCGGGGACCTCCGACGCACCCTCCAGCCTCCCCAACCCTCTTCCGACCGCCCCTTGTGTCTCCAGTCTGCTTGGCATGAAACCCATCCCTCTCCTGGCTCTAAATGTTGTGTCTGCTGCTAAGGGTACCGGGGCTTCAGCTACCACCACCACCAACTCTGCCGTGCCATGTGTAACTAACAAACTGAAAGGCGAGAAACAGAGATTCTCTCCCTACTGATTGCATATCTTGAGGCACCTCCTCCAGTATTATTTGGTTCATTTTGTTTTCCTTTGTTAACATTGGTGAGAATGAAACTATTGTGAGCTTGTTACCTTTTCCTTTTTGCTACTTTGGGGGATAACTGGGTGGGGGTGGGGGGAGTGGTAACCCTTGTTTAGGTTTAGGCCATTTCAGCTGAGTGCCTGTTTCAGGGTCTGACTTGAATTCTTTATCTAGAGCCACAGTTTACTCTTCTTTCTTGTTTGTTACCTTTTCTTTGTAGTTATATTCTGCCTTGCAATATAACAATGTGTTAGGCTCTGTGTTAATGAATAAAAGCTTCTCCGTTAACCTTTTTTTTTTTTTTTTTTTTTTTAAAGAATTATTTAATGATTAAGCTATCAGCAGGCCTTCTTGGCCATATTTGTGTTTCTAGCTGTAATAAAGTTGGCGCAGTAAGAACCCTAGTTCACTGTGTGCTGTGAAGGGTAAAGGGTTGGGGGCTTGTGACTTGTGGCTCTTCAACCAGAAAGCCTGTATAACTGACATGGGCTTTTGGAATCCCAGGTTAATTTTATAGTCCTTTGTCAATATTCCCACAAAGAGATATGAGCCTATGGCAGTTTAGATCCTGAGGGTCCTCTGTAATTGGCAACAAGCTTCATTAGTGAGGAGGTTTATCTGACTTCTCAAATGGCCTTACCTTGCCAGCAGCAGCTAACAAGGTGTTCATCCCAGGTTTCCTCTGGTGAATGGTTATCATGAGGATCTCTTCCAAGTCATACATTCAAAGAACATATTTTTTTTACCCAGAATGAAGAGGAGGGGCAAAGTGGCATAAGTCTAATAAAATTAGGCAGCTACTGTCTGCTCTGCATTCCTCTGAATTAGCATTATCCCTCTTTGTGACATTAAGTATATCTCAGCCGCCAACCTGTGACATTATCCACAATTTGACATGATGCCATCCACTCATCCTAAACCAACTCTGATAGTCAACCAAGTTTCTTTGCACTTTTTTCTATTCCTTGCTGTACCCTTTCTCCTCCCCACCAACACTATCACAAGTAGGAAGTGACATGCTTACGTTTGGAAGAAACCTTAAGGAACAACTAATCTGTGATACACGATCCCCTCATTTTGCAGATTTAAAAAATAGAGGCCCTAAAGAGAATTTAAATTCATAGATTATGAGTGACTAGCCAGGACTAACAACTTAAACTTTACTTTTACTCAATCATACTAACCTCCCTAAAACCTTATTCATTTTCTTTGGGCATGGATCTCTCATAAAACAGTAGAAATGGTTTAGAATAGTAGCATAAAGCCTCTGATAGCCTTCCATTCAACCAAAGTACACATTGCCACAGTGCTGAAAGTATAACGCTCTTCCCAGGGCATTAGAGAATTCACTGTAGAGTTATTTTCCCTTGTCCAGCATCCCCACTGGTTGACATTAAAAAAGAAAACTTAGTATTCATATATATATATAATTTTTTTAGAGATGGAGTTTCTTCATGTTGGTCAGGCTGGTCTCAAACTCCTGCCCTCAGGTGATCCACCCACCTCGGCCCCCTGAAGTGGTGGGATTATAGGCGTGAGCCATCACGCTTGGCCATAGTATTCCAATATATGATCTCATTTTCTGATGTTATTGTGGCCCCTCCATCCCAGATTGGGTTTGTGAAGAAGTGTTACATGGCCCAAGTCTGCATAAAGGATTAGATGGGCAAACCTGTCCAGTTAGGAGTTTTATTTAGTTGCTCCTTTATCATGTGGTCCAGCTCTCTCCCTTAGTAAGGTCGCTCCTTCTGTAGTTTGGACTTAATCATGCTGATGCGATCTGCCCCCTGAGGGACCTGGTTTTATTTTATCTAGTTCTTGATTTGGGAGGCCTCTTAACCTAATGACTATTCCCAAGGAAAGATTACTGGGAAAGATTCCAGATGTTTAAGGGGCTAGCTACCATCACTACCTCTAAAGGCCCTCAGTTTTAAATTTGTTTAAAGCCTAGAGCTCCCCCATGTGGTTTTCTATTCTAGAGTGCCTGACTCAGTATTTCATAGTATTTCCTTTTCCCTCACCTCCCCCACCCCGGCAAATCCCCATTTGGGCTTGATATACATTCAGGGCATTTCTTCTAGAACTCTGGTGGGGCCAGAGTGCTACCACCAATTTTCATAAGCTTAATTTTTAGGTCCTAGATCTAACCTTTTTAAGAACTAAATATTCCCTTAATGCTGAGGTGGAGAAACCATTTCTGACTAAATACAGTTTGTAGTTGAAGGACTCTTCAGTGTTCTGGCCCTTGCTTTTCTACCCAGCTTTTGGCTTTGCATTGTGTGGAAGGGATACAGATGGTGAATTACCAGTCATGTTCTCATGACCACATATCACAAATATTTATGCCAATCAATCTAAAATTTTTATGAAATAACTTCATGAACTGAAAAGAAGTCTTACACATTTGGTTCTATTCAAAATGGGAGCAGTCTTGGTGCCTGTCTACCTACCTACCAGTGAAGCATACACAATACTTAAATACCTTTCCCTGAAAGACCTAAATTGGATTCCAGGACCTCAGATGACCTCTTTGAAACAGAAAGAAAGGCATTGTAGTCTGGTATGTTCAGATGGTTAAGGCTTGACAAGATCTGGGAGCTTTGTAGAGTGAGCTACACAGTCGAAACATTATTTTGTCTGCTACTGTTAAGTCCTGAAAACTTTTTTCAGAACTTAAGGCCAGGTGCAGTGGTTCATGCCTGTAATCTCAGCATTTTGGGAGGCTGAGGCAAGTGGATCACCTGAGGTCAGGAGTTCGAGACCAGCCTGACCAACATGGTGAAACCATGTCTCTACTAAAATACAAAAAGCCAGGCATGGTGGTGTGCACCTGTAATCCCAGCTAATCTGGAGGTTAAGGCAGGGGAATTGCTTGAGTCTGGGAGGCGGAAATTGCAGCGATCCGAGATCATGCCACTGCACTGCAGCCTGGGTGAGAGAGCTAGACTCTGTCTCCCCCTCTCCCCTCCCAAAAAAAAAAAACCCAAAAAACAATAAATGGGTATAATTCTTTACCCATAGTTAATCTTTTTGTATCTCTTTTTAACATCTCTTAACCTTTAAAACTGTAGTACCTCATAATATCCTACACACTGATAGAAATCCAGGGCTTTAAAGTAAAGGCCTTGAGTTGTCTCAGCATTAAACCCTTGAGGCTCTCTCAGATCAGTGTTTCTTTCCTAAACTGGTATTCTGCCAGCAGTTTGGGAGGAGCCAAAGTGAGCTCAGCAATAAAGAAACATTGCTTCTGTGTATTGTGAGCACTCTTTAGTGAGCAGCATGTTTTCAGAAAGTATTCTCCATGGTTAACCCACTGTGGAACTAAAAACATAGTTGGAGGAACATTTGGTAACGGAGGGCTCTGTTTGCCTTACTTCTGAGGTGATACACCTCCACGTGCTTGCATTGCAAGGATTAAAGGATTATGGTATTGGTAAATTTAAGAAACCTTAATGTCTCCCTTGATACTCCAGTACTGATGATTTACTCTTCACATTTCATGAACCAGGTAGAGATGAGGTGCAGCTGGCCACTGGGGAAACTAACTGAGTTCTTGTTTCTGTGTTACAGGCTTTCCTCGGAGACGGGTGGCATGGGGAGCAGCTAGAACAATGCAGATTCATCCATAATCCCTTTCTGCTGTTCACCACCACCCATGATCCATCTGTGTAGTTTCTGAACAGTCAGCGATTCCAGGTTTTAAATAGTTTGTAAATTTTCAGTTTCTACACACTTTATCATCCACTCGTGATTTTTTTAATTAAAGCGTTTTAATTCCTTTCTCTGTTCAGCTGTTGATGCTGAGATCCATATTTAGTTTTATAAGCTTCTCCCTGGTTTTTGTTTTTTTTTTTGTTTGTTTTTGTTTTTTTGTTTTTTTTTTTTATTTTTATTTTTGGCTCATGAATTTTTCTGTTTGTCATGGAAATGTAAGAGTGGAATATTAATACATTTCAGTTTAGTTCTGTAATGTCAGGAATTTTTCAAAAAAATTAAAAGATGGACTGGAGCTTTTTCTTTGTGAATAGAAACTGGATGCCACAGTGATTCATGTGGGTTTTATTCCTCTTGTCTTGCTGTTATTTTTGTACCTTTTATCCCTCAAAGGACACTCCTTGGGTTTTGAATAGAAGCGTTTATTCCAGTTAAGATGTTTTCTTCTCTTTTACCACTTCCATCTTTTTTTGTGGCCCTTAATCAGATTTTTCTCTTACCTCGTACTTGGTTGGCCCTTATAAAACTTGTGCCCAAAAGATTGAGGATTAGAGTTTCCTAGGACTTACCTGTCCTAGGAGTAGGCAAGCACTTCCACTGGGGGGTGGTAGAAAGGAATAACACATGACATACATGGCATACACAGGAAGCAGTTGGTTGTGTGTCTGTCTGACTGGGTTCCAGTTTCTTGGGAATGTTGGTCCTCTTGTTCAGGCTTGCTTATTTTATTTTAAGCTAAAAATTTCAGTCTGTTGTTCTTAGTAACTTCATTTATAGTCCTCCTTGACAAGTTAGAAGGATATACCTGCTATCATTTATTCCTATAATTTTAGAAAGTTGGGGCTTGACGTTATACTCATTTAGTGAGAATAGATGCATACAAGTGAAGGGGCAGGAGAACTTGTCCAAACACCTCAGATGAAGTCCTGAGCTCAAGGCTTTATCTTAACCATGTATGGTACCCCATTCATTCGTCAAGAAAACCCTCAACAGCTGGGCCTGCATGGAGTGGTTATATTTCAAGGTTTTTCACAGGGGTTACAATATGACAGTTCCCACCCCAATCAGGCACCAGGATAAAAGCAGGGACTTAAACAGCACCCCAGTTCTTCAGCCTGAGCCATCACATGCTATCAGTCTCCTAACCTCCCCCTGGGCCCTAAGGGCTTGGGCAGAGAAGATAAATGGAGGGACAAAAAAATGAGTTACATTGCCACCTGAGAAATTTCAGAGGGGAGGACCCAGCCTTGGTCTCCCTCTTCCCAAGTGCAAAATGTGTAAACAGAGTAAACGGAAAACAGAAAAGTGCAGTCTAAGTGTTTTCTCTCCTGTCCCTCCCACCCTCCCCATCCCCCCATCTCCCCAGTATTTGGGGATAAAGAGTATAAAGACAAGCCTGGCTTTTCTATTGCCTTGTTGCTTGCCGAATATAAGGAATGGAGTGGAGCAGGAAGGGGCCAGTTTGCCCTTATGCACAGCTATACAGCTATGCCTCATTCATTTCCACAGCTGCCAGAGTCCCTAGAGTTTATCAGATGAATTGGTCAGGGGATCAGTCTCCCTCAAGCCTGACTTACGGCTGGGACAGGCCCCATCTTTCTGTTGATTATGTGGCGCGCATATATATATATTTATATATATATATATATATATATAATTTATATAAATATTTCTCTATGTACACGGAATATGAGTGGCTTTCACGGAGGGAGGGAAGCTGGGGGCCGCAAGGCATCAACGCTGTTGGAGTTGTCCAATTCAGTGCTGTCACAGTCTGAGTCCTCAGAATTGGGAGGGCCCTGTGAGGAAGAGTAGAAATGCAGTGAGATTCCTTAGGGTTCTTTGCTGGGATCATTTTAATAGCCAGTAGCTTACAGATTTTATTCCTTCCAGGTTTCAGTTGCTCAGGCCATTCTCCAACGTGTCAGACTCCTACTTGTAGAATCCTTCCCTGGCTGCAATTTATAGCTACATGAAAGCTACTGGTCAGGCACCACAATAGATGCTCTGTGCTAGAGGCTTCTGAAATTCTGCCACATGGATATTTGCTCTTTACAGTACTTTTTGGCCTGTGCATCTGTCTTACCAAAAGCTGTTAAGACAAGGCATCTGCTTACAGCTCTCCCTGTTCAGTACTGCTTATTGCTGTTCTACCACTCACCTGCTTTCCTCTGAGAAGCTCCTGGTGTGGAATGGGCAGGGAGCTGGGTTCAGGGCCAGGGATAACCTCTGAAGGAGGTGGGTCCAGTGGGATTTCTGAGCCTTGGGAGCACATGTCATCAGACCGCTCATCTGGCCGCTCATCAGTATTGGTGCTGCCAACTTCAGGTGTGCCACTGGGGGAAGGTTCACTAGCTGTGCCTTCCTCTCCATCTGATGGATTCTCTGAGCTGAAGGTAGATAGTGACTGGCGCATGTTCAGGCTCTGGGGCCACCTACATGTTGGAGAGAGCAGGGATTACAGCTTGGTTCTGCCCTTTACAGGAGACAAGAATGCCATTACCTCCTGTACTCATCACTTACCTCTGGCTTGATGTCAGCTCTACTTCACTGTCCACCTCTCCCTCCTCCTCTTCTGATGAGATGCCACGTTTCTGCAGGAGAGATGGGGGGACTGTGGTCAGAAGTGGAAAGAGGCCACTAAGAATCCAGAAGGGAACATAGTTACAAAGGGTGAAGTAGGGAATGGCTTACAATTGAGCATAATTTGGGGGTTTAGGCTTGGACCCCAGAGAGAATAAGGAAAAAGGGAAAGAGCTCAGGAGGCTTTCCATACTTTACCTGACTTCGGGTGACGGCAGCCCTGTACAGCAGTGCAGCTGGGGTCAAGTGCTGGGACCCAGCCCGGCTTCCTCCCCGGCCCGAGGTCCCTTCCCTTCCAGTTCCCAGAAGCCCTACACCTTCACCAGGCCCTACTGGTGGAGGTGGCTCCCCTTTGGCTCCCCCAGGTGAATCTGGGCTCGTGGAGCCAGGGGCTGAGCCCTCACTTGGTGGAGTGTCACCCCGGGCCGGAGGTGGCGAGCCAGGATCCCCAGCTCCCCCTGTGGCTCCCCGGCCCCGGGATCCCAGTGCTGCTGACAGCAGGTCTGGGGACGATGAAGACATTTTGCGGAGCAGGAGGTCATGATGAAGCCCACGGAGGGCGGGGGGGCAGGCCTCCCAGGCTGAGGGTCCCCCTCCTAGGCCCCCTGGGCTTGCTGGAGCCCCAGGTTCATGGGGTGGCACAGCTGCACGAAGCCCAGGCAGATCCCCGCAGCTGCCCTTGGCGCTGGCCTTGCGGTGACGGGTCTTGCCACGGCGACTCCGTCCTGGTGAGGGGGGGCCCTTAGGACACCCAGGAAGCCCAACCCCACTTAGGGCTGCATCTAGTTTAGGGAGCAAAGACTCCGTCTTGAGAATATCTGGTCTGGAAGCAGAGGAAAAGTAAATGGTTGACACTGCTGAATTTACTCAAAGCACTCCTTAACTTTGGACACTAAAATACACATATCCGGCCAGGTACAGTGCCTCACGCCTGTAATCCCAACACTTTGGGAGCCCGAGGTGGGTGGATCATGAGGTCAGGAGTTCAAGACCAGCTTGGCCAACATACTGAAACCCTGTCTGTACTAAAAATACAAAAATTAGCTGAGTGTGATGGCACACGCCTGTAGTTCTAGCTACTTGGAAGGCTGATGTGAGAGATTTCACTTTAACCTGGAAGGTGGAGGTTGCAGTGAGCTGAGATTGTGCCACTGCACTCCAGCCTGGGTGACAGTGAGACCCCGTCTCAGAAAAAAAAACCCACATCTCCCTGCTAAGTACTGCTGCCACTTTGGCATCCCTCTTGGCATACTGGAACCACAGTGTTCGTGTCCCACCTTTTGCTATGGGGTGACAGCTTCTGTGGCACATTCCTTTTCTTGATTAGCTTCTCCATTGTGTTTCCATGCAGGAGGCCCCGGGAAGGGTGTGGCTTCAGCAGGCCTGGGCACCTCCGCTCTAAAGCTTGCTCTCGCCTAAAGATCCAGGCACCTTCTCAGCTGGGCAAATGACCAGGAAGGGGCACCCCAGTCTCCATAGGACCTCTAAGGCAGGCACAGCTCCAGGGCTTGGTGCATAAGGACAGGTAGGGTTACCTGAGCAGTTCCCTCTCCTTGAGTTCCAGCTGCAACATGAGGGCATTAAGTTCCATATACAGGTTGTTGGCTCTCTCCAGCTTCCTTTCATAGTGCTCCCTGATGTCCAGGGCATGTCTGCAATGGGCAGAAGGGTTCCCCAAAGTGAACTGGGTTCACCTAGTGCCATAATAGATCCCAGTCTCAGAATTCCTGTCCATAGTCCTTCCACCTGCTTTGGGGTTGGGTAGAAGCTGACTGGCATAGTCCTTGCTATTGGTAAAGTCATCTCCTCAAGCACAGGAACTCACCTGAGCTCCTCCCTCCTCCTCATCACCAGTTCCTCTTCTAGGCGGTGCAGACAGGTCCCTTCTGACTTAATCTTTTCAAAGTGCAGTTTTACTTCTTCCCGCCACTCTGCCTGGGGGTGGAGAGCAGATGAAGAGTGAGAGCCATCCCTTCACCCAGTGAAAGGCTTTGCAGGTTGCCTATACCTATCAATGTGTGTGCCGGAACAAAAAGGAGTGGATTGACTCAGCCCTCTAAGAGCCAATCTCTTCAGTCCCACTCAACCCATTTCCCAGCCTCCCTCTCAAAGGGCATCACCTCTGCAAAGAAGGGGAGTTAGGTATTCATTTTCCTACCCACAGCACACCTGGGACTTAAAGTAAGTCTCCTGGGGTGTGGAGAGTACATCAGCTGAGGCAATGTCCAGATGTAGCAGGATCTGTCGGAATGAGGGGCGATTTCGTGGTTTGCTGTTCCTGAAAGGAATGGAGTTAGGAGGAGAGAGGAGAATTTGAGGGAGGACCATGTAGGAATTAGAGCATCCTTTCCCAAAGTGTGTCCTAGAGAATCCAATCCTAGAATGTACTCTGGGACAAAAGAATTTATGGTCATCTGTCTCTAGGGAATGTCATAGAGTATCCACTGGCATATTAAAGTCCTGCAGTAAGGAAACCTATTGAACACTGTTACTTTCCAACCTGTCTGTCAAAAGCCTTTTCTGAGTAACTCCATTGGAGGAACTACTTTGGAAAATGCTCAGTGACAGATAAGGAATCTTCAAACCCTGGGTCTAGGTTCCAAATGAGGTTCTGGGGCCCTTTCCTTCTGTGTTCTACGGTTGTCTACTTGAGGTTCAAGCAACCATGCTAGTGGTTATGCTGCTCCTTCCCTGTACTTGTATGCATTCACTGGCACTTCATGGCAACCCAGGAATGCAGATATTGTTAACTATTTTATAGATGAGGACACAGGTTCAGAGTGATACCACTTGCCCCCAATGACTCAGCTCAGAAGGTAGCATGTGCCTGATTCAGATGCAAGTCAATCTCTGAATTAAACGTACCCCTCCCATTTATTGTTCAGTCCAACCCCTCTTAGTTCCAGATTCTAGTCCCCTGGATCACATCCTGAGTCCTCAGTACTTGGGGAGCCACATCTGGGAGCTCTTGACACTCTTCCTGTTAAGGATTCTGTGCTTGGCTGCTTAGGGTTCTAGGTACTGGCTGTCCATCAGTACTGCCATGCTTTACAAATTCTCCAGGCCCAGTATCCCAGCCCAGACCATCCTTACCAGCACTGGCGAAGCAGGATCTTGAAACCATCTGGGCAACTGGAGGGCACGGGCAGATGGAGACTATTGCTTCCCACACCCCAGATGATGGCTGAGGAATCTACATCTTTGTAGGGGATTTCACCAGTCAGCAGTTCCCACAGCACCACACCAAAGGACCTAGGGATGAGGGGACATCACTTGGGAAGGGCTTCCTCCAGAGGTCCTGGTTGCTACAGGTTCATCACCTGTGCTCAAGCCCTATAAGTTGTCAGCCATCCCCCAGTGCTGGCTACCCACTCTTCTCAGTTTTCAGCCTAGTCCTCACCAGATGTCGACCTTCTCAGACACAGGCTCATTGCGGATCACCTCAGGGGCCATCCAGGCTACTGTCCCTGCAAAGGACATCTTGGTGCTCTTGTCACTCAGCTCCTTGGAAGTGCCAAAATCTGAGATCTTCACCACATCGTCGTAGGTGATTAGCATGCTGGTAAAGAGTGTAGTCAGCTGGGATCCATGCCCCTCCACATACTTTATCTAACTCTGCAGGAACTCTCAGTTTTAAACCATTTGGGACACCCAAAGGGGCTCACTACAGCATTCCCGAGGTGGGACTGTCACTTGGAAGAGGTTTCTGAGATGGCCACATGGACCTAGGACATGGTTTGGAAGCGGGGAGGCCACACTGACTTGAGTGGGTCACCTGCATGCCCATCTGTTGCTCCCTGCTTGCTTACTCACTTGGGTGACTTGAGATCCCTGTGGATAATCTTGTGCAGGTGCAGGTAGTTCATGCCACCAGCGATGCCCATGGACCAGTCAACCAGTAAGGAGGGGGTAACAGGGCGGCCAGCCCGCAGTACCTCATACAGCTGGCCCTGGGCGCAGAACTCCATGAGGATGCAGTAGCAGGGAGCCTGGGTGCACACACCCCTGGGAGCCAAACAATGGTATGAAGGCCTCAGCTGGCTCAACTTTCACCTGATTGATACCTGGAACCCCCATTCCCACCCATTCCGCCTAAGGAACTCCTCGGGGAAGGATGGGGTAGGTCCCACTGCCCAGGAGGGTACCAAGCCTTAGCATAGTATCCCCAACACCCAGCCCCTGCCTTGGACCTCACTTGAAGGTGATGATGTTGGGGTGCTTCAGCTTTCGCAAGTGCTTGATGTCGGTTTCTTTGAGGTCTCGCACCTTCTTCACAGCCACCTCCTCCCCGTGGAAGCGCCCCAGGAAGACAGCACCCTGGGCCCCTGAGCCCACCCACTGCAGGTCCAGGATTTCCTCAAAGGGGACCTCCCAAAGGTCTGTGGGCAGGAGGCACAGTGCCACAAGCCTCAGAAAGAGCCACACTCAAGACCAGGAACAGGGGATAGCATTGGGTTGGCTGAATTGACGAGGGTGAGGCAGAAAGGTAGCCAAAATAGGCGGAGAAGGTGGTTCGAGGGGACAGGGAAGGAATGAGTGGGTGGCCTTAAAAAAAAGCTGGGAAGCTAGAGGCTGATGGATAGCTAAGGGACTAGGGCTGGGCATGGGGAGGGAAGGGACCATTGGGTGACTTTAGTGGAGCTGACCAACCAACAGATAATTGGGCTCAGGACAACAGGAGGCTCCCACAAGGATGTGACCTACCTTCCTGCTGCTGCTTGTGCTCAGTGGAGTAGGCTTTGCCAATCATGGTCCAGACAGGGCGCAGACAGCCAAAGAGGCCCTCAAGGAAGCCACTGCCACTCTGGCACTGCAGCCGTACCTCGTCAGCTCGAACTCTGGATGCCCGACTCTCAGGTGACCCAGCTGCTCCCCCTGGGCCCCCTGCATCCTGCTCATGTAGCTGCAGGACACTGTTGGCAAAAGGCTCAGGGGGCGGCTCTCCACCTGGGGAGGGGCTGGGCCCTCCCCCGCCCTGCCCACCAAGGGGTACCACATCTCGAAGTACACACTGGGTAGGCGTCAGGTCCTTCTCAGGAGTGCAGTCAGAAGTATCTGGGTCCAGCTTGCGCATGGATGCCTCGCTTAGGGTAGTTACAAAGCCCCCAAAGGAAGGAGAAGGTGTTCGGGTCTCATGGAGGCAAGCCATCACCTCTGCCCCTGGTATGATGGTGAGCACTGGGCCCTGTGGGAACGAAGGAAGGAGGAGCTGTTAAAACCCCAGTGTGCCTGCTCAGGACGCTTACCTCAGAGGCACAGATTGGAGTGCTGGGCTCACAGTAGCCCTGCTGGAGGTAATACTTGTGGCTCACCCTCAGTTACCCTTCCCCCTCCCAAGTTTCACCTTGACCCATCTTAGGATATCTGATACACCTGGGCTTCCTCTCAGGCATGTTGGTAAGGCAAGTAAGTAACAGGTATTCCGGTATTGTATCTGTGTATCATTCTCAGGTAGACACAAGTAACAGCCCCACCTGGGTACACACTGGTAAAATATGTCTCAAATTCAAGTATAATGGTAACAGATGAGTTCCCCTTCTCCCTGTAAGAGGACTAATTCATTGCTGCAGCCCATTTTTTTCATCTGAGACAGGCACACACAACACGAGGGTCTCACATTTACACCTTTACCTCAGGTTGACCCTGAGGTACACAGTGGTAACACCTAGACCTCCCTCACATTGAAGCACACACAGGATGCTGGTAGATCTGTTCAGACACCCTCAGACAGCATTCTTGAGCTGCCTACATACAAATGATGCACCAGGCTTCCCACCCAGGTACTAACACACAGTACTACTGAGGCCCTCTCAGGAGCACTCAACTCAGGTGACAGCCTCATTCTAAGACACATTCCTGGGCCTCTCCAAGGTAAATGAAGGTTGTAACCACAGAGTTCCGTGTCCCACCCCCCCAGTCCCCCCCCACCCCAGCTGGACAGGTGGGGAAAAAGGCAGAAACAGCCAATGGGAATGCAGACATGTCACAGAAGGCCACTGCTTCATCCTCCTTAGCCCTCCCTTCAGTCCAGTGGCTCTCCCAGGGGTCAAACAAGGTCTTGTTTCCTCTTTCCTCTTCTCCATTGCCCCATCCCCTGTTCCCCAAACCATGACCTAGCTTTTCAGGCAATGGAGATTTGTCCCAGTTCATAGCTGGGTGCTATTTAAAAAGCAACCATTAAAAAGCCCAAATCTGGCACAGTGTGTTGGCTCATACCTGTAATCTCAGCACTTTGGGAGGCTGAGGCAGGTAGATCACTTGAGCTCAGGAGTTCGAGACCAGCCTGGGCAACACAGCAAAACCCTGTCTCTACCAAAAGTAAAAAAAAAAAAAAAAAAAATTAGCCGGGCATGGTGATGTGTGACTGTGGTGTCCCAGCTCCTCTGGAGGTTGAGGTGGGATGATTGCTTGAGCCCAGGAGGCGCAGGTTGCAGTGAGCCACTGCACTCCAGCCTGGACAACAGAGCGAGACTCCGTCTCAAAAACAATTAAAAAAAACACAAAACCTGGATTCTGGACTTGCTTCTGCCACTTAATGGCTGTGTGACCTCAGGCAGGCTGTGGTTGAGCCTGTTTTTCCAGCTATACAAAGGAATAAACTGGCTGTCACTCCGGCACAGCAAACCCTTCATCCTACACCAAACTTGTCCAGAGCTTGACACCAGGAGCCATCCTGGTCTCCCAGTCACTCCACACTTGTCAGTTACCAAATCCTGAGATTTGAAGATTCCCCAGAAAAAACATCCCTCTAATTGTTCCTCATAGCTAGTAGGGTCCTTCCATGAGCCCCTGCGTTCGTCTGGAAATAACTGCCATACATTCTGAATTACAATGTGGGAGGGGTGGCAGGAATCTCGACATACAGAAGGGGTCAGTAGATGATTACACGGGCATACAAGGCGGCTAGGGAAACTCTGATAGTTCTTATAATACTTAGTTTCCAGGCCTTTCCGTTGAAGACTTTTTCCTGGGGGGGTGAGGGCAGTAGGCCTGGAGTCTGCATATTTAATAAGCACCCTAGCTGATTCTTAGAGCTGGCACATTTGTAAAGCTCTGACCCAATGCATGCTATTCTTTAGTCCCAATGTTACTGCCTTAGTTCAAGCCTCATTAGCTGTCCTCACCTGGCCCGGGAAGACTGGTCTCCACGTGCCCTCCTTACCACCAATTCTCCACCCAGCGCCTTCCGAAGGATCTTTCTAAAACAGATTGGGTGCCGGGTGTGGTGGCTCACACCTGTAATCCCAACAGTTTGGGAGGTTGAGGCGAGGGGATAACCTGAGGTCGGGAGTTCAAGACCAGACTGGCCAACATGGTGAAACCCCATCTCTACTAAAAATACCAAAAAAAAAAAAAAAAAAAAAGCCTGGCATGGTGGCATAAACCTGTAGTCCCAGCTACTCAGGAGGCTGAAGCATGAGAATCGCTTGAATCTGGGAGGCGGAGGTTGCAGTGAGCCGAGATCGTGTATTGCAGTCTAGCCTGGGTGACAGAGCAAGACTCGTCTCACTGAAAAAACAACAAAAAATGGGCCAGGCATGGTGGCTCACACCTTTAATCCCAGCACTTTGGGGGGCCAAGGCAGGTGGATCACTGAAGCCTGGAAGTTCCAGACCAGCCTGGGCAACATGGGGAAAACCTATCTCTACAAAAAATACAAAAATTAGCCAATTGTGGTGATGTGGGCCTTTAGTCCCAGCTACTCAGGAGGCTGAGGTGGGAGGATAGCTTGAGCATGGGAGGCTGAAGCTGCAGTGAGTAGTGACTGCACCACTGCACTGCAGCCTGGGCGACAAATCGAGACCCTGTCTCAAAAAATAACTGCCCCCACCAGCACCAGAAGAATTGCTTGAACCCAGGAGGCGGAAGTTTCAGTGAGCTTCCACTGCACTCTAGCCTGGGCGACAGAGCAAGATTCCATCTCAAAAAGAAAAAAAAGACAAAGCTTTATTAAATATGTTAGCTTCTGTTATAGGTGCATTAGTACTTTGCATATTTAATCCTCTAAGCTGTAAGGTGGGCATTATTAGCCCGTTTTACAGACTAAGGCATAGAGGTATTAACCTGCCCACAGTGCCATAGCTATTAAGAAGCTCAAGCTCGGCGGGGCGCGGTGACTCATGTCTGTAATCCCAGCACCTTGGGAGGCCTAGGTGGGCGTATCTTTTGAGCTCGGGAGTTTGAGACCAGCCTGGGCAACATGGGGAGAGACTGCCTCCGCTAAAAATACAAAAAATTAGCCGGGTGTGGTGGCGCATACCTATGGTCCCAGCTACTTGGGAGGCTAAGATGTCAGAATCGCTTGAGCCTGGGAGGCGGAGGTTGTGAGCCGGGGTTTGTGCAGTTTTTTTTGCCCGGGGGGACCACAAGCATGTCTTAAAAAAAAAAAAAAAAAAAGGCTCAGGCTTCACCCCCAGCCTGGAAGGTGTTTCTCATCTCTTTATCATGGTCTCACTTTATCCTGTACGTCCTTTCCTGATCCGCTTTAGGTTAATGCGCCTTCTAGGCTGGCACAGCCCGGCCATGCTTTCTCCATCATGGCTCCCATTATACTGGAGCCTGTACAGCCTTTAGAGTGACCACTTTGCATCACAAGGGAACCATGGCTTGCAACAGCACCTGGCGGGCAGAAGGTGCTCGGTAAAGTGGAACCAGGGCTCTACCCACCCGGAGGATCGCCTTAAGCACCGCACACTCTCTCTACGCACGCACACACATTAGCTCCCTGAATCCTCAGAAGAACCAGGTGAAGGAAATTACTACTGGTCCCATTATATTCTTGAGAGAACTTAGGCCCAGAAAGCACACATCACAGTGAAGTTCAGCTTCCAAATCCCCAACATATTCCACGCGGTATTTGTGACTTCACGAGGTAAGGTGTAGATTGAAATGCAAATTACAGACAAACACAGACCAAGTAAAGTGCCAACATATGGAGAATTTCGTCTGGAGGACCCAAGGGAGTTTGCCTGCCCCCCAACACCTCCCACTCCGCTGCAGGCCGGGGCTTCGCTTCTGGACCACCCAGAACCAAGGCCCAGGACTCTGGGATGCTCTCGCCTGGCAGGCCAGGAGGGAGGGATGGCAGTAGTGGAGCGCTCGGGGAGGAGCCGGGGCGGTCCCCTGGACCGCTTGCCCACCAGCAATGGAAGGCCGAAGTCAGAGCCGCTCAAAGTGGAAAGGAAGGGGTTACGGCCACAACGCCCCCTCCCCCATTCCGACCTCCTTCCCGGCTGTCACGTGGCACGTGGCTGGGGCGAGGGCCGGGGCGACGGAAGGGGGTTGTCCGGGTGGGGAAGGGGAGGGGACACGGCCAGCTAGGGGAAGCGCTGGGCGCTGCGGCGTAACCATGACGACTGGGCCCGAGGCGGCGCGTGAAGTCACCAAGATAAGATTAGCCCAGGGTCACGTGAGCGCGACGCGGGGGCGGGGCTGCGCCTGGGCCCCGCCCCTGACCTGGGCTGGCCTTGGTGGCTGGTTGCGGGAATTGTAGGTGCGGACCCCCACCCAGCGGTCTGCCCCATCTGTGTTCCCTTCCTTCCCGTACCTTCCCCTGCCCCCGCATGCAGAGAGATCTTCGGCTGAGGCGTCGGGTGTTGGCAGTAGGGGACTTGTGGGGTTGGCATTGGGGGTGCAGTGCCACAGGGAAGGAAAGCAGGAAATGAGAGAAAGGGAGACGGGGCATAGAAAAGGCGAAAGGCACAGCTAGGGATGGAGGAAGGAGCCGAGACGCATACAGACACCGGAACAGCGTGAAGCGGAGCCAATCCCGAGAAGGATGGCTTGAAAAGCTGTTTGGAAAAGCAGAGGAGGACCCTGAGAAAATGGAGATGAAAGGGGAGTGAGAAACACGGAGAGCATCCACCTCTTTTTCTATCTAGAAGCTGAGCTTTGAGTAGGCACAACACCTGGCTTTTTAAAGGAATTTTTCAGCCGTCATCTGGTTGTTTGACTAGGTGGTTTAGTCATAGAAAGGGGGACATACTCAGAGACACTTGCAGCCAGCCGAGCCTCCCTCCAGTTCACCAGGCTTCCCCAGAGGCCCTTCTGGTATACAGGGCCAGCAGCTGGGGAGAGAAGGAGAGAAGCCATTTCACCTGTCTGTCTTTTAGGGTCGTGGGGATAGCTGAAGAAGTAGGAGACGGAGACGGGACTAAGGGAAAGATCTCAGGCTAATGACAGCTCTTCCAATTGACCTGGAGTGGAGGGAAAACTGCTGCCACACACACACACACACACACGGAGCTATAGTTTTATAGAGGACCTGGAGATTCCTCTCTACACACACACACACACACACACACACACACACACACACACGCTTTCTGTTTCCTTTATTCCTGACCTGCCAGCTGTGTCCCACTGCCCCCTGGCCGGGCCTTGGCGCCAAGGCTTTGGAGGGGCGTCTAGGATGGCTGGGAGCCCCTGGCCCAGACGTTCAGTCACCCTGGGGGAGGGGAGCTGTCTCTCCATTATCAATTATGCAGAACCTGGGGGAAGGGCAGCAATGTGACAGGAGGGTGGGTCTCTGTGTCACTCACTCTGTCAACCACATCTACCAAGTGTTGATGGTGCTTCTGCCTCACATTGGGTGAGGGGACAGAATGCTCTCTAAGCCACACATCTGCCAAGGGAGGAGGCTCTTTGGCCACCCAAGAGGCCCTAATTCAGTGCTTTGCTGGTGGTTCCAAAGTGCTCCATAAGTCGGCAATAGGGTAGAGTGGGTTAGGAAATCACCCCCATCTATCCCACCTTCTAGGTTCTCTGACCTGAGATTTTGGAAGTCTGTAGCAGGTAAACTCTCTGAATTCTCTCTAGCTCCTTCTTGTCTAACAGCAGAATGTCAATGCCAAGCCGTTTGGTGGTCTTAGGGGCTCAGTGCAGAGGCCAGGCCACCTGCCTTAATCTTAGGCTCTCACATTGAGTGCTCTCCACTGTCTGAGACCTCATTTTTCACTCAGGAAAAGGAGGACGATTCCCTTTCTCTCATGAGTGGGGGTATGGAGGGGAGTCTTCAAAGGGAAAGGAGACCCAAGATTTTGGAGTCGTAGTTCCACCTCTGCAAGCTTTGAGACCGTGAGAGGATAAAGGACTTTGACCATTCGTGTCCATGCCTCCTGTCCCCTTGGTTTCAGCTTGTATTGTTTTTGAAACAGGGTCTCGCTTTGTTGCCTAGGCTGGAGTGCAGTGGCACGATCATGGCTCACTGCCTGCAGCCTCAACCTCCTGGGCTCAAGTGATCCTCCCCCTTCAGCCTCCTGAGTAGATGGGACTAGAGGCACTCACCACCATACCAGGCTAAATTAAAAAAAAAAAAATTGTGGAAACCATGTCTCATTCTGTTGACCAGGCTGGTTTCAAACTCCTGGGCTCAAATGATCCACCAGCCTAGGTCTCCCAAAGAGTTGGCGTTACAGGTGTGAGCCACTGTACCTTGCCCTGCAGCTTGTTTTTATTTTCCTTTTTGACAGGATCCATGGTCCTGGCTCCAGGGTCCCAAGATGAAAAGAACTGTAGCATGGCCGGGCGTGCTGGCTCACGCCTGTAATCCAAGCACTTTGGAGGCCAAGGCGGGTGGATCACCTGAGGTCGGGAGTTCAAGACCAGCCTGATCAACATGGTGAAACCCCCATCCTTTATAAAAAATAAAAAAAAAAAAAGAAAAGAACTGTAGCTTTTCTTAGTGCCCTCATGAGAGGTTCCCCTGAGAACTTGGGGGAAAATGAGATCACCCCTAAATTCAGGTCCTCAGCCCTATACCAATCAAGCTCTGAAATCCCTAGCTGCCGTACTTCTTCCAGTAGGGTGGATGGTAAAGGGGTTCAGGGAAGGGAGGGACAGTACAGTTTAGCACAAAAGAATCAGCAGCTGGGTGCTGTGGCTCATGCCTATATTCCCAGCTCTTAGGGAGGCAGAGGTGGGAGGATAGCTTGAGCACGCCCAGGAGTTTGAGACCTGCCTGGGCAATATAGTGAGACCCCATTCTCCACAAAAAGGGAAAAAAAAAAAAAAGACAAAAAAAGAATCAGCTTCAGATTTGGAGAGATCAGAGCTAGAATCCCAGTTCTGCCACCAATTAGTTTAACGAATGTCATCTCTGGTGCCCAACCCTCCCTTCTGGGGTGGTGAGGGTTAAGTAAGATGGTAGAAGGGGTGCAGGGAGCAGCCTTCTTGCCTTGTCTTCCTGTTTGGCAGGACATCAGGTCTTTCCTTGTGGATCCTGGAGAGGCTGTCTCTTCTGTCTGACCAGAAAAAGGGAGGCTTGGTCTCCAACCTTCTGCTTTCCCAGAACAAATGGCGATTTCAGGTTCCAGTAGAACCAGGTCACAGTGCTCGTGATTGTGCTGGAGTCCCTGGTCATTCCTATACCAGATCACCAGTCCCTCCTCTGTAAATCCTGCCATTCTGTCTCTTCTGGACTAAGGGGGAAGGCCTGCTTTTCTGTATCCCGTCCTCACTCCCTGGCCAGTTATCTCTGCTGCTCTCTTAAGCAGCTACACTGCTCAGATCCTCCCTTTGATCATGTGGCCCTGGATCACCCCTCAGCCTTACCCACAGAGGCCTTGGGGAAGGGAAGGGCAAGAGCAGGGCAGGATGGATCACAGGAGTCCCTCCTACCTAGGTCCTCAGATGGAACTGGAAGAAGTTCAGCAGATGTTAACAAATAGTTCCTCAGCTGGATGGGCATTTTTAAAAATCTGGGGCTGAGTGTGGTGGCTCATGCCTGTAATCCCAGCACTTTGGGAGGCCAAGGTGGGTGGATCATGAGGTCAAGATTTTGAGACCAGCCTGGACAACATGGTGAAACTCCATCTCTACTATAAATACAAAAATTAGCCGGGCATGGTGGTGCACACCTATAGTCCCAGCTACTCAGGAGGCTGAGGCAGGAGAATCACTTGAAACCGGAAGGTGAAGGTTGCAGTGGGCCAACTTGTGCCACTGCACTCCAGCCTGGGCAACAAGAGCAAAACTCCATCTCAAAATAAATAAATAAGTAAATAAATGAATGAAATGAAAATCTGGAAGAATAAATATCAAAGTATAACAACAGTTTCTAGTTAGGTGGAATGACGGGTGTTTTAATTTTCTCCTTTAGGTTTACCTATATTCTTAGAATTTCAGTAACAACTTTGAATTGCTTTTAATGTAACATATAAAATTTAAAGTGTAAAAGAAAATAAGATTGATGGACTGCTTATGCATTCCTGTCACTTAGCTTATTAGTTGTGCTGTAGGGAGAGGGCAGGTGGTGGAGGACAGAACACAGGCCTCAAAATCAGAGTGGCTTGCTGAGAGGACTTGTCTCTCTGCTCCTGGCCAGTTGGGTGACCTGGCCTGAGACTTCCTAACTAGAAACTGTTGTTATACTTTGATATTTATTCTTCCAGTTTCTTCATTGCTAAATGGGGACAGTGATACCTATGTCACACAGTGCCAATGCAGTATCTAATGTGGTGGTAAGAACACAGGTTCTGGCCAGGCATAGTGGCTCACACATGTAATCCAAGCACTTTGGAGGCCAAGGCAGGCGGATCACCTGAGGTCGGGAGTTCAACACCAGCCTGACCAACATGGTGAAACTCCACCTTAGGAAAAAAAAAAAAAGAACACAGGTGGTTCTGGGTCACACAGACCTGGGTTCAAATCCTACCTCTTGCCACATATTAACTTTTTTACTTGGAACAAATTACTTAAGTTTCAGTTTTCTCCTCCATCAGATACGATGATAACACTATCTCCTCGGTCTTGTTAAGGTCATTATTAAGACAATCAAAATAAAGTTCTTGGCCCGGGACCTGGCACACAGGAAGCTCTCTATAAGCATTAGACATATGGAAAGTACCTTACACACAGTTGTAAGTCTTTTATGAATGTGATTCCCTTCCTTTCTTTTCCTTGTTCTCTTTCTCAAAGCAAGTGCCAGTAGGGAGGGTACAGGTGGAAAGGGAGGTGGAGAAACAAGAGGGAAAAAAGACCGAAGAATGAAGAAACCAAAGGGCAAGGGCTCTATCCTGAAGGATCTTTAGCCTCCTCTGGAATCTGGTCACTGTCACAATCTCCTCACCTTCCCCACACACACATATGACCCCAGTCCTTCTGGGAGCCAATGAACCGGACAGACTAGTCGGTGTGGCCAGGCCCTTATGAAGCCCCTCTGTCTCCTGCTAGCATCATCTCAACAGTATCCTCCTTCTTCCCAGCATCACCTCAGTCAACAGTGTGAGTGAATGGGTGAGCGGTGGGTGTGAGGGGACAGACATTTTCACCTCCCTGGAAGAAGCATGGCAGCTGGGGGATCCCAGGGCTTGAGTGGTACACAGCTGAGGACCTGAATATAGGGGTGATCTCCAGCCCACCCTAGTAAGGACTTCTTATAGGGCTGATTCTCTAATTCCTTCTTTATATTCAGATTCAGGCAGGGGAGGGGGAGGACTGTGCATGATGACAGTCTGGACCATGAGTGGTAGAACCGAGGGTCCTCTTCCTAGCAAAGCCGGATCTTACCACATTGTCACCACCAGGGGAAGGCCTGGGGAACAGCAATTGGTTTTTAAAAGGGTTCCTTTCCTAGGTTTCCTAAATAAGGAAACCTAGGAAATCCTGAGCCATGTCTAACTTCTTGCCTCCTTGGTCCATAACTGGGTTTCATTAGGGATGGACATTTAGCTGATGTCTCTGTGTTATAGCTGGGGTTTTCCCAAAATTACCTCAGTTGACAATGGAAGTGAGTGGATGAATGGTATACTTGAGGGGACACACTTTTTTTTTTTTTTTAACCTGTGTGAGATAGGAGGGAGCGGGGCCCTAAAGCTCAGAGAAACTTCAGTGTCAACAGGAAGGCTCAGGGGGCACTTGTGTCCTTTCCTTCCTAAATCCTTTCTGCTAGCTTTAACTTGGTATGACCCTCTGGCTGAAACTCAGAGCTCCTAGAACAATGGAGTCCACCCTGAGAACTGTGTTTAGAGGGATACACTGACTGTGGCTTGGGACGACTCTGGGTGGGGTGAGGAGACCTCATGTGCATTCCCTCCTGATTGGAGGCCACTCACCTACGCTCCTCTGAAAAAGGCAGCACATGAGGCATCTACAAGGTAGGACTCCTCCCTTAACTCTAAGGGACTTCTCACTATTTCCTCCCACTGTCTACAGAGGCTTGACTCTTCCCTCCTCTTAGTCAAGGCCTTGGTTACCAGCAAGTATCAACTCTTGCTTATTTTTAAGCCAATGAGTTTGAGGAGTGTTTGTGGGAAAGGGAGGAGGTTTTTGGAGGGCCTGACTGGGGGAGATGGGTTAGGGGAGCCAGAGGAGATGGAGAGAAAGAAGAGGGAGAAACCCACACGTGAATGGGGGAGGGGAGGATGCAACAGCTGGATGGAGGTGAATGCCACAGCTGGAGGGGATTAAGAGGATCACAGCTGGAAGGGGAGGGGGACCAGCGCCTGGGCATCCAGGAACAGGTGCTCTCTGACTAATCTTGAGGTCCAGCCTGCTAAGTGTGTGTGGAGGGAGATGGTGGGTACATCAGTCCTTGCCCTTCCTTTCCTTCCCTGGAGGGGGCCAAAACTCTCCCTCCTCCTTCCCTCTCTCCCTTCCTAAGGATGAGTGGGAGGAGATGTTCTCTTGCCCTCTGTCTTTTACGTCTGTCCCCCAGTCACCCTCCACACCACCCCAATACGGTCCTTTCCAGCTCTGGAGGCCCTTCGTCTCCTAGCTGGGCCGCGGCAGCCCTCAGCTCCATTCCCTTCCTTCCCAGCCCCACAGGCGTCGGGTCCAGGTCCCCAGTCCCTCCATCTACACAGCTTCAGCATCCTCACGCCACCACCCCGCACCAGGCCACATCTGCATCCCGACCCTCCCTCCACGCCCGGATCCCAGGACCCGGACCCATCCCTGCCCCCCACCCCCCGACAACTCGGCCAGGCTCTCACCTCGGGGGCTCCGCGGCCGCAGCACAAAAGGCGGCGCTGCTGCAGCTCAGCTCCGGATGCTGCTCCCGCCTCCTCCTCCTTCTCCTCCTCCTTCCCTCCTCCCCCCGCTGCCCTCCACCGGACCCGGGGCGCTGTCACAAGCGATGCTCGTGCGGAGTCCGGATGCACGGGTGTCAGCCCCAGCTTTCTGCCCCCACCCCCCCGACCCCTAGCCTTGTCCCAGCTCGGCTTGAACTCCCGCTCCTTCCAGGGCCCCCGCCCCTGGCCCCCCGGGACGGACACGCCCTGAGCGGGGGATGCTGCGATGGAGCCGCCGGCCTCTTAAAGGAGCCCGCTGTTGCCATCCGGCGCGCTCCAGGCTCGTCCCTGGCCCGCCTGGGCCCCGCGCCTCCCTGCTGGCGGTGCCCTATGGAGGTCCCACCTCGGGCCTTAGGCTGATTCCGCAGGAACCTTCTATGACCCGTCGTATAGACTCCTTTCTACACCGGAGAGAGCAGCCCCTCACATGGGATCCCTAGCACCCTGGCATTGCTCCTCCTATCATACTGATCTTGCCAGCTCTCCTTCCCTTGATTGTCACCGCTCACTCCAATTTCACCCACTTGGAATTCACTCAGCTCTAGGCCCCATCCTCCTCCACTGTTCCTGGATGACCCCTCATTATCATTCCAAAATTCCTCTGGATCTCCAATACAACCCCGGCTCGGAGTAAGACATCTCTTTCTTGACCCGTTCTCAGAAGACTCATTAGAACCTTTTTTTTTTTTTTTTTTTTTTTTTAATGTGATCTCTCTCTCTCTCTCCAAGGTCACAAGATTTCTCTTAGCCCAGTGGTTGTGCGACTTTCGGGGAGGAGGCAATGGGGCTCTAGGACTAAGAAATGAGCATCTATCTGCTCGTGTACACCCAGATCAGTTGATTAGTCTTATGCAGCCAAAATTCACTCCTGCTTTCTTCAGCTGAAAGACCCAAGACTCACGGCAGAGGTAACGAGACCACCAGGTGCCTAGTCCTTCTAATCCTGTCGTCCCACTATAACCTGATTTTCAGGACCCAGAGGTTTCCTGGCCAGTGTAAGTGAGGTTCACTAGAGCCGTTCTAATAAGGCTTACAAAAGCAGCAAAACCTGAAGGGAGGTGAAGGACAACCTAGAAAAAGGAAACAAGTTCTGCGTTACGGAGGCGCAGCAGCCAGGGGTTAGGCTGAGGGTTGAGGGGACTGTCTGAGATGGACTTGGACCTGCACCAGCTCCAGCGCCCTGCGGATGCAGAGATCGGTCCCCTCCGGTGTCTGGGTAAGGCCCACCCTGACCGCAATGAGCCGGGATCCGAAGGCTGGCTCCCCAGACCAATCACAACCTTCCTTTAACAAGGAGGCGGGGTCAGGGGGCTGACTCTTTCTTGTCCCCGCCCGTTTAGTCGAAGTAACCAATCTCAGTGCGCCTAGAGAAAGTAAACGCAACGGGAGTAACCAATGACGCCGCTAAGCTTCTCGTGCGTGCTTGACCCTGCCCCTCCAGCTGCGACAAAGATGGCGCGCAGGCCTCTGGGTTCTGTAGTTTTCTTGGAATCCAAAAGGCCCCGTGCCGGAGTGAGTCCTTACCGTCCCCTGGCTTCCACTACGCTAGTACGCATGTCCACAGCCTCACTGCCCGGGAGACCAGGGGCGCTGAAGGAAGGAGGCGGGACGATATTACAAACAAAAAAATACAGCCTTCTCGGGAAGCTACGGCGAAGGGCCCGCCCCTCCCAGAAGGCGGCGCAACCTGCCCGGGCCAGCCACGCAGAGGGTTGTGGGGCGGATAGCTCCCCTCCAGATGGAGGCTCATAAAGTAGGGTGGGCGGGGGACTCCATATCCCAGCGTGCCCCGCGGCGGGCCCTACCGGCCGCGACTCCGGGCTTGGCCCCGGCCCTAGCTTGTTGGCGGTGTATTGGGGCGCGTGGAGGCTGCAGTCACGGTGGCGCCCGCGGGGACGGAGGAGGGAATGAGTGAAGAGGAGCAACGCTCCGGCACTACCACGGGCTGCGCGCTGCCTAGGTGAGCCGCCTCGTACCGATCCCTTCAGGGCGAAAAGCGTGGGGCCGTGCGGAGGGGGTAGCAGCGCGGCCCCAGCATGCACCTGGCCTGAGGGTTGTTCCCGGCAAGCACTGGGGCAGTGGGCAGTGGTTCCCGGCGTGCACCGGGGCAGTGGCTGCTGCCTCCAGCTCTAAATAGTTTGGGGTTGGCCCGGTTCCCAGACTGCACTGGAACACTGGGCTTTATGCCCCCACATTCAGTGCATTTGGTGGGTACTGGGTTCCTGGCTTGCACTATGTCAGGGGGTATGCGTTTTCAACCTGCACTGGGGCACAGAAACGTGCCTACCTTAACTGAGGCAGGAGCAGTGCATTCTTCCCCCCTTGCTTTGGGGTAGTGGACCCTACTTTTCCAGCCTGCACCTCCACTTGGAACCCAGCCAATGGATGCTAGACTGCTTGGGGTTCCCCTGGACCCTATGTCCCCCATAATGTGCCTAGGTCTGGTATGGCAGTGCTTGGCCAGGTGGGTGCAGAGAGGGGAGGTGTGATGTGGGTTTGTGCCCCTTCCCCCAGTATAGAGCAAATGCTGGCCGCCAACCCAGGCAAGACCCCGATCAGCCTTCTGCAGGAGTATGGGACCAGAATAGGGAAGACGCCTGTGTACGACCTTCTCAAAGCCGAGGGCCAAGCCCACCAGCCTAATTTCACCTTCCGGGTCACCGTTGGCGACACCAGCTGCACTGGTGAGGAAGGCTTGGGCAGCCTGGCTGGGGTGCGCATTCGCAGGTCCCCATGGCTTTATTTCTTGGAGTCTCTGTCTTCACAGTCCTCTTCAAGGCCAGTGAGGGAAGGAGAGCTTTCAGGGGAAAAGCCACTGACTGGATTGGGAGAACAGGGTTGTGAGAAGGTGGGTAGGACGTGGGAGAGTTAGAGGAGCGAGCAGGACTGCCACAGTGATCTGGCGGATCCTCATCACCCTAGAGGAAAAGTAAGAGAAGACAACTGAAATCCCAGTGGAACATTTGGGGGAGTGAGTCCCTGGCGTGCTGGGCTCTGTTCCAGGGGCTTAACCAAATTCCCATTTAATTTTAAACCTCAGTCTAACCAGTGATGTAGGTGGCAGTATCCCCCCCCACCCCGCCCGCCCAGGTTGAACATGAGGAAACTGAGTATTTGTGAGAGTAAATGGCTGGTGCATGGTCACGTGGGGCTTTCACTCCAGAGCCTACCTTCTCTTTTTCCAGCTATTTATTAAGGGAAAAGAAAGTACTTTGTGAAGGAAATTAAGGCATTTGAGCTCAGCAGTCCACCTAAGGCCTTTGAACTCAGAAGTCCTGCTTGGCATGGCTTAATTCTGGAAGCTAATGGAAAGATAAGGGCTCTTCCTTCCAGCAATTAGTGAAACACTTCCAGTCTTCAGCAGGGGGAGGTTGGTCAGAGGGGGCTTGATTGATTCCCTCTGGCTGAGAGAGAGACTGTGGGATGCTGGTTTCTCTCCTGTCCTTCCAGTGACCTCCAGTATTGCCCATGCCCCCTCTCTCAGGTCAGGGCCCCAGCAAGAAGGCAGCCAAGCACAAGGCAGCTGAGGTGGCCCTCAAACACCTCAAAGGGGGGAGCATGCTGGAGCCGGCCCTGGAGGACAGCAGGTGAGGGAGGAACCGAGGCATCCCAGAAGCCCTTCGAGGAACCCAGGCCCTGCACCACCCCCTCTGCCCCCAGGCCTGGCCTGGTGACACTTAGCCACCCTGACCTGGCCTCTTCCTGAGAGTCCCTCTGGACCTGAACAGGGTCTTCCAGGGCCTCTGCTGCTATGAAGAATTCTTGGGGTGGAGGGGTTTGTTAGCCCCACAGAGGGGTTGTGGCAGTAGTTTGGGGCCTGGGTTAGGGAGGGAGAGGGGTAGAGGCTGAGCTTAAGGGAGTTGCTTCCCACCATGCCTCCTTGCTCTAGCAAGATGTCCTTCCTCCACATGCAGCTCGGAGTTTGTTGCTTCTTGGTTTTTGGGTACAAAGAGACCCTCTTCTCTGAGACCCTCTTTTCTCGGTCTTTTTGCCAGTGTTTGGCAGCACAGGATCCCAGAAGGAAGCTGTTGGTTGAGCCTCCCTGATCCTTTGGCTCAATTTGGAAGTTCTCTTAGGGGATGGGCAGGTCAGGAAGACCTGGGTCCCTTACCCCTCTCTTCCCACTATACATGGGTGTGAATCAAAGGCCCCCTTCCCCTCGGGAAGTTCTTTTTCTCCCCTAGACTCTTCACTGCCTGAGGACGTTCCGGTTTTTACTGCTGCAGCAGCTGCTACCCCGGTTCCATCTGTTGTCCTAACCAGGTATTTTGTGTCCCCTGATTGTCTGAGTGGGGTAGAGGAAGGGATTCTGGTTTCTGGCCCCTCAGTCCTTGGACCCAGGCTGGTCAGGCATGAGGAAGTCTGAGAATAAACAGAATGGAATAGGTGGGAACCAGAACTTGAAGAAATCACACCTGCTGGTAAGCTCTTGGGACAGGAGGTCATTTGTGATTTTCAAATAGCCTTATGGATGATGTTCCACCATGTTTAAGGGGCTTGTAGCCCCACTGTCTTCTGGGTTGACCGCATGTCAGTTCTGTGTTTGAGACCCATCAGGCACTTCTGGGACTGGAAGTACAGCCCTTCTCCCACTGCCCTGGCTTAGAGGATACCCGTGTTCCAGAATGGAAATGGGCTGGGGCCTGGAGAAGGCCTTCCTTGAGTGGGAGGGGGAAGGAAGCCGGCTAGAGCAGGAAGGAGCAGGCTAGACGTGTGGACAGACAGCTGCCTGCCGGGTGGGAATTGGGAGATGGTAGTCAGGAATCTAAAGCAGTGGTTAGGCTTGAAGTTCATGGGCAGGCTGGGATGGAACCATTCAGCTCAACTTTGGCCCTGCGCCCTTTTTCCTTCAGGAGCCCCCCCATGGAAATGCAGCCCCCCGTCTCCCCTCAGCAGTCTGAATGCAACCCCGTTGGTGCTCTACAGGTGTGCCCCATCCTCATTTCCCGTGCATGCCTGTCTTCCCTTGGGCCAGAGGCCATGAAGGAAGGTGGTATGTGGTTGGGGGCGGGGGCGGTTCCCGGTACTGAGGCCCTTTCCACCCACCTCTCTCCTTCCTCTCACCTAGAGTCTGAGGCTCCTGCTTGGGGACCAGCGTGGGTGTGAGAAGCGTTTTTTCACTCAGCCTCATGCACCTTGTGTCTCCCTTCCAAGGAGCTGGTGGTGCAGAAAGGCTGGCGGTTGCCAGAGTACACAGTGACCCAGGAGTCCGGGCCAGCCCACCGCAAAGAATTCACCATGACCTGCCGAGTGGAGCGTTTCGTTGAGATTGGTAACTGGGGTTCTCGCAGCTCCTCTCCCGCAGCACTCTGGCCCCAGCCCCAAAGCCGTTCCTAGCCTCACTCTGGTGCAGCCCTTGCTCTCTTTGCTTCACAGTCCCTGGCTCAGCCCCTTCCTTCTAGTTTCTGGGCACCCTGTCTGTCCCCTTCTCTCTAGCTGACCAGGTTCTCAGGTGCATGGGCAAGTCTTGGGTTCCCGTTTCCGTTTGACATTCTAGGGAGACCTTCAATCCAAGTATGACCTGGGTGGAAGCACTGGGTCTGTGGGGAATCAGAACCCAGCAGCCCTCTCTCCACATGCAGGGAGTGGCACTTCCAAAAAGTTGGCAAAGCGGAATGCGGCGGCCAAAATGCTGCTTCGAGTGCATACGGTGCCTCTGGATGCCCGGGATGGCAATGAGGTGGAGCCTGATGATGACCACTTCTCCATTGTGAGTGGCCCATCCTCCATGCCAGGGCAGGGCTCCAGGGACTTGGGTCTGTGACTCAGCAGTGAGCCTCTCTGGGCCCTAGGCCTGCTTCTGCCAGTTTTCCTACCAGACCCAGGGTTCCTGGGGCCGACTCAGCTTTGACTGTAGGCCCGCTCTGTAGCTCTGTTACTGGGTTGAGGAGGGATGCCTGGCCATCTGGCCCGGGGCCTGGTAGTTAGAAGGGGCCATGCAGGGATTGACTTGGGGGAGGGAGGCTGGTGGAAGCATTCTTTGTGCTTTTTTCCCCTTTGACGTCAAATGTCTAAATGCCTGGGTCCCACCGTCTCTTGCCTCATCTTTCTCACTGTTCCCATCTTGTCAGGGTGTGGGCTCCCGCCTGGATGGTCTTCGGAACCGGGGCCCAGGCTGCACCTGGGATTCTCTACGAAATTCAGTGGGAGAGAAGATCCTGTCCCTCCGCAGTTGCTCCTTGGGCTCCCTGGGTGCCCTGGGCCCTGCCTGCTGCCGTGTCCTCACTGAGCTCTCTGAGGAGCAGGCCTTCCATGTCAGCTACCTGGATATTGGTATGGCTGGCTGGGGAGCAAGCCAGGGGTGGTGGGGGCTGGACAGGAGCGAGCAGAAGGGGGTGATGATGACGTGAACGTACCCCTCCCCAGGGCTGCCTCCCACCCAACACTGCCTCCTTCCTCTCTCTTACTCTCCAGAGGAGCTGAGCCTGAGTGGACTCTGCCAGTGCCTGGTGGAACTGTCCACCCAGCCGGCCACTGTATGTCATGGCTCTGCAACCACCAGGGAGGCAGCCCGTGGAGAGGCTGCCCGCCGTGCCTTGCAGTACCTCAAGATCATGGCGGGTAGCAAGTGAAGCCCCAGCTGGACTCATGGACGTGCACCCTTTGCTCCCTGCTCTTCCTGCCTCTGGGCTCATGTATCTGTGCAGCTCTGGTACCCTCTGTGGGTGCCATCTCTACCTCTGACACAGACTGCCTGCCTTGAGGCGAGAAGGCACAGGGCAAGGAGCCAAGGACCACAGGGCCACAGCCAACCCAGGATCTGCCCTCATTTTATTGGTGACGTTGAGTGGGAATGAAATCAGGGGGCTGTCTACTAGAGCCTGGAATAAATGTGCTGCTTTGTGGATTTTTAAGCCCTTCTGTTTCCCTGAGCTGTATGAATGGCAGAGGAAGTCACCACGTTACTTTTGTGTGCCTTTCTTGAGCTCCTTTTCCAACCATTCTCATGTTTTTCCCTTCTGGTGGGAAGAGGCTGGGTGCAGTCGCCTCCAGGACTGTTGTCAGCTGCCTTGCTGGAGGCTGGGTTTGGTGGAGGTGGAGGGGCAGTGGCTCTAGCCCTTGGGCTTCCACCCAGCCCTCTAAAGTCACAGACACACATGGATTCAGAAATCAGACACCTTTATTTGGGGGGCACACATTGGCACTTTTGGGTGTGGACATTGCATGCAAACACATCAAGGGATGACGTCACTTCTTCCCAAAGCGTTGAGGGACAGCCAGGCTCCAGAACTGGGAATGCAGCCCCTCTCCAGCCCGAGGACTCAGCCGTTCATTGCTCCAGGATCCCCGGGTATTTCTGCCAAATCTTAAAGGAGAGATTAGTCCTCAGATCCCTTCAGTCTTCCTTCTGTAGCCCCCTTTTCCTCTTCCTCTGTCCCCTGCCCTTTCTACCCCCAGCCCCTGCCATGCTCGTGTCCCTTTCAGACTCCTCACCTCTGGGGCTGAAACAGGAAGGCTTGGCTCCGGCCAGGTCTCTCCATTGCCTGGAGCAGGGATCGCAAGAGTGACCCAGGGCTCTGGGCATCCTGTGGTAGGTGGGGTCCACTGTCTTCCTCCTGTGCCAGGGGCTATCAGGGAAGGAAGATGGGCAAATACCCTGGACACATTAAGTCACAAGGGGAAGGGACTGGCTTCCAGGGGCAAGTGGTAGGAGGCTGCAGAACCATTTCCTCAGATGTGAGGACCTAATGACAACCTTGGCAACCAGAGAAAGAATCAGAACCTAGAGCACAAGCCTCAACCAAGGTAGAGGCGACAAGGTATGGGTGATGATAAGGGGATGGGATGCTCACTTACCTGGGAGAGCTGGTCTTCCTGCCGGCCTCCTGGCCCTTCAGCATAGCTGGGATCTATTAACAGCAGCAGCACCAGCAGCACAGCAGCCTGCCTAGAATCCATGCTGCCATCCACCCTCCGACAGCCACCCCGGCCTCTTATACCTGCTGTCACCCCACCCCCAGCCTCACAGCACCTTAGGGGGAATCTAGAACAGGCAAATGGAAATGCAGGGCTCATTAGGAGCCGCCTGGGATCCCTTCCCACGGTGCCCCCAGGACTTCCTGCTGTCAGCGTCCTGCCCCCAGCCCCTAAGCCTGGAGTGATAGACTTTATTAGATGCATAAATTCTTCTCCAGAGCTCAAGAAGCATCATTAGTTGCAGATGCTTTGTCAGAGCCAGGCCCTGGGGGGCCTTACAAGAACCCCTAATCCCTCAACAGGTTGGAGAGCTTCAGTTTATCACTTCCCCTCTTTCCTAACGGGTAGACTAAAGCACAAAAACTCATGTCAGCTGGGCACGGTGGCTCACGCCTGTAATCTCAGCACTTTGGTTGGCTGAGGCAGGCGGATCACCTGAGGGCTGGAGTTTGAGACCAGCCTGGCCAACATGGTGAGGCTCCATCTCTACTAAAAATAAAAAATTAGCCGGGCATAGTGGCGTATGCCTGTTGTCCCAGCTACTCGAGAGGCTGAAGCAGGAGAATCGCTTGAATCTGGGAGGGAGATGGAGGTTGCAGTGAGCCGAGATCGCACCACTGCGCTCCAGCCTGGGTGACAGAGTGAGACTTCGTCCCCCTTGTCCCCCCAAAAAGAAACTCATGTCAGGAGGGGGTTAAGTAGGCTATCCTGGAGTGGAAAAGGGTTGGGAAGAGCCAGGGTCAGAGTCCAGGATGACCAGGCCTGGTCCTCTCGGTCTGGGGCTGACAGGCCAGCCCACACAGCCCATCCTCTGCTTGTGTGCCTCTTGAGGGCTACTCAGATTTTCCTGTGGTTAGAAGATATATTCGGCTTCATGATAGTGCAGAGGATTTAAATTTTTTTTTTTTTCTTTCTGAGATGGAGTTTCACTCTTTTTGCCCAGGCTGGAGTGCAGTGGCGCGATCTTGGCTCACTGCAACTTTTGCTTCCCTGGTTCAAGTGATTCTCCTGCCTCAGCTTCCCAAGTAGCTGGGATTACAGGTGTGAGCCACCATGCCTGGCCTGTATCTTATTTTTATCTTGTTAAAAAAATTTTTTTTGGCCGGGCGCGGTGGCTCAAGCCTGTAATCCCAGCACTTTGGGAGGCCGAGGCGGGCGGATCAAGAGGTCAAGAGATCGAGACCATCCTGGTCAACATGGTGAAACCCCATCTCTACTAAAAATACAAAACATTAGCTGGGCATGGTGGTGCGTGCCTGTAATCCCAGCTACTCAGGAGGCTAAGGCAGGAGAATTGCCTGAACCCAAGGAGGCGGAGGTTGCGGTGAGCCGAGATCGCGCCATTGCACTCCAGCCTGGGTAACAAGAGTGAAACTCCGTCTCAAAAAAAAAAAAAAAAAGAAAGAAAAGAAAAAAAGAAAAGAGATCGAGACCATCCTGGCCAACATGGTGAAACCCCGTCTCTACTAAAAATACCAAAAAATTAGCTGGGCATGGTGGCACACACCTGTAGTCCCAGCTACTCGGGAGGCTGAGGCAGGAGAATTGCTTGAACCGGGGAGGCGGAGGTTGCAGTGAGCCGAGATTGTGCCACTGCACTCTAGCCTAGCGCCTGGCAACAGAGTGAAACTCTGTCTCAAAAAAAAAAAAAAAAAAAAAAAATTTCTCACGTGAGATCGCACCACTGCACTTCAACCTGGGCAAAAAGAGCGAAACTCCATCTCAAAAAAAATTAAGATGTAGAAGAAGGCTAAAGGGTTTTGGAGCCCACTGAATGGGCGTGGCTTTAAATCTTTGCAGACAGACCACCATCTTCGCTAGAGCATACTGCTTCCGACCCGCCTCATCGCCCTTCCTAAGAAGTCGCCCTCCACAGCTTAAGCACTGCTGCCACCCTGTGGTCACAACTCCTCACTGCCAGCTCCGGCCATTTCCTTTTCCTAGAATCTACAGCTCTGCAGAGGAAGCGAGGAGGGTGAGGCTGAGTGGAGGTGCTAGGGTCTAGACTTCAGGGAGTCCCAGAAGGACAGGAGCAGGCTACTGTGGGGCTGGACTATCATTCTGCCTCCTCTATCTTTGGTTACCGCAGCCTCTGCCTGGCTCTGGCTCTGACCTATTAGGGTAGCCTGGAATCCTGTCTTAGGAAAAATCACAATCACTAATCCTCAGGGAAAGGCCTTCAAAGCCTATAGTGCAGGTTCCTTCTAATCCTACAGTCTCTTTCTGAGCATCCCCACCAGTGTGGGTCTCTAGCCTGTGCTGAGGAAGAGCCATGATGTAAAGGCTTTGGACTCTGCTTTGGCAAACTGTCTCTCGCTCTGGGCTTCAGTTTCCTTACCTAAAACATGGGCCCATTTGACAAGGAACTGCTTTCTAGGGTATGCATTATTATTATTATTTTTTTGAGACGGAATTTCACTCTTGTTGCCCAGGCTGGAGTGCAATGGCGCGATCTCGGCTCACCGCAACCTCCGCCTCCTGGGTTCAGGCAATTCTCCTGCCTCAGCCTCCTGAGTAGCTGGGATTACAGGCATGCGCCACCATGCCCAGCTAATGTTTTTGTATTTTTAGTAGAGACGGGGTTTCACCATGTTGACCAGGATGGTCTCGATCTCTTGACCTGGTGATCCACCCACCTCGGCCTCCCAAAGTGCTGGGATTACAGGCTTGAGCCACCGCGCCCGGCTTAGGGTATGCATTATTTAACATACATTTTGTAATCCATTCAGCACAACAGCTGGCATAGAACAGGTATCCTTAAACATTAGCTGTGATTACCTCACACGCCCCCGCTGGGGAACTTACCATCTCCTGAGACAGTCTTCAGACATATTTATCCTTGTGCCAAGGGGGCTTTGGGCTTCCTGTGGCTTCTACTAGGGGTTCTTAGTTTGCTTCATTAAGTCTCACAGAACATCTCTCATCTCTTTCATGTGTATAAGCTCTTCATATTTTTGAAGACAGTTCATTCTTCCACTCCAGCCTTTTTTTTTTTTTTTTTTGAGACTGGTCTTGAACTCCTGACATCAAACAATCCAACCACCTTGGCCTCCCAAAGTGCTGGGATTACGGGCGTGAGCCACCGTGCTCGGCCCACTCTGTAGTCTTTTTTGCTCAAGGGGAAGCACCCCACTCTTTAAGGCAAGGGATCTAGGAACCAACTTACCCTTTAGATATGTAGATTAGAGCAGGTCTGTATCTATCTGGATGCTCCAAATACCATATATCTTATTAATGTAGACGGAGCTAGGGTGAATCTTTGTAAGCTTTGTCTCATGGTTGGTCCCAAGCATAGAGCCTGACATTCATCATCATGACGTCTTGTAGTTTACCACCGTTTTTTTTTTGAGACAGAGTTTTGCTCTTGTTACCCAGGCTGGAGTGCAATGGTGAAATCGCAACTTTCACGTCCTAGTTCAAGTGATTCTCCTGCCTCAGCTTCTCTAGTAGCTGGGACTATAGGCGCCCACCACCATGCCCAGCTAATTTTGTATTTTTAGCAGAGATAAGGTTTCTCTATGTTGGTCAGGCTGGGTCTCAGAACTCCCAATCTCAGGTGATCTGCCTGCCTCTGCCTCTGCCTCCCAAAGTGCTGGGATTACAGGCGTGAGCCACCTTGCCCGGCCAGTTTACCACTTCTTGAAAGGGAGCATCAGTGGCTCTTCTGTGGGCAGTAGCTGCTGCATCCCATCATGATCCTTGTCTGCTCCTATCTGACAGAGGTCCAGAGGCGCAGTGGCGTGAGGGTGGATGGGACATTGCAGAGCTGGCTCTCCGCCAGACAGAACTCAGTTGTAACTCTAGCTCTCGCACTTCACTGTGTGACTTGGCCAGAAATTCATCATCAATAAAATGAAGTGACTATTCCTGTTATCATGAGGTAAAGAATAAAGCATTCTACCATCCCATGTAGCATAGGGCAGCCACTCAATGTTTACCATCCTGCTGCTTCTGGTATTTCTCTAAACATCAATTACAAGTGGCTTTGAGCTGAGCTTCATTCAGAAAGAGGCTGGTCTAGCTGGCTTCCTGTGTCCAGGATGGAGGTGAGTGGTCTCCTCTGAAGTTGGAATAGGTCAGTCCCTCTAACTTGGTAAACTGCCCAGTCTTCAGTTCATTCCCACCTCCAAAACCTCATAATGTGGGCTTTGGTATTTGGCTTTCAGCAATTTCCTTTCTTACCCTTCTCTGGACCCCCATGTGCTCCTGGCTGTAACATACTGAAGACCACCACTGCTTTTCCCACTCTCCTCAGGAGGCACAGGCTGTTTGTGTCACATGTCTACCAAACACCAACCATATATAGCTTCTTTTTTTTTTAATTTTTTTATTTTTTTGAGACGGAGTTTCGCTCGTTACCCAGGCTGGAGTGCAATGGCACGATCTCGGCTCACCGCAAACTCCGCCTCCTGGGTTCAGGCAATTCTCCTGCCTCAGCCTCAGTCCTCAGCTGGGACTACAGACACGCGCCACCATGCCCAGCTAATGTTTTCTAGTTTTAGTAGAGACGGGGTTTCACCTTGTTGACCTGGATGGTCTCGATCTCTTGACCTCTTGATCCGCCCGCCTCGGCCTCCCAAAGTGCTGGGATTACAGGCTTGAGCCACCGCGCCCGGCCATATATAGCTTCTTAAATCATTTCTCTCCTACTGGGAAATTCCAGAGACTCCTGCTATCTTTGTCAAGTTCTTCAGCCTGTCTCACTGTTCTCATTTGTGATGTTAATTATAAAGGAATAAACAGATGCAAGAAATTATCTGTGATTTCCCTACACCTCTTCCTGATTCCCACAGGCTCTGAGCATTACCTATTTTTCTTGTGAACTCTTGACCTGCTTCTTTTTTTATGAGACGGAGTTTCACTCTTGTTGCCCAGGCTGGAGTGCAATGGCGTGATCTCAGCTCACTACAACCTCTGCCTCCCAGGTTAAGGCGATTCTTCTGCCTCAGCCTCCCGAATAGCTGGGATTACAGGTGTGTGCCACCACATCCAGCTAATTTTTGTATTTTCAGTAGAGATGGGGTTTCATCGTGTTAGCCAGGATGGTCTCAATCTCCTGACCTCGTGATCTGCCCGCCTCAGCCTCCCAAGTGCTGGGATTACAGGAATGAGCCAGTGCGCCCAGCCTAGGGCTGGTTTTTTTTTCTTTTTTAATGGTTGGGTGGGGGTTGTCGACAAAACACTGAAAAGTAAAACGCCATTTGCCATCAGCAACTCTCCCACCTGCCATCCACATAAAGCACATACTAAGTTTTCTGGTGAGTGCTTGCTGCCAGGATGCCAAGGGCCCTTGTCTCCAAGGCAGTCCACAGGAGCTCTGCCCTGGGCCTTCTGTCGTATTTCCTAAGTGATAGAAATCATCCACCTACTCTAGGCTGTGTCTCCCCTGCATAAAAACTAGAGACAAGAATCCCTGTTCCTTCTGTCCTAAGAAATGGGGGAGTAAGGAAGTTGACAGACCGAACGCCCAGTGACCTCCCCGAAGAGTGGACAATGGGACCTGTAGATAGAGTAGTGAAGCATCAGACATAACAGTGGTTCACTTGATAGTTTAATGTTATATTTGCAGCATAAATAAGGCACGACATATGCCAGGGCAAGGGGGGGAGGGAGAAGGCATGGCTGGGGGATAACTGCTAAGTGGCAAGGGGGAAAGGAAGATGGTAGTTAGGGTGAAATAGAGCGAAGCCCCTGCCTCAGCCCCATCCCGGGAGATTGTGAGAACCAGCTCACAGGGATCATGCTGAATCAGGTGGAGGGGAAAAGGGAAACGACAGTTTTGTAACAAAAAATAAAATAGCCTGTAGCACTGCATCCTCCTACCTGTCAAAGGCCACCACTGGGCACTGGGGAGACCCAGACCGAGTTGAGTTCCTTGATAAGATGGAGAGGTGTTGCCACATGTCAAAAATATATAGCTGAACAGAGATATAATCATAGATACACACTGCTTCCTTTTCAATAGATGCTATGTTAGGATGCGGCAGCCTCCACTCTTGGGGCTCGGGGTTCATCTCCTCCCTGCCTGACAGATGTGTGTGCTGTGGGGGAGGAACGGGACAGCTGAAGCTCTGGCTGGTCCTTACTGTAACAGAGAGCACGGAGTGACCAGTCTGTAAGGAAACATGGGACAACTCCTGTCCAGACCAATGCATGGCTTTAAGGATACGAATAGAAAGAAGATAAATCTGGATTTTGAGATCACTGATATAATGGTGATTGTTTTAATGGGAATGGAGGAAGAGGCTGAAAGAAATGGAAGAATGTTAGTGCAAAGGCAAAAGATGTATTCGAAATATCCTCCACACCTGTAAGAATTTCCCAGCTTATCCCTAAGAAATGGCTCTTGGCCGGGCATGGTGGCTCACGCCTGTAATCCAAGCACTTTGGAGGCCAAGACGGGCGGATCACCTGAGGTCGGGAGTTCAAGACCAGCCTGACCAACATGGTGAAACCCCATTTAAAAAAAAAAAAAAAAAAAAGGTTCTTAACTTTCAGTGTGCATTAGAATCACTGGGAGTGCAAATCCTGCCCTCAGAGTGTGTGATTCAATAGGTCTGAGATGGGGCAAGAGAATGTGTATTTTTAACAAGTTCCCAGATGATTGTGGCACTGATGCTGCTGGTCCTGGACCATATTCTGGGACCACTGCCCTAAGGTCAAGTCAGTGAAACTATTGCTCATAGCCACTTCTTACAGATAAAACATCACTCACCAGTAGCTACTGCTGATGAGTTATCTCTGTGCTATTAGCCCCCTATTAAAAAAATAAGCCCTGGTAGCTATGATACAAACCTGCATCTACAAAGGACATAAGCTGCTGGAACCTGCCATACTCTCCCCAGCCTTTTCTCATTCTGGGGTTGGACTTCACCCCAAAGAGAGACAACTCAATTGGTGTGGAGGGTGGTAACGGCGGCCAGCAGCTGCCTATGCTCATTCCTACTGGGTCGTCACCTTGGTATGGACTGGGGGAATTTATGTCTATATGCACATTTGTGGGTACAGACAGACACAGAGAGAAATCAGTCCTGTACTATAAGAGGGATGACTAGAGGCATGGGAGGCTGTAGTGGGGTGGAGGGGGTCCTTTCATCTGCTTTAGAATACTTACCTTTCCTGTTCTTCCAGACGCCCTCACCCCCGTCAAATGTAAGTGTAAAGAAAGCAGAAAGGGCATATGTGATATAGTTAGGAAGACTGGAATCTAAAGAGACTGGTTATGAAATTAAAAAAAAGAAATACCATTTCTTTCCTGTGTATACAATGTACAGCATTAATGGAAAACTAATGATTTGGGGATGGGAAGGAGCTGATGAAAAAAGGAGAAAACTGGCGGGGACAGCTGTCTCGGGGGCTAGCACCTTTAGGAGCCTCTCAGTGTGGAGCAGGGGAGCCCCAGAAACCTCAGGAATAATTTTTTGGTGTCTGGTGGTTCAGGCTGTACATAGTGCACAGTTGGGGTCAAGACTCCATCTACCAGGATGGGTGGTGCCAGAAAGCAGTGAATCAAGAAAGGAACAGAACATGTGACAGAGGTCATATGTAAAACAACAACAGAAAAGGAACAGAACAGGGAGAGCGGAGTGAACGAGATGAGGTTCAGTTAGCCCAGTCCCTCTTCACCACTACTTGAAGTACATGGTCTAAGCTTAGGGCCAAGGAGAGAGGTGAAGGCTTAGGAAGTCAGATTTGGGGTGCATAACCAGCAGCAAAAAGAGTAAGTAAAGGGGGTATGACTTTTTTTCGGCCTCTCTAGTAGTGTGGGAGGCTTTCTCAGACTTTTCAACTCTAAGCAAGCTTTCTGTTAGGGGAATGGGCCAGAGAGTGAGCAGACCAGAGGACCTGGTTCTGGCCCCTTCCTCTGTGGCCTTGGGTACGTGGCAGCTAGCTAGGGTGCTTATTATGTATCTGGCACTCACACTGGAGTGGGTGGGAAGCCTGAGTCCTGTATTCACTGAATTCAGGACACCCACCATACATTCAGCTCCTTTCCGAACGTGTCCTCTCTTAGGCCTCTAGAAAGGCCATGGACCTTAGGAAGGGCCAAGTGACACCTTCCATGATGTTTGGTTCTGGTCCAGATGAGTCTGGAAGACAAAGATTGGGGGAGTGATCACATGGCTGGTAGCAATAACAAGGCGAGTGACTTCACCTTTGACTATCAGGGAAGCTTCAGGGTAAGCAATTGTTCCGCCTCCTTAGTGAGACGGAGAACCAACTCAAGAGCTATGTCGGGACTCTGACCTGCTGCTTCCTTATTTTAGTGCCATTTCGTTACTGTTTCGTTATTGTGGTTCTGACATTGCTCCTTGTTTAGGTCCCATATGCAAACTTCCCACTGATAAAAATGAAGTTAGGACTAGAAAATGAAGTTAGTCACGGGGGCTAAGAACTAAAAAAGACCCTCACATAAATTAGCCACTCAACATAGGGACAGACTGGCAGGGCATGTATGCAGTGACAAACTGATTCTTAACTTTAAAAACACTTGACTGAAGGGGGAGAAAAATAGTCAAGAGTCTTAGGAAAGCTCCTTAGGAGCCATAAACTCAGTCAAGCCGTAGAGCAAGGCTGCTACTGGGAAATCAAGACAATAAAAAGATGAAACAAAACTCTAAAGCAGGAGAAAAATCCCAGGGAGCAGCCATCCAAAGAAGTCCTGAGCACAAGTTATGGCTGTGAATTTTTAAAGGCAAAAGTGAAGTCCCTGGAGGTGGAAACCTGCATCCTGACCATCTGTCATAACATTTGCTAGTCTGAGTCACTTCAGGGGCTATTCCAGTTAGGTACCTGGTGGTAGAGGATGAGAAAACCATGTTTTCTCTCCTTTGTCTTTAGGGGTGTGGCCTGTTCAGCACCAGCCCTGAAAAGCAGGAGGGGAAATTTAAAACAAACGCAGCAGAACATGTTACCTGACTGGTTCACTAGGATAGGATATCACTTTAAGGATATGGGAATCTTGTGGCTTAGAACGTTTTCTCATTCCCCTGTGACAGTCAATTTTGGAGACAAAATAAGAAAGGAAGCTGGCAGTCATTTTGTACGTACGTTTAAGATGGAGGTAGGAAAGATGGCGAGAAGGACATTCTTGGCTTGCACAGATGGCAGAAGGTGGCTCTGGGACAACTGGAAGGGTTTCACATGGAGAGGCTATTAAAGCTGACCTGTCTATCCACAGGCCTCTGGCTCTGAATTGCTTCCTACGGTCCTGGTGGAAACTGCAGAGTTCAGAGCCAAGGGGAGATGAGAAGCTTTCACGTGGAAGAAAGAGGGACAAGAGGGATGAACTGCTCCCCCTGCAACCCAACTCTTCAAAGTAAGAATGGCTGAAAGCAATAGTCACCAATTTCCCAGGCCAGACTCTGGGGTTCTTTGCTGGGAACAGTTCTGTACTTTCCCTCTTCCCTTCATCCCTCCTTTCAATCTTATACTCAAGTCAATCCACTCAGGACCTTGGCTATGATGCTTCAAGATCCTGGAGCATTGCACGTAGGGGAAGAGAGCAGAAATGGGTTGAAGAAACTCTAGAGGATCTGGAAGACCTAGTGGCTCAGCTAGGAACCTGGTGAAAGAGAAAGAAGGTAGTCCAGATGGTGACGGGCACTTGTGAACAGAAGACTCTAGTTCAGAAAAGAAGACAGATGTATGAGGGGGAGACATGGGGTACAAGTCCTCTACATGACAGCCTCCAGGAGGGCTGTGTCTGAAGTAGTTACAGAAGAGAGGCAGAGGCGGTAATGCTGATGGGAATGAAGAGGCAGAGGCAGGAGCAGAAAGATGACAAAAGATAACAATATGTACGCTTTGGCTGGTAAACTCTTATAAAACATAAAGGAATCAATTAATCCCTAACCTGATGGAACAAGCCTTGAACTGCTTTGTTCCTGTCTGCCCTGATGATTAAAACTGAAGGGAGAGGGAGGGGAGGAGATAGAATCGGCCAGTCAGATCCTGGGCCCTTCCCTTTTCACTACCAAGCAATCTTTAATAATAAGGCCACAAAATGAGGTTGCCAAGGACTAGTGGGGTGGTGGTAAAGACCTCACCACTACACTAGATAAAGTCAAGTGACAAAATGAGGTACCCAAATAGCTCTGGAAATAGATGAAAAAGAATTAGAATTCTTGAGGGTTTTTTTCTTTTTGCTTTTTTTTTTTTTGGTGGCAAGTAGGGAGAAGGAATAAAGCTTATGGAAGAACTGGAAAATACTGCTGCTTCATACATCAAAGGTAACCTCACATTCTCCATAAGTAAATGTTTTAACTAGAATTAAGGAAGGGAAAAAGGAAATGGGTAAAGAAGCAGCAGTGGGAGACAGAGTCCTGAGTCCACTGGGTGGCTGGGGCTGGGTCAGCGGGTGATATGCCATCAAATCTAGCCTCCCTCTATCTGGCAGGAAGTGGCATGCTGGTAAGGAACAAAAAGGTAACAGCCACGGCTTAGTGGGAAAAGAGGGAGCTGAGAAACCCCAAACCTAGAAGTGCCAAGGGTTAGTGTTAAAAGAGACAGATACACGTGCATGGGGCAGGGGTGATTGTTCGGACCGTCTGGAAAGGCCTTTGGCTGTGGGTGCATCAGAAACCCCACCCTTGGGGATGATCTATGAGGCTCTGGGGCTGGGAGGCCCCCAGTACAGGTGTCAAACATACATGACCATGTGGCTAAAAAGCCTAAAAAGCCCCATATCTGTCCATTACTCACAACACACAATTCCCCCCCACCGCATATTGCCATGTCCAAGGCAGATGGGAGGGCGTAAGATGACATTTCTCTTGGCTCTTGGGTGGCGAGCTCTGGCTGGGAACCTCTTCACCAGAGGAGGCATCATCTGCCCGCAGACTGGGACTGTGGGGTCATGATCACATGCGATTGTATCGGCATGCTCAGTTCTGTCCTTTGGCTGGCCATCTGAGTGAGGACTGAGGTGGCCACAGCTTCAGCTGCAGAGCGAACACTGAGGCCATTGCTAGGGGCTGTTGCTGAGCTGTGCTGAATCACAGGGGCTGGAGAACCCGTTGGCTCTGAGCTTTCCTTGGGGCTTTCTGCCAGGAAGGAGGGCAAAGGGCAGAGAACAATTGGTTAGAAAACAGGATGGGGAAAGAGGCATGACTACCTTTTGCCATAGTTCTAAAGAAGCCCAAAGGGGAAATGAAACTCATCTTTTTTTGGGGGGAAGCTTCCCAGAATCCTGGCTTCAAAGTCATAAACGGCCTAGGAAATGGGAAGTTTGTAAGAAGGGAAGAACTGGCCAAAATCAACCTATATATCCCAATAAAATGAACCTCCAACATGATCATTACACTGTCTGGTTTCTAGGTCTTTGCATACTTCGTTACCCATATTTAGAACACTCATGGAACAACTCTTCTTCTTAGTCATTACTTTCTTTCTTTCTTTTTTTTAAGAGAGAGGGTCTCAAGCAATCCTCCTGCCTCTCAAAGTGCTGGGATTATAGCGTGAGCCACCATACCTGGCCTTCATTTCTTTAAAGGTGATTTAAAATAGATCTCTCTTAGGCTGGGCATCACCAGGTCAAGAGATCAAGACCATCCTGGCCAACATGGGGACAGCCCATCCCCCTGCCTCAGCCTCCTGAGTAGCTGGGATTATAGGCACGCGCCAGCATGCCCAGCTAATTTTTTGTATTTTTGGGAGAGATGGGGTTTCGCCATGTTGACCAGGATGGTCTCGATCTCTTGACCTCGTGATCCACCCGCCTCGGCCTCCCAAAGTGCTGGGATTACAGGCGTGAGCCACCGCGACCGGCCGAAAGGCAAACTTTCAATAGTCAGTTCTATTTCTGACTTCCTGATGAATGCCTGAGTCTTCTTTTAAGATTCAGATATTGCCTCCTCTGTGAAGCCGTCTTTGTTACTCTCAGTAAATTAACTGTTTTATTCTTTGTGTTTTCATAGCATATATTCATCAAATATTTACCGAGCATCATCCATGTACCAGGCACGGGTACACAGAGAAGAAAACAGGGATCCTGTCCTTAGGAAGCTCCCAGTTCAGGGAATCCTTGACTGGGATATTTGTCCTTAGCTTATTCACAGGTTTATATGACCCTATGAATCTCTCAGAGGTAGTGACAATGTCTTATTTATCATGTGTCAAGTACTTACACAATGTCTATACCACACAGCAGGAACTAAATACATCTTTGCTATAATGAATAAGTAAGGCCAGGCATGGTGGCTCATGCCTGTAATCCCCGCACTTTGGGAGGCAGAGGTGGGTGGATCACATGAGTCCAGGTGTTCAAGAACAGCCTGGGCAACATGGCAAAACCCCGTCTCTATTAAAAATACAAAAATTAGCTGGGCATGGTGGTGCCCAACAACTCAGGAGGCTGAGGCAGGAGAATCACTTGAACTTGGGAGACGGAGGCTGCAGTGAGCCAAGATAAAGCCACTGTACTCCAGCCTGGGTGACAGAAAGAGACTCTGTCTTAAAAAAAAAAAAAAAAAAAAAGAATAGGTGGTTTAATGGACTGACTACGTGTCAGAGCTCTTGCAGGGACTAAGTAGAAAACTGACTATATGTAGAGTATATACTGATAAACAGTCCTTATCCTCTTTAGCCCATCAACAAGATTTAAAATTACTGAACTTCTTGAAACACTTTTTTTTTTTTTTTGAGACGGAGTTTCGCTCTTGTTACCCAGGCTGGAGTGCAATGGCGCGATCTCGGCTCACCGCAACCTCCGCCTCCTGGGTTCAGGCAATTCTCCTGCCTCAGCCTCCTGAGTAGCTGGGATTACAGGCACGCGCCACCATGCCCAGCTAATTTTTTGTAGTTTTAGTAGAGACGGGGTTTCACCATGTTGACCAGGATGGTCTCGATCTCTTGACCTTGTGATCCACCCGCCTCAGCCTCCCAAAGTGTTGGGATTACAGGCATGAGCCACCGCGCCCAGCTCAAAACGTCATCTCTTAAAAAAACAAAAGAGTTAACCAGGCAGGGTGGTGCACGCCTGTGTTCCCAGTTACTAAGGCTGAGATGGGAGGATCACTTGAGAGTCTGGGAGACAGAGGTAGACTCTGTCTCCAAAAAAATCCAAAAGCAAAACCAACAAAACCAAAACTAACTATATGCTGCTAACTCTCAAAGTTTTATCTTCAGCCTTTCCTCTGAATTACAAATCCATATAACCAACTGCCTGCTTAACATCTCCACCTGTAAGCCTAATAGGCTCCTTAAACTTAGTTTGTCCAAAACTGAGTTCCTGAAATAATTCCCAAACCATGTTCCCCTACACTTTACCCTATCTCAATTAATGACAACTTCATTCTTGCAGTTGCTCAAGCCAAACACTTTGGTGCATTTTTTTAATTCTTTTTCTCATACATACCACCCCATCTACTCTCATCACCCTAACTTCAAAATATATACTGAATTCAACCTGTTCTCACCGCTTTCAGTACCATCATCCCTTGCTTGTATTACTGTAATAGCCTCCTAAGGGGACTGGCTGCTTCTGCCCTTGGACCCCGATGTCTCTAACAGAGGAATCCTGTTCAAATGTAAGTCAGATCAATTATTATTATTATTATTACTATTTTGAGACAGAGTTTGGCTCTTGTGCCCAAGGTGGAGTGCAATGGAACGATCTTGGCTCACTGCAACCTCCATCTCCTGAGTTTAAGCAATTCTCCTGCCTCAGTCTCCTGAGTAGCTGAGATTACAGGCATGCACCACCATGCCCAGCTAATTTTTTTTATTTTTAGTAGAAACAGGGTTTCACCATGTTAACCAGGCTGGTCTTGACCTCAGGTGATCGCCTGCCTCGGCCTACCAAAGTGCTGGGATTACAGGCGTGAGCCACCGTGCCTGGCCTAGTCAGATCAATTATATCACTCTTCCATTGAAAATGGCCTCTAATGGCTCCCAGTGTAAAAGCTGAGATCCTTACTATGACTGAAGAGAACCTACGTGAAATGTTGCTATTACTTCCCCGACTTCATCTCCAATTACTCTCCACCCACAACTCCAGCTAAGCCTCCTTGGTGTTCCTGGAATGTACCAGGTATCTTGCCACTTTGCATCTTCCCATTTGCTGATCCTCCTCCCTATAGTACCTTTTTCCAAATAAATGCATACAGCTCCCTCACTTCCTTCAGGTCTTTATTCAAAAGCCACCTAATCTAAAATTTCCATCCTGCTGCTAACATTTCATATTACCCTTCCCTGTTTTCATTTTCCTTCTAACATTTACTGTTATCTAACATGTCATATATTTTACCTATTCATCTTGTTTACTGTCTTTCTCATCCACTAAAATATAAGCTCCTCAAGGGCAGGGATTTAATCTAATCTATTTGGTTCCCTATTATAAGCCCAGCATGTAAAAAAGTGCCTGGCACAGAATAGACACTCCATCAATATCTACTTAATGAATGAATGCACCCTGAAGTACATATTAAAATTAAAATTTAGAGAGTTTAAAATTGTTGATATGGTTACTCCTTTTCTACGGGAACACATCTCTGAAATGATAAAGACAGTGGAAAAATAATTCAATCCATCAAAATTTGATAGCAATAGTTCTATGAATTTCATTTGCAAAAAGAAAACTAGCATTTATTGCCCATAAGCAAATTATTCACAGTAATTTAAACTTCAGAATTGTGTATGTCCTGAGCACAACTCCATGGCCGTTGCCTTCCAGCACTATTTTATGTGTGCTCATAGATTACAAACTGAAACCAACATCAGCCTATCATTAGAAAGATAAAATGTACCCCAAATCCCAATGTATCATCTGTGGTTTATGTCTTTTCTAGCCCAAGACAGTGTCTTTGGAATAAGAAATACCTAGATATAAATCTTGGCTTCACCACTTTCCCAGCTTGGTAACTTCGGCTAAGTGACCTAAGCTGAGTGCAGTTTTCTCACATATAGACATATCCATTTCATGAGGGACTTGGGAAGACTCTAGCGTGCCTAACACAAACTATGTACCCGGTAAATATTGCTACCCTTTAACCCCCAACTGTAACAGATAATTAGGGTAACTCTATATTGCTGTCGAAAACATTTTTTTTTCTAGGTCTGTTGCTCTACAAGGGCTACTCACTCATCAGCGTGGGATCCCCAGAACATTCAGAATGCAGCTATAAAATTCTAAGCAGCTGAGACACTCAGTACATGCAGTTTACTGACTGACTGACTTAGCTTAGGTTGTGAGCCACTCACCTAAATAGCCTTGAGTCTTTTTCTGTAGTGCAGTGACCGGGCAGTCTTTATGAGCTAACAGTAGCTGTTTCAACTGAGCCACCTCGTTGCGTAGTAATGTAACTTCATTCTGAGGAGGGAGGGAAGAAAAGAGTATCAAGAAAATTCATCCTCTACTCTTGCAACCTCAGTGGCTGTTCCCAAAGTGAGGACAGAATGCTGCCTCAATTTTCTCCCCTGAATTGGGACAAGACTCCTGATCCAGCAAGGCTTCAGATAGCCCAGGGACAGTATAGTCACGAATTAAATGACAAGAGTTGCTTTCAGTGAAAAGTAGGGATTTATAATAGAAAAATTACTCCTGTTTAAGATAAACATGATTGTACTAAAATTAATAATACACATGCTCTTTGACTAAGAAAGCCTCCTTCTAGGAATCTATTTAACAGAACTGTTAAATAGGTGTATGCAATGTTCATTGCAACATTGTTGTTCTAGCAAAAAATCAGCCAATATCCATACCTTATAACATAACTACACTACAGAATATACTACTACACAGCTATTAAAAAGAATGAGGTAGGCCAGGTGCTGTGGCTCACACCTGTAATCCCAGCACTTTGGGAGCCCGAGGCGGGTGGATCACCAGGTCAAGAGATCGAGACCATCCTGGCCAACATGGTGAAACCCCATCTCTACTAAAATACAAAAAAAAAAAAAAAATACAAATTAGCTGGGCGTGGTAGCACATGCCTGTAGTCCCAGCTACTTGGGAGGCTGAAGCAGGAGAATTGCTTGAACCCGGGAGGTGGAGGTTGCAGTGAGCTGATAACGCGCCACTGTACTCCAGCCTGGCACCTGGCGACAAAACCAGACTGTCTCAACAAAAAAAAAAAAAAAAAAAAAAAAAAAAAAAGAATGAGGTAGATCTCCCATATCCATGGCTAGATTTTTGATAAATACCATTAACCTATTTATGTCAAAACAAGCACACAACCCCTCCAGCCCTACACAAAAACTATAAATAAAAAATATTTAGGAATATGAATCTGTCTGGAAGGCACATGCCAAATCTATCTACAGGGAAGAGAACAGGACTAGAAAAGGTAGATTAAGGAGGGACTTTGTTTCTATTCTATACATTTGTGTGTGTATTTTATAATAGAAATATGTATTCATATATTGCCTTTTTAGTTAAATATTTTAATAATCAGAAGAAAGAAAAATAACATTCATTCAAGAGACTGTATGGTTTATAGATTATAATTATTCTATTTGTGCTTATAGCACTTTTTTTCTTTCTCTCTTTTATTAAGCTGCATTATCTAGGGCAAAAACATATGACCCCAGTCAGATTCTACAGATGATTTAAAAGAGCACCCTGGGGTGCTTAATCTAATTCCTTCATCTAAACACATTTATGAATAACTCTAGTAGCAGATTTGGGGGGTAGATGGTGAGTGTCTTCACCAACTCCTATGAAAGAGATTTCAGCTCTGACTGTTAAGAGATTCTTCCTGGCACAGCTTCTAGATTTGTCCTAATTAGAGAATTAGCATCTTCTATCAAATTGTCCCACTTTTTTCTGATTCCATCCCACTTTCTAGATTTTCAACAATTTCAATTATCATCCAGGATCCACTCACACTCAGTTGAATGTTCTGCGAAGTGAGTTCTTCGGCCTTCTTCTCGAGGGAGGACACCCACAGCTTTCGCTTTTGGCGGCAGCGGGAGGCTGCAGCCCGGTTGCGCTCCAGAAAGCGCTGCCGTCGCTCATCTGGATCTTCATCTACTGTGCGCCGCCGTCGCCCCCCAGTACTAGGGGTGGGCTGGGCTGGTGAGACCTGGTGCCCAGAAAGGACGAGAGGTTACTTGATGGGAACATGAGTCCCTTCCAAATCACACTGGATGTTAGGTAGAGTGGTAAGGTCTGGTAAAAAGATGTATCAGCCTCTCGTTACCACAGCATGTCTCATGACTATGTCCTTGAGCTTCTCTTTTGTAGGAATTCTCAATTTTGCCTCCTCTTTCCTTCCAGTCTTCTCAGTCTCAGACTAACTACAGTTCATTTGGAAACTCTGATTATTTCTAAGACAGACAAATGAAACTAGGGTTACTTTTTGTTTCTTAACAATAGGGGATCTTGCCGGTGCTCGCAGAACTTTGGAAGGCTGAGGCGGGTGGATCACATGAGGCCAGAAGTTCAAGACCAGCCTGGACAACATAGAGAAACCCCATCTCTACTAAAAATACAAAATTAGCCAGGCATGGTGGCACATGCCTGTAATCCCAGCTACTTTTTTTTTTTTTTTTTTAAGAGACGGGGTTTCGCTATCTTGGCCAGGCTGGTCTTGAACTCCTGACCTCATGATCCACCCATCTCGGCCTCCCAAAGTGCTCAGATTACAGGTGTGAGCCACTGCGCCCAGCCCAATCCCAGCTACTAAGGAGGCTAAGCCAGGAGAATCGCTGAACCCAGGAGGTGGAGGTTGTGGTGAGCCAAGATTGCACCATTGCTCTCCAGCCTGGGCAACAAGAGTGAAACTCCATCTCAAAAAAAACAACAACAAAAAAGAAAAAACAAACACACAAAAAAAGTTATACCAAGTGTGCCTGCTTCTCTGGACCCCCTTCCAACTTCTCCATCTCTTCTGCCTCTGCCACCCCTGGGACAGCAAGACCAAGCCTTCCTCTTCCTCCTTCTCAGTGCGAAGATGATGATGAGGATGAACTTTTATGATGCTCCACTTCTATTTAATGAATAGTAAATATATTTTTTCTTCCTTATGATTTTCTAATATTTTCTTTTCTCTAGCTTCCTTTATTGTAGGAATATAGTAGATAATACATATAACATACAAAATGTGTGTTAAATCAACTGTATGTTATTGGTATGGCTTCTGGTCAACAGCAGACTATTAGTAAAGTTATGGGGAGTCAAAAGTTGTATGTGGCCAGGTGTGTTGGTTCACACCTGTAATTCCAGTATTCTGGGAGGCTGAAGCAGGTGGATCACCTAAGATTAGAAGTTCAAGACCAGCCTAGCCAATGTGGTGAAACCCTGTCTCTAGTAAAAATACAAAAATTAGCTGGGCGTGGTGGTGCGCACCTGTAATCCCAGCTACTTGGGAGGCTGAGGCATGTTTGGAGGCTGCAGTGAGCTGAGATAATGCCACTGCACTCCAGCCTGGGCAACAGAGTGAGACTCTGTCTCAAAAAAAAAAAAAAAAAATCTTGTACTCTACTCTAGGCCCTACTGAATTATGTTCTCCATTAATATAGATAACAATTAAGAAATGATTTCTTAAAATTCAGACTAGTATTATCTCTCCCCAAATAAAAAAATGGAGAAGAAATTTCCAACTCAATTTAATGATCTAGAGGCCTTGGGTCACTGCTTCTCATTGTATAAGAAATTTACCATAATTCTCTGGAGAATATCAGCCTCCTCTTTATCTTTAGCTGATTGGAGCACATGTAAAGACTAGTGCTTTAGGAGGATAGGGGAAAGGAAAGGTTCCTATTTTGCCAGAGGCAATTCAGTAACTCATGCAAGGAATGGAGGTAAAAGACTAGTCCAAGAGAAAGAGGGGAATAATGACAAGGAAAGGAATCAGTGTTGATTAAAAAGGAAGCTGGGGCCGGGCATGGTGGCTAGCGCCTGTAATCCCAGCACTTTGGGAGGCTGAGGTGGGAGGACTGCTTGAATCTAGGAGTTTGAGACCAGCCTGGGCAACATGGAGAGACTCCGTCTCTTTTAAAATTTTAAAATAAAAAACAAAGGAAGCTGGCCACGTACAGTGGCTCATGACCAGCCTGGGCAGCATAGTGAGATTCTGTCTCTACTATTATTTATAATAAAAATTCTAAAAATTAAAAAAAATAAAAATAAAAAGGAAGCTATGTCATTTCCCCAAGGGAGAAAGCAGCACAACTCAGGCAAGGGAGCTGCTGCTTTACCATCTTCAAGACTGGCTTTGGTGGGGTTACAGAAGGCTAGGCAGGCATAGCTTCCAACAAGAAAACTCAAATGAAAGCTTTTGTTGTTGGCCAAGCTTTACTGTAGCATATGGCCACGAAATGTTTGGACATGTGGCAGTAACTGATGAAGCAGGTGGTGACATCAGGAAAAGAGGGGCCAGGCAAAGGGTATAATTCTAGAAACCAATCTCAGGTGCTGTCACCTATCCAGTGCAGATGATATGAAAACTGGGGACTACTCAGTTTCCAAAGAATGTTTTTAAAACTGAGGCCTCCTTGAGAAGATAAATGGGTAACTAAATGGGACCCCTCTGGCTTTTTTAGGATTTTAGTTTCTTTGTGATAAAAAAGGGATTTAATTGGTAATGAGGTGTTTATTGGTGTGTGTCTTGTTTTTTGTTTGTTTGTTTTTTCATTTTTTTTTTTCTTCTTTTTTTTTTTTTTTGAGACAGAGTTTCACTCTTGTTACCCAGGCTGGAGTGCAATGGCGCGATCTCGGCTCACCGCAACCTCCGCCTCCTAGGTTCAGGCAATTCTCCTGCCTCAGCCTCCTGAGTAGCTGGGATTACAGGCACGTGCCACCATGCCCAGCTAATTTTTTGTATTTTTAGTAGAGACGGGGTTTCACCATGTTGACCAGGATGGTCTCGATCTCTTGACCTCGTGATCCACCCGCCTCGGCCTCCCAAAGTGCTGGGATTACAGGCTTGAGCCACTGCGCCCAGCCCCATTTTTTTTTTTTGAGACAGAGTCTCACTCTATCGCCCAGACTGATCTTGGCTCACTGCAACCTCCGCCTCCTGAGTTCAAGTGATTCTCCTGCCTCATCCTCCCAAGTAGCCGGGACTATAGGCATGTGCTACCATGCCTAATTTTTTGTATTTTTAGTACAGACAGAGTTTTGCCATGTTGGCCAGGCTGGTCTCAAACTCCTGACTTCAGGAGATCCACCTGCTTCAGCTTCCCAAAGTGCTGGGATTACAGGCATGAGCCACCTCGCCTAATCTATTTTTTATTGAGGTATCTTTTTTTTTAGAGATGGGGTTTCACCATGTTGGTCAGGCTGGTCTTGAACTCCTGACCTCCGGTGATCCACCCACCTCGGCCTCCCAAAATGCTGGGATTACAGGCGTGAGCCACCATGCCCAGCCTATTGAGGTATCTTAATACTGTAACATCACATTTCATTAATATATTATGGTTTTTGTTGTAAAATCTTAACAGGTAAGTTATTATTTTTTAAGACTTAATAGATGAGAAAGAGACTAGGGGAGCCTCTTTTGTTTAGTGTGTGGCTTGAAGTAAGGCTCTGTCACATTTTAGAGGATTCTGCAGATATACTAAACTATGCATGACTCACATATGAAAAAAATGGGGACAGGCATGGTGGCTTGTGCCTGGAATCCCAAACTTTGGGAGTCTGAGTCGGGTGGATCACCTGTGGTCAGGAGTTCGAGACCAGCTTGACCAACATGGTGAAATCCTGTCTCTACTAAAAATACAAAAAATTAGCTGGGCATGGTGGTTGGCGCCTGTAATCCCGGCTATTTGGGAGGCTGAGACAAGAGAATTGCTTGAACCCTTGAGGCAGAGGTTGCAGTAAGCTGAGATTGTCTCATTGCACTCCAACCGGGGCAACAAGAGTGAAACTCCATCTCAAAAAACAAAAAAGGGAGGTCGCTGCAACAGTTCTGCATTACTTAGTCTGTTTGCATGAAAGTCTTAACACAAGGGTGAATAAAGAATGGTGTGTTTTTGCTATTAAGTGATGGTCTCAGTCAAAATAAAAATAAATAAATAATAAAAAGAATGGTACGGTTTGCTGCAGTCAAACTGCCAACAAGAACCAAAGTATGCTGGAAGAAACCTAGAAAGTTGAAGTCCAGCCGGGCGCAGTGGCTCACGCCTGTAATCCCAGCACTTTGGGAGGCCGAGGCGGGTGGATCACGAGGTCAAGAGATCGAGACCATCCTGGTCAACATGGTGAAACCCCGTCTCTACTAAAAATACAAAAACATTAGCTGGGCATGGTGGCGCATGCCTGTAATCCCAGCTACTCAGGAGGCTGAGGCAGGAGAATTGCCTGAACCCAGGAGGCGGAGGTTGCGGTGAGCCAAGGTCTTACCACTGCACTCCAGCCTGGGTAACAAGATTGAACCTCCGACTCAAAAAAAAAAAAAAAAAAGAAAGTTGAAGTCCATTCTTCTCTAATTTTCTGCTCCTTGAAAAATAGATAGGACATAAAGAGTAAGAGTAACACATGTAGTTTCCCCATCTAACGGCCCAACTGACCTGTGGCTGGGCAGGGGATGGGGCATCAGGGTGTTGGATGAGGATCTGGCTCTGGTCTGGGCGGGTTGTCACCATGGTGCTGGCAGTTCCCACCACCATTCCACAACCACCATTGATTGAGGAGACTTGGTGAGTTAGGGTGGCTTTTAGTCTCTGTGGGCAAAGATTAGAAAAAAACGCTTGTTACGGATGAGATTCTATCAGGAATGAGGAGAGTGGCCTTAGATTTTATTATTGACCTTATAGATAGGTAAAATTTCCACTCTAATTCTCTCTTAACAGAGGAATTAAGGGAAAATGACAGGCAGAGAAAATGTGCACCTGGATCCTTAAAATGTCTAATCTGTTCCCTGGCTATCATCCTGGGCACAGTTGGGGGCTGGGGGTTGTTAAAGCAATAGTGTCCAGATGAAAGCTCTCTCCTGGAGCCTGGCCAGATGCTGGTTACGCAGCTATCCACCTCTTGGCCAGCTCCCCTGCCCACTCACCCACCCTCCATCTGTTACCCTAAAACTAAAATGGCAAGTGTTCCATTCCAAACAATCTGTGCTGCCTCTTTTCACTGCCCATGGTCTATGTACCAGGCTCTAAAGGTGGGGAGAGGAGATGGGAGCTATGAATCAGAGTCTTTTCTTTTCCAGACCCCACGGCATGGAGTCCTTAGCTTTGCAAGCCCCAGAAGGTTCCTTTGTTTGGCTCACTTGAAAGACCTAGGCTGATACCACCTACTTCTTTCAGAAAGGCCAATATTGCCCCAGGCTGGGATATACTCACCATCTTGGCTTCTGATGGTATAGGGTGGCCAGAGGGAGAAATGGAGCCACTGCTGTTAACTGGTGGGCCAGGGATACCAGGAATGTTGGGCACCATGGACACAGGTCTGGCCAGCTGGATCAAGAGAAGGAAAAAAACCAGAAGGGAACATAATACTATTGGTGGGGCAACAGTTTCCCTAAAATGAGGATTGAGATTGGCATGTCAGGGCCTGTTCTGTGCAATGTGCCCATGGGGCATGCAGGGACAGCCTAGGAAATACCTTTCCCCATGGAGCACCACAAAGTAGGGAATCTAGTCCTTCAGTGTTGGGGCAATTTCTGTGGGAAGGGTTGGGGCTGTATCTTGAGGAAAATGTTGGGCAATTTGAGAGGTGCTACGTGCCAAGTGAAAGCAACTAATCAGTAAGCTGGCAAGATCAATTCCTAGACCAGGAGCCAATTGTCCAGATGAGTCTTTATCTAGTGTTCCACAGTGCTGGATTGGCAGAGGTTAGTGAAGAGTTTAGGCAGGCTGCCATGCTCAACTAATACAGATCAGAGCCCACATTTCCCTGGGGCTCATGTGTGTTTTATGACCATTCAGGTGGAAGGGAAGGATTACCACGTTGGTAGGGTTGGCTGCCCCAACTACAGAGCTCACCGATATAACAGACGGCATCTGTACTGGAGGCCCTGGCAGCACAGGCATGGTCTGTCCATTAGCAAGATGCATGACAAGAGGGAGGGAGCCAGTGGGAGACCTAGAGGAGACATGAAGTGAAATGCTCGTAACACAGACCTTTTGTCCATGGATCTTTCTCCTATAATTACAGAAGATTTTCCAGTCTTCGTTAGTTAGGGAAGGTATAGGGCAGCATGGTAAAAACCTTGACACCCTTATGAAGGTGGGAAGGCAGAGAATCCTACTTAGCTTACCTTTTAGAGAAAAATGGCAAAATCTTTATAGCTTGCAAATTAAGCAAATTTAAATAGTAGGAAGCTAATCCTATTAAAGGGTTTAGAACAATTAAACATTCCTACCACTGGCTTGCCTTGGGAAAGGGGGAGTTGGATCAAAGTCATCATTTTGCAAAGCTGAATCAGGTCACATGATGGCCAAATCTGAATGTTTCTCTTGTTCCTTTCCATGGTTTGCTCTACCCTGCCCAAAAAAAGAAGCTGTCCCTTTTTATTTTTCCTAGTTGGTCCAGAGAACAATAAGCTCTAAGAATCTGAATCCTGACAACAGCCTCTTAACCCATGGGTACCGTGCCAGTAGTGAAGACAGACAAAATTAGAGACAGCAAACACCAAGAACCCTAACTGGGACTGAGGAGACCTAACGGGTTTCAGTGTTTCATTCAGTAGTGCCCCAACAGACTTTATAGGGTGTAGCTTCCACATTGTAATGAATTTCTAATGCTTTAAGGGTTCCTCTTTTTAGATTGAAGAAGTTATTAAACCCTAAAATTAAGAAAGTATTATCCCCAAATAGATATTTGCTTGTCTATTAAAAAGGTAAAAAAGATTCTGTTTGTGGGGGAGAAATTTATTTTGAGAGATAATCTCAGTGGCTTATTTTCCTTGGGTATTGAAAAACGGTCCCAGTTTTATCAAACAGTTTTGTGTAATGGAAAGAAATGTAGCCTTCACTATTTCTCCCTGCTCTCTGTACTTACCCCATTTGCCTGTTGGAGGGTGGAGCCTGTGTGATGACAGAGGTTGGGGAGGGAAGGGTTGGATGAAGTGGATCATAGCCCAAGTGGAGAGGCAGGGAGCCAGGACGTACAATGGTGGGCGTGGGGGTAGAGATCACAACAGGCTTTGGGGCAACCTCCTGGGGAGAAGAGACCAACAGATCACAAAATGCTTTAAGGTGTGCTTATAGGGAAATACATAGATGGTAAAATCTAGTACAAATTTATTGGAAAGAGCATTAGAGCCACTCATGTAAATTGTGACCGGATTCCATCAGGATCAGGGACCCATAATTCACTCACCCATTCAGGAGGAATGGTGCATTAAGATCTCTTGGCCATCTCCCCTTTCAGGGACAATGGCTGCATAAAGAAGACGACAGTTGGAGTATCACTTGAAATCTTTGAAGCAGCACTGGTAGTACCATATAAATTCTAGAGACTTGTAATTTTTCACAATCTAGATACTCTCATTCTAAACTTGATGCCAACTGTCCTCTGAACTTGAATGGGAAAGGCAGGTATACTGGTGATAAGGCAACCAATATCTCCAATACACCTCTTTAAAAAGGGCTATGGAAGTTTGGATAATGATCATACTGTAATAAAACAAACTGCTCCCATGTTAACTTCTTAAGATCTTAGACTGCCAGTGGTCATAATGGCCTTGAGAGCATCTCCAGACAGTCTCTAGGACTTTGTTGCTGATGAAAAGGGGAAGAGAGGCCAGGCGTGGTGGCTCATGCCTGTAATCCCAGCACTTTGGGAGGCCGAGGCGGGCGGATCAAGAGGTCAAGAGATCGAGACCATCCTGGCCAACCTGGTGAAACCCCGTCTCTACTAAAAAATACAAAAATTAGCTGGGCATGGTGGCAGGTGCCTGTAGTCCCAGCTTCTTGGGAGGCTGAGGCAGAATTGCTTGAACCAGGGAGGCAGAGGTTGCAGTTAGCTGAAACCGCGCCACTGCACTCCAGCGTGGCACCTGGCAAAAGAGCAAGACTCTGTCTCCAGAAAAAAAGAAGGTGGGGGAAAGAGAGAGGTGGAGATTATCAAGCCAAATTTGGAGGGAAGTAAGATGAGGTATAGATGCTGTCTATCCATAGTGGATGTTAAAATTAATAACCACTGGTAGAGCAGTAGAAACTGAATGGAGGCCTGAGGGGTTTCTGAGGTTCTCATAAAATGTTTTTGATCTAGGTGCTGGTTATACAGGCTATTAACTTCATAAAAATTCAGTAAGTTATGTAATTACCATTTATGCACTTTTCTGTACATGTACTATATTTCAATAAATGTATTAAAATAGTACTTCATGAAAGGTTTCCTTTAAAAATAATAATAATCAGACTCCTAGTAGATACTTCCTTTAAATCACTTCCCTCTAGGATGACATTTTTTTTCTAAACTGTTTGATGTCCAATTTATGAATTATGTGAATTTTTCTTTTTCACTTATTAATTGAAGTATAACATACAGTGATGTGCATTAAAGTCATGACAACAAAATGACTTTTAGGCTGGGTGCAGGGCTCTCGTCTGTAATCCCAGCACTTTGGGAGGCTGGAGCATGAGAATTGCTTGAGCGTGGGAGGCAGAGGTTGCAGTGATCTGAGATTGCACCACTGCACTCCAGCCTGGGCATCAGAGTGAGACTCTGTCTCAAAAGAAAAAAACAAAAACAAAATGACTTGTCACAGATGTTAAATCAGGATACAGACCATTTCGCACACCCCAGAAAGTTCTATGTCCCTTCCCAATCCACACCACTCCTTCACAGGAGGTAAACGCTATCCTGAGTTCTCTCATCAGCAAATAGTTTTGCCTCTTGAATTACACAAGTATGTACTTTTGTGTCTGACTTTTTTGTTGTTTAATATGTTTGTGGGATTCATTCACATTGCTGTGTAATTATCAGTTCACTTCCCTTTTTTCTTTTTTTTTTTTGGGACAGAGTCTCACTCTGTCACCCAGGCTGGAGTGCAGTGGCGTGATCTTGGCGCACTGCAACCTCTGTCTCTTGCGTTCAAGCAATTCTCCTATCTCAGCCTCCTGAGTAGCTGGGATTACAGGAACACACCACCACACCTGGCTAATTTTTGTATTTTTGGTAGAGACAGGGTTTTACCATGTTGGCCAGGCTGGTCTCAAACTCCTGGCCTCAAGTGATCTGACCACCTTGGCCTCCCAAAGAGCTGAGATTATAGGCATGAGCCACTGTGCTCGGCTGATTTTTGGCTATTAAGAATACAATTGCTGGCCAGGTGTGGTGGCTCACTCCTGTAATCCCAGCACTTTGGGAGGCTGAGGCAGGAGAATCACCTGAGGTCAGGAATTTGAGACCAGCCTGACAAATGTGATAAAACCCCATCTCTACTAAAAGTACAAAAATTAACTGGGTGTGCCTGTAGTCCTAGCTACTCAGGAGGCTGAAGCAGGAGGATTGCTTGAACCCAGGAGGCAGAGGTTGCAGTGAGCCGAGATTGCACCATTGCACACCAGCCTGGGCGACAGAGCGAGAGTCCATCTCAAAAAAAAAGAAAAAGAAGACTAAAGTTGCTATGAACATTCTAACATACTTCTTTTGGTAGACATATGCACTAATTTCTCTTCCATATAGACTTAGAAGTGGAATTGCTCAGAAAGAGAATAGGTATAATTTATATAAATCTTCTAAATAGTTAACTTTCCTTTAAATACAATCAGTCCTCCTATAGCACATACTTTACTGTTTTTATTTTTATTTATTTATTTTTTCTTTGCCGTCACCTCCTTCCGCCTTTTTTTTTTTTTTCTTTTTTTGAGACAGGGAGGGGCTCATTCTGTCGCCCAGGCTGGGGTGCACTGGAGCAATCACAGCTCACTGCAGCCTTGAGCTCCGGGGGCTTAAGCGATCCTCCTACCTCAGCCTGTCGAGTAGCTGGAACTACAGGCGTGCTCCACCATGCCCAGCTAATTTTTGTATTTTAAGGGGAGATGGGGTTTCTCCACATTGTCCAGGCTGGTCTCGAATTTCTGGGCTCAAGTGATTCTCCCATCTTGGCCTCCTGAGTAGTTAGGACACACTATTTATATAATTAATAAATCAAAACTTTATCAATTAACATTTGAGATGACCCTTAGTAGAGAATTTTACCTTCTCCTTCAGTGGTGGGGAACAAGGGCTAGAGGCAGGGCTATCAGGTGGGGATGAGTCTACCTCCACTGGCTCTTCTTCTTTGATTTTGATGTCTGGTGTGGAAGGTAGAGACATGTCAAGGGGCCCAGCAGCAGCCTGTTGTGAAAGAAAAATGAACAGAGTTTAACCCTATGATTCCTTTCAGGTTGAATCTATATCTTCCCAGTTCCAAGATAAGGGAATGTGCTTCTAAGAAGTTCAGCTCTTGGTCAAAGCACTGAACTGCATGTCAAAGAAATTTGGGCCCCTTATGTTTTATGTACAACTCTGGCCAAATCATTTTATCAGTAATTCTCAGGACTTCTGTCCCTAACTATAAGATGAAGATAATACCTGCTTCACCAAAGGTAAACAAATATTTATAAAGACCTGAAAAAAAAAGATGTCATTTAAATCCATGCAAATATTATAGTATTTTTCAGGAAATCAAAATGATTCCTGAATCTGCTGGCCACTGGAGAGCTGTGAACTCTTTCTCTGTCAACAAGGATGACTAGATTACACAATTACTAAAAGCAAACAAAGACAAACTGGCTATTCGAGTACTGCAAAGAAGATAGGAAAGGTATTTCCTGGGGAACTCACCATGCTTGATGGTGATCTCACCCCAAAACCTAGTGCTGGAGGCTAGATACACCAGGTAGATAGGGTTTTGGGGTAACAAAGAAAAGAAAGGCTAATCATCTGATTGGTGAAATAAATGAGAACTTGGTCTTAGGAGCAAGACTGGAGAAACCCAGAAAGTAAAGAGAGTACTTTCCTGGCAATGATGCCACCACCTCACAGAACTGTGGAGCTGGAAATGGCCTTGCAGGGAACAATAAACCATCTGAGATAGCGGCCTTGACACCGCACCAGGGCAGGACAGGAGGGTTGGCATTGCAGTTCAGTTTCATGATAAAGTGCATCCTTTGTTCTATCCATCCCGTATCCCAGGCTTCTTGGTGAAGCAACTGCTTGTTTCCAGCTCTTCCCTTGCTATCTTAACCCTTAGAAACCTTGATAGCTAGCTGAGGAAATTAAAGATAATCTGGTATCTACTACATTAGAGAAGGTAGTAATAGTTCTTTTTCCCCAATCTGATGAGGGTGAGCAACAGCAAAGGTGGCTTCATTTCTGCCTCATTTTTTCTACACTGCTAAGATGTCAGGTCCAATTTAGCTAATTCTGAGATCTCTTAAGTCAGAGATTATTGGGAAGGAGAAGCTTCTACGTAAATACAACCATAGATTTGAAATCCTCTAGGGCATCTCCTAGAAGAGCTGTGGTTCAGGAAAGTTCCATGCTCATTAAACACTCCTGGAGACAATCTGTGCTTCTCACCAAGGAGAAGTAAAGATCACTCCTGTACAGGCAGAAGGAAACACCAAGGAATGCCCAGTGAGGAAACGGCTGACTAATTATGAACTAGTCTCCCAGAAGTGTCCACTGAGCTAAAATGTCAATGAAAAAGACTTGAAGCTTTTTATGGGGGGCTAATTTTCTTGAATTTGCCAATAATTAATTGGGTATAAAATCCCACATAGGCCAAGTGTGGTGGCTCATGCCTGTAATTTCAACACTTTGGGAGGCCAAGGTGGGAGGATCACCTGAAGCCAGAAATTCTAGACCAGCCTGGGAAACATACCAAAACCTTTCTTGGCCAGGCGTAGTGGCTCATGCCTGTAATCTCAGCACTTTGGGAGGTTGAGGTGGGAGGATTGCTTGAGCCAGCGAGTTTGCTTGAGACCAGCCTGGGCAACACAGTAAGACCCTGTCTCTATGAAAATAAATTAGCCAGGCATGGTGGTATGTGCCTGTAGTCCCAGTTACTTGGGAGGCTGAGGTGGAAGAACTGCTTAAGCTCAGGAGGTGGAGACTGCAGTGAGCCATGATTCCACCACTGCACTCTAGCCTGGCAGACAGAGCAAGACCATGTCAATGAATGAATGAATAAAAATGAATGATGAGAAGACTGGCTAGTTCTGCCATTTGAAAGTGGAACTATAAGACCAGGTGTGGTGGCTCACGCTTGTAATCCCCGCACTTTGAGAAGCTGAGGCTGGTGGATCGCTTGAGCCCTGGAGTTCAAGACCAGTGTGGGCAACATGGCAAAACCCTGTCTCTCTTAAAAAAAACCACAAAATTTAGCTAGGTGTGGTGGCTCATGCCTGTAATCCCAGCACTTTAGGAGGTTGAGGCAGGCAGACCATGAGGTCAGGAGTTCGAGACCAGCCTGGCCAGCATGATGAAACCCTGTCTCTACTAAAAATACAAAAATTAGCTGGGCATGGTGGCATGCACCTGTAGTCCCAGCTACTTGGGAGGCTGAGGCAGGAGAATTGCTTGAACTCAAGAGGCGGAGGTTGCAGTGAGCCGAGATCGTGCCACTGCACTTCACCCTTGGGCAACAGAGTGAGACTGCCTCAAAAAAAAAAAAAAAAAAAAAAAAAAAAAAGTAGAACTACAAATATATGCCACTGAATTTCCCTGCTTTATTAATTTATTTAAAGACAAGGTCTGGGCCAGGCACGGTAGCTCATGCCTGTGATCCCAGCACTTTGGGAGGCTGAGGTAGACAGATTGCTTGAGCTCAGGACTTTGAAACTACCCTGGACAACACGGCAAAACCCTATCTCTACTAAACACACAAAAAAATTAGCTGGGTGTGGTGGCATGCACCTGTAATCCTGGGTACTCGGGAGGCTGAGACAGAATTGCTTAAACCTGGGAGGTGGAGGTTGCAGTGAGCTAAGATTGTGCCACTGCACACCAGCCGGGGTGACAGAGCAAAACTCTGTCTCAAAAAAATAATAAAATAAAATAAAGACAGGGTATTGTTCCATTGCCAAGGCTGTAGTGCAGTGGTTTGATCATAGCTAACTGCAGCCTTGACCTCCTAGGCTCAAGTGATCTCCTGCCTTGGCCTCCTGAGTAGCTGGGACCACAAAAGTGTGCTACCACACTCAGCTGATTTTTAAATTTTTTTGTAGAGATAGGTCTCACCATGCTGCCCAGGCTGGTCTCAAACTCCTGAGTTCCAGCAATCCTCCTGTTGTGGCCTCCCTAAACACTGGGATTACAGGTGTGAACCACCATGCCCCATGCAGGCCTCATTCTGTTAGTTTGAGGGAAACAGCATAAAAAGGAACTCATAAAAATCTATGGAACTTGGAAATAACTCCAGTGATAAAGATACTATCTTGCTTTCTTACCACTTAAACTGGATGGAAAATTCATGTATAACTACCTTGATTTACCGGCTACTCCCTCTTAGAAGGAAAGAGCTTCCATGGAAATTTTTTCTTAAATATAGGGAAAAACAGAAGCAGTTCCAGCTATTCTATATTCTGATAGGATCCCATGCCTCACTATACCATACAATTTAAAGGTTAATGTGTTAATATATATGTTTTGGGATAGAGATATTGGAATCTTTTATGATTCCAGAAAATCAGGAACACAGACTTGATGTTAAAAATAGTGACCAATAGCCTAGAATTCTAATTCTAAAGTAAAATTTTATATTTGCATTTTTATTTTCCCCCCAAGTCCCTTATCCATGCAAACTATCTTCCTTTGACTCTGCTTCTTCAGGTATTTCCTCTGGTCTTCTAAACTAAGGGATCTTCTAGGGATCCAGATTATATAAAGGCTCAGGATTAGAGAATCACAGCATCTCAGAATTAGAAGGGATTCCTCTACAATATCTGTACTAAGTGGCCTACATATAATTGAACGTATTTTGTATTCAATTATAGGTAGGCCACTTAGTAGAGATATTACAGATCACCCAGTGATCCTACTTCTACCTTTGTGCCACATAGAATAAATGTAATCCCTCTTTTACTTAAATACTCTTGAAGACAGATTTGTTTACACTAAATCTCTTTTCTAACCAAAATTTCCTCAGTTTTCTTTTTTTTGAGACAAAGTCTCACTCTGTCGCCCAGGCTGGAGTGTAGTGGGGCGATCTCGGCTCACTGCAACCTCTGCCTTCCAGGTTCAAGCAATTCTCCTGCCTCAGCCTCCTGAGTAGCTGGGATTACAGGTGCATGCCACCACACCCAGCTAATTTTTGTATTGTTAATAGAGACCGGGTTTCACCATGTTGGTCAGGCTGGTCTTGAACTCCTGACCTCGTGACCCACCGCACCCAGCCTGGCCGCCCACCCCTAATTTTTTTTTCTTCTCTCTGGCTCCCTCTCTCCGACTTTTTTTTTTTTTAAAGAGATAGGGTCTCACTCTGTCGCCCAGGCTGGAGCACAGTGGTACGATCATAGGTCACTGCAGCCTTGAACTCCTGGGTTCAAGCAATCTTTCCACTTCAGCCTCCCAAGTAGCTAGGACTACAGGCATGCACCACCATGCATGGCTAATTTTTAAAACTTTCTTTGTACAGATGGGGGTCCTGCTATGTTGCCCAGGCTGGTCTTGAACTCCTGTAATCCTCCCACCTTGGCATCCCAAAGTGCTGGGATTACAGGCATGAGCCAATGTGCTTGGCCACTTGATTTCTTTAAAAGTTCCTGAAGTGACATAGTTTCTAGTTCTTTCACCATCCTGTTTGATTTACTTTGAAAGACAGTAAGAACATCCTTTTTATCTTTAATGCTTTGAATAATAACAGAAAGCTACTTAAAGGCAAAAACCACATATATTAAAACAAAGAAGAATGGAAATTTGATAAATGTTTATTGACTTGCTGATTCAAAAAAATAGTGCAGCTGAGAAGTCTGATCAGCTCAGAAAAGAGTGGGATTTGGCAACAAATATGTTATCTAACAAAATCTGAGTAATTTATAACCTTTTAACATCTTCAACATATTTGTAATATAAATAATTTTTATAAAACAGATTATTAATCTAATACTCCCCTGGAAGAACAAGAGGACTAATTTTCGGTGAAGACAGACTTGTGCTGATCATCATCTGGAACTCCTAAAGACCTGAATGGCTGACTGGGATTAGTGACTGCTATCTGGCTTGACTGTACTAAGCCCATGATTTTGTGTTTTAACCAATTAAGCAAATTATCCCAAAGCACAGCAAAAATAGCCTAGGTCTGAATACCACCAGTTTTTTGCCAACAGTCCTGCTTCTTGCCTTTTTCTCATCCTCATCTGCAGCTTTCTTGAATTCATGTTCAAAGGAGCTAGCTAGTTCATTGAAGAGTCCCACTTCCTCACAGTTCTTCAGGAATCTAGTTGGAGTAGGAGTTTGATCTGTAAACATGAAAGAAAAGGAAACTTTTAGTTTTGATCTGAAATTAAAACTTGATATTACGTAGTATATAGAGAATGCATTTGTACTTTTGGATTTGCAGATAGAGTCTCTGTGTTAGGGCAGATTTGCTTTAATAGAGCTCTAGTAGGCAAAGGCTGGTGCTAGGCCACCAGAGGGTGTCTGTGTTGTGTTGCCTCAAAGCCAGCAAGGGGAAGACAGAACAGTATTTTGTTGTGTGACTATCCATGTACCTACTTTTCTCTCAGTGCTAGTTTTACCTCCTTTACCTCCAACCAAACCAAACCAAACCACCCATGCAGGTGGCACAGTTTTGTGAAACCCCTACATCTGAAAACCAAGTACAGTTAAGCAATGTTTTCTTTTGTAAACTCACTCCCTGCTAAGTCTGAAGTGAGCAGAAAAAGCAGATGGATGTTAAAATCTGATGAGAAGAAACTGAGGATCAGATGGTTGAGTTTGCTGACTAAAGCTACCAAGTAAGAAATAGTGCCTGTCTTTCAGTGGTTGCTGAGGTAATGGTCTGTTACCTTCTGAAGGATTCCAGGCAAATCTAGGGGCTGAGGAGTAAGACAGCAAGATCATGAGCTAGAAATGGAAACTGCAAACAGTGGAGCTCATTTCATAGAGACCTAGGCCCAGAGCGAGTTCTGGAAACCAGAATATTTCGATTTTGCCAGCCAAAACATCCCCACAGGGGCTGCATGAATCTCTCCTCAACATAGTGCCTCTGCCCTTGGGAAGAGAAAGGCTCTTGGTAACTCATGGGAACTTTTTAAGCAACTTCAATTTGAGATTTGAGCTTCTCCCTCCCAATGCTGCTTTTTTAGAGCTAAATCTTGTTCACAGATCCTAACTCTATTACAATGGCCTTCCTTGGCATGCTACTTTAGGGATTCATCTCATACCCCAAACCACTAGAATGAATGACAGAAATAGAGAACAATTTTTTTGTGGGGGATGGATTCTTGCTCTGTCACCCAGGCTGGAGTGCAGTGTCGTGATCTCAGCTCACTGCAACCTCCACCTCCTGGGTTCAAGCAATTCTCCTGCCTCAGGCTCCCAATAATACCTGGGATTACAGGTATGTGCCATCACGCCTGGATAATTTTTGTATTTTTAGTAGAGACAGGGTTTCACCATATTGGTCAGGCTGGTCTTGAACACCTGACCTCGTGATCTGCCCATCTCAGCCTCCCAAAGTGCTGGAATTACAGGCATGAGCCACCGCGCCCAGCTGAGAACAATGTTTAAATGATATTTTAAGGAGTGAGACTTGGAGTTAAAATCACGCCTTCTTGGCCAGGCGCGGTGGCTCATGCCTATAATCCCAGCACTTTTGGAGGCTGAGATGGGAGTATCACTTGAGGTCAGGAGTTTGAGACCGGCCTGGCCAACATGGTAAAACTCTGTCTCTACAAAAAATAAAAAAATTAGGTGGGCATGGTGGCAGGCGCCTGTAGTCCCTGCTACGTGGGAGAGTGAGGCAGGAGAATCCCTTGAAGTCAGGAGGCAGAGGTTGCAGTGAGCAGAGATCGTTGCCACTGCACTCCAGCCTGGGTGACAAAGTCAGACTCTGTTTAAAAAAAAAAAAAAAAAAAAAAAAAATCACTCCTAGCATGATCAATTGAAAATAGTCCAGTGGGATTTTCCATGGAAACAGCACAATTTTTATAAAAACACTTTAAACAAAACCTCTTCTGAAACAGAGTGTTTGGAAAAGTTACCACTACTTCTCAAAATAGTTTTAAAAGGTTCTCTGGCAGCTTTGGTTGGCTAACGATAAAGCCACTTTCCCTCCATCCTTGGGTGAGTAGAAGTAACATCATCCTTATGCTTAGAGAGTACTTTAGTAAGGGCATACACAGAATCACAACTCAAGTGGAACAGGAGGGGGCAGCTAAGGGCATGGCTATGACAGAAAAGGGACTTTCAGGCCTCTGATATGAGGCTCAAACAAACCTCCCCTGCACCCTGCCCTTCAGGCCCATTTCACATTTTTTAAAGGCTCCCCTGTGTTAAACCTAATTCCTCACTTTGCAAGCGGGCTCTGACCTTCAAATGGCTCTGGTTTGTGAACAAACAGATTGAAAATCTATCAGAGAATCATGAATCTGCTCTAATGAATCCTAAAAAAAAAAAAAAAAAAATCAGTAAATTTTTTTTTTTTTTTTGAGACAGAATTTTACTCATCACCCAGGCTGGAGTGCAATGGCGTGATCTCGGCTCACCGCAATCTCCGCCTCCTGGGTTCAAGCAATTCTCCTGCATTAGCCTTCTGAGTAGCTGGGATGACAGGCATGTGCCACCACGCCCAGCTAATTTTATAGTTTTAGTAGAGACGGGGTTTCACTGTGTTGCCCAAGCTGATCTTGAACTCCTGAGCTCAAGGGATCCTTCTGCCTCGGCCTTGCAAAGTGCTGGGATTACAGGCCTTAGTCACTGCCCCCAGCCTAAGAGCCATGTCTTAAATCTGGACAATACTCCTATATTCCTATCCCTTTCCTCCACCAAACATGTACACAAGTGTATTCATGAAGCACCAAAACATATAGAAAGTATTCAGTAAAAACTTACTAATTTTTTTTGACCAGGTGCCGTGGCTCACACCTGTAATCCCAGCACTTTGGGAGGCCGAGGTGGATCACCTGAGGTCAGGAGTTCAAGACCAACCTGACCAACGTGGTAAAACCCTGTCTTTACTAAGAATACAGAAATTAGCCAGGCATAGTCGCGCATGCCTGTAATCCCAGCTACTCTGGACGCTGAGGCAGAAGAATTGCTTGAATCCAGGAGGCGGAGGTTGCAGTGAGTTGAGATTGTGCCATTGTACTCCAGCATGGGCAACAAGAGCAAAACTCCATTTCAAAAAAAAAAAAAAAAAAAAAAAAAAGCCAGGCACGATGGCTCACGCCTGTAATCCCAGCACTTTGGGAGGCTGAGGTGGGAGGATCACTTGAGGCCAGGAGTTTGAGACCAGCCTGGCCAACATGGTGAAATCCCGTCTCTATAAAAAAAAATAAAGAGAGAGAGAAAAAAGAAAACATGGCTCTTGGCTGTAGAGAATTAAGATATTTTTTCTTTTTCTTTTCTTTTTTTTTTTTTTAGATGATGTCTCGCTTTGTCACCCAGGCTGGAGTGCAGTGGTGTGATCTTGGCTCACTGCAACCTCTACCTCCCAGGTTCATGTGATTCTCCTGCCTCAGCTTTCCAAACAGCTGGGATTACAGGTGCATGCCACCAAGCCTGGCTAATTTTTTTTGTATTTTTAGTAGAGACAGGGTTTCACCATGTTGGCCAGGCTGGTCTCGAAATCCTGACCCTGTGATCCACCGGCCTTGTGATCCACTGGCCTCGGCTTCCCAAGGTGCTGGGATTACAGGTGTGAGCCACTATACCTAGCCTCTTTTTCTTCCTTTCTTTTTTTTTTGAGACAGGGTCTCACTTTGTCGCTCAGGCTGGAGTGCAGTGGCTCGATCTTGGCTCACTGCAGTCCCCGTCTCCTAGGCTCAAGTGATCCTCCCACCTCAGCCTCCCAAGTAGCTGGGACTACAGGTGTGCACCATCACCCTAACTAATTTCCGTAGTTTTTGTAGAGACAGGATTTCACTATGTTGCTCAGGCTGTTTTTTTGTTTTTGTTTTTGACACGGAGTCTTACTCTGTCACCCAGTCTGGATGCAGTGGTGCAATTTTGGCTCACTGCAACCTCCGACTCCCGGGTTCAAGCGATTCTCCTGCTCCAGCCTCCCTAATAGCTAGGATTACAGGTGCACACCACCCTGCCCGGCTAACTTTTGTATTTTTAGTAGACATGGGGTTTCACCATGTTGGTCAGGCTCGTCTTGAACTCCTGAACTCAAGTGATCTGCGTACCTCAGCCTCCCAAAGTGTTGGGATTACAGGTGTGAGCCACCACACTTGGCTGTTTTCTTGTTTTCTTTTAAAAGACAGTCTTGCTCTGTCATCCAGGCTAGAGTGCAGTGGCATGATCATAGCTCACTGAAACCTTGAACTCCCAGGCTCAAGCAATCTTTGTCTCAGCCTCCCAAGTTGTTAGGACTACAGGTGTGTACCACCATGCTCGGCTAATTGTATGTATGAAGGATGTATTTATTTTTAGATACAAGGTCTCACTCTGTCACCCACACTGGAGTGCAGTGTTGTGATCATAGCTATATATATATGTATATATGTATTTATATTTAAATACAGGGTCTTACTCTGTAGTCACCCAGGCTGGAGGCAGTGGCATCATCATAGCTCACTGCGGCCTTGAACTCCTCAACACAAGTGATCTCCTACCTCAGCCTCCTGAGTGGCTGGTGTACAGGCAAGTGGCACCATGTCTAGCTAATTTTTTTTTGTAGCGAGGGGGGTGCCTCATCATTTTGCCCAGGCTGGTCTTGGATTCCTGGCCTCAAGCGATCCTCCTGCCTCTGTTTCCTCAAATGCTGGGATTGGAGGCATGAGTCATTGTGCCTGGCCTGAGGCTAATTTTTAAAAAAATTTTGTTAAGATGGGTCTCATGTTGCCCAGGTGTGGCCTTGAACTCCTGGCCTCAAACAGTCCTCCTGCCTGTGCCTCTCAAAGCACTGGGATTACAAGTGTGCGCCACTATGTCACTAGGCCCCATAGATGTTTTCTTTTTTCTTCTTTATTCTTTTTTAGAGACAAGGTCTTGCTTTGTCACCCAGGCTGGAATGCAGTGGGGTGACTGTAGCTCACTGTAACCGTAAACTCCTGGGCTCAAGTGATTCTCCTGCCTCAGACTCCCAAGTAGCTGGGACTAAATGCATGTGCCACCACACCTGGTTAATTTTAAATTTTTTTGTAGAGATGGGGTCTTGCTATGTTGCCCAGGCTGGCCTCTAACTTCTGGGCTCAAGTGATCCTCCCACCTTGACCTCTCGAGTACTGGGATTACAGGTGTCAGTCAGAGTGCTCAGCTGATAATGCTTTCTAGTCGAGGAAATAAAACTAATATATGTAGAAAGCATCATAGTGTACAAAAATAAGTACTTGGCTGGGCATGGTGGCTCACACCTCCCAGAACTTTGGAAGGCTGAAGGGGGAGGGTTGCCTGAGGCCAGGAGTTCAAGACCCAACTTGAGGAACAAAGCTAGAACCCATCTTTACAAAAAATAAAATACTTAGCTGGGTATGGCGGTGCACATCTGTAGTCCCAGCTACTGGGGAGGGTGAGGTGGGAGGATGGCTTGAGCCCAAGAGTTTGAGGCTGCAGTGAGCTGTGATCACACCACTGCACTCCAGCCTGGGCAACAGAGCAAGTCTCCGTCTCCAAAAAATGCCCCCCAAAACAAGAAACAAATTAAAACTTGGGTGAATGCCATGGTGGTAGGTTATGAAGAGCCTGAAAATCCAGGCATAAACAGCCTTTGTCTTTTTTTGTTTGTTTGTTTTGAGACAGAGTTTCTCTTTTGTTGCCCAGACTGGAGGGCAATGGCACAATCTCAGCTCACTGCAACCTCCGCCTCCTGAGCTCAAGCAATTCTCCTGCCTCAACCTCCCAAGTATCTGAGGTTACAGGTGTGCACCACCATGCCTGGCTAATTTTGTATTTTGCATATGTTTTTTGAGATGGAGTCTTGGTCTGTTGCCCAGTCTGGAGTGCAGTGGTACAATCTCAGCTCACTGCAACCTCCGCCTCTCAGGTTTAAGCGATTCTCCTACCTCAGCCTCCCAAGGAGGGCAGGCTTGTCTTGAACTCCTTACCTCGTGATCCGCCCACCTCAACCTCCCAAGTGCTGGGATTACAGGCATGAACCACTGAGCCTGGCTAATTTTGTATTTTTAGTAGAGATGGGGTTTCCCCATGTTGGTCAGTCTGGTCTTGAACTCCTGACCTCTGGTGATCCACCTGCCTTGGCCTCCCTAAGTGTTGAGATTACAGGCGTGAGCCACTGTGTCTGGCCTTAAGTAGTCTTAAAGTAAGAGAAAAGGGCCCGGTGTGGTGGCTTAGGCTTGTAATCCCAGCACTTTAGGAGGCCAAAGAGGGTGGATCATTTGAGGTCAGGAGTTCAAGACCAGCCTGGCCAACATGGTGAAACCCCGTCTCTATTAAAAATACAAAAATTAGCTGGGTGGTAGTGGTGTGCACCTGTAATCCTAGCTACTCAGGAGGCTGAGGCAGGAGAATCACTTGAGCCTGAGAGGTGGAAGCTGCATGAGCCAAGATCATGCCACTGCACTTCAGTCTGGGCGACAGAATGAGACCCTGTCTCAAAATAAATAAATAAATAAATAAAAATAAATAAAGAGATAACAGGAAGATAATGATAGATTCTGACTAGAAGAGAAGAATTTAAGGAAGACCGGCTTTTCAATAGTATGTATACAACATGGATTAGAATGAGAGGCTAATCAAGGAGGCCAGCTAGGAGACTTTGGAGGAATCTAAGCATAAAGAATGTGATGGTAGGGACAACAGCAAGGAATAAAACAGAAAGAATCTGAAGAATAAAACAACCAAGATTTTAAGAATACTGATATTAATAAATAATAAAGGAGAAAGAGCTGGTTTAGAAGACATGGAGGTAAGTTCAGTCATCGACATAAAGATATGAATGACAGCCAAGTAAAAATGTTCACATAAGGGGTTGGAATACATGACATACCAGGTCTTAATTGGAGATGTAAGAATTACCAGTGTAGATATATGATAGCTGAAGTCACGTGCAACAAGATGAGCATTCCAGAACTGAGAGCAAAGAGTAACAGAAGAACACGTTTTCTCCTTGAGAGTATTCTGGAGCAACTTCCTTACCACCCCTGGAGACTTGGCGTAGACCCTTCCACCAATTTGGAATAATCTCTCCAAGTTTAAAACCTTGCCCCAAACGTACCTCTCAAATAAACTTCCTCTGATTAATTCTACTTAATATTAACTTGTTTAGTATTCATATAGTTTGTAGCATTCACTTATACTTGTCTGCAAATACTACGATTTTATGAATATATGTCCTGAATTAATTATGTCTTACTATATGTATACCCTATCCACTATTCCCTAAGATCTCCCCCAGCTTTTCCTTTTGTTTTTAGAGACAGAGTCTTGCTTTGTGGTCCAGACTGGAGTGCAGTAGCACGATAATAGCACACTGTAACCTCATACTCCTGGACTCAAGCAATCTTCCTACCTCAGCCTCCCAAGTAGCTAAGACTATAGGCATGCAGCTAATTTTTAAACATTTTTGTAGAGGTCTCCCTATGTTGCTCAGGCTGGTCTTGAACTTGCAGCCTCAAGTGATCCTCCTGCCTCGGCCTCCCAGAATGTTGGGATTACAGGCATGAGCCACCACACCTGATCTTCCCCCAGGTTTTCTTAAGGATCACTAATGACAATGTTCCCTTTTATGTCCTTTTCCTAAGGATTACAAATCTACAAGCTCCTAGCAAATGTGCCTGGTGTATATAGTAAATATGAAATAAATATTTGCTGAATTAATGAGGAATAGGAGGTCTGTAAGGGCAAGTGGCAAGTCCCTTTCATCATGTATAGAAGTATGACAAGGAAGTTCTGTCTCTCCTTCTCCATGTCTATGAAAGCATTTTGGCTAGTAATACTTACAGAAACTCTGTCTTATCTGAGTTATACAGTAATAACCACCAACTGAATACCCTAGAAATTAAATATTGAGTTAAGCTTGCCTAAATTGAGCTAAATCAGAACCGCTCATGGATCAAAAGAAAAAGCTCACTTTGGTTTGTATGTCTGTCTAGCTGAAAATGGTGCAGCAGAATTGCTGCCTGGTTTGAGAGCAGTTGCTAAGAGGGCTCCCTTGAGAATGGCATATGTAAGCAAGACAGTATCTACAACAACTGCTGAGAGGTTCCAGGTCACCCAAATTGGCTTAGAAAAGTCCCACTGACTAAATGTCTTGTTTGAGCTTTGGAAATGTTCCCTCAATGGTGTCTGGGTTCACAAGGGAAGTTGGATTTATGAACTGACAATCTGCCTGCTGGAGGAAAACTGACACCCAGTGGAAGAGAAGCAGTCAGGCTGGGTTGGCTTTTTTGCATTCTTTTGTTCACCCCTTCATTGTGGGTAGGGAAAAACGTCAAAGGCATCTTTTGTCTGTAAATCTTTCAAAGTCTTAATAAATAGAAAGTAAGAAGGTAATAGACCGAAAAAAGCTAAGATGAAACCTCAATACACCTACCCTCAAAAACCACAGAGCACAATCTTGTTATTAAAAACAGAGTAGAGGGTACAATAGAAACTTGGGAGCTTTTAGTGTTCCTTTTTCCTGATTAAATGCAGATCACATAAGGGCTCTTAATGGGAGAAGGGGAGTATAGTTCCCAGTACATCTGGTCCCTGGTATTAATCTTAACTGTCTGGTGATATCAAGGCACGTGGCTTTTGGGGCAGCAAATACCTGCAATGATGACTGAATCAGTTCGAGCTGGGCCAAATTTCAATGTCATCTCATGCTTGTGTTTATGAACTGCCAGGTGGTCCTCGTTTGTAAATCTCTGAAATGAAACAGAAATGGAGATGTGAAAAAACAAAAACAAAAACCCAATTCAGTGCCCTTTTAAAATGTCCTACCAAACATCCTGCAATGAGGTTGGTCCCTGGAAAGAACTGGAGAGGGAGAAAAAACTAGAAGAGGAGAAGACATGGAGAAAAAAAGGTGCTAGAAGGCAGGGAGAAGAGGAGAGGGGGAAGACCACACCACCAACTGCTCTGTAATATCAGGTCCAAACAACAGAAGTGGACAGATTGTTGGTGAAGTGGGGTCCAAGTAGGAGGCTCCAAATGAAAAAAACATTAAGGCACACTCGTATTGAATAAGGGGAAAACAATTTTTAATAATAGTAATAAAGGGAGAAGGGAAGGGCTGGGCACTCGTTGCCCATCACAAAAAAAGGAAATTGAGAATGAAGCTCTCCATGGTAGGGCTGAATTGGACTCTTTTATGAGGGGGCTAACAGGGAGATAAATTATGCAGGATTAGGAGAACCATTTAACTTCTTGGCCCCTACAGTGCTGCAGCAGGCGCCTGCATGGCTATTTGGCTCAGAGTTTTAATGAGCCAGGATGGAGCTGTAGAGGACCAAGGCCCAGTGGCCAGCAATAATGGCACATACCAGCCCCATCGGCCAAATGCTGTCTCCCCTCATCGGGCAGCCCGCCTGGGCTCCATCAGCCATAAAAAGGCCAGTACAATACTGATGACTATATAATGGTAGAATAAAAATGCCAGCAAAAAATATTTTTTTAAGGGTAGGGAGGAGCCTGTAGGCAGGATGAGGGAAGAGAAAGAGAGATATATGGAGATTTTATTTGTTTGGGATTTGGGTGAAAGGACAATGAAGAAAAGTGGGCTAAGTCTATCCAGTTTATGTCTAAGTAAAATAGGGTTACTGGACAATAATTTATGCTCCCATCCCTTCTTAAAAGGGGTAGAGTGAAGGGAACAGATGAACAGCAGTAATACAAAAGAATAATATTCTCAAAATCCCTTTGAGGCTCCTGGCCATATTCCTTCATTAAAACATGCCTGCAACACAGTAACAGCCTGGATGCTGCAGTTTTCCACAGCTCCTTCACAGTGAGGCACTGAAACATGATTTCTATTTTTCTTTTTGCTTCTAAAAATGGTGATTGGTTAGTCCCCTCTTTTTACTTTCTTCATCAGGTAATACTTCCCACCAAATCCTACAGCTTCTTTCCCACAGTTCTTGACTGCAAACCAAATACACAGGAGTTGGCCCCACCTCACTCCTGACCATCAGGAAAGCAACACGGAACTGTTTCTACTACTTTATTTTACCTGAAAGTAGCTATTCCCTGAATTTACAACTAAAGCCAGCTTAAGATCCAAAATCCTAGGCTGGGTGCGATGGCTCATGCCTGTAATTGCAGCACTTTGGGAGGCTGAGGTGGACAGATTGCTTGAGCCCAGGAGTTCAAGACCGACTGGGGATTGTTGCAAAACCCCATTTCTATACAAAAAAATTTTTATTTATATTTATTTATTTATTTACTTTTCAGACAGAGTCTTGCTCTGTTGCCCAAGCTGGAGTGCAGTGGTGTGATCTCAGCTCACTGCAACCTCTGCCACCCAGGTTCACACAATTCTCCTGTCTCAGCGTCCCGAGTAGCTGGGACTACAGGCACATGCCACCAGGTCTGGCTAATTTTTGTATTTTTAGAATAGAGACGGGGTTTCACCATATTGGTCAGGCTGGTCTTGAACGCTTGACCTCAGGTGATTCAGCTGCCTCGGCCTCCCAAAGTGCTGGGATTACAGGCGTGAGCCACTGCGCCCAGCCCAAAACATTTTTAAACTAGCTGGGTGTGGTGATGCTCACCTAGTTCCAGCTACTCAAGAGGCTAAGGTGGGGGGACCATTTGAGCCTAGGAGGTCAAGGCTGCAGTGAGCTGTGATTACACCGCTGTAGTCCAGTGAGACCCTTTCTCAAAAAAGAGGGTTGGGCGTGGTGGCTCATGCCTGTAATCCCAGCACTTTGGGAGGCCCAGGCGGGAGGATCACTTGAGGTAAGGAGTTTGAGACCAGCATGGCTGACAACATAGTGAAACCCCATCTCTACTAAACACACAAAAATTAGCTGGGTATGGTGGTGGGCGCCTGTAATCCCAGCTGCTTGGGGGACTGAGGCAAGGGAATTGCTTGAACCCGGCAGGTGGAGTTTGCAGTGAGCGGAGATCCCACTACTGAGCTCTAGCATGGGCGACAGAGCAAGGCCTTATCTCATAAAAAAATATAGTCTCAGTGGTTTCTGATTGATATAGGACAAAACTGAATAAAATGTGGGAAAATGTAGCCAAAACATTAGTTTTCTTTATTACTGGTAAACTCCAGGCACCAACTTTTTCAGTTACAGATGTTTCCATAAGAAAATTGGCTGGGCATGATGGCTCATGTTTGTTGTAATCCCAGCACTTTGGGAGGCTGAGGCAGGTGGATCACCTGAGGTCAGGAGTTCAGGACCAGCCTGGACAACATGGTGAAACACCTTCTCTACTAAAAATACAGAATTAGCAGGGCATGGTGGCGCATGCCTATACTCCTAGCTACTCAGGGGGCTGAGGCAGGAGAATCACTTGAACCCGGGAGGTGGAGGTTGCAATGAACTGAGATCGCGCCATTGCACTCTAGCCTGTGCAACAAGAGTGAAACTCTGTCTCAACAAAAATAAATAAATAAAAAGGAAAAGGAAAAAGAGTGAGGGTTGTGGGGAAGGAGGGAACAGTATATTAACCAGGGATACGATAAGTGTGGGCTACACAAGTCACTGTAGAGGGTCTGGGATTGCCAGGTATTTGGTAAAAGGAAATAAGCAGAACTTAGTTTATAATGAAGAAGAAAACTATAATTTTTTTTTTTTTTGAGACAGAGTTTCGTTCTTGTCGCCCAGGCTGGAGTGCAATGGCGCAATCTCAGCTCACTGCAACCTCCACCTCCACGGTTCAAGAGAGTCTCCTGCCTCAGCCTCTTTCATAGCTGGAATTACAGGCACCCACTACCACACTCGGCTAATTTTTGTATTTTTAGTAGAGACGGGGTTTCACGGTGTTGGCCAGGCTGGTCTCAAACTCCCAACCTCAGATGATCTGCTTGCCTGCCTCAGCCTCCCAAAATGCTGGAATTATAGCATGAGGCACTGCACCTAGCCAAAAAAATACATATATATGTTTTTTTCGTGACGGAGTCTTGCTCTGTTGCCCAGGCTGGAGTGCAGCAGCACAATCTCAGCTCACTGCAACCTCCCCCTCCTGAGTGCAAGCAGTTCTCCTGCCTCAGCCTCCCTGGTAGCTGGGACTAGGGGCACGCACCACCATGCACGGCTAATTTTTGTATTATTATTATTTTTTTAAGTAGAGATGGGGTTTCACCATACTGGCCAGGCGGGTTTTGAACTCCTGACCTTGTGATTCACCGTGCCCGGCCTAAAAAATATAATTTTAAGGGGATATGACGAGTAGTAGATTATGCAGGGCTGTAAGTTTTCAAAATATTCTTGTAATGTTGGCTGGGAGTGGTGTCTCATGCTTGTAATCCCAGCACTTTGGTAGGCCGAGGCAGGTGGATCACCTGAGGTCAGGAGATGGAGACCAGCCTAGCCAACATGGTGAAACTCTGTCTCTACTAAGAATGCAAAAATTAGCCAGGCATGGTGGTGCATGCCTATAATGCCAGCTACTCAAGAGGCTGAGGCAGTAGAATTGCTTGAACTCGGAGGCAGAGGTTGCAGTGAGCTGAGATCGTGCCACTGCACTCCAGCCTGGGCGACAAGAGCAAAACTCTGTCTCAAAGAAAAAAAGAAAAGAAAAGTACTGATGGCCGGGCGTGGTGGCTCACGCCTGTAATCCCAGCACTTTGGGAGGCCAAGGCAGGTGGATCACGAGCTCAGGAGATTGAGACCCACCTGGCCAACATGGTGAAACCCTGTCTCAAAAAAAAAAAAAAAAA
>NW_022436942.1:22900395-22919390 GCF_009761245.1 Sapajus apella | reverse complement strand
AGCCTAGCCAACATGGTGAAACTCTGTCTCAAAAAAAAAAAAAAAAACAAAAAAAAGGACTGATAATGTTATAACAATTTTTGTCAAAAACACATTTATAGGTACTTAAAGGAAATTTCATAGAGGTAGCTTGAAAAATTGTTCTGGAATCTAAAGAGTAATTTTTGGCTAGGTGCAGTGGCTCATGCCTGTAATATCAGCACTCTGGGAGGCCAAGTGGTTGGATCGCTTGAGGCCACTCCAGAGTACAAGACCACCTGAACAACGTAGTGAGAACCCATTTCTAGTAAAAAAAAAAAAAAAAAAAAAGACTTTTAAGTAAGAAGGCCTCTTCAACTATCAGACATCTAGTTTGCTCAAAAATGAGCTAGAAGAAAGATTTTAAATCTCTATCAGGTTTTGCTCTGGTTGTTCAATATGTTAACAAATAGCTCCCCTCTTCTGCTGTAACTTTGCTACATAGTCCTGACTTATCTTATTAGTCCTCTAGTCTTGTTCTTTTTTGCTGCCTACCCCCAACCCCCAGCTTCCTCCATGCCACCCTTGAGCAATATTTTTTTTTGAGACAGAGTCTTGCTCTGTTGCCTAGGCTGGGGTACAGTAGTGTGATCTCGGCTCACTGCAACCTCTGACTCCTGGGTTCAAGCAATTCTCCTGCCTCAGCCTCCTGAGTAGCTGGGATTATAGGCATTTGTTATCACATTTGGCTAATTTTTGTATTTTTAGTAGAGACAGGGTTTCACTACCATGCCCAGGCTGGTCTCGAACTCCTGACCTCAAGTGATCTGTCCACCTCGGCCTCCCAAAGTGCTGGGATTACAGGTGTGAGCCACTGTGTCTGGACTACCTTTAAGCTACTTGTTTTTCCAAATCAAAAGCTGGGGCCCAAAGAGAACTGAAGGTGGCTGGAGGGATCTTTCCTACTCACCAGCATCTCAGAGGGTTTGATAAATGTGAACACAGGAAAAATATTTCATCTTTACTTTCAGTAAACTCCAACTAAAATTTAGCATTCCTAATTCATAATGGAAATCACATATATTCTCATATCACGTTGGAGTTATAAAATATCTCAAAATATTCTTTATACTCATCACTATGAAATTATGGTATTAATAGTTCCAGATCCACCACTAGAACTTATTTAATACATTAATAGAAAACCACATATATTATCAAATATATATATATATATATATATTGTGTGTGTATATATATATATATATGTATTTTTTGAGATAGAGTCTTGCTCTGTCTCACCAGGCTGGAGTGCAGTGGCACAGTATCAGCTTACTGCAACCTCTGCCTCCCAAGTTCAATTGATTCTCCTGCCTCAGTCTCCCGAGCAGCTAGGACTACAGGTGCCTGCCACCACGCCCAGCTAATTGTTGTATTTTTAGTAGATAAGGGGTTTCACCATGTTGGCCAGGCTGGTCTTGAACTCTTGACCTCAAATGATCCGCCTGCCTCGGGCACCCAAAATGCTGGGATTACAGGTGTGAGTCACTGTGCCCAGCCTTTTTTTTCATGTGTTTTTGAAAACCATATTATAATATCATTAATTTCCTTTGCAACCCTATGTATTTCATGGATTCTAAAAAATTACTCTAGGCTGGGCACAGTGGTGCATGCCTCACAGGAGTTTGAGACCAGCCAGGGCAACATGGTGAAACCTATTTCTAATACCATTCTTATATGCCTAGGGGCAGAATAAAAGTTTACTGAAGCTTTCTGTCAAAGTGATTGCCAGGTTGGGTGCAGTGGCTAATGCCTGTAATTCCAACACTTTGGGAGGCTGAGACAGGCAGATCATGAGGTCAGGAGTTCATGACCAGCCCGGCCAACACAGTGAAACCCCGTCTCTACTAAAAATACAAAAATTAGCTGGGCGTGGTGGCAGGTGTCTGTAATCCCAGCTACTTGGGAGGCCAAGGCAGAAGAATCCTTGAACCCGGGAGGCAGAGGTTGCTGTGAGCAGATCATGCCATTGCACTCCAACCTGGGCGACAAGAGCAAGACTCTATCTCAAAAACAAAAAACCCAAAAAACAAAGTGATTACCAATCCAGCTATTGTTTTGTATAGTCTTTATATTTTCTCTCATTTATTAAGAGTTAACACTTCAGAAATGCCCTAGAATACTGAGTCCCAGCTGTCCTGTCCTTGACCACAACTGGGGTGAGTGAGGCTGAGCCAGGGGACTGTGGTAGCTTGGTGCACCCTCACTCATGGCAAGGGAAGGGTGGAATGGATACCCATAAGAAAAAAAGAAATTCTGTAGATTAGTAATTAACTTCATTAGGAAACCATCCTTCTGAAAGCAATTTCTCAATTAAAATAGCTAAAATTATTATCAGGAGTAATTTTTAATAAGATGGGCTAACACTATGTTACCCAGGCTGTTCTTGAACTCCTGGGCTCAAATGAGTCTCCTGCCTTAGCCTCCTGAGTAGTTGGAACTACAGGTGCACGACATTGTGCCCAACTAAAAATAGCTAAAATGTTATTAAATGATAAAAATTTTGAGTTGGGCTGGGCATGGTGGCTCATGCCTTAATCCCAGCACTTTGAGAGGCTGTGATGGGCAGATCACGAGGTCAGGAGTTCGAGACCAGCCTGATCAACATGGTGAAACCCCATCTCTATTAAAAATACAAAAAATAGGCCGGGCATGGTGGCTCATGCCTATAATCCCAGCATTTTGGGAGGCCGAGGCGGGTGGATCACAAGGTCAAGAGATCGAGACCATCCTGGTCAACATGGTGAAACCCCGTCTCTACTAAAAATACCAAAAAATTAGCTGGGCATGGTGGCACACACCTGTAGTCCCAGCTACTCGGGAGGCTGAGGCAGGAGAATTGCTTGAACCCAGGAGGCTGAGGTTGTGGTGAGCTAAGATTGCACTATTGCACTCTAGCCTGGGTAACAAGAGCGAAACTCCATCTCAAAAAAAAAAAAAAAAAACAGCTGGCCATGGTGGTGTGTGCCTATAATCCCAGCTACTCAGGAGGCTGAAGCCAAAGAATCACTTAAATCTGGGAGGTGGAGGTTGCAGTGAGCTGAGATCACGCCACTGCACACCAGCCTGGGCGACAGAGCGAGACTCTGTATAAAAAAAAAAAAATTTTTTTGACCTAAGTAAAAATATATTCTATTGAAATAAAATGGGTGAAGGGACTCCCCAGAATATTTCCTTAAGTTATTCCCCTTTAAAAAAATCTAGTTCCTTCATTTGTTTGTTTTCTTGTTTGTTTGAGACAGGCTCTTGCTCTGTCATCCAGGCTGGAGTGCAGTGGCACGATCTTGGCTCACTGCAACCTCTGCCTTCCAGACTTAAGCAATCCTCCCACCCCAGCTTCCCGAGTAGCTGGGACAATAGGCGTGCACACTATGTTTGGGTAATTTTCATTTTTGTACAGACAGGGTTTCACCATGTTGCCCAGGCTTGTCTTGAACTCCTGAGCTCAAGTGGTCTGCCAGCGTCATCTTCCCAAAGCGTGAGGATTACAGGCACGAGCCACCGTGCCCAGCCCCTCATTTGTTAATGCCCTTAAAGGATCTTCCTTTGTTCTTTGGCTTTACCTATGTCTAAGGTTTTGGTAAATAGCCACTCATTCAGGGAACACAATCGCCCTCACTGTAGGGTAAATATAATAACCATCTCTAAGGCAGCAGAAGGCTTAATACAAAATCAGGACAGTTTCTCCCCCTCCTTTATGCCAAGACTAATTTACACACCCATCTGGAGACTAAGATCATCTAGATCTGCACTATCCACTATGGTAGCGACTAGCCACACACTGCTATTGAGTACTTGCAGTGTGGCTAGTCTGAATTAAAATGTACTGAAAATCAAAACAAACACTGGATTTCAAAGACTTACTACAAAAAAAAATGTAAAATATCTTAATTTTTATTTTGATTACATCTCAAAATGATATGATTTTGGATATATTGGGTTAAATAAAATATATTATTACAATTAGTTTCACATGTTTACTTTCACTTTTTAATGTAGCTACTAGAAAATTAAAACTTACGTATGTGGCTCACATTTGTGGTTTGCATTATATTTCTTTTGGACAGCTCTAATCTAGATAATATGCTCCAAGATCCCATGGGAATTTTAATCATGTGCCAATCTTAAATCTTTCTCCCTAAATCCATTTTCTTTAAATGCAGCTTATAGCATGTGGCAGTGGTTCTCAACCAGAAGCAACTCTGTCCCCCATGGGACATCTGACAATGGTTGGAGACATTTTTGTTTGTCACAACTGGGAGGGTGCTACTGGCCTCTAGAAGGCAGAGGCCTGAGATGCTAATAAATATTGTATGGTACACAACACAGCCTCCCAAAACAAAGAATTACATAACCCAAAATATCAGTTGTATTTGTTGAGAAATCCTGCTGCAGAGTAACAGGGGAAGGGAAAAAGAAATAAGAAAAAAGGCTGTTTTTTAGTTTCCTTTTCCAAACTGCCAACACGTTTTTAGACCTGAAACTTGGAAGAAAAAAAGCAGGCAAAAAAATTCCAGCCTCATTTTATAAAATGGCTGATGTGCTCCAGATCTGCAAATACTTAGGATAGGGAACTTAGGAAGATGGAGACAGAAGGCACTGTAATTGGGAGAACAGATTGCATGGAATTCTCATGCACTGCCTTGTTAGTAACCAAGAGATAATACAGAAGAAGCTAATCAAAACAATTTTGACTACTTTTGATTTGTACTCCCTTATGAAGAAAAAAAGTAGCGAGAAAGAAGATTCTTTTCATTTAAGAAATATTAAGAAGCATAAAAGAGAACATCAGGACTATGGGGAAGTCAGTTTGAAGACTGATATTACTTACAGAATGGACAGGCAAAGTATAGTTTCCAATTAACTTTCCATGGGACACCTTTGGTAAAGACTCTTTCTATTTCTAGGAAGTTTTACTCTTACCTATCCTTTTGTAATAGGAGAATCTAGAATCTGTCCTCCTCACAAACTTACTAAATGAACAGAGTTAAGTAAAGAGTTAGGACGGACTGGGCGCAATGGCTCACACCTGTAATCCTAACACTCTGGGAGGCCAAGGTGGGAGGATGGCTTGAGCCCAAAATTTCAAAATCAGCCTGGGCAACAATGTGAGACCTTGTCTCTATTTTAAAAAAAAAAAAAAAAAAAAAAAAAAAGGAATGGCTTGAAGAACAAAGACGGTGGAAACTGTAAATAAGAAATAAATCTCAATGAATAAAGTCTTAAGATTTTTAAACTTTTTTCTTTTTCCTTCTTTTTTTTGAGATGGGGTCCTATTACGTTGCCCAGGCTGGTCTCAAACTCCTGGGCTCAAGCGATCCTCCTGCCTCAGCCTCCCAAAGTGCTGGGATTACAGGTATGAGCCATCATGCTTGGCCCTTTTAAGACTGCAGTATAAGATATAGAAAGTGGGTAGGGTGCAGTGGCTTACACCCATAATCCCAGTACTTTGGGAGGCAGAGGTAGGCGGATCACTTGAGGTCAGGAGCTTGAGACCAGCCTGGTCAACACAGTGAAACCCTGTCTCTACAAGAAATACAAAAATAGCTGGACGTGGAGGTGCATGCCTGTAGTCCCAGCTACTTAGGCGGCTGAGGCAGGAGAACTGCTTGAAGCTGGGAGGCAGAGGTTTCAGTGAGCCAAGATCATGCCATTGCACTCCAGCCAGGGTGACAGAGCAAGACTCCAAAAAAAAAAAAAAGCAAAAATCCTTAGTGTACATCTCAATGAATTTTTAATTTTTATATTTGCATATACCTTTGTAATCACAACTGAGTTCAAGATATGAAACATTTCAGACATCACAGAAGCATCCCTTATATCCCTGTTTTCTTAAGCTTTTAAATGAAATAACTATATAAAACAGTACAGTACCTTGGACACAGTACACATTAAACTAGTTCCCTCCTCTTTACTTTTTTTTTTATTTTTTATATTGGAGACGGAGTTTCGCTCTTGTTACCCAGGCTGGAGTGCAATGGCACGATCTCGGCTCACCGCAACCTCCGCCTCCTGGGTTCAGGCAATTCTCCTGCCTCAGCCTCCCGAGTAGCTGGGACTACAGGCATGCACCACCATGCCCAGCTAATTTTTGTATTTTTGGTAGAGACCGGGTTTCACCATGTTGACCAGGACGGTCTCGATCTCTTGACCTCGTGATCCACCCGCCTCGGCCTCCCAAAGTGCTGGGATTATAGGCGTGAGCCACCGCGCCTGGCCTCCTCTTTACTTTTTTAAATTTCAAGAGAGACAGGTATTATAGTAGAAAAGTAATTTTTCTTTGCAGGATAATTCTAAACAAGTTAAGGCCTAGAGATGCTGCAGTTCTTTTCCTAATCTCTTTTAACCTATTCTCTAGAAGTATTTTGAAATAGCAGCACTGAATAGACCTGAAATGAAGGCTCAAGGCAAATGAAACATAAGGTCAAATTAAAACTAAATGTTTGCCTTTTGACTCTGAGCCAGGCACAAACATATGGGGGATTAGGAATGTAACAGTTTCAAGCTAAATCCTTGGTAAAGCATTGTGACCAATGAAATTTCTCTGTAATATGCACTCAACTCCTAGCCAGACACATTCCTGAAATGTTGCTTTTGGCCACCACAGCTCCAGTTTTCATGAGGACTTGCCTCACATTTAAAAACATTCTTAATATCCTGACCCATGATGAATTCATGTCCCTTTCCTTGTTTTAGAAGAGCAGAGTGGGGGAAGGAGACAATTAGAAGTCGTCAGTTATTAGAAAATGAGCCCTGAGTGCCTAAACTATAAAGAAATAATACAAGAAACTGAGTTTACATTTGTGATAGTCTGAAAAGTCATTTATGCTGAAACCTAACTACCCCTTCCTCCAAAGTTTCTGGGTTTGGCAACGCTTTATGGGCAGAATTGCTCTCTTTTAATTCAGTATCTATACTTGGGCTTGTTTTCTTTTTTTTTTTTTTTTTTAAAGAAAGGGTCTCACTCTTTAGCTCAGGCTGGAGTGTAGTGATGTGATCATAGATCACTGGAACCTCGTCTACAACCATACCACCCTGAACCCGTTCGACCTCATCAGATCACTGTAACTTCAAATTCCTGGGCTCAAGCAATCCTCCCACCTCAGCCTACCAAGTAGCTGGGATTACAGGCTTCACACCACCATGGGCTGTTTTTTTGTATACTTTAGAAATGGGGTGTTGCTATGTTGCCCAGGCTGCTCGAAAACTCTTGACCTCAAGTGATCTTCCCACCTCAGCCTTCCAAAGAGCTCAGTTTACCTGTGCCAGTATAGTTGGCCGTATTTTGATGAAAGAAAATAGTACAAAAAAGTCATAGAAGATAGTACCACTGAACTCTAGCCTGGGCAACAGAGTAAGACTCTGAAGACATAGAAACTTGAGAAAAACTATGAGAAGTAAGTTCTAGAATATAGTGATATTGGTGCTGAGCAGGTAGAGGAAGAAATTTTTGAACACTAATTAATCACTTCAACTGATCACATATTCTGAAAGAAGAAACTGGAAGATCTGTAAAAGTCTTGACAAGGCTTCTCACCCTCACTGCAGTGCTTCTGTTCTCAATGTAAGACATCATTTAAGTTTGGGAAAGCAGGGAAAGGGAGAAGGAAGGGATTAAATACATACTTCAAACCAAACATAACTTTCGTTTCTACTTTGGTCAGTCCTAGGCTCCTGCTCTCTACTTCAGGGTGTTTAGCCAATGATGGGTAACATATAAATAAATAAATAAAAAGGAAAAAAAAGATGCTGCTGTTTGCTAAGTGAGTCACACATCCTGCTTCACATGCTTCATGGCTCTTAAATGAATCATTTCAAAGTACAGGATTGTTCAACAAATAAATACAACCAGAGCAACAGTAGCTTACATGCTGCATGTGTGAGCGAGACAATTTACAGAGGACAAGTAAGAACAGAAAACTTTTCTCCAAAATACTCAGACATAAAATGTTGTCAGAGGAATGAAGAAGGACAAACTAAATAGAGGAGGGGGTACAACCCACCAAACTGTACCTAGGGTAGATTCATTTGTCAATGGATTGAGCAATTTTCTGTTTTGGGAAGGCTGTTGGAGTATCTTAAAGATTCTGGCAGCTGAAAAAATAAGTCCACTGTATAAAGAAAAAAAGGAATTTTGAAAGCAGAGACATTATTTGATAGTTGGTCTAGCTGCCATGTTGCTCCTAGACCTAGAATGTAAGCTCCTCAAGAACAACAATCTCTCCTTTGCTTGTTCATGGACAAATCTCAAGTACCTAGAACAGTACCTGTATACAGTAGGTGCTTAATATTTGTTGAATAAATGCCAACTAGCACGTCTCACTAAAGTGCTACAAAGCAAACTCAACCTACAAAACTTTTGCCTGTGTGTGCAATGGTGGGACAATTTTCATCGTCCAGATCCAAAAGGAGAGTTGCTATCTATTTTAAACACCAAGTTTTTCCTACGGAACCAGAGGCTGGGCCCAGTCAGGACCAAGAATACCCTAATGCAAGGATGCAAGAAGATCAGAGTAAGAAACAAACAGAATTTCAAAAATTGTTACAACAGGAAAAAACAAAATAGCACCAGTGGGGATTTAAATCATTAAGAAGGATTTGACTCTGGGGGTGGGGTGGGTTTGAAATCATTCCCAAAGGAGATTTTAAAAGAATGTAAAATACATTACCTTTCTGTCCTCTTGTCTTGATTTTATTTTCTCCTATTCTACTAACAACTTCTACCCAGGTCAGTCTCTTACTGATCTGCAAAGTCTACTTGATTTCAATTTTGTACCTCCATGCTCATTCCCATTCCTTGACATGTGTTCCTCTCTCCATTGTTTATTGGAATCCTACCATTTTTCAAGGCCAGCTGAAATCCAATAGCTTTTTGAAAGCTTCTCTAATGACTTCAATCTTTAGTAATCTATCTCTCCTAAACCTGTATACTATTCAAATGGAAATTTACTTGTATAATTTTATATATAGAATTTTAGACTATATGGTTTCACAGTTTTATCTTTTTAAAGTAGACTATACGGGCAGGCGTAGTGGCTCACACCTGTAATCTCAACACTCTGAGAGGCTGAGGCAGGAGAATTGCTTCACCCCAAGGGTTTGAGACCAGTGTGGGCACCAAGGTGAAACCCCACCTCTACAAAAAAAAAAAAAAAAAGGAATTACCCAGGCGTGTTGGTGTGTGCCTGTAGTCCCAACTAGGAAGGCTGAGGTGGGAGGATCACTTGAATTGGGAGTCAGAGGTTGCAGTGAGCCAAGACTGCTCCATTGCACTCCAGCCTGGGCAACAGAGTGAGGCTGTCTCAAACAAAGTAAACTGTAAACTACTAGAGGGTTAAAAACATGTCTCACACTTATTTTTTATCCTTCTCACCTGCCCCACCTCTGGGCTTGCCCAGTTTGGTACTTAATACATTTTTGCTTATGTGATTGGGTCAGGCTTTATATAGTGACATGAGAATAACTGTTGAAAAGCTTTATCACTCTTGGATTCACAGACCTTAACATGGCACACTTTCAGAAAGATCTGATGGCTTTCCAACTCCATTTGCAATGTAAATTTCACTTTTCAAATCGGTGAGAATTAGTGCATCCTCTTCCCTACTTTGTTTGACACCGGATTCCCTTTATTCAGAAAGGCACCTAAGACAATTTCAGTATACAAGAGTTATACTGCTGTTGTATGAAAGGAAACTGGTGCCATGGTCTTTGTGGGTCAATTCACTTTCTTAGGGTGTCTGATTCCAGCACTGAATTTTTATTACCAACTAAAATGCCTGTGCGGCCAGATGGGGTGGCTCATGCCTGCAATCCCAACACTTTGGGAGGCCAAGGTGGGCGAATCACTTGAGGCCAAGAGTTTGAGACCAGCCTGGTCAATGTATTGAAACCTCATTCGAAACCCTGTCTCTACTAAAAATATAAAAATTAGATGGGCGTGGTGGTGATCGCCTGAAATACCAGTTACTTGGGTGGCTGAGACACAAGAATTGCTTGAATCCAGGAGGTGGGGGTTGCAGGGAGATGAGATTCTACAACTGCATTCCAGCCTAGGCAACAGGGCAAGACTCTGTTTTGAAAAATAAACTAAAATAAAATAAAATGCCCTGTGCAAAAAATGTGAATTTATAAGCCGTTCCCTTTTAAGTTCCTTTTTCACTCTCCAAACCACTAGTGGTAATTTTAACCACATCCTTTTGAGCATTTTCTTTTAGGATCCCAATTATTAGAATTTTATAGGCAGAATATGACCATCTCATAGGTGTCAAACAGTGTCAAGAATTGGATTCCTCCTTTAAAAAACACTCTAGTATCTGACAAGAGGAAAATCAAATCAACATGCTAGCTAGAGGGGAACAGAAAAAGAATAATAAAGCCATAGTCAACACTGAGCTGTTGGGTCTTCATCATTATTATCTGGGTTTAATATCAATGTATTATTATTCCACATCAAGCTTATCCAATTTTGGGCCTGCAGACCACATGGAGTCCAGCACAGCTTTCACGTGGCCCAATACAAATTCTTAAGCTTTCTTAAAACTTTATCAGGCTGGGCATGGTGGCTTCTGCCTGTAATCCCAGCACTTTGGGAGGCCGAGGCTGGCAGATCACCTGAGGCCAGGAGTTCAAGACCAATCTGGCCAATATGGTGAAACCCTGTCTCTACTAAAAATAGAAAAATTAGCCAGGCATGGTGGCGGTTGCCTGTAGACCCAGCTACTCGGGAGGCTGAGGCAGGAGAATCACTGGAACCTGGGCAGTGGAGGTTGCAGTGAGCTGAGATCATGCCACTGCACTCTAGCCTGGGTGACAGAGTGAGACTCCATCTCAAAAAAAAAAAATTATCCGATTTTTTCGCAATTTTTTTTTTGTTTAGTTCATCAGCTATTGCTAGTGTTAGTACATTTTAACATGTGGCCCAAGACAATTCTTTTTCCAATGTGGCCCAGGGAAGCCAAAACATTGTATACCCCTGTTTTATATCATACGGACCAATGGTTTAACTATTCCTCTAAGTAGCCTAAGTTTTAAGTACTCAGCCATACCACAACACTTGCTTCTATTTTGGTTCCTTGTTCCTTCCTCCTGACAAATGTGAAAATTCATGAGCCCCATGGGTCAGGTCTTTTGCCAAGTAAGTTGCAGGTGCCCAATAAATCACAGCAAAAAGGAAACTGGGCTCCAAAGTTCATTTAGGCCAACCCCATCAGGGATTGGGCAATGTAGAAAAGAGAGTGGTAAATACAATTTCTTATCAGTTTGGGTTAGAAAAGATTAGTTGTTTTTTTTTTAATGTTACTGATTTGATGTGATTGAGAAATATAACGTCATCATAGGTACAGATATACTTAACCAAAGTCCTGGTCATTTCAGCTTCTGCTATGTGATTCTTAAACATCATGGTCAAGCAGAAAGTACAAGTCTTTGCTCTTTCTTCTATTTTTTTTTTTTTTTTTTTTTTTTTTTGTGGAACAGAATCTTATTTCATCATCCAGACTGGAATAGAGTGGCATGATCTTGGCTCACTGCAACTTCTACCTCCCAGGTTCAAGTGATTCTCGTGCTTCAGCCTCCTGAGTAGCTGGGATTACAGGCACCCGCCACCACGCCCAGCTAATTTTTATATTTTTAGTAGAGATGGGGTTTCACCATGTTGGCCAGGCTGGTCTCGAACTCCTGACCACAAGTGATCCACCCACCTTGGCCTCTCAAAGTGATGGGATAATAGGCATGAGCCCCTGTAGCTGGCCCCCTTCTCTCTTTTTAATAGTACTCTCTCATGACTTTTTTCAATAAGGCTATTGTATTAGTCTGTTCTCATGCTGCTAATAATGACATACCCGAGACTAGGTAATTTATAAAGGAAAGAGGTTTAATGGACTCTCAGTTCCACATGGCTGGGGAGGCCCCACAATCATGGTGGAAGGCAAAGGAGAAGCAGAGTCACATCTTACATGGTGGCAGGCAAGAAGAGCATGTGCAGGGGAACTCCCCTTTATAAAACCATCAGATTTAGTGAGACTTATTCACTATCATGAGAACAGCATGGGAAAAACCTGCCCTAACGATTCAATTACTTCCCACCAGGTCCCTCCCACAAAACGTGGGGATTATTATATTTCAAGGTGAGGTTTAGGTGGGGATTCAGCCAAACTACAACAGCTATAAACTACATTCTGTATCCATTGACTTTAAAACTAGAAATTTGTATGGGTTATCAGGCCTCTGGTCCTGAGAAGATTGTTACCAATTAACGCCTTATATAACTGCATTGCTGAGGAGAAGGGAGAGTAAGGCAGTGAAAGGGAAGAGGCAATAGGTTTGAGGAAGACACTATTGGTTTCTTAACCCAACCTCCATTTTTTCAACCATTTTCTCTTGCTTGTCTCTCACTATAAAGGCTGAAAAGTGAGATATTCCTTTTTCCTATGCAGCTGGTATTAAACCTGTCACACAGTTCAGGCCAATAAGACAATGAAATTCACTGTGGGGTGGGTGAAGGATGGCACTTCTGAGTAAGGCTTTTGTCTCCTTACAAAAGGGAAAGCTAGAAGAAGGGAGTTCCTGATGCTACCTACCCCTTATTTCTTTCCCATCCTCTGATAGTGAGGCAACAGGCATGACAACCAAAAGGTAAAAGCTAAAAATGGTACAGCAGAGAGAAAGAACCTAGGTTCTTGATAAACTTGCTTAGCTGTTGAAACAGTCCTAATTCTGGACACCTTGTGTTCTAAGTGTTCACACAGTTTTAAGCTACTGTTAGGATTTGCCGCTGAAACCATACCTAACCAATATACAATTTTCAGTATGTATAGATTCTGCTTCATTTTCTAAGGAACTTGGAAATGGAATATACAAGAAAGTATTTTATTCTTCATCTTCATAAATATCAGTTGTATTCTAATGCGAATTCTGTTTTCTTTTTCACATAGTATACCAAATAAATTCTATCTCATCATCACCTATTGTTCCAAGCTTCCTTAGAAACAATGGCTATACACTGGGCTTCTGGGAAGAATAAGATGGTAAGAGAGTGACACCTTATGATGCTGCTTTGGAAACTGAGGCAGTTAACTATCACTCCTCACTAAAGAATGGAATTTTAGAGTGGAGTAATGTCTTTTCTTATTCCTCGCTGCCCCTCTTCCTCAATGCCTAATGTTTGGCTTTTTATCAAACTCCAGGGCACTCTTGGGAACTATGCTTACGAATTAACAAGGACAGATCGATTATCTTTCCTTAGATGGCAGCTACTTACTTGGCTGGATTAAATGCTCAACAAACTTTAAAGGACCAGTGCCTAGTAGGCAGAGAAATCCCAGCAGCAATTCAGCCAGGCCTGGTCCTGTGTCAGTTACATGGCTAATTGCTTTCTCCACAGCTCTTGCCTAATGGTAGACCTTTTAGTATTCTACTTTCCAGATGTAGCCACTTAGCTGGGGTACCATTAAAGTCCCCAAAGGGATAACTTTAGTTTTTAACAAAGCAAGGAAAAGTTCTTTTCAAAGCAAAATAATTATCACACAGCCCTATTACGTTCTTGTTGACATTACCCATTTCTATTTTTCAATCTCATCTCTCTCCACAAATTTTTATTAGGATGCTATGAGGTGCAAAATCCTTGAAAAACATATCACATACTTTTATCTTCTAATTTGCTACACATTAAGTGTTACAATCCCTGGATCTCATAAATGAGTGGGAGGGCAAAGTTTCAGAGGGAAAAGTGTGAACCTTAACCATTAAAGTTAGGAAAATCTACTACATTGTGGTTTGGCTGGAGCTGCTGAAAGTTTCATTGTGGAAAAACAATACTGTAAATACTTCCTGATAATACAAGAGCTTTAAAATTTTGAATGCTGTGTCCGGGCGCGGTGGCTCATGCCTGTAATCCCAGCACTTTGGGAGGCTGAGGCGGGCAGATCACAAGGTCAAGAGGTCGAGACCATCCTGGTCAACATGGTGAAACCCTGTCTCTACTAAAAATACAAAAATTAGCTAGGTGTGGTGGCGCATGCCTGTGATCCCAGCTACTTGGGAGGCTGAGGCAGGAGACTCGCTTGAACCCCAGAGATGGAGGATGCAGTGAGCCGAGATCATGTCACTGCACTCCAGCCTGGGAGACAGAGTAAGAGTCCATCTCAAAAAAAAAAAAAAAGTGTTTTAAGTTGCAATGTAAAATGTATTTCTTACTTTGATTTGTAAACCAAAAGGATTGAGACTTCTAGTTTTTAGCTTGGCATATAAAGAGCTTAGAATAGCAGTTGTCACTCCATCCTAACAACAAATAAAAAGCTGAACTGAAAAACTGAACAACTCTTCATAGACAAATCAGAAATGTGAGTTCACAGGGCAAACTGTTGTCCCCCAAATCGGCAGATATAGAGAATCACATATATACCCAGTATATCATGTCCATCTTTCAACAGGACATACTAAAAGGCAAAAACACACTTTGAAGAAACTGAATAAGCATCAGAACCAGTGAGATATGGCAGAACTATCAGAATTAACAGTCCATGAATTCCAAAACACTATGATTAACATCAACAACATGTAAGAACAGATGGATAATATAAGAAGGGAGATGAAAATTTTAAGAAAGAATAAAAAAGAGAAACTTCTAGGCTCCTGAACACATGGAGGTATGGGAGTGTGGCAGGCCCAGGAAGGGCATGGAAGTGCTGCACCCCTTCCCAACAATGCATCTCCTTATCTGGCTTTCATCCATATCCTTCATAATATCCTTTATAATAAACTGGTAAACATCAGCCATCCACAGGTATCCTCTCTCCATGGAGAGCAGGATAATGTCTTAGGACCCCGGAGAGCCAGGAAAGAGCAAGACTAAAGCCAGAAATCCATCTCTGTCCCTACTGCCCACTGGTCTTTTCCAGTCAACGCTTCTTCAGCAAATACATGTCGCATAGCCATGCTGCTCAGAGATATCCAGGCTTATATGCAGAAAAGGATCTGTGGCCCAGGATCACAGTAGCCAACAATATTCTCATCAAAGCAGCCACAGTGATACAGCAGAAGGTCAAGAGACAGAAAAAAAGCACAAAAGCCTGATTTATAAGAGAGAGGCAGACTAAGGGTTGTCTCCTAAGACAACAAGTGAGCTCAAGGGGAAGCTTATAACCAGTAAGCTTCAGAGTGGTGAAAAAACAGCCCAGGCAGGCCCAAAGGGAAAATCCTAAAGAAATAGACAAATATTAAAAGAAATAGTAAATTCAAAATGGGGAGCATTCACGTGTGCAGGGGGTGGGCAAGACTTTAGTCAGAAAATAAAGTTACTTTTTCTCGACACTGAGCTTAAGTCAAAAAAAAAAAGAAAGAAAGAAAAGAAAGAGAGAGAGAGAAAGAAAGAAAGAAAAAAAAAAAAAAAAAAAAAAAAGGAAAGAAAAGAGAAGAGAAGAGAGCTACCTGGCCAGGTGTGGTGGCTCATGCCTTTAATCCCCGCACTCTGAGAGGCCAAGGCAGGTGGATAACCTGAGGTCAGGAGTTTAAGACCAGCCTGGCCAACCTAGTGAACCCCTGCCTCTAGCAAAAATACAAAAAATCAGGCTGGGAGTGGTGGCTCACACCTGTAAACCCAGCACTTGGGGGAGACTGAGGCAGGTAGATCGCCTGAGGTCAGAAGTTCAAGACCAGCCTAACCAACATGGGTAAGTCCCGTATCTACTAAAAATACAAAATTAGCTGGGCATGGTGGTGTATGCCTGTAATCCCAGCTCCTTGGGAGGCTGAGGCAGGAGAATCACTTGAACCCAGGGGCAGAGGTTGTGGTGAAACAAGGTCACGCCATTGCACTCCAGCCTGGGCATCAAGAACAAAACTCCATCTCAAAAACAAACAAAAATTAGCTGGGTGTGGTGGTGCACGCCTGTAATCCCAGCTACTTGGGAGGCCAAGATAGGAGAATTATTTGAATCTGTGAGGTGGAGGTTGCAGTGAGCCAAGACGGCACCACTGCACTCCAGCCTGGGCAACGGGGCGAGACTCAGTGTCAAAAAAGGAAAAAAAAAAACAAGAAAAAGAAAAAGAAAGCCGCTCATACACAAATAAGCACATTCCAAGCATTAGTTTTTTATATGCAGGGAGTGACGAGTCAGCATTACTCTTGCACCAAAGTACACATGCAGGAGGGAAGTCCTATGTGTTCAGTAAGTGAGGGTGGGGCTTTAGAAATAAGTCTCACTTCATCCCACACCAGAGGACACACTCAGGGAAGAAGGCTTTCTTGTGAAAGGAGTGTGGGCAAGACCTCTTATAGAAGGCAGGTCTCATTGCATATCAGAAAGCCCACTTGGGGGAGAAGCCTTTTGTATGCAAGGAGTGTGGGCAAGACTTTACCCAGAAGTCAACTGTACATGAGAGAACATACTTGGCAGAAAAGCCTTATAGAAGCCAGAAATGTGGACAAAGAATTAGGTATAAACCATCCTGCGATAAGCACTTGAAGGCACACTCAGGGCAGAAGGCTTTTTTGTGCAGGGAATATGGGTAAGACTTTAGCTTGAGGACATCTCTTACCAGACACCAGAGGATACACTCAGGGAAGTAACTCTACATCTTTACAAAGCTGTAGCCAAGGCTGTGCACCTTGTTTATGGATACATCATGAAGGCAGAAGGGATCCAGAGGGCTAAGAGAACCTGAACTTGGCCCAAGTTATTCCCGAGATTCTTAGAAAAGAGGTCAAGTTTTGGGAAACAAAGATACGAGGTAAGGAGATGGGATTACCTGACTCTTGAGGAAATGTGGTCTCTTTCATACTGAGCTGATGTTCCAGTGTTGTATTTGTGCCAGGCCATACTTCCCAAGGACTGTTCTTAGCCAGTGACTAGGTCTGGCATTGAGAGCCTCATCAATCTCCTTAGATGGCACAGCAGTCTAGGACCCCTCCACCAAACCTTTCCTCCCTCTGTTTTTCCCTCTGGCAGCTCTCCCAATATTCCTTGGTGCTGTGGTTTGAACAATGTTGTCCCTTACAAAATTCATGTTGAAACCTAATCACCGATGTAACATTATTAAGAGGACGTGATTAAGTCATGAGGGTGGAGTCTTCATGAATGGCATTAGGTGCCCTTATTAAAGGATTTGGCAAAGGGAGTTCATCACTTTACCCTTTCCTCTGACTGCTATGTGGAGGATGCTGTGCCAAGACACCATCTTGGAAGCAGAGAGCAGCCCTCGCCAGATAACCAAATCTGCTGGCACCTTGATGTTGAACTTCCTAGCTTTCAGAACTGTGAGAAAATAAATTTCCATTCTTTATTTTAAAAAATAAAATAAATAAATAAATAAGAAATGCTAGAGATAAAAAATACTGTAACAGAAATGAAGAATGCCAGCTGGGCGTGGTGGCTCATGCCTGTAATCCCAGCACTTTGGGAGGCTGAGGGCAAATCACTTGAGGTCAGGAGTTCAAGACCATCCTGGCCAACATGGCGAAACCCCATCTCTACTAAAAATACAAAAGTTAGCTGGGCATGGTGGCACATGCCTATAGTCCCAGCTACTCAGGAGGCTGAGGCACGAGAATCATTCAAACCTGGGGGGTGGAGGTTGCAGGGAGCTGAGATTGTGCCACTGCACTTCAGCCTGGGCGACTGAGCAAGACTATATCTCAAAAAAAAAAAAAAAAAAGGAAATGAAGAATGCCTATGATGGGCTCAACAGTAGACTGGACATGGCTGGGCAAAGAATCTTTGAACTTGAGCTGGGTGTGGTGGTATAGGCCTGTAGTTCTGGCTACTTGGGAGGCTGAGATTGGAGGATCACTTGAGCACAGGAGTTTGAGACCACCAGCCTAGGCAACATAGTGACATAGTGGGACCCTGTCTCAAAAAAAAAAAAAAAAAAAAAAATCTCTGAACTTGAGGATATGACAATAGAAACTTCCAAAACTGAAAAGTAAAGAACTAAAAAAAAAAAAATAATGACAACAAAATATCCAAGAACTGTGGGACAAATATAAAAGGTGTAATATGTGCAAAATAGAAGAAAGAAAGAAACAAATGCAGTATTTGGTAGTGCTAAATAATAACTAAATCAATAACTAAAAATTTCCCCCAAATTCAATGTCAGACACCACACTGTAATAATGTCCGGCAAACTAAATGCCAAAAAAACTACACGTAGGCATATCATATCCAAACTTTAGAAAACCAAAGATGAAGAGAAACATCTTGAAAGAAGTCAGAGGAAAACTCACCTTACCTACTGAGGAGCAAACATAAGAATTACATCTAATCTCTCAGAAACCATGCAAGCAGACAGTAGAATGAAAGAGAAAAAACCCCATCAGCCTGGAATTGTGTATCCTGCAAAATTCTTCACATGTGTTGTGTGGCTCAGCACTTTGGGATGCTGAAGTGGCTGGATGCTTGAGTCCACGAATTTGAGCCTAGCCTGGTAACATAGTGAGACCTCATCTCGACGAAAAATAAAAGAAATTGGCCAAGTGTCGTGGCATGTGCTTATAGTCCTAGCTATTTGGGAGGTTGAGGTGGGAGAACCGGTTAAGCCCAGGAGGTTGAGGCTGCAGTGAGCCAAGATCATGCCACTGCACTCTATCCTGGGCAACACAGTGAGATCCTGTCTCAAAAAAAAAAAAAAAAAAAAAAAAAAGCTAGGCGTGGTGGCTCACGCCTGTAATCCCAGCACTTTGGGAGGCCTAGGCGGGTGGATCACGAGGTCAAGAGATCAAGACCATCCTGGTCAACATGGTGAAACCCCGTCTCTACTAAAAATACAAAAATTAGCTGGGCATGGTGGCACGTGCCTGTAATCCCAGCTACTCAGGAGGCTGAGGCAGGAGAATTGCCTGAACCCAGGAGGTGGAGGTTGTGGTGAGCCGAGATTGCGCCATTGCAATCCAGCCTGGGTAACAAGAGCGAAACTCCGTCTCAAAAAAAAAAAAAAAGCCGGGCGCGGTGGCTCAAGCCTGTAATCCCAGCACTTTGGGAGGC
>NW_022436942.1:22895810-22900295 GCF_009761245.1 Sapajus apella | reverse complement strand
TTTTTTTTTTTTTGAGACAGAGTCTCGCTCTGTCAACCAGGCTGGAGCAGCACAATCTCAGCTCACTCCAACCTCCACCTCCTAGGTTCAAGCGATCCTCCTCCCTCAGCCTCCCAAGTAGCTGAGACTACAGGCACACACTGCCACGCCTGTTTTGTATTTTCAGTAGAGACGAGGTTTCACCATATTAGCTGGGCTAGTCTTGAACTCCTGACCTCGAGAGGTAATCCACCTGCCTTGGCCTCCCAAAGTGCTAGATTACAGGCATGATCCACCATGCCTGGCCTCACAAACCCTTTATCTAATAAAACAAAATTACTGCCAAAAAAAAAAAAAAAAAGACAATGTCAGAGTCGATCAAAAAACAAGACCTAACTATATGTTGTATATGAGAAACCCCCTTTAATACATACACATATAGGTTAAAAGTAAAGGGGCAGATAAAGATATACCCTAATCTAAAAAAGGTGAGAGTAGCTATATTAATTTCAGAAAGAAAGATATTAGAAATAAAGAGGAATATTGCATAATGATAAAATGGTCAATATACTCCAAGATGACATAAAAATTCTTAATGTAGGCCGGGCATGATGGCTCACACCTGCAATCCCAGCACTTTGGGAGGCCAAGGTGGGTAGATCAGTTGAGGTCAGGAATTCAGGACCAGCCTGGCCAACATGGTTAAACACTGTCTCTACTAAAAATACAAAAATTAGCCAGGAGTGCTGGTGCGTGCCTGTAATCCCAGCTACTCAGGAGGCTAAGGCAGGAGAATCACTTTAACCTGGGAGGTGGAGCTTGAAGTGTGCGGAGATCGCGCCACTGCACTCCAGCCTGGGGAACAGAGCAAGACTCCATCTCAAAAAATAAATAAATAAAAATAAAAATTATCAATGTGTATGTAACTAACAACAGAGCATCAAAATATGTGAAGCAAAAACTGACAGAACTGCAAGGAGACAGACAGATGAATCTGCTCTTATATTAATAGTTGGATCCTTTAACACCCCTCTATCAAAAATGGACATATCCAACAGGCAGAAAATCAGTAAGGACATAGCTGAACTGAACAGCACCACCAATCAACTGGATATGATTAACATCTGTAGATAAATTCATCCAACAACAACAGATTATACATTGTTCTTAACTCACATGGAACATTTACCAAGATAGACCACATTCTGGGCCATGTAACGCACTTTAACAAGTTTATTTTTAATTTTCTTTTTCTTCTTCTTTTTTTTTTTCTCTTAATGCCACTAATAAGCCAACACACCTTAACAAGTTTAAAAGAAATCATACGATGTCTGCCGTCTAACTACAATGGAATTAAAGTAGAAATCAGTAACAGAAAGATAGCTGTAAAATATTAAAAGACTTGGAGATTAAATCACATACTTCTAAATATACATGAAGCAAAAAAATCTCCAGAGAAATTAAAAAGTATTTTGAACTAAACGAAAATGCAACTTATGAAAATTTGTGGGATGCAGTAGAAACAGTGATTATTGGGAAACTGATAGCAGTGAATGAACATTCCAGAAAAGAAAAAAAGATCTAAAACCAATAATCTAAGCTTCTACCTTAGAAAACTAGGGGGGAAAAAGAGCAAATTAAATCCAAAGGAAAAAGAAGAAAAGAAGTAATAAAAATTAGTATAAGCCAGGGGTGGTGGCTTACGCCTGTAATCCCAGCACTTTTGGAGGCTGAAGCAGGAGGATTGCTTGAAGCCAAGAATTTAAGACCAGCCTGAGCAACAGAGTAACCCCATGCCTCTATAAAAAATAAAAAAATTAGCTCAGTATGGTGGTGCTCGGGAGGCTGCAGGAAGATCACTTGAGCCCAGGAGTTGGAGGCAACAGTGAGTTCTAAGTTCACACCACTGCACTCTAGGCCTGGGTAACAAAGGGACACCCTATCAAATGAATGAGTGAACAAAAAAAAGAAAAGAAAGAGGCTGGGCATGATGACTCATGCCTATATTCCCAGCATTTTGGGAGGCCAAGGCAGATGGATCACATGAAGTCAGAAGTTTGAGACTAGCCTGGCCAGTATGACAAAACTCTGTCTCTACTGAAAATATAAAAATTCTCCAGGTGTGGTGGTGCATGTCTGTAATCCCAGCTACCTAGGAGGCTGAGGCATGAGAATCGCTGGAACCCAGGAGGCAGAGGTTGTAGTGAGCCAAGATCACGCCACTGCACTCCAACCTGGACAACAAGTGAGATGCTTTTCAAAAAAAAAAAAGAAAGAGAAAAAGAAAGAAGGAAGGAGGGAAGGAAGGAAGGAAAGAAAAGCAAGAAAGAGAGAGAGAGAAACAAAGAAGGAGGATATCAATGAAACTGAAAAGAGAAAATCAATAGAGAATGCCAAGAAAACCAAAAAGTAGTTATTTGAAAAGATTAATGAAATTGATAAGCCTCTACCTAGGATTAAGGAAAAAAGAGAAGACACAAATTACTAAAATGAAAAATGAAAGAGGAGACTTCACTACAGATCCCATGGACATTAAAAGGATAAATATTGTGAACAACTTTATGCCCACGAATTTGAAAACCTAAATGAAATGAACTAATTCCTTGAAAGACATAATCTGCCAAACCTTACACATGAAAAAATAGACAATCTGAAATTGAATAAATAATTAATAACCTTCCAAAACAGAAAGCACCAGGCCCAGAGATTCACTGATAAATTCTACCAAATATTTGAGGAAGAAATCATACTACTTCTTTACAATCTCTTCCTGAAGATGAAAATGGAGATAATACTTTTTAACTCATTCCATAAGGCCAGAATTAATCCAATACTAAACTAGACAAAGACATTACAAGAAAACAAAACTATAAACCAGTATCTTTTATGAATACAGATGAAAAATCCTCCCATTAGCTAAATATTAGCAAGTTGAATCCAACAATGTATAAAAAAATTATACACCATGACCAAGCGGGCTTTATCCCAGGTATGCAAAGCTGATTCAACATTTGAGAATCGATTAATACAATCCATCACACCAACAGGTTAAAGAAGAAAATTCATATGATCATATCAATATATGCAGAAAACTCATTTGATAAAAATCATGATGTATTTTAAAAAATCATTCATGATTTAAAAAGAAGCCTCTTAGGAAATTATGAATAGAAGGAAACTCCCTCACCTTGATAAAGAACAAAAAATGGAGATTTGCTCTTGTTACCCAGGTTGGAATGCAATCACGGAATCTTGGCTCGCTGCAACCTCTCCCTCCTGGGTTCAAGTGATTCTCCTGCCTCAACCTCCCGAGTAGCTGGTATTACAGACGTTTGTCACCATACTTGGCTAATTTTTTCTATTTTTAGTAGGGATGGGGTTTCACCATGTTGGCCAGATGGGTAGTGAACTCCTGACCTCAGGTGATCGACCTGCCTGGGTCTCCCAAAGTGCTGGGATTTCAGGTGTCAGCCACTGTGCCCAGCCCAGCCGATAAAGAACATCTTTAAAAAACCTACAACTAACTTCATACTTAATGTTGAGAGACTCAAAGTCTTCCTGCTAAGATCAGGAACAAGGCAAGATGCCTCCATCACCATTGCTTTTCAGTATAATATTGGAATTCCTAGCTAATGCAATGAAAAGACAATAGAAGCTATATACTTGGAAGGAAGAAATAAAATTCCCTTTGTTCACAGATGACATGATTTTCTACATACAAAATCCAAAAGAGTCAACAACAAAAAACTGGAATAGGCAGTACAGAAAGGTTGCAGAATACATGATTAATGTATAAAAGTCAATCACTTTCCTATATGTCAGCAATGAACAAGTGGAATTTGAAATTCCATTTATTAGCACCCCAAAATGAAATACTTAGGTATAAATCTAGCAATATACAAGAACCACATGAAGAAAACTGCAAAACTCTGATGAAAGATATCAAAGCCAAATGAAAAGATATTCTATGTTCATGAATAGGAAGCCTCAATATTGTCAAGATGTCAGTTCTTCCCAACTTGATCTATAGATTCAATGTAATCAAAATCAAAACCTCAGCAAATTATCTGTGGATATTGATAAACTGATTCTAAAGTTCATATGGAAAGGCAGAAGACCCAGAATTGCCAACTCAATATTAAAGAAGAAGAAAGTTGGAAGACTTGGAAGACTGACACCTACTTGACTTTAAGACCTACTATAGGCCCGGTGTGGTGGCTCACGCCTGTAATCCCAGCATTTCAGGAGGCTGAGGGGGGCAGATCACCTGAGGTCAGGAGTTTGAGACCAGCCTGACTAACATGGAGAAACCCCATCTCTACTAAAAATACAAAATTAGCTGGGCGTGGTAGCGCATGCCTGTAATCCCAGCTACTCGGGAGGCTGAAACAGGAGAATCGTTTAAACCCAGGAGGCAGAGGTTGTGATGAGCGGGGATCATGCCATTGCAGTCCAGCCTGGGTAACAACAGTGAAACTCTGTCTTTAAAAAAAAAAAAAAAAAAAA
>NW_022436942.1:22878845-22895710 GCF_009761245.1 Sapajus apella | reverse complement strand
AAAAAAAAAAAACAAAAATAAAGACACTAGAGAGGTGTAGTCCCAGCTACTCAGGAGGCTCAGGGGAATCACTTGACCCCAGGAGGCGGAGGTTGCAGTGAGCTGAGATTGTGCTACTGCACTCCAGCCTGGTGACAGAGCAAGACTCTCCATCACAAAAAAAAAAAAAAAAAAAAAAGGAAGAAGACCTACTATAGGCTGGGCATAGCGGCTCATACCTGTAATCCCAGCACTATAGGAGGCCAAAGTGGGAGGATCGCCTGAGACTAGGAGTTTGAGACCAGCCTGGGGAACATAATGTGACCCTGTCTCTACTAACATCCCCCCTACAAAAAAAAGAAAAAAGCCTACTACAAAGCTACAGTAATAAACACAGTGTGGTACTAGTAAAAAAAAATGGACAAATCAATTACTACATTTATGTGAATAAACAGAGGGCCCAGAAATAGACCCACATAAATATAGTCATTGATCTTTTACAAAGGAGCAAAGGCAATACAATGAAGCAAAGATAATCTTTTCAACGAATGGTGCTGAAACAACTGGATATCCACATGCAAAAAAATGAATCTAGACACTTGCTTTATAGCCTTCACAAAACTTAACTCAAAATGGATCATAGACCTAAATGTAAAATGCAAAACGATAAAACTTTTAGAAGACACTATAGGGGAACACCCAGACCAGGGGCCACACAGCAGGAGGTGAGCAGTGGGCGAGTGAGTAAAACTTCATTTCTATTTACAATCCCTCCCCACTGATTGTATTACAGCCAGAGCTCTGCCTCCTGTCAGATCAGTTGCAGCATTAGATTCTCAAAGGAGTCCAAACCCTACTGTGAACTGTGTATGTGAGGGATCTAGGTTGCATGCCCCTTTATCTTCCAGGAAACCAGTCCCTAGTGCCAAAAAGGTAGGGGACCACTGACCTAGATGATTTTGGGTATGGGGATGACTTCTTAGATGCAACACCAAAGGCATGATCCATGAACTAAGTAATTGATAAGCTGGACTTTGCTAAAATTAAAAACTTCTGCTCTGTGAAAGACAATGTCAAGAGAATGTAAAGACAAGCTACAAATGCAAATCAACAAAGTAAAAAAAAAAAAAAAAGACAAGCTACATAATGGGAGAATATGTTTGTAAAACATACGCCTCATAAAGGACTGTTATGCAAAATACACAAAGAACTCTTAAAACTGAACAGTAAGAAAATGGAAAACCTGATTAAAAAATGGGCAACAGACTTTAGTCAGATACCTCACCAAAGAAAAATACTGATGGCAAATAAGCATATGCAAAGGTGCTCAACATCATGCCATCAGGGAAATGCAAATTATTATTATTTTTTGAGACAGAGTCTCACTCTGTCACCCAGGCTGGAGTGCAGTGGTGTGATCTCGGCTCAATGCAACCTCCGCCTACCGAGTTCAAGTGATTCTCCCGGCTTTAGCCTCCTGAGTAGCCGGAAATACAGGCGCCTGCCCCCGCACCCGGCTAATTTTTGTATTTTTAGTAGAGACGGGGTTTCACCATGTTGGCCAGGCTGATCTCGAACTCCTGACCTCAGGTGATCTGCCTGCCTCCGCCTTCCAAAGTGCTGGGATTACAGGTGTGAGCCACCACGCCTGGCAGGGAAATATAAATTAAAATAACAAAATCTCCTACGCACCTATTAGAGTGGCCAAAATCCAAAACACTGACAACACTAAATGTTGGTAAGGATGTGGAGCAACAAGAACTCTCATTCATTTCTGGTGGAAATGCAAAATAATACGGCCACTTTGGAAGACAGTTTGACAGTTTCTTACAAAACTAAAGGTAGTCTTACCATAATTAAACATAGTATTACCATATGATTCAGTGATCACACACTCATCGATATTTACCCAAATGAATGGAAAACTATGCCCACACAAAAGCCTGCACATGGATATTTATATAGCAGCTTTCTTTCCTCATAATTGCCAAATCTTGGAAGCAATGAACATGTCCTTCAGCAGGTGAATGGATAAACTATACAACCAGACAATGGAATATTAGTCAGCACTAAAAAGAAATAAGGTATCAAGCCATGAAAAGATAAGGAGGAAACTTAAATGCATATTACTAAATGAAAGCTAGTATGATATGGCCTTATAATTGTATGATTCCAACTAAACGACATTCTGAAGACAGCAGAGCTAGAGAGACAATAAAAAGATCAGTGCTTGCCAGGGGTCAATGGGAAGTGAGGGATAAACAGGCAGAGCACAAAGGATGTTTAGGGCAGTGAAACTCTTCTGTATGATACTATAATGGTGGATACATGTCATTTTATGTAGTGAATGACTGATTGACTGATTTGACAGGAGCTCATTCTGTTACCCAGGCTGATGTGCAGTGGCACAATCATGGCTCACTGCAGCCTTGACCTCCCAGGCTCAAGCAATCTTCCCACTTCAGGCTCCTAAATAGCTGGGACTATAGGTACACACTACCATACCTGGCTAATTTTTTTTTTTTTTTGTAGAGACGAGGTCTTACTATGGTGCCTAGGCTGGTGTTGAACTCCTGGGCTCCAGCAATCCTCCTGCCTCGGCCTCCCAAAGTGCTGAGACTACAGGTATGAACCACTGTGTCTAGCCTCATTCTATATTTCTTAACATCTACAGAATGTGCAATACCGAGAAGTGAATCCTAATACAAAGCATGGACTTAGGTGATATGTCAATGCAGGTTCATCGAATGTAACAAATGTATCATTGTGGTTCAGTATGTTGATAGTGGGGGAGGCTAGTGGGTGTTAGGACAGGAGGTATATAAGAACTATCTGCACTTTTCACTCAATTTTGCCGTGAATCTAATACTGCTCTAAAAAAAATGGTTTCTTAATTTAAAAAAAAGCAAAGGAAGAACATAAATGAAAAAAGACTGAAAACCGCTAAGTAAATATGAATAGCTTCTTGCATATGCATTCTCATAGAGTGCTCAGAAAAGAGTCTCAAATTTTAAGCTCCAAGTAGAGTACCCATTGTTTCTTCTTCTTTTTTTTTTTTGAGACGGAATCTCGCTCTGTTGCCAGGCTGGAGTGCAGTGGCGCAATCTCGGCTCACTGCAACCTCTGCTTCCCAGGTTCAAGCAATTCTCCTGCCTCACCTCCCGAGTAGCTGTGACTACAAGCATGTGCCATCACGCCCAGCTAATTTTTGTATCCTTAGTAGAGACGGGGTTTCACCATGTTGGCCATGATGGACTTGATCTCCTGACCTCATGATCTGCCTGCTTCAGCCTCCCAAAGTGCTGGGATTACAAGAGTGAGCCACCGCATTCGGCCCACTACTTATTATTCTAATGTTAAGACAGAAAAGCAAAGCATAGCAGAAAGTCCAGCTTCCAAGCAGGAACTGTTGTCTCCTTGACAGAGCTCCAATCCAATTATGCCCTAGCCACTAATTTTTCTATCACCACCTCCCCTTTGTTTCAGAGACAGTATCCACAACCTTCTGTTCACGCGGTAGAGGAAGAAATTACTTCCCAGAAAGGCTTAGCCCACTGCATTCTACTAGATAAAGGAAAAACAAAAAGCCATTCTACTCTGACAAGCCGATTACTGTCTATGGAGAACCAAAATGCCTCCCTTAGGACTAAGGGAATAGCCAACAAGGTATAGTATGTTAAAATCTTTAACCACCACTCTGCCAAGAGCTGTTATGTATGTGAATACAATCCTCTTATCTGGGCAGTCAAATATGCATAACTGAAAGTACAAGCCTCCATAGGCCCTGTCTATAGTTTCAAAATGCACAGAAAGTGAAAGAAGGCTGAAATAGTCTCCCCTTTCCACTACTGCAATTATCTAGGTAAAGCCTAGAAGGAAAGAACAGGAAAGACTGAATAGGGAATAGCTAAAGTGTTGAATATTATATGATATTTTATAAAATATACACAGATATCTAGACCCCTGAAAATTTTAGAGTAACTACTTTTATTGTTCCCTCACAATATGCACAGCCTAAGGAGACTACAGTCTCCCTCTTAGTCCTAAAAAGTAGGTGAAACTGAAGTAAAATGACAAATGTCTGAAGTTATGAACATAATAAAAAATTAATGTGCATAGATTGCTATTACGAAAAAAAAAAAAAAGATGTTCACTGAAGTGACAGATGTCTATGATACTATTTACCCATTCTGGTATTATACAAACTCCAGGTATATACTACAACTGAGATCTTTAAAACTATCTGAACACCTCTTTTCACTTGATTCAAATAACTATGCCAATGAAAGATTTGTTATTGTCAGTGAGCTTGGGAACAGAGACATAAAATGGAGGTAATCAAAGCTTAGCATTAAAATGTAGTCTTCATCCACCCTATTAAACTGTCACTGTCTCTCTGATAACCTCTCAGTAGCCAAGCTTTTAGCTCTGTTCTATAGGCTGCTTCCCTGAACCACTTTTTCTTTTCTTTTACTTTTTTATAGGAAGTCCTGGCATCACACACACAATACATATACACACACAGGCACACACATGCACGCTCACACACAACTAACTGGTCTATCAGAGGCACCCAGCAAAATAAACAAATGAGATCTATGGAGACCAAGAATGATCATTTTCATCAGTTACAACCTTACCCAGTGAGCCATTCTCAGTTCCGAAGCCAGGAACTTGACTTCGTGGTCAGAGGTGGAAAAGACAAGATTCTAGTTAGATACTTCCTGCAGTTGAAGGTACAATTTCACATGATTCACAGATAAACAGTGAATCATTATCAGAATCAAGAAGGAAAATGTGCCAGATGCGGTGGCTCACACCTGTAATCCCAGCACTTTGGGAGGCCAAGGCAGGTGGATCACTTGAAGTGAAGAGTTTGAGCCAGCCTGGCAAACATGGTGAAACCCTGTCTCTACTGAAAATACAAAAATTAGCTGGGTGTGGTGGTGGACGGCTGTAGTTCCAGCTACTTGGGAGGCTGAGGAGGGGAATCACTTGAACTTGAACATGAAGGTTATAGTGAGCCAGATTTGCACTACTGGGGTCCAGCCTGGGCAGCAGAGTGAGACTCTGCCTCAAAAAAAAAAAAAAAAAAAAGAGAAGAAGAAGAAGGAAAATGTGGCTCATGCCTGTAATCCCAGCACTTTGGGAAGCTGGGGTGGGCAGATCATTTGAGGTCAGGAGTTGGAGACCAGCCTGGCCAATATGGCAAAACCCCATCTCTACCAAAATAATACTATTAGATTCTCTGGTCTCTTTTGATCCTCTGTATATACTTCTACATATTTGATCACTTAAATTATTTCATGTAAATATTTCCACAAATCTACATAGCCATATATTTTCACTTCTGATGATAAATTATAAACGAAATGTCTATTGCATTAATATAACACAGTTTCTAAGGGAAAAGGAAAAGGCAGATACCTAGAGGTGCTATGACATCAATGAAAGACAGGATGTGAGACCTGAGTGTGGAATTGCATTATTCAACAGGTAAGATCTTCTATGTAGCCATATGGCAAAAATGTCAGAGAATAAGCAAGTTAGCAATCACTGAGCAGATCATACATCTCACTATCCTGTTGTTCTAATCATACCCTAATTACGCCTTAGTAATATTTCCTCTTACCAATAAGTACGGCAGCCACCAGAACAAAAGCCCCAATTACTACACGGCACTAGTCAAAGCAAGATACCCATCCTTTGTCTGTGGGAGCTTGTGGGCATAAAAAAAGGCAAGAAAGAAGGAAATATGGATCAGGAAGTAACCTAGCCTAGAATGCACAAAGATGACACCCACAATGCTTCTCTGGGCTTTTCAGTAGAAGTTGCTGAAGCCATGAAGGTACCAGTTTTCTAGTTCTGTCTACATTTCTGATTGGGCAAAAATTAATTTTCTTTCCTCTTTAGAACCATGTCCTTGCTGCAAAATGATGGTGTTTTACCTCAGAGAGTAGACACATTTCAGCAGCATTACCAGGCAAATAAAAAACACTGTACATTAAGGCTGAGGCAGCTGCAGAAAGATTTCTTCCTTTTCCTAAGAATTTATATATATATATATATATATATATATACACATTTTTCCCCCCCACAGGCACAGCTCAGCTACAGATTTAGCTTAGCTCTCTTTGGTATGACAGCTAGATATATAGATCAGTAACAAACTATATCAAATACTTAGTTGACTGATTTGGACCATTATCCAAAAAAATTACTTATTCATTTTTTTCTAGGCTAGATGTGCATACTGAAAAATAATAAGGAAGAATTTAACAGAGTAGTTAAGAGTGCTGGTCTGGAGTCTAACCATCTGGGTTCGTGTTACAACTCCATCACAAAATACTGAGTAACCCTGTACAAGTTAGTTCTCTGAGCCTTAGTTTTCTCCTTGGTAATTCTCCCTCAGAGGTTGCTAGGATTAAATAAAACATCCCTGTAAAGTACTTTGGCATAGTACATGACATAAGCTCAGTGAGCTATAATTATTGCTGCTGTTGTATCAATAAAATCAAATAATTTTCACTGTATTTTATTCTCTCCCTTCCCTGTATGCTTTCTGGATGGAAAGATCATTTTGCCATACCTAATGTAAATATATTTCCTCTAAATTGTGTATGTATGTATGCATACATTACCTGTTAATATGCACTAACTGATGTTAACCCTGACCATCATGCTAAGAACCTTCTCTAGGCTAATGTTCACTTTACCACAGAGTTAGTTCAGTCTGACAAGTTAAGAAAGTAACTGATCCAAGACTAGCATATTCTTATATTTAGTCAAATATAGAGGGTAAAGAGATATTATCTCTACGAAAAAAAAGATACTACTCCATACCAAGGAGCTAGAGTTCTAAGCAGACAGGAAGCATGAGTCCTAGAACTAAAGAAATCAGTACTTCTCCTTCCCCTATATTTTATCAACTGAAATTTTCCAGAGTGGGTAAAGGAGGAAATGGTTCTTTCTTTCCAAATTAAATTGGTTCCAGTGTTTATCTGGGCTATTCTTAACATTTATACTTCTCAAGTAGCTTCATTTTTTATTTTTATTTTTTGGTAGTGTCAGGGTCTCGCTTTGTTACCCAGGTTCATCTTGAACCCCTGGCTTCAAGCAGTCCTCCTGCTTTGGCCTCTCAAGGTGCTGGGATTACAGGCATGAACTTCTAGTAAAAGAAGCTGAGATAGCCCAAAATAAAATGCAAAAGTAAATCTGTGTATCTTTTACATCTTCATAAACTTCAATATCTCCTTTGCTAAGGGACCATTCTACCTATGCCAGTCTACATCTGTGATCCCCTAGCCCCAAATAAAAACATCCATTTCTTTAGGTAGCAATATCACAGTTGTCATTAAACCAATTCATACTGAAGTGTGAATGATAGCCCCCACAGAGTTCTCCATAGTTTTCCAAAAACTTCATAATTTACATGAATCTTTAATTAGTGTAGAAGTACAAAAGTTTATTTCTGGATGGGGAATCTTTGCACTGATCTTCTTCAATCACATATAAAGCTGCCCATGGGAAGAAGGGAGAGAAGGAGATGTTATTGTACTCAACCTAATCAAAGGAAAAAGAATCAAATGCTCTACTTCCTTTTGCTCAATCCAAATACCTTGATTCCCCAGATACAGCCCATTCAGTGTTCATCTTGTCCTTGCTCCTAACACCTAGAATCAATAAAATGTCACTAGGCAAGCTAATTCCTATAACATCAGACAGACCCCCAGCAGAGAAGAGGAAAGGCTGGCCACCTACATCTCCCTGGATAAATGCTTGGAGTTTTAGGTAGAACTTGGAGCTGTGGAACCTCCCACATCTAATTTTCTCTCCCTTTTTTTTCCTAACAATTTCTAGTTACATGCTTATCTACTCACAATTTTAAAAAATTAGAGGGCTATATGATTCCTACTACATGACATTCTAGAAAAAGTGAAACTACAGAGACAGTAAAAAGATCAGTGGTTACCAGGGGTTCAGGAGGGTGGGATGAATAGGTGGAGCACAAAAGATTTTTATGGCAGTGAGACTATTCCTTACGGTATTATTATTATTATTATTATTTTTAAGACGGGGTTTCACCATGTTGGTCAGGCTGGTCTTGAACTCCCGACCTCAGGTGATCCGCCCGCCTTGGCCTCCAAAGTGCTTGGATTACAGGCGTGAGCCACCACTCCCGGTCTATGGTATTATTATAGTAGATACATATGTGATACATATATGGTATATATGTATGTGATACACATATAGTAGATACACTTGTGAAACCCCACAGAATGTATAGGCAGTGAACACTAATGACAACTATGGCCTTTAGCTAATAATAATGTATCAATGTTGGCTCAACAACTGTAAAAAATATAGCACACTGATGCAAGATGTAACAATAAAGGAAACCGTGGGTAGGGGTGGAGTGAGGAGGTATATGGGAACTCTCTGTACTCTCCACTCAATTTTTTCTGTACACTTACCACTGTTCTAAAAAATAGTCTATTAATTATTTTTAATAGAGGAAACACTGATTAATAATCCCCACCAGGTACAAAGACTAATAAGAGCCAAGATAAGCTGTATAAAAAGGATGTAAAAATGTAAAAAATTAAGACTGTAGGGCTTGATCTCAAACAGTAACTAAAGGACAGTAACTAAAGACAGGAAAGAAGCTTGAGGAAGTGAAGGATGGAAAGACAACCACACAGTGGCATTTTATAGTGACTGGTGTGCAAACAACTAAAATAAATTTATTTCCCTCAGAGAAAGAGAACAGAAGCCAAGACACTTATAAGGGACACTGAATTTCTCAGCAGAAAAATCACCCCCATTAAGCCTCTGGCATACTTTCGAGTATCACCCTGATGCCTCTCCCTGTGGCTAAGGAATCAGAGCTTGTCACTGTAACCAAGTCAGCAACCTGTGCTGGTGCCAATCTTTATAGTGGATTGAGCTATTTTTCAGGAAAAGCAAGGGATAATTGCCCAGTATCAAAAGAAGATCTGACCCTTGGGAGGGGAAAGGAGGTGTTCCTTTTGCGACAGGATGGTTCTCTCTGGAATAACATAAATGGCTCTTTGAGAGACCATGTCTTTGATAGGCAGCGCTGCAACTCTGACAGCCAATCTGCTGAATGCCGAACAGAGCACTCAGCTTTCTACAATGACTCAAAGGACACGGCAAGGCTGCAGATTTATTCTGCTGACTTTCCCTGCACAGCCACTCAAGTTTTTCAAAGGCAAAAAGGAGGAACTCTTGCCTTTCAATCCAGGGAATTGCAAATTCCACTGGGATTTAAAGACAGAGCTATGTTTGCTCAAAATTTGACATCATTGATGTGAACAACAAGATTTAAAAGCTTGGAATTATGGCTGGCAATTTTAGCAGTTAGAGCAGAAGTTGGTTCAGCACTTCAATCTGCCCGCAGAATCAGCAGCCACACAAGGGCACATGGAGTGCCAGACTGGGAATGAGATAATTTCACAAAATTTATTCTCATTCTCTTTGGACTTTCACAGACAATTGCAAATAGTCCAGAATCTTACCAAAGCACAAATACAAAGGTAGCATATTTCACTGCACAAAGAAATTTCAAAGTAAAAACACAAAGGCACTGTTACAAAGAGATAAACCTCAAAGCTTCCATCTTTTCTCCAGGATGCTTTCCGTCTTGAAATCCTATCCTTAACATGACAATTTTGTGAGAGAAAACTTTTACATCTCCCTACAATAAACTATTAAAAGCATTTCTTCGTCACAACTTGTATGTCAATTCTTCAAGATGAAATTTTGAAACAGCAAAGGATTCTACACATTCTACCTCAAAAAAAGAGCCATGTGCTATAATTTAAATGACAAGCTCTCTGTGGTTAAATAGATTAAGCCCTCAACAGACAAAAGAAAATTAGGCTTGAGAGTTAAGATACCCAATTTCTGTTGAAAACATTTTTTGTTATCTTATGATAAGCAAACAAACAAACAAAAAACCCCTCAAATTTAGGGGTAATCAGTTCTATTGTGATTTTTTAAAATATGTATTATTGTACTAAGCACACTAATACAATAGGTACTGAAGTAAAGAGATTAGCAAAACAGCACAGAAAATCATAAGCAGAAAACCAGAATAAAAGTTTTCCCCAAACAAAATACATAACCTTTTCACAAAAATTAATGGAAAGAGGACAAAAAAAAAGATGCTTTGCTTTATAAATAATATTGGCAAACACTATACTTTATGTATTCAGTTTTTAGACATAATCAAAGGCCTGACATTTAACCAAATGTCAAATAGCACTGTCATTCTTTCAGAAAGGTTTATCATTTGGTGATAAAGACTCTATTCAGATCAAACTCTCAATGTGACTGTACTCCATAATTTTCTTAAAATATTATAAAGTCCAATTTAAAAGGGACTTTGGGCCAGGTTCGGTTGCTAACGACTATAATCCCAACTACTTGGGAGCCTTAGGTGAGAGGATTGCTTTAGGCTAGGAGTTTGAGACCAGCCTGGACAGCACAGCAAGACCGTGTCTTTAAAAATAAAAACATAAAATTAGCCAAGCATGGTGGTGTGCACCTGTAGTCCCAGCTACTCAGGAGGCTGAAGCAGGAGGACTGCCTGAGCCCAGGGGTTGGAGGCTTCAGTGAGTTATGATTGTACTATACTCCAGCCTGGGTGACAGAACAAGACCCTATCTCTAAAAAGATAAATAAATAAAAGTGGTATTGTGTTTAAGTCACTGGCATATAGTTAAAAAGCTTAAGTTTGCCCAGTCACAACCCTTTGAGCAGAATGTTGAAACTGTTTTTCTCTTCAGAAAAATCTTCCAGAGAGCATATCTTGTACCTTGTTCATAATGTACAATTTATTGGCATTTCTTTTCCTTTCTAAATGGCCAGGAGGGAAGAAGAGCTCCACAGCCCCTGTATGTGGTTAGTAATGGCGCTTTTACTTGTCATTGTACAAAGCCTGTTAAATATTTACAACACAGACAGCAATATCTAGTCCTAAACACCCAGTTGTGAGTTTGAATTTTTTTAGAAATAAATCTATGACAAGTTTTCCCCAGCAAAATGCCAGACGACTTTACTAACAGCTTCAAGAGACCCAGCGGGTCCAAAGGAGCAGTTATAGGCCATCTGGTGATTACTTATTATTATTTATACAGCACTGTAGATGTACACACAGATGTGTTATGAATCCACATACAGAGAGGCCCTAACAAGGGCTTCAGACAGAATGCGACTGCTGAGCAAGTCAATCTGCATTAAAGAAATACACTAACCAGAGAGAGGGAGTATGCTGGCTGCTTTTTAATCTGCTGCATTAGCTGGAAGACAGTTCGATAAAAGAATGAAGAATTCTATACAATGCCAATATCTTGTAAGTCAACAACCTATCTATATGCTATATGTCATTTTGCCAGGGTGGCAAAAGAAGGATAAATGAAAGACAGGCTCTCAGATTCAGAACGCACTTTGTAAACTCAGCAATCTGTAAAAGAAGGGAGTAACCGCTGGGCGCGGTGGCTCAAGCCTGTAATCCCAGCACTTTGGGAGGCTGAGGCGGGTGGATCACGAGGTCAAGAGATCGAGACCATCCTGGTCAACATGGTGAAACCCCGTCTCCACTAAAAATACAAAAATTAGCTGGGCATGGTGGCGTGTGCCTGTAATCCCAGCTGCTCAGGAGGCTGAGGCAGGAGAATTGCTTGAACCCAGGAGGCGGAGGTTGCGGTGAGCCAAGATTACACCATTGCACTCCAGCCTGGGTAACAAGAGCAAAACTCCGTCTCAAAAAAAAAAAAAAAAAAAAGAAGTGAGTAGGAAAGAGGCCTCTTAGGAAGAACTTAGCTACAAAGACAGGATTTTATTTTTTTTCTAACAGGAATACTCTGAGAACAGTTTCTGAGCTCCCATTTCAAATACTAACTTATACCTAAGAAAAACAAGAGTAAATAACTGAAAAATGTCACCTTAATTTATAATGGGTATATTGCCAATGAGATTCATACAGCCTTTTTTGGGAGGGGCAGACTGGAGCAAGGATGCTTTTAATCTACTGCGCTCTAATAAACATATATATATTTGTTTAAATATAACATGAAAAACAAAAATAACCAACTATATGTTTCTAAGGGCAAGTGTCAAGAGTATTAGATATGACATTAAGAAACTTGAGTTTAATTACATCTCTACATTTTAAAAATCCCAGTCCCAGGCCAGGTGCAGTGGCTGATGCCTGCAATCAAAGCACTTTGGGAGGCCAAGGCGGGTGGATCACCTGAGGTCAGGAGTTTCAGACCAGCCTGTCCAACATGGCAACACCCCATTTCTACTAAAAAATACAAAAATTAGCTGGGCATGGTGGTGGGCACTTGTAGTCCCAGCTACTGGAGAGACTGAGGCAAGAGAATCACTTGAACCTGGGAGGTGGAAGTTGCAATGAGCCAAGATTGCACCACTGCGCTCCAGCCTGGGCGACAGAGCGAGACTCCATCTAAAAAAAAAAAAAAAAAAATCCAGTCCCAATTTTGCCTATACGATGCATAAGAGTGGTCTACTTCCACCACAGGTTACTGAAGCATCCAGAGAGTGAACTGAAAGTTATTACAAAGTCAACATATTACAAAAAATAAGGTTAGCATTTGGCCTAATTTGTGTATAATGCCGTGTATTTTCAGCTGCCTGACAGCATGCAGGCACTCTTACCAGATGGGAACTAGATGAATTATTGAATGAAATATGAATTATTAAATAAAAATTAGAATTTTAAAAAACTCCTGGCAGAGGATGGGGAAAAAAGGCTTATTTGTTTGCCTGAAATTGCTTTCACCTGTCGAAACATGTAAACATGGCATATACTACCACAAATGGCATTTACCTACCAGAGCCATTGCTTTCACTTGTAATTCTGCAATTCAAGATGCTTCCCTAACATAAGAATCAGTAATCACCACCAACTCATTCTTTCCTGCTTTTCTTTTGTGCTTATGCAAGGTAATAGGGAAACTTGCCAAAGGGAGAGAATTAGAGATCCAGAGTCCCACAGTACCAGTATGGCCCATTTAATGGGAGGGCTGGGATAACAGGAATAATCTCTATAGATTTGTGTTGTATAGGCAATAAAACATATACCTTTGCAGCATGCCAGCCTTTAACCAATCATAGGAGCTATTTGTTGCCTCATATATTACAGAGCAATAGAGATTTAAGGGATAATGTTCATGGAGGCAGAGGATACGAAGCAATAAACAGCTTTGGAGGTTGGTTAAATGCCAAGTGAAGCCAGGACTACAACACCATAAACATTATTCCTATTATATGACAAGATAAGGAAGTACAAGAAGCTGCCTCAATCCCATCACAACTAGGCTCCATCACTATTGTTGGCCTTAGAAAGGAAAAGCAGGCCCCAGAGGTCTATGAGTTAGTTATATGTTTCCTGTCTCAGAAAGATATGAAGAGAATTTCAACCTGTACCTAAATGTCCTCTGGGAGAAGAAAAGAAGATCTGATAGTAGGTATTTTCAAGGAAAAAAAGAGTAATAGCCCCTCAGGGTCACACTGGACAGAGAAATAATCAAAGGATTTTTCCTTAAAAGGACAGAGGTGGGCTGGGTATAGTGGCTCACCTCTGTAATCGCAACACTTTGGGAGGCCAAGACCAGCCTGGCCAACATGGCCAAACCCCTTCTCTACTAAAAATACGAAAAAAAAATTAGCCAGGTGTGGTGACGCCTGTAATCCCAGCTACTAGGGAGGCTGAGGCAGGAGAATTGCTGGAACCCAGGAGGCAGAGGTTGCGGTGCGCCAAGATCGCACCGCGGCACTCTAGCCTCGGTGATAAGATCGAAACTCCTCTCAAAAAAAAATAAAAAATAAAAAAAAGGACAGGTGATAGAGAATATAGTTATGACAGAAACCTTTCTCACTGGCTAAGAGCAGGATGATACTAACTCTCCATAAGTAAAATCTCCTCAGAGGAAATGTGTTCCTGTTCTTAAGGAAATTGACATTCTAAGAAATAATCTGATTATGACCAGCTTCTATTCAAACACTTGATTATGGTAACCAGAAGGACTACTTAAATTGCATAATTTATACTGCAAACCTGTGTCATGTGCCTGAGAGGGAGGCATAGGAATAAAGAATTTGTTGATCCCCGGAATAAAAAACCGGGCATAAAGCATCCTAAAGATAAGTTATCTAACTGCATCCACATGAAATAACATCTAAAATTCAAGATTAGTGACAGAGACATAGTATGTATTCCTGTTTCCACATATAATGGAACAACTTTATAATCCATATTCAAGTAAAAGTGTCCTCCAAAAGTATTAAAAACTTATGACTTCCTATTAACAGATTCAGTACCAAACTATATTTCTATTATTTTAACAACAATACAAAGCTGTTTTATAGTCACAATGTCCTTAAATAGATGCTATCTTATAAACATTTCAAAAACCCATACAACTCAGATTCAACCAGTCCTCTGCCAAGAGGGTATCTGGGGCACTATTGCCTTAACAACACTAACCCCATTCTCAGGAGGCAGCTCTATTAACTACTCCTGCTACCACATTCCACAGAGAGGTATTAGCAGGGATATTGCTTTCCCTGAGTTCCTCTTCATCAGGTTGATGAGGCCTCTAGAGAAACAAAAAAATCTCAACAGGAGAATAGGATTAACAGGGCTAAAAAACCCTATCACTTGTCTTTTCCGGTAAGAATGCAGACAGCACAACCTTCAGCAGCTTTTTTTTTTTTAAGTACATGCAGCATATTTAGAACTCAGCTGTGTCACATCAGACTTACTGTTGGGAAGTGGATCATGAACAGAATCCAAAAATAACAGCCATTAAAGACCTAGCAACCAAAACATGTTTACGTATCCATTGAAAGCCTAGTGGTTTTGATTATATAGTGAAGAGCATAATCCACTAGTCTATTTTAGGTGAATTTTCCTTTCACCTTCCCTTAATATTAAGGCACAGGATGATTTCTGACTTTAGGAATGTATAGGGTGAAGTCTGGGCAATGAACAGATATTGAAATAATGCAAGATTCCTATAGTTTTGTTTGTTTTTTAAGAAACAGTATCCTGAATTATAATTGTTTTCATTCCTACTTCCTTTACCTGGTAGAAACCACTGCTTTTTGAGACTTCTATGGTAGCAGGTTCTCAACCATGTCTTGCAAAAATTATCATGGTCCTTATTACCCATCCTGGGACTTACATAGCCTTTTTATTATTCTACCATTTCTGGAAGAAAGAACTTGAATCAATGACAAATGGATTATAAATAGCTTGAAAGGCTCAAGGTGGCTCCAGAATGAAATCATTCTCAAGGGATATTAAGGAAGTTGGATGACAGGCCAAGGGTAGTTCACTTTACCAAATTTATCTTCTCTGCCAGATTTTCACTATTTCATATCACATAAAGCAATCACAGTAAATCTTGTAGTGATCCCAATCTAGAGCTATTTGTTACCAGATAGTGGGAGAAACTTGGAAGAGACTAAATATTACTAAAGAACTATAATCTTACCTGACTATAAAGATTTGACATGCAAAGGAGGTAAAGGGATGAATTACTACCTTCAAAGCCTTAAGTTGTACTTTTGTATCCTTTTTCTATGAAACAAGTACCTTGAATCCAAAAGAAGAAGGTAGCAATGTTCCACACTCACCTTCCTACTGAGGGGAAAAAAGCTTTTAGAACCTAAGCCAGAGGTTATAATGAATCCTAATAATCAAAATACCAACGAGTAATTCAGAAACAGGAGAGAGATGTGGGGGAAGGAAATGGCTTCTGGTAAATGGAACCCAACCTTACCAAAAGGAACCAAAGTCAAAAGTCCCTACTATTTTCCTACCTCCAGTCCAAAACAGAGCAAAACAGAAACAAATTTCATAAATCTGTGACATTTCACAAATTTCAGTGTATACTACTTTCTTCTGATGAGACAGCTTGAAGAGATGTTTATATCTTTCTTCCTCGGAGAGCTTAAGAGATGCTTTTCTTGTGTATTCCTTATTTTTATCATCTATTTCTACTTCTTTGCAAAGTCCTTGTCGGTGGTTTTAAGCATATAACATATAAGGGGAGTTCAAGAGTTGAGTAGCTTAAATAATAAGTGAAGAAAAATAATGGTAAGTATGAGAAAAATACATCTTTTCACCAAAAATGCGTATTTTTCAAGTAAAAGTATAAAAGCAAGAAGTAATATTGGTTGTAAGCATCAGAGTAAATAGTATTATCTGATTCACATGTAAAAATTTGGAGAGATCATTTTTTAAAAAATTTATTTATTTTGAGACAGTGTCTTGCCCTGTTGCCCAGGCTGGAGTACAGTGGCATGATCATGGCTCACTGCAGCCTCAAACACCTGGAGTCATGTGATCCTCCTGCATCAGCCTCCCAAGTAGCTGGGACTACAGGAATGTGCCAACATACCTGGTTAATTTTTAATTTTTTTTTTTTTTTTTTGCAGAGATAGGGTCTTGCTATGTTGTCCAGGCTGGTCTCAAACGCCTGAGCTCAAGCAATTGCCCTGCCTTGGACACTGAAAGTGCTGGAATTATAGGCATGAGCTACCACACTGGGCTAGGAGAGATCATTTTTAGAAACGTATTTTAATGGCCGGGCACAGTGGCTCATGCCTGTAATCCTAGCACTTTGGGAGGCCAAGGCGGGTGGATCACAAGGTCAGGAGTTCGAGACCAGCCTGGCCAAAATGTTGAAATCCCGTCTCTACTAAAAATAAAAATTTGCTGGGCGCGGTGGCACGTGCCTGTAATCCCAGCTATTCAGGAGGCTGAGGCAGGAGAATCGCTTGAACCTGGGAGGTGGAGGTTGCAGTGAGCCCAGATCGCGCCATTGCAC
>NW_022436942.1:22863013-22878745 GCF_009761245.1 Sapajus apella | reverse complement strand
TTTTTTAAATGGGAAAACATGCAGTTAATAATAAAGTTGAAAACTTTGACATGAAAGGAAATCTGCTGAGGCAGGGAGGCCTGTTAGCCTTTCCCAAGGTATTGCTGCAAAAGCTCACTGCTAGAGCCATTGGGGAAAAAAATAAAAATAAAAAAATAAAAAAGAAAGGAAATCCATCCTAGGATGCCAAATACTGCAGAATACAATGGCTTTATTGGTCTTTTTTGAAAATTTTAGCATTTACTGGAATTTGGAATCTTCCTTCTGTTCATTCCTTGTGACCATCCCCATTTTATCTACCTCTCAAATTCATAGGAATCTCTGAAATTTAGCTCTTCTTTTTGTCCAGATATTTACAATGTTTAATACAACTAGTCTGTAATCTCATATACCACCAGTGTCAGTGGACAGTCACATGACATATTCCTAAGTGAACAGAAACTCAACCCTTTAAGTTCTATCACATGAATTAATGAAGGCAAATAAAACTTCCTTTTTATTCCTTTCTTCATCCTTTGTGGAACATGGCAATAGGGGAAGGTCTAGGAAGAACAGTTAAGAGATGCAAAATGAAAAAAAAGGCAATTTCAACAAAATTACTTTATTAAAAAGGCCTATGATGAAAAATGACATACAATATACACATATGAATATAATTATGTGACAGCTGACACACAGAACAATGCATTTATGTCATTACACAGAGAAATGTTTATATAATGCTGTGAGATCTCAAGTTTTATATTGGGTTTGTCTTTCCTAGATAGATATCTGCCATCGCTGCTAACAATGATTTTTTGGATCAACAGTCAAAAGATACTTTTTTTTCTTTATTTACAAAATTCAAATAGATTCTGGCAAATTGGGGTTCATAATGAATGTGTACACTATCAGCTGGCTCTCCAAATATGTTAAGCAGACTTTTATATCCATGCAGGCTGAAGAGAAAACACTTTTTTTTTTATTTTTTAGACAGAGTTTTACTCTTGTGCAGTGGCACAATCTTGGCTCACCACAACCTCCACCTCCTGGGTTCAAGCGATCCTCCTGCCTCAGCCTTCTGGGTAGTTGGGATTATAGGCATGTGTCACCACGCCTGACTAATTTTGTATTTTTAGTAGGGATGGGGTTTTGGCCAGGCTGGTCTCGAACTCCCGACTCCAGGTAATCTGCCTGTCTCAGCCTCCCAAAGTGCTGGGATTACAGGCGTGATCCACTGCACCTTGCCTGAAGAGAAAACATTTCTAAACTTGCTTTGTATTTAGATGGATAGCTTTAGAAAGGAGGAGAGAGCAACATGTATTCTTCCACACTGTGTGGTAGGAAACAAACACCAGTAGAATAACAATATGGAAGAGAGCAAGGCAGATTTCATTACAGTAGAGTGCCTACACTTCCTCATAACTTGGATTTACACACTGCAAATCCTCTGATCTGATTACCTCCAGTGATCACGTAAAATACCGGCTTTAAACTCTTTGCCTTAGTGATAAAACAGCCACTTTGATTCACAACGAGACATTCACAATAAAGTATATTGTAAACGTACCTGTCCACAGCCTGGGGCATTGCACACAAACGGTCTGTCGTCTCCCATATTTCATATAGCAGAGCGGAGCTGAGGAGGGGGAGGTGGGGGAAAAAGTTATGTTAAATATGCTGGAGCAAAAAAAAAAAAGTGCTTCAAAAATATGAACCCTAGAAACAGGTGTTCCACGAATGCCATCTATCAAAGTTGTAAACACAGGCTACTTTGGGGAGACCCATTAGACAGGTGGCATATGATCTACTGTGCCTCAATTGAAACTTTTAATTAGAAAGATTGAGATCTAAATAGTCGAGGAATTTCAAACCTTTGCTAGATTTTCCCTTTCTACTACAGTATATAACACACTTCTCCAATCTGCTGAATTACAACTAGTGCAGTTCCCTATGTCAATAAATTCACTGAACGCTCGATGCGGAAGCCATATTTCTGAACTAGAGAAGACCAAAATTTGTCATTTAATTAATTAAGGGATTATAGGAGGGGTGCTCCATTTTACAGGGCCATAATCTGGCTCCCTGGTGTATAAACTACGAGACTGTTGGCAAGGGCTGTTTATCCCATATTATTGCCAAAGAAAACAAAGCACCCATCCTATTGGGCTACACGGGAAACGGTTTTCATTAATAAAAAAATAAAAATAAAAACCAGCAGCCTCCTCCTCCCCCCACCAATCGTCTGTGGCAAATGGAGAAATATCGATGCCCTTCCCCCCTCTGATTCTATTTATGGCTAGGTTTTTAAAAGCAGCAATAAAACAAATGTCGGCTCTTTGGGGGTTTGCTGGGTGAATATGTTCCGGCTGTTTGTGCTGCTCTCGGCCAGTGTTCTTGGGCTGCTCTGCTGCAGCCAACAGATGTGTGCTGCTGCAGGGGATAAAAGAAATGGCACTAAAAGGCATCACCATCCATCCCTTCTATTTCTCTGAAGACTTTAACAGGGTTTATACTGTTTTTTAAATTATTGAAGCTAAACTCTCAAAGTGTTTATTGAAATTCTTTGTTGAAGAACAATAATTCCAATCTGAATGTGTCGGAGAAATTTCTTATATCCCAACTAGGAATAAAAATAGAAGTGGCGATGGATAAAGATTAGAAATGCAAATCATAGTAAAAACAATTCCTAAAAGATAAACAGTATTTTGCAAGGGTGGAAGAGAAAAATGGAGTGGGGGATAAAAATAGTCTTATAAACTCCTGAACGACATTTTCAAACATCCTTCCATAAAAGAGAAAGGTATACAAAAGAATATGAACGAGGGAAGATGAGAGAGGAACTACAATTTGAATATGCCTGGAAATGACTTCAGAACTGCAACCAAATTTCAAATTTTTATCTTGGAAATAAATTGAAATGTCAGGACAATCTGTCAGGCTCAGGTTGAAATAAAATGTTAACATGCTAGACTGAATCTGGTAATCGGAAAACCATGCTTAAAACTCAGAGGGTAGCTAGGTAATATCTCTCCTACTCTCTTAGGATGCACTCTGGGGTGAGAAACCAGTATTTCTGGTTGTCTAATCAGTAATTCCACAACTAATTGGTGTTTAAAATTGTGGGGTTCCCCATAAAATTGAAGGGGCTTCTTGGTCATCTTTCAGCGTGATAGAAACATGGTCTAACTAGGAAGGAAACTGATGCTACAGCACTGCTGTAATGGAACAGAGCCTGTACGTACATACATGTACACAGATTTATATCACATTTAGCCAGGATAAATTGCTTCAATAAATTCTGTTCCTAGGAGAGGCCAGCTCAAGCTGATGATTGGGTACGGGGAAATGAGAGCTTCATTCTTCTTCACACAGCCCCAGGATGAGGGGATTTTCTGGTTTGTTTGTTTGTTTTAAATACATGACGATTTTTTAGCACTTTCTGGAACTAAAGCATGGTACAAAAAATAAATGAAAGTAAACAAAAGTAAATAAATGCAAAGACCAGGACCATTATGGCTGAAAACTTAGAGCATCTCTGGAAAGCAATTTATCTCTGGAAAAATTCCTAACTCCTGTGCTAGAGATAATTTCATTACATGTCCCAGAATCTGCTTTCCTAACATAATCACAAAATGAAAATTTTGTTTCAAAAAGGTCTTATATATTTTCAACCAGGAAGTAAACTACAATGGCTAGAGGAGACATAACACAAGGATCAGGCAGGATTCCTTACTTTTATCTTGGTTCTATTATTTGATGCTAAATTTTCTCATTTTTCTACCTATTTAGAGGAGAGAAACAGTTCTGGCTGAGAAGTGGGACAGTATTGGCATAGGAAGTGGTGAAATAAATTCTGGAATGGTTTTCCTCAAACCACAAAATTCAAAATGTAACTTGGCTTTGCATAATTACATCACAATATATGGCTTCCAAATTTTACTTAGTGGCACACTTACTAGGAAATAGATGAAAAATCATGACTTTCTGAAAGAAATAAAAAAAGCAAAACCAAAACAATTTTGGGGGAAAAAAGCATTAAAACCTAACAGAAGTATTTTCATTGCTCTTAAATATTCAACTGACAGCCACTAACTAGGATTTCCTGCTTCCTCCTAAATTTGCTGGCCTTTGTTTTACCATTTTCACCAAAGGGAGATCACAATGAGAGGAAGAAGGCTCTCTTCTTAAACACCCACAATTATTCTTAAATCATTCCTCAGTCTCTTGCCTCTCGTCATTTCAATTATTCTTGTTTAAAAATTGTTTCACACTGAAGTGATTTTTAAAATTTAAATATTTAACAAAAATAAGAATGATCTGTCTCCCCATTTTAAAAAAATCCAGCTAACATCTTTTTTTTCTTTTAATTTCTCCTTCACTCCTAGTCTGCTACGTCAATTGCCACATATAAAGAATGCCATTTTGCTTATTTCTATCTGACGCTTAAAACAAATTTCTAATTATCAGTGAGGTCTCACTGATGCTGTCTCAAAAACAAAAAGCAACACATTTCCGTAGTGTAAACAGACTAAGACATAAAGTAAAATCTTGAAAACCAAAGCTGCCACTCACTAGAATTTAACCCACAGCTCATTTGTAACTATACTGCTTGACAAACAGATCATATGTCTGGGCAAGACACTCACAATGTGTCATCTCCTTCCCAACCTATTCTTCAGGATGAAACATAAGCATTTTACACAACTAAACAATAAATGACAGAAGAGGGATACACCCATTAAAAAGCACTGCCAAGGGGAAGTGGAAAGCTTTCAGCAAAGACCTTAGAACAGGAAGACAAAGATGCATAAAAAGGCTGTCCTAGAGGCCAACATGTGCAGAAAAGGCTCATATACTCAGTCACCAGAATTTTAAAAATGATTTTTAAAAATTAGTATTTACTCAAAAGAGAAAGTAATCTAAATGCTGGGAGAGAACTGAAGAAAATCCAAAGTTCAGAGGATGACTTTTAATAACTGAGATAATTTCATAAAATCTGGTAGTTTTGTTAGATACAGAGGTAGATCCTAAAATGGTCATTGCGCAAGAAAACAGATACTCTCTTTATGTGTAGGTACATATCTATCTACATCCGTACCTTTTACTAGACTAAACATGGAGTCTATCACTGAGGATTACAAAGTAAATTCTCTAAACCTGGTGTGACATTACCATTATAATATAATAAGAAAAAATAATGCAGATACAGTGGGATGTGATCATTTCTCTAGCACCCAACTGATGTTAGTAAGATGGCCCAACTCTAAGCAAGGAATAAAAGCCACATACAAACACATCCAGGGGCCTGTTGTCAGGTTCCTAATGACAAACAACAGATACTGCTAGGTACAAAAAAAATAGAAGGATAATGCACTGTAATTATCAAAGAGTCATAAAAACCTGGAAGACGTTAAGACTATCATTCATTCATTCAGAACCCACTAATAAGGAACTATCAAGTGCTAGGCAAAGTGTATACAAAAATAAAAAGGCAATAGGCCTTCACACAAAAATAATTTTTTACTCATCTGTCATAAAAGAAACCAACATCATCAAGAATGATGGCTTAATTTACAAGTTCAATTAGTCAGAGGTTGATCAGTATACATAACATTTAGATTCTACTGTATACAGTCATTTATCAAATTAGTTTGTTAGTAACTCCAGATTATAAAAAAGAGGAGTTGGCCGGGTGCGGTGACTCACACCTGCAATCCCAGCACTTTGGGAGGCTGAGGCGGGTGGATCACTTGAGGTCAGGAATTCGAGACCACCCTGGCTAACATGGTGAAACCCTGTACCTACTAAAAATACAAAATTAGCTGCACCCAGCTACTCTAAGCAGGAGAATTGCTTAGAACCTGGGAGGTGGCAGTTGCAGTGAGCTGAGATTACGCCACTGCACTCCAGACTGGACAACAGAGGGAGACTGTCTCCAAAAAAAAAAAAGGGAGGAATTAACAGTCTTGGTAAAAGATTTACCAAGGAAGAAGTTTGAAATTAATAATCATAATTTGCTTTTTGGATTATACACATTTAGTTAATTTTAAAATTCATTAATTCCCCAAATATTTTACTCAGTATCTGTGTACAGCCCCATATGCCCTAGGCCCAAGTAATTGAAGAGTAAAGGAGACGGACAAGATTTCTGTCCTCATAGAGTTTACTTACATCCTAAAAGGAAGAAACAAACAATAAGCAAGTAAGCAAAATAATTTCAGATTAACAGCAGATAACTGCTATTAAAGGAAAATGAAAGGCTGATGATGTGTTGGTGACTGGGTGAGTGCTATTTTAGTTTCTTGACTAAAAAGGGAATGGCTGTATTATCTGTAATCAAAAGGGGAATGAGGTAGAATATACAGATCTAGGTTAAAACTGCAGGAAGCCTTTCTTCTCATAACATAGTAGATATTCGATAAATATTTATTGATTTAATATTTAATAAATATTTAAAGTCTATATTCGAGTTTGCACTTAACTTCAGGTTTCTGCAGAAAGCTGCTGGATCCACAAAATATTCGTTATGCAAGTATTTACGTATTTAAAGCTACACATATTTTAAATCCATAGTTATGACTATGTTGTGTCTAAGGTACTTTATATGACCACAGCCAACTAAGTCTATGCTTTTATCACCCAAATAACAGGAAGCTCTGTAGTTTTTGGTTATAGTGCTAAAAATGGGGAGGAGCGAGGAATTTGTCAAGTTAACCCTTAATCAAACCTTAAAAACAAAACCTCACCTATAGCTGTTAAGACATATATTCAAGGCCAGGTGTGGTGGCTCACGCCTATAATCCCAGCACTTTGGGAGGCCGAGCTGGATCAGTTGAGGTCAGGAGTTCAAGTCCAGCCTGGTCAACATAGAGAAATCCCATCTCTAGTAAAAACAGAAAATTAGCCAGGCATGGTAGCATATGCCTTGTAATCCAGCTATTTGGGGGGCTGAGGCAGGAGAATCGCTTGAACCCGGGAGGCAGAGGTTGCGGTGAGCCAAGATGGCACCATTGTACTCCAGCCTGGGCAGCTATCAAAAAAAAAAAAGATATATATTCAAGTATAAGAGCATGCCAATAGCGTGTTCAGCAGAAAGGGCACTTTCATATAGTACTTTTGGGAGTACACAGCTGGACAGTCTTTCTGGAAGTCAATCTGGCAATATTACATCAAATGTCTTAAAATGTTTTATACCCTTTGAAGAATTCATTCTTCTTTCAGACTCTCTAAGATAAAACCAGACATGTGGACCATTTTTGCATTAAAGTGTTTATCACAGTCATTTTTATGACCAAAAAAAGACAAGAATTAAACATTTAAGAGTGGATAAATATAAATTAAGGTATTGCCTTATAATAAACTATATTTAAGTTATAAAGATTAACATTTTGGGTCAGGTGTGGTGGCTCACACCTGTAATCCCAGCACTTTGGGAGGCTGAGACAGGCGGATCACCTGAGGTTAGGAGTTCAAGACCAGCCTGGCCAATATGGTGAAAACCCCGTCTCTACTAAAAACACAAAAATTAACGAGGCATGGTGGCATATGCCTGTAATCCCAGCTACTCAGGAGGCTGAGGCAGAAGAATCACTCGAACCCAGGAGGTGGAGGTTGTGGTGAGCCAAGATCATGCTATTGGACTCCATCCTGGGCAACAAGAGCAAAACTCTGTCTCAAAAAAAAAAAAAAAAAAAAGAACATTTTGAAAATGATTTAAAAACATGAGAAAATGCTATGCATTAAATGGAAAAAAATCCATAATATAAAATTGTACATGCACCATAATTCTAAATCTATAAAAAAGCAAACGAAGTAATAAGTATAGAAAAAATAAGAAAATTAACATCAAAATGTTAACAATCATTATCTCTGGATAATGGCAAGGCTATGAGTTTGAAGCCAGCCTGAGCAATATAAGAACCTTTCATTAAAAACAAAATTATAAAATTATAAACCACTTCATATAGAAAACAAACATGGTAGAAACTTAAACTTATATCAACACACAAGGTAAAACAGGCAGTTCAAAATAGCTCCTCCTTTTGTTATCTTCCAGGACCCATTTTTGGAATCCCATAAATGCTCCCTCACAATTATGCTTATATTAAACAATTAGAAATTGCCCCAGCCATGTATCACAAAGGGAATATAGAGTTGAAATCAAGTTTAGCAGGTACTGAGTACCTTTCAGCTCAGTACAAATAAACTGAAAAACTCAGGCATCCAAACAGAGCTCTATGGGTTCCATTTCTTTATGACAATAAAAAGGTATTATATGCAAACAGCTCTCTTCTAAGCACACAACTTTGGTTACCACATTTCAGACTCTAAAATAATTTAGCTGCTATTAAGCAAAGAGTACAAACACAAGCTCTTTGTCACAGCAGTCTCAACGTTTTATATTCTCCGTAGGATACTCAGTGCCGCTCTGATTTGCATTACATCTAGCAAACTGACTTAAGATTCAAGTTAACACATGAACTGTGAGACTATAATGCAGGTTATGGGAACCCCAGAAAACAAAGTAGACTACTCAAGTTTTACTAGGCAGATTATTTAGGTATTAAAATGTCTGTTCCTAGGCCAGGTGCCATGGCTCACACCCATAATCCCAAGCCTCCCGGGTTCAAGTGATTCTCCTGCCTCAGCCTCCTGAGTAGCTGGGATTACAGGCATGCACCACTACATCTGGCTAATTTTGTATTTTTAGTAGAAACAGGGTTTCTCTTTGTTGGTCAGGCTGGTCCTGAACTCCCAAACTTGGCTGATCTGCCTGCTTTGGCCTCCCAAAGTGCTGGGATTACAGGCATGAGCCACCACGTCCAGCTGTAAGACCCTGTTTCTAAAAAAAAAAAAAATTAGCCAAGCATAGTGGTGCATGCCTGTAGTCCCAGCTACTTCAGAGCTCAGGTGATTGAGATGGGAGGATCCCTTGAGCCCAGGAATTCAAGGTTGTAGTGAATTATGATCACACCACTGCACTCCAGCCTGGGACTATGTCTCAAAAAAAAAAAAGTTCACAAATTCTGGATTAATTTTCCATTGAATTATTTAGCATAACAACAGCTTAGCATATATTATCTCATTATAAGTAAATTAAATGTTCCAAAAGGATATTTAGAAAGCATATATGTACCCCTCTATAATCTTAAACTAATTAGCCTCATTGTTTTAAATCTTATGCTTTTTTTTTTTCAGGCAAGGTCTTGCTCTGTTGTCCAGGCTGGAGTGCAGTGGTGTGATCTCAGATCACTGCAACCTTTGCCTCCTGGGTTCAGGAGATTCTCATGCCTCAGTCTCCTGAGTAGCTGGGACTACAGGCACGCGCCACCATGCCCAGGTAATTTTTGTATTTTTAGTAGAGATGGGGTTTCACCCTGTTAGCCAGGCTGGTTTTGAACTCCTGACCTCAAGTGATCTGCCCGCCTCGGCCTACCAAAGTGCTGGGTTTATAGGCATGAGCCACCATGCCTGGCCTTTAGCCTTATTGTTTTATATCAGTGTTTTTTAAAGCACTTGCTAAGAGACTGGAAAACTGAGGCAGAGAGTTACAAAAAAATATATAGGCAAAAAAAATCAAGGGGTTAAGGCTGGTCTGATCCTAGTTACCTGTTCTCATACATTCCAAACAAGATACAAAAATGGGCCAGGTGCAGTGGCTCACACCTATAATCCCAGCACTTTGGGAGGCCGAGGCAGGGGGATCACTTGAGGCCAGAAGATGGAGACCAGACCAAGTAACATGGTCAAATCCCATCTCTACTAAAAATACAAAAATTAGCTGGGTGTCATGGCGGGGGCCTGTAATCCCAGCTACTTGGGAGGCTGAGGTGGGAGAATCTCTTGAATCCAGAAGGCAGAGGTTGCAGTGAGCTGAGATCATGCCACTGCACTCCAGCTTGGGCAACAGAGTGAGACTCCATTTCAAAAAAAAAAAAAAGAAAGATACAAGAATGGAGACCACATCTTTTTATTATCCCTGAAAGTTGTCTAGTTACAACTGAATCATGTTTTACCAACACTTCAGAACATAACAGGTACTGTTATATATGCTTAATATATGTAAACATGTTATATATGCTCATTATGTAAATGAATGTGCTGAAACATGAATTTGAAGGACTATATGTTCTGGGGTATCATTTTATTTAGGAAAATTAAATGATGGTCACAGTTTATTTTTTTGGTGGGTTTTTTTTTTTTGCGACAAGGTCTCATTGTTACCCAGGCTGGAGTACAGTGGCATGATCACAATTCACTGCACCCTCAATCTTCTGAGCTCTGCGGGGCGTGGTGGCTCACGCCTGTAATCCAAGCACTTTGGAGGCCAAGGTGGGCGGATCACCTGAGGTTGGGAGTTCAAGACCAGCCTGACCAACATGGTGAAACCCTGTCTTTAAAAAAACAAACAAACAAACAAACAAAAAAAACAGCAACAACAACAAAAAAAACTTCCTGGGCTCAAGTGATCCTCCTGCCTCAGCTTCTTGAGTAGCTGGGACTACAAGTGTTCCCCACCATGCCCAGCTCATTTCTTTTTTGTAGAGACAGAGGGTCTTACCACGTAGTCCAGGCTAGTATCACAACTCCTGGGCTCAGGCAATCCTCTTGCCTTGGCCTCCCAAAGTGCTGGGATTGCAGGGGTGAGCCATCATGCCCACCTAATACTCATATTTTTAACATTAAGCTTATTTTAGTATAATTATTTTAAAATTCATAATCCAATTATAGCATATACCAAGAGTTAGCAAGCTTCAACTGATGGGCCACAAGCTAAGAAGAAGTTTTACATTTTTCTTTTTCTTTTCTTTTCTTTTTTTTGGGGGGACAGAGTCTCACTCTGTTGCCCAGACTGGAGTGCAGTAGCATGATCTTGGCTCACTGCAACCCTCTGCCTCCTGGGTTCAAGCAATTATTACTCCTTAGCCTCCCAAGTAACTGGGACTACAGGTGTGTGCCACCACATCCAGGTAATGTTTTTGATTTTTAGTAGAGATGAGTTTTCACTGTGTTGGCCAGGTTGGTTTCAAACACTGGCCTCAAGTGATCTGCTCACCTCAGCTTCCCAAAGTGCTGGGATTACAGGTATGAGCCACTGCGTCCAGCCAGTTTTTACATTTTTCATGGTTGAAAAAAATCAGAAAGAATATATTGTGACATGTGAAAATTATAGGAAAACAGCTACATTTTTTTTCTTTGTTTTTTTGAGAAGGAGTCTTGCTCTGTCACCCAGGCTGGAGTGCAGTGGCACCATCTTGGCTCACTGCAACCTCTGCCTCCCAGGTTCCAGCAATTCTCCCTCCTTAGCCTCCCGACCAGCTGGGGCTACAGGCATGCACCACTACACCCAGCTAATTTTTGTATTTTTAGTAGAGACGGGGTTTCACCATCTCTACTACCTCAAGGTTTCACCTTGAGGCCAGGCTGGTCTCGAACTCCTGACCTCAAGCAATCCTCCGTCCTCAGCCTCCCAAGTGCTGGAATTACATGTGTGAGCCACCGTGCCCGACAGTTGGATTTTTCTTTTCTTTTCTTTTTTAAGACAGAGTCTCACTCTGCTGCCAGGCTGGAGTGCAGTGGCGTGATCTCAGCTCATTGCAACCTCCACCTCTTGGGTTCAAGTGATCCTCCTGTCTCAGCCTCCTGGGTAGCTGGGACTACAGGCGCGCGCCACCACGCCTGGCTAATTTTTGTATTTTTGGTAGAGATGGAGTTTCAATATGTTGGCCAGGTTGGTCTCGATCTCCTGACCTTGTGATCCACTTACCTCAGTCTCTCAAAGCGCTGGGATTACAGGCATGAGCCACTGTGCCTGATAGCTGCATTTTTCAAGGTTGGCACTATAAGACAATAGTTCTCAAAGTAGGCTCCGGGGATCCCTACAGATCTTTCAGGGGATTCATGAAGGTTAAAATCATTCGTAAGTAAAAGATCTATTTAAAGAGCTAGCTAGGCTGGGCACAGTGGCTGGTCGGGTACAGGCATGAGATTATTCATGCCTGTAATCTCAGCACTTTGGGAAGCTGAGGTGTCAGATCACCTGCAGCCAGGAGTTCAGGACCATCTGGGCCATAATTGTGAAACCCTGTCTCTACTAAATCTACAAAAATTAGCAGGGCATAGTGGCTGTTTGTCCTGAGCCAATGTATTTTAATGTAATAGTACGAAAAAGTTCACAGATGTGGTTTCAAATTCTATACCACAGCCAACCTTTATGAAACTATCCCTTTTCAGATTTTGGTGTAGTACCAAAGAAGACTATATACAATTACCCGAAAATAATCTTTTCTTTTCCCATTACATCATTTTCTTCATATACTTAAACCAAAATGACATATCTTAACAGATTGAATGCAGAAGCAGATATGAGAATCCAGCTGTTTTCTGTTTAGCCAGACATTAAAGAGATTTGACGTTCTTTCCCCAAATTCTTTTTAAAACTGTAGATATATTTATTTATGTTAACATGATATAGATTTGTTCTTATTTTAAAATAAATAAATATTTTTAAAATTTATCTCTTAATTATTAATATGCTAAATATCAACAGATATAACCCAGATAAACAAATGCGCTTTGGAGTCCTCAATACATTTTTTTTTTTGAGACAGGGTCTCACTGTTGCCCAGGCTGGAGTGCAGCGCACAATCTCAGCTCACCGCTGCCTCCCTGGCTCAGGTGATCCTCCTACCTATGCCTCCTGAGCAGCTGGGACTACAGGAGTGCACCAACAAGCCCGGCTAATTTTTAAAATTTTTGTAGAGACACAGTCTCACTATATTACCTAGGCTAGTCTCAAACTCCTGGACTCAAGCAATCCTCCCACCCCCACCTAAGCCCCTCAAAGTGCTGGGATTACAGTTGTGAACCACTGTGCCTGGCCCTCAATAATTATTATCGGGTGGGTTCTGAGATCACAAAGTTTGAGATCCATTGCTTTAAGAAATACATAAACAGTAGAGGGCCCTAGATTGATCAAACAGAAGGCTGAAATTAATTTCTGGATTTCAAGCTCAGACATGCAGAAACAGGACCAAATAGTTCTGCAGCAAATGACTGAAAACAGATGAGGGTGAGAATTAGGCTGAATCACAAGTTAGGCAACACACCGCCAAAGCTTAGAACCTATCTGGAAGCAGCTTTATACGGGCAACTACTTGAAGTTTTTTTAAGGCTCTCTAGGCTTTCAGAGGATTCAAGGACTATTTTGAGCTATTCCCCAGAAAGATTAAAAAAGCAAAAAAAAAAAAAAAAAAAAAAAAGGAACAACTTGCTAAATTGACAGCAGGAAGCAAAGTTACAAATAACTAGAGAACATTGTATTTATTTATGTTTGGCCTCCATGTGCATTTTAGAAGTTGAAAAACCTCTGGAAACCAACAGGATGCTGAACAAAAAACAAACAAAAAAATTTTGTTTTTTTTTCTGCTCATTTTCAGATAAAGTATGATCCTCAAAACAATAAGCCAAAAGTTATCAACCCCAAAACACTGATCGTTTAAAATCATCTTCTAATTTAAAGGACCAAATAAAAATCTTAAATAGGCTGCAAACAAAAATCCTGACAGACTTTAATATTAAAGTATAAGATTGGTTCTGAGTAGGAAATAGCTGCACTATCCCACAATGACAATCACTGAGACACTCTTAGAAGTTTTCAGGAAAAAATATTTATTTCCAGCCGGGTGTGGTGGCTCACATCTGCAATCCCAGCACTTTGAGAGGCCGAGATGGGCAGATCACTTGAGGTTAGGAGTTCGAGACCAGCCTAGTCAACATGGAGAAACCCCATCTCTACTAAAAAAAATACAAAAAAATTAGCCAAGTGTTCTGGTGGTCACCTGTGATCCCAGTTACTTAGGAGGCTGAGGCAAGAGAATTGCTTAAACCCAGGAGTTGGAGGTTGCAGTGAGCTGAGATCGCGCCATTACACTCCGGCCTGGGTGACAGAGTGGGACTCTGTCTCAAAAAAACAAAACAAAACAAAAAACAAACAAAAAAAAACATGTATTTCCTAAGTCTGTCCACATATTTGCAACAGTGATCTATTTGGGGGTATTCCAATGCTCACCGATTAACTCTCACCAGCCCCAAACACGTATGCAAACTACTGCTTGACCAAAACTTTAAAAAATAAGTTAAAGAAAATATTGCTGGCTGGGCCCCATCTACTACAGCAAAAGGAAGCAATCTACCAAATCAGGAGAAAACAGTAAGCAATTCCACTCAAAGGAAGCAAGTTGCATTTTGTGAGAAGGTGGGGCTGTAGCAAAACACCTTACTACTGATGTCCATGCCACAAACTCATGAAATGACTTTCTAAGCTAAATCCTGGCTCCCAATAGTTTGGTTTTGGGTTTTTCTGAGCCAGGATCTCACTCTGTCACTCAGGCTAGAGTGCAGTGGTGAGATCTCAGCTCACTGAAACCTCTACCTCCCAGGCTCAAGCAATCCTCCCACCTTGGGCTCCCAAGTAGCTGGGACTACAGGCATGCACCACCAAGCCCAGCAAATTTTTAATTTTTTTGTAGAGACGGGGTCTCACTGTGTTGCTCAGGCTGGTCTCGAGCTCCAAGCAATCTGCCCATCTCAGCTTCCCAAAGTGTTGGGATTACATGTGCAGGCCACCTCACCCAACCTACACTTTCTAGACTTTCATGATATTTATTATGAAGATATGCAGTATTGAACCAAAAAAAAAAAAAAAAAAAAAGAAACTTTATGCACATTCTGGTTTCAAATGTATGGGAACATCAAGGATTAAAATTGCCAAAAGATGATAAAAAGCATGGCCAGGCACGGTGGCTCACACCTATAATCCCACCACTTTGGGAGGCTAGGTTGGGCGGACTGCCTGAGCTCAGGAGTTCAAGACCAGCCTGGGCAACACAGCAAAACTCCATCTCTACTAAAATACAAAAAAATTAGGAGTGGTGGCCTGTGCCTGTAATCTCAGCTATTCATGAGGCTGACGCAGGAGAATCGCTTGAAACTGGGAGGCGGAGATTATAGTGAGCTAAGATTGTGCTACTGTACTCCAAGCCTGGGCAACAGAGTGAGAAAAAGCTAAGCTAACAACCTGAAATCAAGAGTCTGCAATGACTTTTGCTGCAAACTTACGTGTTATTTCCTTCTTTGAGACAGGGTATCACTTTGTTGCCCAGCGTGGGGTCCAGTGGTGCGATCTCGGCTTGCTGCAACCTCTGCTTCCTGGGCTGAAGCAATCCTCCACTTCAGCCTCCCAAGTAGCTGGGGCTACAGATGTGTGTTACCACAGTCGGCCAATTTTTGTATTTTTCGTGGAGACAGGGTTTCATTGCCCAGGCTGGTCTCTAACTCCTGGGCCCAAGCCTCCCAAAGTGCTAGGGCAATAGTTGTGAGCTACTGTGTCTGGCCAACGCTTACATATTCTTATGTCCTACTATACTAGGCCAGGCACAGTGGCTCACACCTGTAATCCCAGCAATTTGAGAGGTCAAGGTGGGTGGATCATTTCAGGTCAGGAGTTGGAGATCAGCCTGGCCAACATAGTTGAAACCCCATCTCTACTAAAAACACAAAAATTAGCCGGGCATGGTGGCAGGCACCTGTAATCCCAGCTACTTGGGAGGCTGAGGCAGAAGAATTGCTTGTAATCAGGAGGCAGAGGGTGCAGTGAGCCAAGATTGTGCCACTGCACTCCAGCCTGGATGACAGAGCAAGACCATGTCTCAAAAAAACCATTTTTTTAAATTAAAAAAAAAAAAAAAA
>NW_022436942.1:22798798-22862913 GCF_009761245.1 Sapajus apella | reverse complement strand
ATACAAGTTTATCTTTTCATACAACCTTTCCTGAATTGTAACACTCATCCTTCATTTCCAAGGAAGTGATACAGCAAATACTTTCAAAATTGAATTGAATTTTACTTCATTGTATACAGGCAGTCAGTACATTATACAGAAGACCAAAAAAAAAAAAAAAAAAAGTTTTTAAACAAAAGGACAAAGGAGAAAGGAAGGAAACAAAATACTATGATTTAACAGGAACAAAACCCAACATTCTTGCAACACAAAGTGTCCACCAGGGAAATGTCGAAGAGAAAAATGTCATGATAAAATATTTTTAAGATATAAAATGACCCCAATGCAAAATATTTGTTGTTGTTGATTTTTGTTTTGTTTTTAGCTCAAAGGAGTTATTATTTCTGGTCATTTATGTTCCTTGTGTTTATCCATTCCCACTGGGTTAATAGAAACATTTCAATTTTATTTTCTTTACAGTCTATTTTTCTTCCTGATTCTTCAAGAGTAAGTTCCTTGATCTTAATTTCTGTTTATGAATGTCTGGCCTGAAAAGGACCTTGAGGGGTCATCAAGTCCATCCTTCTGCTTTCCAGGAGAAATCATAACTAATACTATCAGATAGATGAGAAGGTATCAAAAGAAAATGCATTGTTTCCCTAACTAGTAGCATGCTAATTTAACATGCACATTCATTTACAATTTGCAACTTTTTAAAAATGAAAGTAAAAACTAAAATGCCAAAAGAGGAAGGTACTTTAAAAATGCATTTATCAGCTAAAATTGCTCAAACATAAATTCAACTGTCAGGTCTAAAATTAACAAGCAGGAAAGTTATTGGCTGCCAATGTAAAGTCTTTAGTCCCTAGAGATGTCTTCTGAAGTTCTATCTCATTTGTAGCACCCTTCACCTACAGCACATAGACTGGCAAGCTTAGACCATCCTTGCCAATAAACTACAATTACAAATGACAATTGTGTGTGTGTGTGTGTGTGTGTGTGTGTGTTTACAGTTCGTATAGGGTTATATTCCAAACAGAAAGTGAAAAGGGCCAGATGCAGATTACAGATTCTCACCTGTAATCCCAGCACTTTGGAAGGCCGAGGCAGGTGGATTGCCTGAGTTGCATGAGCTCAGGAGTTTAAGACCACCCTGGGCAACATGGTGAAACCCCACCTCTACTAAAACACAAAAAGTTGTCTGGGAGTGGTGGTAGGAGCCTGTAGTCCCAGCTACTCAGGAGGCTGAGGCATAAGAATTGCTTGATCCTGGGAGGTGGAGGTTGCAGTGAGCCGAGATTGCACCACTGCATTCCAGCCTGGGTGACACAGCAAGATTTTGTCTCCAAAAGGAAAAAAAAGAAAAGAAAATGAAAAGTTACATCTAAATTGGAGATGTCAATGTTATGGGAAAGCTACAATACAATTGTTCTTTGGAGAGTAGTTTAACTTTTTCATTTCTAAGTTAAAATGTCCAGGGAATAAAGTTTCCTCCTAAGAGTTTCCAGGACATGTGCAATAGCTCATGCCTGTCATCCTAACACTTCAGGAGGCCAAGGCGGGCGCATCACTTGAGGCCAGGAGTTCGAGACCACCCTGTAACATGGTGAAACCGCATCTCTACTAAAAATACAAAAATTAGCTGGACATGGTGGCATATGCCTGTGGTCCCAGCTACTCGAGAGGCTGAGGCAGAGAACTATTTGAACCTGGGAGGCAGAGGTTGCAGAGAGCTGAGATTGTGCCACTGCACTGCAGCCTGGGAGACAGAGCAAGACTCCATCTCAAAAAATAAAAAATAAAATTTCCAAAACAAGCTGGGCACGGTGCCTCACGCCTGTAATTCCAGCACTCCGGGAGGCCAAAGCAGACAGATCACCTGAGCTGAGTTCAAGACCAGCCTAGGCAACGTGAGAAACCTGTCTCTACAAAAAATACAAAAATTAAACAGGCACAGTAGTGTGCACCTGTAGTTCTAGCTACTTAGGAGGCTGAGGCAGGAGAATCTCTTGAGCCCAGGCCAAGATTGCAGTGAACCAAGATGGTGCCACTGCACTCCAGCCTGGGAGACAGAGGGAGACCCTGTCTCAAAAAAAAGAAAGTTTCTGAAACAGAATTTCATCTAATGTCAAAAAATCTGGCCAGGCACAGTAGCTCACGCTTGTAACCTCAGCACTTTGGGAGTGCCGAGAATTGCTTGAGCCTAGGCGTTCGAGACCACCCTGGGAAACATGATGACCTCTACAAAAAATAAACAAAATTAGCCAGACATGGTGGCATGAGCCTCTAGTCACAGCTACTCAGGAGGCTGAGGTAGGAGGATTGAGCCTGGGAGATTGAGGCTGCAGTATGAGCCATGATTGTGCCACTGTGCTCCAGTCTGGGCAACAGAAGAAGACCCTGTCTCAAAAAAAAACAACCATGGCTGTGCACAGTGGCTCACGCCCGTAATCCCAGCACTTTGGGAGGCCGAGCTGGGTGGGTCACTTAAGGTCAACGTGGTGAAACCCCACCTCTATTAAAAAAAATACAAAAATTAGCCAAGTGTGGCGGCATATGCCTGTAATCCCAGCTACTTGGGAGGCTAAGGCCAGAGAATTGCTTAAACCTGGAGGACAGAGGTTGCAGTGTGCGTGCCATTACACTCCAGCCTGGGCAACAGAGTAAGACTCTATCTCAGAAAAAGAAAAGAAAAGAAAAAACCACAACCAAAAGACAGACAATAACAAAATAACAACAAAAAAATCCCTGGAACTACAAAGAAATATGGTTAATTGTTCTATAATTATTTGAAAATTAAAAAAAAAAAACAGGACTAGAAGTCTTGGAAATGAGAAAATTGTAATTTTTTATAAATGTAGGGCAAGGGAGGTCAAGTACAGAAACCGTAGACTGGTGAAATATTATTTCCCAGAAAGATTCTAAATGAATTATTGAAGAGATCACTTATGAACCACTGACAAGGTATGCAGTAATCTATAAACAGTAGCATAAGATATCCAAACAGCAACTGATACATAACTTCAAACTTCTTTTTCTTTTTTTCTTTTGAGACAGAGTTTCACTCTTGTTGCCCAGGCTGGAGTGCAATGGTGCGATCTTGGCTCATTGCAACCTCTGCCTCCTGGGTTCAAGCAATTCTCCTGCCTCAGCCTCCTGAGTATCTGGGATTACAGGCATGCACCATCAAGCCTGGCTAATTTTCTATTTTTAGTAGAGATGAGGTTTCTCCATGTTGGTCAGGCTGGTCTCGAACTCCTGATCTCAAGTAATCTGCCCACCTCGGCTTCCCAAGGTGTTGGGATTACAGGCGTGAGTCACAGCGCCCAGCCACTTCATTTTCTTTTTTGACAGGGTCACTAACCTAGGATTTCAGAGATGTCAGAGGCAGAATACTGTATTTGGATTTCAGGAGGATACCTCTTGTTATTTTATAGAAAATAAAGGTTAGATGATATAAAACAGCAGGTGAGCTTCACAACTGAATTTTACCCAAAAGGTTAATTAACAGATTAATGTTAACATAATGATAGTCTACTCATGTTGTATAGCATTGTTCTACCCTTATACATGTTTACTAGTGACCTAAAACAAAAACATAGGCATCATGTTTATCAAATTTATCAATAATACAAACATTTGAGAAATAGTCAAGAGGTAAACTGACATTATCAAGCTAAAATAATAAACCAAATTAACAAGATGATAATTACAGGGATAAACATAAAGTTGTCAATTACATTAAAAAATCAACTACACAGCCTGGCATGGTGGCTCATGCCTGTAATCCTAGCACTTTAGGAGGCGGAGGTGGGTGGATCACTTGGGGTCAGGAGGTCAAGACCAGCCTGGCCAACATGGTGAAACCCTGTCTCTACTAAAAATCCAAAAAAATTAGCTGGGCGTGGTAGCACAGGCCAGCAATCCCAGCTACTCGGGAGACTCAGGCAGGAGAACCGCTTGAACCTGGGAGGTGGAGGTTGCAGTGAGCCAAGATGACAGAGCAAGATTTTGCCTCAAGGGAAAAAAAAAATCAACTACACAAACTAATGTGATCTTAGGCTTTAAGAAACAGAGGCACAGAGTACAGTAAAATAGAAGCTGTGCTTCCTGCTGTAGTTTGTATTTATTAGATTATATCTGATGTAATCTAATAAATTCAGACCTAGATAAGGAAACATAAACTCAGGTAACTAACTTGATGAAGAGCCTGAACTTTTATTAAAAATGTCACTTAAGAAATAGCTCAGGCTGGGCTCGGTGGCTCATGCCTATAATCCCAGAACTTTGGGAGGCCGAGGTAGGCGGATCACTTGAGGTCGAGAGTTCAAGACCAGCCTGGCCAACATGGTGAAACCTCATCTCTACAAAAAATATAAAAATTAGCTGGGTGTGGATGGCGGGTGCCTGTACTCCCAGCTACTCAGGAGGCTGAGGGACAAGAATTGCTTGAACATGGAAGGCGGAGGTTGCTATGAGCTGAGATCGTGCCACTGCACTCCAGCCTGGACAACACAGCAAGACTCCGTCTCAAAAAAAAAAAAAAAAAAAAAAAGAAAGAAAGAAGGCAGGCTAGGTGGCTCACGCCTGTAATCCCAACACTTTGGGAGGCTGAGGCAGGTGGATCACAAGGTCAGGAGTTCAAGACCATCCTGGCCAACATGGTAAAACCCAGTCTCTACTAAAAATACAAAAATTAGCTGTGGTGGTGTGTGCCTGTAATCCCAGATACTCAGGAGCTGAGGCAGGAGAATCGCTTGAACCCGGGAGGCAGAGAATACAGTGAGCGGAGATCGCACCACTGTATTCCAGCCTAGATGACACTTCAAGACTCCGAGGAAAAAAAAAAGGAAAGAAAAAGAAAGAAAAGAAAGAAAGAGCTCAAAGTACTTGGGGTATTTACCCAGGAAGAGATGCCTCCTGTAATACCAGCACTTTGAAAGGCCAAGGTGAGGAGATGGCTTGAGCCCAGGAGTTTGAGAAGAGCCTGGGCAATGTAGGGAGACCCCATCTCTACAAAAAAACTTATAAATTAGCCAGATGTGGTGGCATGTGCCTGTGGTGCCAGCTACTTGGAGGCTGGGAGGATTGCTTGAGACCAAGAGTCCTAGTTACTCAGGAGGCTAGAAGTAGAGTATCACTTTAGCCCAGGAATTTGAGGTTACAATGATCTATGATCTATGATCATATCACTTGCACTCCAGCCTGGGCAACATAGCGAGACCCTGTCTCTAAAAGAATGAGATAAGTGTTATGAAATACTTGAAGACTACCATGTTAACAAGGAATTAAATTTATTTATTGTGGCTTCAGATAACAGAACTAAAGAGCTTCAGCACAATGTAAAAAATGTTCTAAAAGTAAAGCTTCAATAATGGAGCTTTACTTTATTGGAGTAAAGCTTCAATAATGGAACAGGGTATCTATGAAGCGGAGACTTTCTCCTTAGAGTGTTCAGAAGTTAAAAGACCAACCATCAGGGATACCAAATATGATGTGTTTTCACCTATCATGGATTTATTTGATCCTTCCTAAAAGAAAAAAAAAAAAAAGCCTCTTAGGGGAAGGCAACATGTCAAAATGGGTAAATGTCAGAGAAGCTTAAAAATTATTTTCTTTGACATGGTTTTAAAGAGACAGAAGACTTTTTCATGAACTCCAAAACTATAGGACCATTTTCTGAGAAACCAACAAAAGAAAAGAATGCTTTTTCCTTTTAAATGAATGCTGCATTTGTTTTTCTCAAAGAAACATCTGTACCTTAATTTTAGTACTTTTATCAAGGGATAGGGGACAATTATAGGCCAGTATGCCAACTAGTCTCAAGAAGAGAGCTGGCTTTATTAGACATTTACATGGAGTTCTATTTACCCCACCTAAAACTTCCTTGCAGGGAGAAGGCTCCTCCTTATCAGACGTGGATGGGAGGCTGCTGTAACACTAACTCCCTCTCCCTGTGGCCTAGGAAAAACTCAGTCTTGACATGCACAAAACAATAACTTCTGAGAACTTCAGAGCAGCTGTGTTCAGCCAGAGCCAGCGACTTTACTCCAGGCAAAGAAGGAGCTTAAGAGTGGTTGAAAAAACAACTTTCATTTTGGGTTGGAAATGAGGAGAGGAAACAGAACAAGATACAGTAAGTGGAGCTATTAACATTTTTAAACCATGGTAAACAAAGGTGTTTAAAAATTACAACACTGAAACTAAACTTCAATCCACAAGTTGAAAGATGAGCAGTGTTATCACTCTAGCTTTCTCCTAAATGGTAACACTAGTGAGAAAAAATCATCTTGGGTTTAATAGTGCCCTAGTCAAAGCCATCGCAAATTCTAGGATGGAAGACCAAAACAAGGGACTCTGCTCTCTCACTGGGTATTTTTTTGTGCTGCTGCCAGCCAAACTGAAAAATGTTGTGAATGTCCAATCGCAATGCTCTTACCATGAAATATTAGAACCCAGCTCAGTAGTTAATGCTACAGGGTCAGCAATGAATTGGTCTCAATGTGCTACAGGGGCAACTTCTTGGTCAGGGAGAAAAGCTTCAAATGGTTGCAGAAAACCAAAGGTTAATACAACTACATACTGTGGTTTCTCTTCATATAATAGCTTTACTGGTATTTCAGACATTATTTCACTTCTCAAAAGTAAAAGGAGAAGAGAAGGAACGTAAAAGCAAAATCTATGCAATACTAAAGAGGTTATTAATTGGCTATATTCGTCCAATTTGTTATTAAATGATACACAACTATAAAACAAAGGGCAAAGCCCTGTCCCTTTTCCGTACAGAATGAAGAACTGGTAAGACTACTGAGTAGAGCTGCCAAACTTTTCTTTAGCTTCTTTTCTTACAGACATGTTAACATTTCGCAATAGCCTCCACTTACCTTACATCTTCCATGTTTAAGTACAAATTGTGTTTGATTTCCCCAGCCCTCGGCCTAAGATATTATGGCATATCTTTAGCTTCTGAGTGTGGACACAAAGCAAAAAAACTGAACGTTTTTCACTTTCCTGAAATAACATGTCTATTTTATTTACACCATTTAAAAACATATTATATAAGCTAACTAAAATGAACTGCAACCACCCATTCGACAACTCTTCGAGAATGACCGGGGAAGGCACAATTAACAAAACGAACTTTCATTTTGGTGCATTTCTGCTTAGAATGCCCATAAACACTGATATCTCTACAATAATTAAATTACTGTAAAATTTTTAAACACAGGACTCGTGTAAGCTTCCTAAGAAAACTCTGCACACCCCCTACACACCTGTACTTAATATGACATGACCCTCAGAAATACTAAAACACCCTCTTTTAAGTAAAAAACAAACTTTTAAAGTTAGGAAAGTAGCAACGCGGGAATCTGGGTAGGAGGTGCCCTGGGTTGTAAACACCCAGTCAGAGAACATAACAAGCAATTCAGAGCAACATATAAGTCCCTATGGGGCTCCAACTTGGACTGCTTAAGTTCCAAGCCCACATCCCAGTGTTTCAAGAGTTTGGGAAATGGAAGAGAGGGAGAAAGAAAATCAGAGAAGTGATGAAAGTGCTATTTTTCTCCTTCTCAACCCCCATGCCAGCATCTTGGAGGCTGGTCACCAGTCTGGGTGCCATATCCACCAGAAGCCCTAAATCAATATCGCAACCACCTGATACCTAGGCTAAAGACATATGTATACCAGTCATCTCCTTCCCAAACACCTCTCTCATCGCTCTCAAGGCTCATATCCTTCCAGAAGCCATGCCTTATGGAGACTCAGCTCACCCATACTGTCCTCTTAAACTCATTCACTTAATTTTCTCCAAATCCATACTTTCTCTCTGATATCCTGTCCCTGATGTTCTTTTTATTAATTCAGTCTAAATGCCATGACCCTCATTTCCAATAATCTACCCCTATCTATCTTTCCTGTCAAACCCAACGGGTGTTGTGTCACCAGACCAAGATCTTTGTTCTCATCTCCTCATTCCTACCTCCTACCTATTACCCTTTTCCAATTCCAAGCTCCTAATCCCACTCTTTGGGAAGCCCTGGGTTCCTAACCTAGTTTAGTATCCCTCCTCTTCCTCCCATTCCACCCCATCCTATGATCATTCCTTTAGGCTCCACTAGACTACCGTTCCCTCAGGATTCAATTCCCCTCTCCTTGCCACGCCCTGTGCCCCCCGGGGCTACTTACCCCAAGTTCTCCCCACACTTCAAGTCTCTGGCCCCGCCTTCCCCCCCAAAGGAAGGAGGCGGGAGTAGACAGAGAAGAGGGGCGGCGCTCGGCAAGGAAAAAGCGATCTCCCATTAGCGCTCATCGCCGCCAATCGAGGCTTCCTTCTCCTCCATTGGTCGGCTTTGGCCTATGCCCCACCCTCTTCCTCAGACAGGGCCCGGCCACCGCCTCAGCGCCCCCGTCCAACACACACTGGGAGGGGAGACCCCAGCCCGGAACGCTGGGACTGGCCAGAGTTGAAAGGGAGACTCCCGTCAGATCATGGACTAGCTAATGTTAAAAGTACTTACCGGCTGGTAGCTCCGTTGCCTCCCGCCTGCCCGCACTCTGTCCTACAATCTATCTCCAGCTCCTTCTTTCCCCCCTCGGCAGAGCGGATACTTTCCTCCCGTCCGGCCAGGCGCGCTCAACTCTCGCGAGAAAGCGTGCGGCCGGGGGGAAGGGCGAGATCCGTGGGGGCTGAGTTGGAAAGCGGCCGAGAGGCGGGGCTCTAGGAAAAGAAGGGGCCGGGCTTATTGTGGGCAGGGCTAGAGAGGGAGACTGAGCGAGTGCTGTACACACAGGTCACACGTGTTCGGCTGCAGAGTCTAGCGGGGGAAAAAAGGGAAAAAGGAGAGGATCTTTACAGGTGCCTGTAGTGGTGGTTACTACTATCTTTCAGAGTCTTCGCTTCCTTAGCGGCAAAGTAATTTAAAATATCCTTAGCCCTAGAAATGAAGTCCATATATGGACAAAGCAATCCACCTGCAGAGCAATTATAACACTACCATTTTCCTAGCCCTATTGCCTTGGGTGAAAAGCTTCTCTGAGTCTCTGTACAATGGGACTAGCAATCTCATTTTATTCTTTCTTTTTTTTTTTTTTAAATAATTTGAGACGGGCCAGGATGGTTGGCCAGGATCGTCTCGATCTCTTGACCTCGTGATCCGCCCGCCTCGGCCTCCCAAAGTGATGGGATTACAGGCGTGAGCCACCGCGCCCGGCCTCATTTTATTCAAATAGTTGTAATGATCAAATGAGATACATGAAACTGCTTGGGGATTTTTTAAAATTACTATATTATTCAGCAAATATTTTCACAAAACATAGGGCATACTACGAGCAAAGCATTGTTCTAAGCATGGAGTTAAGAAGTTAGCAACCCAGGTAGAATTTATATTTGAATGGGGAAGGGGAGACAGTTAAAAAGCCACTAAACACAAATGTTTCAAATAGTGAAAAGTGCTTCAGGATTGTGAGACAGAAAGTGACTGGGAGTGGGGAAGAAGCGTAACAGTGTTTGAGAGAAAACCTCTTTGAGGAAGTAACACTTAAACGAGGAGTTGAATTATGACAAGATAGCCTCGGGAATATTTTGGGGGAAATATCAAATGCAAAGTCTGTATTCAAAAATGTATATGTCTTGCTCAAGACAAACCAGGAAAAGAAAAAAGAAAAAACAGGCTGAGTGCAGTGACTCATGCCGTAATCCCAACACTGGTAGGCTGAGCCAAAAGGACTGCCCGAGCCCAGGAATTTGAGACCAGCCTGGGCAACATGGCGAAACATCAGCTCTACAAAAAATACAAAATTAGCCGGGCATGATGGCCTGTACTTGTAGTACCAGCTATTTTGGGGGCTAAGTGGGAGGATCGCTTGAGCCCAGGAGGTTGAGGTTGCAGTGCGCCCAGATGAAGCCACCACACTCCAGCCTGGGCAACAGAGTGAGACCTGTCTTGATAAATAAATAAATAATTTTCTTAAAATTTAACAATTTGTAGTGGACTTAAAATTTTTTTTAATTTAAAAAAATTATATACTAACCAGCTTAGAGAAGAGACTTAAAATATTTATGTTATGTTTAGTAACATAAAGCTGCAAAAGGAATATATTGCTGGGTCATATATGTTTAACTTTTTGTGAAGCTGCCAAAGTTTTCCACAGCGTTGCACCATTTTATATTCCTACCAGCAATGTGTGAAGTTTCTAATTTCTCCACATCATCACCAACACTTTTATTGTTCATCATTCAGATTTTAGCCATCCTAGTGAATGTGAAATTATATCTCATTGTGGCTTTGATTTACATTTCCCTAATGGCTAATAATGTTGAGCATTTTTTCATTTACCTATTGGCCATTTATACATCTTTGGATAAATGGCTATTCAAATCCTTTTTCCGAAATTTGTAATTGGGTTATTGTCTTTTTATTGTTTTATTTGTTTATTTTTTGAGACAGGGTCTCACTCTGTTACTCAGACTGGAGTGCAGTGGCATGATCTTAGCTCACTGCAACCTCTGCCTCCCAGGCTCAAGTGATCCTCCCACCTCAGCCTCCCACGTGGCTGGGACTACAGGCATGCATCACCATGCCTGGCTAATTTTTGTATTTTTTTGTAGAGCCGTGGTTTTGCCATGTTGTTTGCCTAGGCTGGTCGTGAACTGCTGAGTCCAAGTGATCCACCTACCTCAGCCTCCCATAGTGTTGGAATTACAGGCATGAGCCACTGTGCCCGGCCTTTTTATTGTTGAGATGTAAGAATTTTTTTTATATATTCTAGATACTAGATGCTTAACAGATATATGATTTGCAAATATTTTATCTCATTCTGCAGGTTAGTTGTCTTTTCACTTTCTAATAGTGTCCTTTGAAGCTCGAAAGTTTGAAATTTTGATAAAGTCCAATTTATTTTGTTTGTGCTGTTGGCGTCATGTCTAACAAATCATTGCCTGATACAGTATCATGAAGATTTACACCTACGTTTTCTTCTAAGAATTTTGTTGTTTTTAGCTCCTACACTTAGGTCTTTGATTTTATGGGATGATTTTGTATATAGTATGAGATAGAGGTCCAATTTCATTCTTTTCCATGCACAATTGTTGCAGCACCATTCATTGGAAAAAGTATTATTTCCCTCATTCAATCCTCTTGGCACCATTGCCAAAACTCATTGGACCTTAAATATATCAATTTATTTCTGGACTTTCAATGTTACTTCATTCTTCTATATGTCTGTCCTTATGCCAGTATCAAAGGGCTTGATAATTTTAGCTTTGTAGTAGGTTTTGAAATTGGGAAGTATGACTCCTCCAATTTCATTCTCTTTTTTCAAGATTGCTTGGCATATACTGGGTCCCTTGCATTGCCATGTGAATTTTAGGGTCAGCTTCTCAATTTCCACAAAAAAGCCATCTAAAATTTAATTGGAATTCCTTTGAATCTGTAGATCAAGGAGTATTGCCACCTTAACCATATTGTATTCCAATCCATGGACATCGAATGTCTTTCCACTTATTTAGAGCTTTTTAATGTCTTTCAACTGAATTTTTTTGTAGGTTTACTGTTTTTTTATTTTGTATTTTTCTCTAATTTTTAATTTTTTAGAGATGGGGTTTCACCATGTTGCCCAGGCTAGTCTCGAACTCCTGGGCAACATGATGAAAACCTATCTCTAATGGGGTTAGATCCACTCACCTTGGCCTCCCAAAGTGCTGAGATTACAGGTGTGAGCCACCTTGCCTGGCCTTATTTTGTTTTTTAAATTAGAGACAGGGTCCCACTATGTTGTCCAGGCTGGTGTTAAACTCTTGGTCTCAAGCAATCCTCCCACCTTGGCCTCCCAAAGTGTTAGGATTATAGGCATGAGCCACTGTGCCAAGCTGTGTTTTGTGGTTTTCATTGTACAAATCTTGCATTTCTCTTGTTAAACTTACTCATAAGTTTTTTTTTAAATTTTTTTGAGACAGGGTCTTACTTTGTCACTTAGGCCGGAGTGGTGCAATCATAGCTCACTGTAACCTCCAACTCCTAGGCTCAAATGATCCTCCCACCTCAGCCTCCTGAATAGCTAGAACTACAGGTGTATGCCACCATGCCTGGCCAATTTTTTCTCTCCTGCCTTGCTCTCCTAAAGTGCTAGGATTCCAGGTATAAACCACCATGCCTGGCCTCTTTCTTTTTTCAGATAGAAATGGGCTCTTGCTATGTTGACCAGGCTGGTCTCAGACTCCAGGCCTCAAGGGATCCTCGCTCCTAAAGTGCTGGGTTTACAGGTATGAGCCACAACACCTGGCAAGTCTTTCATCATTAAGTATGTTGTTAGCTTTTGTATTTTGGTAGATGTACTTTAATCACAGTGAGGAAGTTACCTTCTATTCCTAGATCGTTGAGTGTTTTTTAAATCATGAAAGAGTGTTTGATTTTATCAAATATTTTGCCTATTGAGATGATGAGGTGGTTTTTGTCTCCTATTCTGTTAATATGGTGTATAACATTGATTGATTTTCATTTGTTAAACCAATCATGCATTTCTGGGATAAATCCCAGTTGGTCATAGAGCATAATCTTTTTACATGTTGCTGGGTTTAAGTTTGCTTGTGCTTTGTTGAAGATTTTTGTGTCTATATTTATAAGAGCTATTAGTCTGTAGTTTTTTTCTTATGATGTGTTTATCTGGTTTGATTATCAGTCAGGGTTATACTGAGCTCATACAATGAATTGAGATATATTGCCTCCTCTTCTTCTTCTTTTTTTTTTTTGGAGACACCGTCTCACTCCCATTACCCAGGCTGGAGTGCAGTGGTGTGACCTCAGCTCACTGCAGCAGCCTTGACTTCCTGGGCTCAGATGATTCCTCCACCTCAGCCTCCCAAGTAGCTGGAACTACAGGTGTGTGCCACCATGCTGGCTAGTATTATGTATTTTTAATAGAGACAGGGTCTTGCCATGTTGCCCAGGCTGATCTCTAAATCCTGGGCTCAAGTGATCCTCACACCTTGGCCTCCCAAAGTGCTGGGATTACAGGCATGAGCCACCATACCCAACCTCCTTTTCTATTTTTTTGGAAGAGTTTGTGAAGAATTGGTGGTATGGCCAGGTGCAGTGGCTCATGCCTATAATCCCAGCAATTTGAGAGGCTGAGGTGGGAGGATTGCTTGAGGTTAGGAGTTCAAGACCAACCTGGACAACATATTGAGATCCCATCTCCACAAAAAATACAAAAAAAAAAAAAAATGCATAGCCAGGCATCATGGTGGCACATGCCTGTAGTCTTAGCTACCTTAGGAAGCTGAGGCAGGAGGATTGCTTGAGCCCAAGAGTTAGAATTTGCAGTGAGATATGATCATGCTACTGCACTCGCCTGGGCAACAGAGCAAGACCCTGTCTCAAAAAAAAAAAAAAAAAAAAACTGGGGGGGGGAAAGAAAGAAAATAATTGGTGTTAAGTCTTCTTTAAACATTAGACAGAATTCACCAGCGAAACTATATGGTTGTGGGATTTTCTTTGTGGATATTTTTTATTTTTAATGAGTAATTCAGTCTTTTTTCTTGTTATAGGTTAATTTAATTTTTTTATTTCCTCTTGAGTCAGTTTCAGTAGCTTCTGTTGTTTTAGGAATTTTTTTTTTTTTCTAGACGGAGTTTTGCTCTTGTTGCCCAGGCTGGAGTACAATGGCTCGATCTCAGCATACTGAAACCTCAGCCTCCCGGGTTCAGATGATTCTCCTGCCTCAGTCTCCTGAGTAGCTGGGATTACAGGCATGCACCACCACTCCCAGCTAATAGTTACATTTTTAGTAGAGATGGGGTTTCACCATGTTGGTCAGGCTGGTCTCGAACTCCTGACCTCAGGTGATCCACCTGCTCTATCCTTCCAAAGTGCTGGGATTACAGGCATGAGCCACCATGCCCAGAACCTGAACCCAGGAGGTTAAGGCTGCAGTGAGCCATGATCACACCACTGCACTCCAGCCTGGGCAACAGAGTGAGACCCTGTCTAAAAAAAGAAAACAAAAACAAAAACAAACAAAAAATACCAATGCACTGAGAATCGCAGCAAATAAAGAGTTTAATTACAGCAGGTTCAGCCAAGAGGAGGGATGGGAGAAATTTCTCAAATTCACCTCTCCAAGAATTCAGAGGCTAGGGTTCTTTTGTTGTTGTTTTGTTTTGTTTTAGAGACTGAGACTTGCTCTGTTGCTCCAGCTGGAGTGCAGTGGCGTGATCTTGGCTTACTGTAACCTCTGCCTCCCAGGTTCAAGCAATTCTCTGCCTCAGCCACCCGAGTGGCTGGGATTACAGGCGCCCGCCACCATGCTCGGCTAATTTTTGTATTTTTCGTGAAGATGGGGTTTCACCATCTTGGCCAGGCTGGTCTTGAACTCCTGACCTCATGATCCAGAGGCTAGGGTTTTTAAGGGTACTTTGACAAAGGCCTGGGTAACTGAAACAATTGATTGGCTGGGGGTAAAATCACAGGGATATCTAATAAAGACCACCAGAAGCAGTTTGCTTTTAGGTGGCAAGGCCAGCAATACACTTTCACTGTGCTATCTCAGAGCTATATCAGCACTCCAGTCCACTGTCATAATTTAGTTCACAAGAATTTTGATTGCTTTTTTCTTCCACGAGATAATTATGCTGGTCCATTACATTGATGTTATTTTTATTTATTTATTTAGAGACACAGTCTCATTCTGTCACCAGGCTGGAGTGCAGTGGTGCAATCTCAGCTCACTGCAACCTCTGTTTCCCAGGTTCAAGTGATTCTCCTGCCCCAGCCTCCCAAGTAGCTGGAACTACAGGTGTGCACCACCACGCCCAGCTGATTTTTTTATTGTTAGTGGAGACAGGGTTTCACCATGTTGACCAGGACGGTCTCGATCTCTCGACCTTGGGATCTGCCCGTCTTGGCCTCCCAAAGTGCTGGGGTTACAGGGGTGAGCCATCGCGACCGGCCACATTGATATTATTATTATTATTTTATTATTTTAGAGACAGGATCTCACTCTGTCACCCAGGCTGGAATGCAGGGGTGTGATCATAGCGCACTATAACCTCAAACTCCTTGGATCAATATATTCCCCATTTGGGTATGTTACTCCTGCCCATTTACCAAATGACCTGAGAAGTTTCCAGTTTTGAGTGGGGCCCAGAACAGAAGTCTCTGTAACAGGTTCAGGTTCTGTGCAAGCAGTTCTGCTTCTTGAGCCATGTGATCCAGCAGATCCGGTGGCACTTGAAGTGTCAGTATCAAGGTGGCTCACGCCTGTAATCACAGCACTTTGGGAGGCTGAGGTGGGCAGATGACGAGGTCAGGACTTCAAGACTAGCCTGGCCAACATGGTGAAACCCCATCTCTACTACAAATACAAAAATTAGCTGGGTGTGGTGACAGGCACCTGTAATCCCAGCTACTGGGGAGGCTGAGACAGGAGAATTGCCTGAGCCCGGGAGGCGGAGGTTGCAGTGAGCTGAGACCACACCACTGCACTCCAGCCTGGGCAATAGAGCAAAACTCCATCTCAAAAAATAAATAAATAAATAAAAGAAAGAAAGAGAGAAAGAGACTGAATACTTAACCTTGGATCACCTAGTTATAATGAAACCTGGGCTGCTCATCATGAATTTGGTGTTATCTGCCCCACCAAGTCACAACATTGGGCGTGCACAACAGCATTTCATCATCAAATGGAAGTAGTATGTACATGACTGGGGCTTGAATAGTCCCTGAAGGCACAGGTAAGTTACATGAAGAAGTGATCCAAATACCTCTAGCCCCCATTCCTGTTACACTGCCTTCTCTCTCCCAGCCTGCACGTATGGCCTCCTGGAGCGTTGTCTATGATCAGTTGACAGAGAGGAAAAAAGGACTCAGGTCATATTTACAGATGGTATTTACACTTTGCAGGCACCACCCAAAAGTGGACAGCTGCAGCGCAAGAGTCCCTTTCTGGGACATCCCTGAGGGACAGTGGTGAAGGGCAATCCTCCCAGTGGGGCAGAACTTCAAGGATTATACCAGGTTATTCACTTTGCTTGGAAGGAGAAATGGTCAAACATGCAATTACATATGGATTCATGGGCTGTAGTCAATAGTTTGGCTGGGTAGTCATGGTCTTGGAATGAACATGATTAGAAATTGGTGACAAAGAAATTTAGAGAAGAGGTATGTGGATAGACCTCTCTCAGCAAAAAATGAAAAGATATTTGTGTCCCATATGAATGCTCACCAAAGCACGACCTCAGTAGAGAAAAATTTTAATAGTTAAGTGGATATGATGACCCATTTTATGGGAGCCAGTCTGCCCCTGTTCCCAGCCACCCCTGTCATTCTCCAATGGGCTAATAAACAAAATGGTCATGGTGGCAGGAATGGAACCTATGCATGGGGTCTTTAAGGTGGACTTCCACTCACACAGGACAACCTGGCTACCACCACTCCCGAGTGCCCAATCTGCCAGCAACTAAGTCCCACTATGGCCAATTTCCTAGGGTGATCAGCCAGCTCCCTGGAGGAATATTGATTACACTGGACAGCTTCCATCATGGAAGGAGTAGCATTTTGTTCTTACTGGAACAAGCACTCTAGATACAGATTTGCCTTCCCTGCATTTAATGCTTCTGCTAAAACTACCATCAGTAGACTTGTAGAATGCCTTATCCACCATCCTGGTATTTCACAAAGCATTGCATTTGATCAAGGAACTAACCTCACAGCAAAATAAGCACACTAATGGATCTGTGTTCATGGAATTCACTAGTTTTACCATATTCCCCACCATCCTACAACAGCTGATTTGACAGAATGGTGGAATGGCCTTTTGGAAACCCAGTTACAGCTCCAGCCAGGTGGTAATATATAATTAAGAGCTGGGGCAAGTTTCTCCAGAAGGACATATGAGTTGAATCAGTGTCCAATACATGATGTTGTTTCTTCCACAGACAAGTTTCACAGGTCCAGGAGTCCAGGGGTAGAAATGGGAGTGGCACCACTCACTGTTACTCCTAGTAACCCCCTAGCCAGAAAAAAACATTTTTTTGACAGTGTCTTGCTCTATCACCCAGGCTGGAGTGCAGTGGTGTGATCTCAGCTCACTGAAACTTCCGCCTCCTGGGTTCAAGTGATTCTTCTGGCTCAGCCTTCTGAGTAGCTGGGATTACAGGTGGGCACCATCACACCCGGCTAATTTTGTATTTTCAGTAGAGATGGGGTTCATCATGGTCTCGAACTCCTGACCTCAAGTGATCTACCCGTCCGGCCTCCCAAAGTGCTGGGATTACAGGTGTAAGCCAACGCACCTGGCCACCTGAGCAAAATTTTGCTTTCAATTCCTGCAATCTTATGTTTTGCTGGCCTAGAGGTCTTATTTCCAAAGGAAAGATTGCTTTTGCTAGAAGCCACAACAATGATTCTACTGAAATAGAAGTTAAGACTGCTACCCAGCTGGGTGCGGTGGCTCAAGCCTGTAATCCCAGCACTTTGGGAGGCCGAGGCGGGTGGATCACGAGGTCAAGAGATCGAGACCATCCTGGTCAACATGGTGAAACCCCATCTCTACTAAAAATACAAAACATTAGCTGGGCATGGTGGCGCGTGCCTGTAATCCCAGCTACTCAGGAGGTTGAGGCAGAATTGCCTGAACCCAGGAGGCGGAGGTTGCGGTGAGCCGAGACCGTGCCATTGCACTCCAGCCTGGGTAACAAGAGTGAAACTCCGTCTCAAAAAAAAAAAAAAAAAGACTGCTGCCTGTTCACAGGACACCTGCCGCATAGAGTCCTCATGCCACTGCACTCCAGCCTGAGTGACAGAGTGAAAATTCTGTCAATAAATAAATACATCAAATAAAAATTATTTTTGTAGTAATGGGTTCTCACTATGTTGCCCAGGCTGGTCTCAAACTCTTGGCCTCAAGCGATTCTCCTGCCTCAGCCTCCCAAAGTGCTGGGATTATCAGCAGGAGCCACTATACCCTATGTAAATCTATTCTTGGCTCTGTTCTATTCAATTGGTCTATTTACCTAGATTTATTTCAATACCACACTGCCTTGATTTACGTAACTTTATATGTCTTCAAATTGGGTAGTCAGTCCTCCAACTTTATTCTTTTTCTTTTTTTTAGAATAGGGTTTTACTCTTGTTGCCCAAACTGGAGTGCAGTGGCATGATCTCGGGCCACTGCAACCATTGCCTCCTAGGTTCGAGCAATTCTCCTGCCTCAGCCTCCCAAGTAGCTGGGATTACAGATGCCTGTCACCATGTCTGGCTAATTTTTGTATTTTTAGTAGAGATGGGGTTACACCCTGTTGGCCAGGCTGGTCTCAAACTCCTGACCTCAGGTGATCCACTCGCCTTGGCCTCCCAAAGTGCTGGGATTACAGGCATGAGCCACTGCACTTGGTCTACTTTGTTCTTTTTCAAAGTTGTTCTGGTTATCCTGGATTATTGGCATTTCCATATGCATTTTATAATCAGCTTGTCATTTTCTTTTTTTCTTAGAGATGAGGTCTTGCTATGTTGCCCAGGCTGGGCTCAAACCCCAGGGCTAAAGCTATCCTCCTGCCTCAGCCTTCCAAAGTGCTCGGATAACAGGTGTGAGCCACTGTGCCCAGCCTTGTCATATTCTAAAAAACACCATGATGTTCTAGTTGCATACTGTAAGGCTACACATAAGTTTGATTTGTCTCATTTCTGGTAATGTTAACATTGATCTCTGGATTATGGCAATGTTTGCCACACCACTATAAAATTGTTCTTTTTCCCTTTTTAATTTACATTTTATGAGAAAGTACTTTGAGACTATGGAAATACCTTATTCCTCATCAAGTTACCCACTAGGTTTAGGATGTGTTGATGTTTTATGGCTTAGTTATTACTATGATGGTTACTAAATAATATACAGGTATTCTAATTCCATCATTCCTTCTATGTCAACTGTCATTTTAGACAGAAATGTGCAATGACTCATGGATTACTATTTTATTCAATGGATTTTAATATTTTACTGTCGCCGGGCATGGTGGTGCATGCCTGTAATCCCAGCACTTTGGGAGGCCAAGGCGTGTGGATCACTTGAAGTCAGGTTACCAACATGGTGAAACCCCATCTCTAATAAATACAAAAAATTAGCCGGGTGTGGTGGCGCATGCCTGTAATCTCAGCTACTTGGGAGGCTGAAGCAGGAGAATTGCTTGAACCCATGAGGTGGAAGATTGCAGTGAGCCAAGATTGCACCATGGCACTCCAGCCTGGGCAACAAGAGTGAAACTCCATCTCAAAAAAAAAAAAAAAAAAGAACATTTTACTATCATGATTTAGTTTGATGTTCAAATTGTTCCAGATTTGGCCGATAGGAGTCCCTTCAAGCTGGCTTCCATAGCCTTTGGTATGTCTCCATCATTCTTTGAGCAATTTCATACCTTCTGACACAACCAGATATTTCAGGTTCATCTTGTACTTTCCCTCCCCAGCCCTAGAATCAGCCCTTTCTTCAAGGATCAGTCGTTCTTTTAAAAGGAGAATACTTGGAAACCAATACCAGGTGTGATCAATGCTACTGGGGTACTATGATTCCTTCAGTGAACAGAATTTGTGGAAATATCAATGTTATTGTGGTGTCACAATTCCCTCTCAGTGAACACAATTGAGAGGTAATATATAATTAATATATAAATATACTATATAATTCACGTGTATTTCACTTTGGTTATTTCCAATTCTAGCCTAATGTAACAGGGTTAATTCTAATTTTTTCCTGTTCTACAGTTGAGACCCTTGTCTGGCAGCAAGAAATCTGGGTTCCTTTATCTTCAATATATTTATTGACTTAGCCAATCCCCCTAATATGTAACCAATCTCTGTTGCTATTAATGCCTGCCCCTCCCCCCATCATGGATGCCCTTCCTAACCCTACTTGAGCTCTGCCCACAGAACTTCTCCCACCGAAGCTGCCCCCACATAGAATCAGAACCGTCTTCATCCTCCTCAGGTTCCAACACCCTGAAATAAGCCACTGTTGTTACTCATTTCACTGGACTCCCATATTTCCCATCTAATAGCCCTTCGACTGAATTTTTCAGGAAGGATGGAAAGAATAAACAGAAAAAGACCGGCAGGCAGGCTCATAATTATTATTTTTATTTTTATTTTGAGATGGAGTCTCGTTCTGTCACCCAGACTGGAGTGCGGTGGCATGACCTTGGCTCACTGCAACCTCTGCTTCCTGAATTCGAGTGATTCTCCTGCCTCAGCCTCTCGAGTAGCTGGGATTATAGGCGCCTGCCACCATGCCCGGCTAATTTTTGTATTTTTAATAGAGATGGGTTTTTCACCATGTTGGTCAGGCTGGTCTCAAATTCCTGACCTCAGGCGGTCTACCTGCCTCAGCCTCCCAAACTTCTGGGATTACAGGCATGAGCCACCACACATGGGCTCATAATTATTTTTTAATTAAGGAAAAAAGTCTCCAATCATTTTGAATGCTGATTCTCATTTATAGGAATATTGCTGGCTATTCCTTTACTTGTGGCAGAAAGTAAATCAGGTTTCATTATTAGACAAAGTGTGGCTAATCTATGTTCATGATAGTATTTCTAATAGCTTACACAGATACACCAAAAGTAACCTTATTTGAGGTTATTAGCTATACACATTTGGGAGACAACAGAATACCTGTGTCTACAAGAGCAACCCAAAACCAAGTATTATTCTTTTAATTTTCAACTAAGCTCTGAAGAAGTACATACCTCTAGCTAGAGAATATGCTCCCCGTACTTATAGAAAGTCATGCCCAGTCTGGGTGTGGTAGCTTATGCCTGTAATTCCAGCACTTTGGGATGCTGGGGAGGGCAGATCCCTGGAGGTCAGGAGTTCAAGACCATCTTGGCTGATATGGTGAAACTCTGTCTCTACTAAAAATAAAAAAAAAAATAGCGGGACGTGGTGGCACATACCTGTAATTCTAGCTATTCAGGAGGCTGAGAAAGGAGAATAGCTTTAACCCAGGAGGTGGAGGTTGCAGTGAGCTGAGATCACACCACCGCACTCCAGCCTAAGCAACAGAGTGAGACTATGTCTCAAAAAAAAAAAAAAAAACATACCAAAAAACAGAGCCATGCCTTGCAGCTTTTGCTATAAGATGTAAAAGATGCATTGGATGGGCCGGGTGCGGTGGCTCACGCCTGTAATCTCAGCACTTTGGGAGGCTGAGGTGGGTGGATCACGAGGTCAGGAGTCCAAGACCAGCTGGGTCAATCTGGTGAAACCCCATCTCTACTAAAAACTACAAAAATTATCCGGGCATGGTGGCAGGTGCCTGTAAACCCAGCTACTCGGGAGGCTGAGGCAGGAGAATCACTTGAACCTGGGTGGCAGAGATTGTGGTGAGCCGAGATTGCGCTACTGCACTCTAGCCTGGGTGACAGAGTGACACTCCATCTCAAAAAAAAAAAAAATTAAAAAAAAAAAGATATATTGAGGAGAACGCCAGACCTAGACTTATGATGGATCATAAATGTTTCACACAGATTTAGGGAGGCAGCCGTGCTTGAAAGCACAGACTCTGAAGCCAGACATTCTGGGTTCCCTTCCTCCCTGTCATACTTAGAAGAAGCAGGACCTTATGAAAACTCGTCAGCTTCTTCGTGCCTCATGTTTTCATCTGTAAAATGAGATTCTACTTCATAGAGTTGGTGAAAATATACCCTTAGAACAGTGCCTGGCACTAGAGGTGGATTTGCATTGAAACTAAAGACACACGTTTCAAGGGTTCTCACTTGCACAGGCCTCAGCCTCCCAAGTAGCTGGGATTACAGGTGTGCACCACCACACCCAGCTAATTTTTGTATTTTTAGTAGAGACAGGGTTTTGTCATGTTGGCCAGTCTGGACTCAAACTCCTGACCTCAAGTGATATGCCTGCCTCGGCCTCCCAAAGTGCTGAGATTTGGGTGAGGACAGCCTGGGTAAGATGGCGAAACCCCATGTCTACCAAAAAGACAAAAAATTAGCCAGGCACGGTGGTGTGTGCCTATGGTCCCAGCTACTCGGGAGGCTGAGGTGGGAGGATCACTTGAGCATGGGAGGTGGAGGCTACAGTGAGCTGAGATTGTGTGACTGCACTCCAGCCTGGGTGACAGAGTGAGATCCTATCTCAAAAATAACAAATAAATAAATAAACAAACTATAATGAGATACCATCATATACCCACGAGAAAGTCTAAAATTAAAAATATAGGCCAGCTGGGCACAGTGGTTTGCACCTGTAATCCCAGCACTTTGGGAGGCCGAGATGGGTGGATCAACTGAGGAGTTCAAGACCAGTCTGACCAACACGGAGAAACCCTGTCTCTACTAAAAATACAAAATTAGCCGGGTGCAGTGGCTCATGACTGTAATCCCAGCTACTCAGGAGGCTGAGGCAGGAGAATTGCTTGAGCCTGGGAGGCAGAGGTTGTGGTGTGCCGAGATCTTGCCATTGGACCCCAGCCTGGGCAACAAGAGTGAAACTCCATCTCTCTGTCTCTCTGTCTCTCTGTCTGTCTGTCTGTCTGTCTGTCTCTCTCTCTATATATATATGTATATATGCCGGGAGCAGTGACTCATGCCTGTAATCCCAACACTTTGGGAGTCCAAGGCAGGCAGATCACGATCAGGAGATCGAGACCGTCTTGGCTAACACGGTGAAACCCTGTCTCTACTAAAAATACAAAAAATTAGGCCAGGCACAGTGGCTCGGCTAGGCACAGTGGCTCAGCTGGGCGCAGTGGCTCATCACTGTAATCCCAACACTTTGGGTGGCTGAAGTAGGAGGACCACTTGAGCCCAGGAATTTGAGACCAGCCTGGGCAACATAGAGAGACCTCTTCCTATGTTTTCTGTTTTTATAAATAAAAAATTTTAAAAGACATTTAAAAAAGAGTACTTGGGAGGGTGAAGTGGGAGGATCACTTGAGCCTGGGAGATTGAGACTGCAATGAGCTGTGATCATGCTATGACACTTCAGCCTGGGCCTCAGTGTGAGATCCTGTCTCAAAAAACAAACAAACAAACAAAAAAAAACAAAAAAAGAAAAGAAAAGAAAAGAAATAAAAAACAAAACATGGCCGGTCGCAGTGGCTCACGCCTATAATCCCAGCACTTTGGGAGGCCAAGTTGGTTGGTCATGAGGTCAAGAGATAGAGACCATCCTGGACAACATGGTGAAATCCCATCTCTACTAAAAATACAAAAATAGCCCGGCATGGTGGCATGCACCTGTAGTCCCAACTACTCAGGAAGCTGAGGAAGGAGAATCACTTGAACCTGGGAAGCAGAGAGTGCAGTGAGCAGAGATTGCACCATTGCACTCCAGCCTGGCGACAGAGCGAGACTCTGCCTCAAAAAAAAAAAAAAAAAAAAAAAAATTAAATTAAAAGCAAAGATTTTGGAAACTTATAAACAGGTTATTATAAATGAATAAAAATTACAGATAGTACACAGTGCTGGGGAGGACAAGGAGCAACTGGAACTCTCATGCATTGCTGGTGGAATACAAAATGAGGTACTACCACTGGAAAACAGTTTGGCAGTTTCTTTTTTTTAGTATATGTGCTGCCGAAGCGAGCACGGCAGTTTCTTATAAAGTTACACCTACATTAATGCAGGAATCCCACTCCTACGTGTTTATACAGGTGAAAGAAACACATATGTTCATGCAAATAACTGTACAGAAATGCTCAGCAGCAGCAGGGCGAGGTGGCTCAGCTTGTAATCCCAGCACTTTGGGAGGCCAAGGTGGGTGGATCACTTGGGGTTGGGAGTTTAAGACCAGCCTGCCCAACATGGAGAAACCCCATCTCTACTAAAAATACAAAATTAGCTGGGTGTGGTGGCACATGCCTATAATCCCAGCTACTTGGGAGGCTGAGAGGCAAGAGAATTGCTTGAACCCAGGAGGCAGAGGTTGCAGTGAGCCGAGATCATGCCATTGCACTCCAGCTGGGACAACAAGAGCGAAACTCCATCCCCCCCCACCCCAAAAAAAGCTCAGCAGCTTTATTGTAATAGCCCCCAACTGGAAACCACTTAAATGTATATAATCTGGTGAATGGATAAAAAATTATAGCACAGTATATAGTCAAATACTATCTATCAAGAAAAAGGAATAGTACATGTAACTACATGGATGAATCTCAAAACCGTTGATATGGTTTGGCTGTGTCCTCACCCAAATCTCAGTACCTCCCATAATTCCCACATGTTGTGGGAGCGATCCAGGGGTTGGTAATTGAATCATGGGGCTGGTCTTTCCTGTACTATTCTCATGATAGTGAATAAGTCTCATGAGATCTGATGGTTTTATCAGGGTATCTGCTTTTGCTTCTTCCTCGTTTTTCTCTGGTGGCCGCCATGTAAGAAGTGCCTTTCACCTCCAGCCATGATTCTGAGGCTTCCCCAGCTACGTGGAAGTGTAAGTCCAATTAAACCTTTTTGTTCGCAGTTTTGGGTATGTCTTTATCAGCAGTGTGAAAATGAACTAATACAAGTATCATGCTAAATGAAAGAAGCTAGATAGAAAGGCCTATACATTTCATGATGCCATTTAATGACATTCTGGAAAAAGGCAAAACGATTGGGACAACAATCAGATCAGTGGTTGCTAGGGGCTGTGCTGGTAGTGGGGACGGGACTGACTACAAATGAGCATAAGATAATTTATTTTGGGTGATAAAAATGTCCTGTATATGGCCGGGCATGGTGGCTCACACCTGGAATTCCAACAATCGGGAGGCCAAAGTGGGTGAATTTCTTGAGCCCAGGATTTCAAGATCAGCTTGGGCAACATAAGGAGACCCCCACTATACAAAAAATATGAAAATTAGCCAGACCTGGTGGTCTGTGCCTGTAGTCCCACCTATTTGGGAGGATCACTTGAGCCAGGGAGGTCGACGCTGCAATGAGCCAAGATCGCACCAGTGCACTCCAGCCTAGGTGACAGAGGGAGACCTGTTTGAAAGAAAAGGAGAAAGAAGTGTCCTGTATCTCAGTTGTGATAGTTACATGATTGCATATATCTGTAAAAACTCACAAATTGTACACTTAAAAATAGTGAAATTTTTTTCTTTTCTTTGAGATGGAGTCTTGCTCTGTCGCCCAGGCTAGAGTGCAGTGGCACCAACTTGGCTCACTGAAACCTACCCCTCCCTAGTTCAATCTATTCTCCTGCCTCAGCCTCCCGAGTAGCTGAGATTACAGGTGTATGCCAACATGCTTTGCTAATTTTTATATTTTTAGTAGAGAGGAGGTTTCACTATGTTGGTCAGGCTGGTCTCAAACTCCCGACCTCAAGTGATCTGCCCACTTAGGCCTGCCAAAATGCTGGGATTACAGGCTTGAGCCACTCCACCCAGCCCCCATGAATGTGATTTTTAAAAAAATAGTGACTGTTGATCAATATGGTGATGTTATACTCTGCAGGGCTGGGCCTAAACCACGCAAGGGAAGGAGATTCATGGTGATTGGGACTGCTCTTGTCATGCTACCTGTTGGTCCCTTGCCTTTCCCCCGTCTGTGGGTAGTGCATTATTTAACAAATGAATTTTACTTTATGTAAATTATTCCCCACTAAATTTAAATTTTAAAAGATCTACCAATAGTAATGAGTTTTTTTGTTTTTTTAGCCAACAGGAATGAGTTTGAAGTTTTTTTTTGAGATGGAGTATTGTTCTGTTGCCCAGGCTGGAGTGCAGTGGCACAATCTTGGCTCACTGCAACCTCCACCTCCTGGTTTTAAGCGATTCTCCTGCCTCAGCCTCCCGAGTAGCTGGGATTACAGGCATGTGCCACCATGCCTGGCAAAGAGTATAGTATTTATTTTTTATTTAATTTTATTTATTTATTTTTTTGAAACGGAGTTTCACTCTTGTTACCCAGGCTGGAGTGCAATGGCGCAATCTCGGCTCACCGCAACCTCTGCCTCCTGGGTTCAGGCAATTCTCCTGCCTCAACCTCCCCAGTAGCTGGGATTACAGGCACGCGCCATCATGCCCAGCTAATGTTTTGTATTTTTAGTAGAGACGGGGTTTTACCATGTTGACCAGGATGGTCTCTATCTCTTGACCTCATGATCCACCCGCCTCGGCCTCCCAAAGTGCTGGGATTACAGGCGTGAGCCACTGTGCCTGGCTATTTAATTTTATTTTTTGAGACAGAGTCTCGCTCTGTCACCCAGGCTGGAGTGCAGTGACTTGATCTTGGCTCACTGCAGCCTCCGCCTCCTGGGTTCAAGTGATTCTCCTGCTTCAGCCTCCCAAGTAGTTGGGTTACAGGGACATGCCACCATGCTCAGCTAATTTTTGGATTTTTAGTAGAGACGGGATTTCTCCATATTGGCCAGGCTGGTTCTGAATTCCTGACTTCAGGTGACCCACCTGCCTCATACTCCCAAAGTGCTGGGATTACAGGTGTAAGCCATCATACCCAGCCAGAGTATGGTTTTTAAATGTGTCTTCAAATCCTCTTTTCCCCCACCAAGACAGGGTCTTGCTCTGTCACCCAGGCTGGAGTGCAGTGGCTCAACCTTGGCTCACTGTAAACTCTACCTCCCAGGTTCAAGTGGTTCTCATGCCTCGGCCTCCTGAGTAGTTGAGACCACAGCACAGGCCAGCATGCCTGGCTAATTTTTGTGTTTTTGGTAGAGATGGGGTTTCCTCATGCTGCCCAGGCTGGTTTCAAACTCCTGGGTTGAAGCAATCCACCAGACTTAGCCTCCTGAAGTGCTGAGACTACAGGTGTGAGTCACCATGCCTGGTCCAGTCCACACATTCTTTTTTTTTTTTGAGATGGAGTCTTGCTCTGTCACCAGGCTAGAGTGCAGTGGCACAATCTCGGCTCACTGCCACCTCCGCCTCCGAGGTTCAAGCCATTCTCCTGCCTCAGTCTCTCGAGGAGCTGGGACTACAGGCACGTGCCACTACGCCCAGTTAATTTTTGTATTTTTTAGTAGAGATGGGGTTTCACTATGTTGGCCAGGATGGTCTCGATCTCTTGACTTCATGATCCGCCCATCTTGGCCTCTCAAAGTCCTGGGATTATAGGCGTGAGCCACCACACCTGGCTCCACAAATTCTTTACACTGCTTTCTTCAACAGGTGGAGCCTAATCCCACCCTTCTTGAGTATGGGCTGTTCTTATGTAGTGATATGCTTCTAACAAACAGAATTCAGCAGAAGTGATGTGTTTGAGTTCCAAGACTCGGCCATAATAGACATTGCAGCTTTCCCTGTTCCCTGTTTGGCATCACACATTTTGGGGGAAGCCAGGTCCCATACTGTGAAGATACTCACCTAGCCTTATGAAGCCCATGTATTAAGGTACAAGCTTCTTGCCAACAATGATGAATGACACATCTTGAAACCGGATTCTTGAGGCCCATTCCTTGAGTCAGGTGGAGCTGCTGCTCTGGGTAACATCTTACCTGCAACCTCTTGAGATATCTTGAGCCTGGACCAACTACCTAAGACATTCCTGAGTTCCTGACCCACGGAAACTGTGACATAAGTATTTGTTGTTTTAAGCCACTAAGTCTGGGGTAATGTTATATAATGATAGATAATGCAATTATATGTATATATGTAGGTGTTGTGAAGACTTTAGATTTGATTCTAAGTCCAGTGGGAAGCCATTGAGGGTTTCATGCAGAAGAATAACAGTCATAATTTTACTTTATTACTTTACTAGGGAGTGAGCAAGAATGGAAGCAGAGAGATCAGTTAGGAGGCGGTTACAGCAGTACAGGTGAGAGATGATGGTGGCTGAGAGTAGGTGGTGACAGTGGAGGTAGATGTGTAAAGTCAAGGAAGTAGAGAAATCCAGGATGAGCCTTGGGTTTAAAAAATTTTTTTTTTTTATTTTTAGAGACAGGGTCTCTAAAATAAAGGCTGGAGTGTGGTAGCGTGACCATTGGTCACTGCAGCCTCAAACTGCCAGGCTCAAGCCATCCTCTCGCCTCAGCTTCGCAGGTAGTTGGGACTACAGGCACAGGCCTCCACTCCTGGCTAATTTTTAAATTTTTTTTTTTGTAGAGACAGGGTCTCTGTTGCCCAGGCTGGTCTTGAACCCTGGGCTCAAGTGCTCCTCCTGCGTCAGCCTCTCGAGTAGTTGGGACTATAGGCACAGGTCACCTCACCCAGCTCAGCCTTGGGTTGTTATGAAGAGTTAAAATGAGGATAACTGTAAAAGGAAGAGATGGAGAGAAGGCCTGAAGGAGTGTGTAAGCATAATGTGCTTGAGAAACTGCGAATAGGCCAGTATGGTTGGAGTTTATGGTGACTGGATGGGAGGAAAGTGTGCAAGGAGGCCAAAAATACAGACAGGAAAGAAAGGCTTTGTTTGCCACCACAAGATGTCTGGACTTTATTCAAAGTCTATTTAGCCACTGGAAGTCACTAAAAGATTTTAAGAAGGACAGTGACCGATGAAACTCATATGTGAGAAAGATAACTCCCAGCAGCAGTATAGAGTTTGGATTGAAGAAGGAAGGTATTGGAAACTAGAAGACATTTTGAATAACCTCCTGATTTTTAGGAGGCAGCATAGTGCACTGGAAAGAGCATTAAATGGCTTTGGAGTCAGATGGATCCAAGATGGATTCAGCCATCTGTTCTGGGTTGAATTGTGTCCCCCTCAAATATATATGTTGAAATCCTAATCCCTTGTACTTTGGAATGGGACCTTATTTGGAAATAGGATCATTACAGTGTCATTAGTTAAGATGAGGTCATACTCAGTAGGGTAGGCCCCTAATTTAATATGACTGGTGTCTTTATAAAAAGCAGAGTTCTGGTGCGGTGGCTCATGCCTGTAATCCCAGCACTTTGGGAGGCCAAGGTGGGTGGATCACTTGAGGTCAGACGTTCAAGACCAGTCTAGACAACATGGTGAAACCTTGTCTCTATTAAAAAAATACAAAAATTAGCCGGGCATGGTGGTGCATGCCTGTAGTCCCAGCTACTTGGGAGGCTGAGGCAGGAGAATTGCTTGAACCCAGGGATGGAGGTTGTAGTGAGCTGAGACTGCGCCACTGTACTCCAGCCTGGGCAGCAGAGCAAAGCTCGTTTAAAAAAAAAAAAGCAGAAATTTGGACACAGATATGCACACAGGGACAACGCCATGTGAGGATGAAGGCATAGATTTACAGGCCAAAAAAATGCTAAAGATTGCCAGCAAACCACTAGAAAGCTAGAGGAGAAACATGGAACATATTTTTCCTCACAGCCCTCAGAAGAAACCAACCCTGCCAACACCTTTATCTTGAACTTCTGGCCTCCAGAACTGTGAGACAGTAACTTTCTATTTTTTTTATTTATTTACAGAGGCAAGATCTGACTGTGCTGCCCAGGCTGGAGTGTAGTGGCACAATCATAGCTTACTGCAGCATAAAACTACTGGGCTGAGTGCACACGACCATACCAGCTAATTTTAGTAACTTTCTATTGTTTTTTGTTTGTTTTTGAGATGGAATTTCACTTTTGTGCAATGGTGAGATCTCGGCTCACTGCAACCTCTGTCCCCTGGGTTCAAGCAATTCTCCTGCCTCAGCCTCCTGAGTAGCCAGGGTTACAGGCATGTGCCACCATGCCTGGCTAGTTTTGTATTTTTAGTAAACACGGGGTTTCTCCATGTTGGTCAGGCTGGTCTCAAACTCCTGACCTCAGGTGATCTGCCCATCTCGGCCTCCCAAAGTGCTAGGATTACAGGTGTGAGCCACTGGGCTTGAAAACTTTCTATTGTTAAAGGCACTCAGTTTGTGGTACTTTGTTATAGCAGTTTTTGCAAACTAGTATATCATCTACGTGACCTTGGACAAATTATTTAATCTTGCTAATCCCTAGTATCCTAATCTGTAAAATGGGGGTCACTATATCTACCTTAGAGGGTAGTCTTCAGGATTAAATAAAATGGCATTTGTAAAGCACTGGCATAAGCAGCACTACATAAATATTACCCTGCATTTGTGAGACACGAATGTTATCCAAGAAAAGTCGTACATCTCCGGAAATTTTTGAAAAGATTGACTACAATTGTCAGGGTCATGTGCAACACCACCTAAAAGTCACAGGCTGGATAAGATGATGTCGGAATTCCCTTCTTCCAGTTGGGTCCCTTAGACAGGAGCTCTGGCATTGTCTTGCTGTCTGTGAAAATGTAGTTTCTTTTGATAGAACACTGGTACAAGAACCAAAAGCACCCTTAAAGGCAGGAAGACTGAGGCCAATTAAACTAACAACTGTAATAAGGTGAATGTAGGAAGACAAGGAGGCAAACCAAGGTAGAGAGGTATAAGCCAGATGCCTCAGGCCCCCTGAATCCCCAGCTCACTTCCTTAGGTAAAAGATTTAGGCTGGGAGTTGTCCTCTCTTCAGCTCCATAAGGGAAACCCAACAGAGGCCTCACCAGTCTCTGGAACGCCTAGCCCTTTCAGGCAGGGAGCCTTTTGCCAAAGCAAACAATCCCAGCTCTACGATTGTGCTCTGGCTGGGGTAGGAGAGAACAAAGATCCCTTTCTTTGCTTCCCCAACCCTATGGCTCCAGCCAAAGGCGCTGTTTACACAATCTTCCCTGGTGAAGAATTTGTTCCTTTTCTCTCTAGGTTGCAGCTGGAAAAGATTGATTCCCCCCTTGCCTATTTGGTTTTCCCATGTCCCTGGGCAGGAAAAGTGCCCAGTACCCAAACCACCCACCTCCAGAGATGTCAGCATACTTAAGAGTAACTCCAGGCCCTTTTGTGATGTGACAGAGAACCTCGATTTTAGTGGCAGAAAGCCTATCTGGCCAGGAAAGGGAGGTTGGAAATATTAGGAGCTTAGTTTCCCTACATTCCAATTCCATTTATTCCACTCTCTCATTCCCTAGGCTTTCTCAGGCACATTTCCAAAAGTGAATCAAATAATCAAAATTCAGGGCAGATTTGGGCTCCTTCTTTTAAAGGATGGTCAGGTGGGTAGGATGAAAATAGTATTTTCTAGTGGGAGAAGTTGTTCTTTAGTCTTCAGTTTATTATTAACTCCAACAGCACAGATGTTCCCCCCACACACACCCTGAAAACAAAAGCAAGAGAGGGAAAAGGAAAGCCCAGAGTGGAAGGGTCTAATTTTAGTGCTGGCAGAGAACCCTAGTGTTAAGTTACTTCTGGTAAACTGGTAACTAAGAAACAACAGAGATAAAGATAATTTTCACAATGTGGGTTCCCAAGTAGTTTTAAGACCTAATTTTGCTTATTTCCATGACATCTCAGGGAGGCAGATAAGGTGTTACCCATTTCACACAAGAGAAGGAATTGATGCACAGAAGAATTAACCAAAAGCCATTCATGAGTGACTTGAATCCAGGGTTCTGGGACTTTCAGTTTGGTCAACTTCACAGGGCCAAGCTGCTTTCTGAAAAACTTATGGGTCTGTGTTTTGTACTGTACACATTTTCCCTGAGCTACATTTTCTATCTTAAATCCCTATTGACTACTCTCCTGTTGCTAAGGGAGCTATGGGCTAGCTGTTTGCTACCCTTTGCAGCTATGTTTTGGAAACTTGAAGTCTCTGCTCCAGATATTGGGAGATGGAAGTGGAAAAGCCATAAGGATACAGAGGGGCCGCAAGTCTGTTTGGGCTCAGATACCATCCTGACACACACATACACCCCAACCATCCCCCCGGCAAGATATGCAGAGTTCATTTCTGTAAAAGCAGCCACACAGTTCCTGGAAGACTATACTCCACTATGGTTAAAAATATCTATCTTGGGGACAGAGCTGAGCCAACCAAACAGCCTACCCATAAACTCAGAAAATAAGCAGTGGGGTAAAATGAACCCAGTGGTAGGCAAAATGCTACCTATCTGCAACATAACAGCAGGAATCAGAACGATAAATCAATTTTTGGAGATTCAACTCAATTGATCCAGATGAACTCAAAAGATCCAGATGAAACTTCATTCCTTCTACTGCAGATTGGAATATTGCACTTGTATTAGCTTTTTATTACTAGATAACAACAAACTTAGTGGTTTAAAACATTCATTATCCTACTGTTTGGTAGGTCAAAAATCCAGTGGGCTTGACTGGATTTTTTGCTTAGGGTCTCAGAAAGCCAAAGTTGTTTGGGCTGGGTTCTTATCTGAAGGTTCTGGGGAAGAATCCACTTCCAAACACATACAGGTTGTTGGTAGAATTCAGTTCCTTGCAGTTGTAGGAATGAGGTCCCCATTTTCTTGTTGGCAGGGGAGTCACTCTCAGCTCTTAGATGTTACTTTCTGGTCCTTGCATATGGTCCTCTCTATCTTCAATGCCAGCAAGGGTGCCTTAGAAGGTGCTTTTCAGGGCTCACGTTGACTAGATAAGAACCGCCCCCCGATAATCTTTCTTAAAGTCAACAGTGCCACATAATATAACTAGGGGAGGGATATCCAATTCAGATTCTGGGGATTAGGATAGGACATTCTAAAGGGCGTCATTTAAAAAATTCTGTCCACCACAGCACTTATTCAAAGGATGAGAGGAAATTCTCTGGTGGTTGGGGGAAGCAGCAGGAATAAATTACCTCTAACCATTTACACTAATAAGAGAAGCCAAGCATTTGGAATGAGAACTGATCTCATGCCTGGTATTTTGTTCCTGTCTTTGCCATGTCTAAAGTGGCTACTTTGGTTACAATGTGCTAATATTTACAGTGCCTTGAAATAAATGCTTAAAAATAATTTTTGTTTTCCTTTGAGATAAGTCTCACTCTGCTGCCCAGGCTGGAGTACAGTGGTTCGATCTTGGCTCACTGCAACCTCTGCCTCTCAGGTTCAAGCAACTCTCCCACCTCAGCCTCCTGAGTAGCTGGGACTATAGGCGTACGCCACCACTCCCGGTTAATTTTTGTATTTTTGGTAGAAACGGGGTTTCACCATGTTGTACAGGATGGTCTCGATCTCCTGGCCTCATGATCCACCTGCCTCAGCCTCCCAAAGTGCTGGGATTACAGGTGTGAGCCACTGCGCCCAGCCAAAAGTAAATTTTAAGGATGCCTGGAGACAAAAAGATCTTCCTGTTTTACTTTTTTCCTCATCAAATGGTAAGAACACCAAGATATCAGGAATGTCTCCTAAGAATACTATTGCAAAATGCACGCTGTTTTGACATGTGGCCCAATAAAGACAGTTTTGGCTGGGCACAGTGGGTCACGCCTGTAATCCCAGCACCTTGGGAGGCTGAGGTGGGCAGATCATCTGAGGCCAGGAGTTCAAGACTACCCTGGCCAATGTGGCGAAACCATCTCTCTAAAAATACAAAAAATTAGCTGAGTGTGGTGGCAGGTGCCTGTAATCTCAGTTACTCAGCAGGCTGAGGCAGAATTGCTTTAACCCGGGAGGTGGAAGTTGCAGTGAGTTGAAATTGCATCACTGCACTCCAGCCTGGGCAAGAGTGCCACTCTGTCCCAAAAAAAAAAAAAAAGGGGGGGGGGGGGGGGACAAAGTTTCATTGCTTAGAACTTGAGGGACTAGGACAATATTCTCTACTCACCATTGTGATACTACTGCCCTTACTTTTCCTATTCTTGAGTTCTAAATGAACATTCCTTCATCTCATCTGTGTGAAGGAGACAGTTGCTCTAGGTTCCTGGACACCAACTTAAGCCAAACTACCAGTTTTGTCCCTGGTCAGCTTTCTCACCCTGATGCCCTTACAAAGTCTCAAATCCACCTTGAAAGGGAGGCTGGAGCATGGATCCTCATTACTGTTAAGCATTGAGGTGATTTTCAAAGGGCATCATTTGCTTCTAATTAGGATGGCACAAACCTACTGACATTTCTGTGGTGCTGAAGAAACATAACTGACTCATGGGAAGAAACTGTGAAGAGGGAAGCAGGTTTTGTCTTCAGCATCCCTGGGTTCTCTCTCTAGATGCCTTCTGGCCAGACTTTTTTTTTTTTGAGATGGGAGTTTCACTCCTGTTGCCCAGGCTGGAGTGCAATGGCACAATCTTGGCTCCCTGCAACCTCCATCTCCCGAGTTCAAGCGATTCTCCTGCCTCAGCCTCCTCAGTAGCTGGGATTATAGGAATGCGCTACCACACCCAGCTAATTTTGTACTTATACTAGAGACAGGGTTTCTCCATGTTGGTCAGGCTGGTCTTGAACTCCTGACCTCATGATCCGCCCACCTTGGCCTTCCAAAGTGCTGGGATTACAGGCATGAGCTACAGTGCCTGGCCCAGACTTAAAATTTTGATTCCAGGCCAGGTGTGGTAGCTCACGCCTGTAATCCCAGCACTTTAGGGGGCTGAGGCAGGCGGATCACTTGAGGCCAGGAGTTTGAGACCAGCCTGGCCAACACGGTGAAACCCCATCTTTACTAAAAATACAGAAAAAATTACATGGTAGTGCATGCCTGTTATCCCAGCTACTTGGGAGGCTGAGGCAGGAGAATCACCTGAACCCAGGAGGCTGAGTTTGCAGTGAGCTCAGATCGTGCCATTGCACTCCAGCCTGGTGACAGAGCAAGACTCCGTCTCAAAAAAAAAAAAAAAAAAAAAAAGAGAAGAGGAAAATGAGCAAAGATTGAGGGAAAGAAAGCAGAATTGGGCAGAGAAAGGAAAAGGCAGGAAGATAACAGTAAAGACAAGAAAACATCTGAAAAATAACAATCACATTAGGTCGTGTATAGGATGAATAAAAGATAAAGCAGAGAAGCTGAGGTGAGACTTTTTGAACTGGTAACGGATAAAACTAGTCTTATGCTTAAGGAGGATTCACCTGGCAGTGGTAGGGAGAAGTAAATGCTGGAGGGAAGAAACTGGAGGCAGAGGGTCAGTTAAGACATTATTGCAATAGACGAGGTGGATGACAATGAAGGCCTGAGCCAGGATAGTGACAGTGGAAACAGAAAGCCTATTAGCCAACATTTTAGGCCAGAACTCTAAGTTGCTACTGACCCCAATGTTCCCAGTCAAGTAGCAGACCATGCCAGGTGGAAATTATTTAAAATGTTGTGCTATTTTGAATTAAGCTTTCCTGAAACAGAATTAAGAGAGCCCAGCCAAATGCATGTTGAGTTTAGCACCACCACCACCATTCGGGCCTTGTACTCTCACTAAGGCACTCAGCCAACTGTGGAAAATAAATATACACAAGAGACTCAGGAAACATCTTATTAATACAGTATTTATTTGTCTTTTCTCTGTCAAACCCTGAGCCAACCACGTTCCCCAGGGTACCTGGGGAGGTATAGGAAAAGGAACACACAGGGCTGTACCATACATGGGAGAAAGAACTATGGGATATGGAGACGGCTTCTTCACATGGCGAAGAGGATGAGAAAGGCCACCATCAGGCAAAAGAGCCCCATGGCCTCCGAAAGGGCAAAGCCCAGAATGGCATAGGAGAACAGCTGTTGTTTCAGAGAAGGGTTCCTGGGAGAAGGGGAGGAGAAAAGACTGAATTTCTAGTTCATACAAAGAAAAGGATAAATATCTAAGACAGGCTCAGGGAGAATTCCCCTCTTCAAGATTATCTTACGTAAAGAGCCTTTCAGGGGAACACCATCATGCCCAAAATCTTGCCCCGATTCCCCAAGGGCTCTGTAAGAACTGAATGAAGTGGGAAAGAGGACAATCTGAACGCCTGTAACATGGCCCAGGTGCAATCATGACCTTCTCTAATGGGTCATCTGTCTCATTACCACAAATTAAGACCTTTTGGCCTAGACACTTAATATCCAGGGCCCCAACAGGATAGAAGAGGCATCCGGAGTAGCAGGGTCTATCTAAGCAGTGTTTTCAAACTTTAAGCAGAACTCCAAAATAATAAACATATAAAAGCCAAATTGCAATGGTATAAAAGTAGTGGGAAATTTTAATGGCTTGGTCTCCCCTTTATTCTCTAAGACAGTCTCTAGGAGAGATCCTCAGAATCCTAGGGATTAATGGAACACAATTAGACCACCACTCTTTTAGAAGACAAGAGAGTGAGGGGTGCTGGGCATGGTGGCTCACCCCTGTAATCCCAGAACTTTGGGAGGCCAAGTTGGGCAGATCACCTGAGGTTGGAAGTTCAAGACCAGCCTGACCAATATGGAGAAACCCTATTTCTACTTAAAATTCAAAATTAGCCAGGTGTGGTGGTGTATGCCTGTAATCCCAGCTGCTTGGGAGGCTGAGGCAGGAGAATCACTTGAACCTGGGAGGCAGAGGTTGCGGTGAGCCGCGATTACACCATTGCACTCCAGCCTGGGAAACAAGCGTGAAATTATCTCAAAAAAAAATTAAAAAAAGAGAGAGTAAGAGGGACATATTATGTTCTCTCATTTCAGTCAAAAGATTTGGGGCTTTAAGAAGCTACAAATGGGCTTGGTGCGGTGGCTCACGCCTGTAATCCCAGCACTTTGGGAGGCCGAAGCAGGTGGATCACTTGAGGCCAAAAGTTGGAGACCAGCCTGGCCAACATGGTGAAACCCTGTCTCTACTAAAAATACAAAAATTAGCTGGGTGTTACAAACCACAGTGCTTCAAAAGAAAAAAAAATTAGTTGGGCGTGGTGGCACACGCCTGTAATCCCAGTTACTTGGGAGGCTGAGGCAGGAGAATCGCTTGAACTCAGGAGGCAGAGACTGCAGTGAGCAGAGAGCGTGCCAATGCACTCCAGCCTGGACTACAGTGAGACTAGTTTTAAAAAAAAAAAAAAGTTACAAATGGTCTGTGGGGTTTATGATATGAGTTGTAGTAGTATGGATAAAGGACTCCCAACATTGAAAGCCAATATATAATTTGTATTTCCCTTACTCTGATACCTCCAGAAGTCTTGATGGGTAAGGTATATCAACACCAGCATTTAACAGAATAGTGAATAAAGTGGCAGTTAGACTTCTTGTTTAATACAAACTCTTAAAAAGAACTCTATTTCCTAAAAGACATTAAGAGAACTTACTGGTCTCTAGAAGATTAATTTGGTTTTAATGGTGAGTTATCCAGAGTTGGCGGGACTAAACAGTCCAGGGCTGGCTGCAGTGTCAGTTTTCCCAGGAGCGACAAAGAGAAATCCCCAGAGATGGGTAAAAACAGCAGTAAAGCCACTATGTTCACTGAGTCTCTAGACCAGAGAAGGTAAACTCTTTCTGTAAAGGGCCACATGGTAAATATTTTAGGTTTTGTGGGCCGCATATAGTCTCTTTTGCTTTATTTATTTATTTATTTTTGAGATGGAGTCTTGCTTTGTCTCCCAGGCTGGAGTGCAGTGGCACAATCTCGGCTCACTGCAGCCTCCGCCTCCTGGGTTCAAGTGATTCTCCTGCCTCAGCCTCCTGAGTAGCTGGGATTACAGGTGTGTGCCACCACACCCGGCTAATTTTTGTATTTTTAGTAGAGATGGGGTTTCACCATGTTGGTCAGGCTGGTCTTGAACTCCTGACCTCATGATCCGCCCACCTTGGCCTCCCAAAGTGCTGGGATTACAGGCATGAGGCACCGCACCTGGCCATCTTTTTTGCTTTTAAAAAAAATGAAACATTTTAAAAATGGAAAACTATTTTTAGCTCAACCATACAAAACCAGACTATGGCCCAGATTTGGCCCTTGGGCCTTAGTTTGCCAATACCTGCTCTAGACCAAAGCTGTTTATCAAACTTTCTTCAATGACACAATGATATAAACATTCTATCCAGCCATCCATCTATATTTTTTGAGATGGACTCTCACTCTGTTGCCCAGACTGGAGTGCAGTGGCGCCATCTTGCCTCACTGCAACTTCCACCTCCCAGGTTTAAGCAATTCTTCTCTCAGCCTCTCGAGTAGCTGGGACTACAGGCGCCCACCACAATACCCAGCTAATTTTGGTATTTTTAGTAGAGATGGGGTTTCACCATATTGACCAGGCTGGTCTTAAATCCTGAGCTCAGGTGATCCACTCACCTTGGCCTCCCAAAGTACAGGATTACAGGTGTGAGCCACCTCGTCTAGCCTATATTTGTTTTCCTTTTCCTTTTTTTCCCATAAAGTCTCACTCTGTTGCCCAGGCTGGAGCACAGTGACATGATCTTGGTTCACTGTAACCTCCACCTTCTGGGTTCAAGCGATTTTCCTGCCTCAGCTTCCTGAGTAGCTTGGATTATAGGTGCATGTCCCCATGCACAGCATAAGAATCCCTTGAATCCAGAGGCAGAAGTGGCAGTGAGCTGAGATTGGGCCACTGCACTCTAGCCTGTGTGACAGAGCGAGACTGTCTCAAAACAAACAAAAAACATGTAGCTAGTGGCTACAGTATGGGACAGTGTAGTTCTAGACCCCCAAATAAGTTCACACCTTTGGAAAGCGTATCAGAGAACCAGTGGAGGGCCCAACTTATCTTACCTGGCATAACCAATGATGAGGCTCCCAAACACAGTCCCAATCCCAGCCCCAGAGCCGGCCACCCCAACTGTGGCAGCCCCAGCCCCAATGAACTTGGCGGCTGTGTCGATGTCCCTTGAAATGGCGCTGGTTTGGAAGCTGCGGCTAGAGACAAATGAGGTAAGGGGACGTGAGACTGCCAAGCTGCTGGGGCTCTGTGAAGAAGAGGCAGGTAGAAGGTCAAGATTTTTGGAACCTTTTGCTTTGGTAACTTTTATACCATTTAAAGTCTTTATGCTGCCAAATCCCATGGTTTCTCCCTCAAACACAAAATTGTTTAAGCCCCAAAAATGCTGGTTAAGTAGAACCTTTTAATGTAGGATGTAGACTTCAAATGCCTTTAAGACTCAGGTGTGGTCAAGAAGTGTAAGACTGAGGCCTTAGTCTATTCTTGCTGCCCCAAAGAGATCGTCTTCCTAGACTAGATGTTCCCAACTGCAATCATTCGACTAAGTTAGCAGCAGTGCACATGGGCATGTGCTGCCAGTGGCAAAGGCTGTAGCACTCTAGTATACAGTGCATTAACTGGCCTCCATCTCCACCTAAAGCCCATGGCCTGTGATGACTGTCCTCAACACTCTTCCTCCTGGTTCTGGCAGGTAACCCTCCCACTCATCACCCCCAAAACCACAGTCCCAACTCTATGGGTAAGGTACCTCATCTGTCAGTGTCTCCGGTCGTTTCAGCAAAACTGCAGATAGTGGACGGCTCAGCAGCTGTGAGGTGCTCTTGACCTAGTAGGAATGACATACAGGGGCAGGAAGGTCAAGGAAGACTGGAGAGAAGTTTCAGAACTATGCCGCACTGTTACATCATCAGATAGGAGCTTCTCTCCTCTGATGGCCTTTCCATCCTCACACTTAAATTTGAATTCTGAATCATTCTTTCTTTTAGCAAAGCCGAAATTAAAGAACCACACCGTTTCTCTTGCTTCTCAGGTTTTGCTTTAAGGAAAGAAAGTCTACTTCCTTTTGGGCAACAAGGGAGCATTCACCCTTGCTGTATCCTTTTATAGCTTTTGAGAAGAAGAAGAAATCTAAGCCTCAGAAGCATTTGCCTCACTCAACAAGGGAGATATATACAGATGCTCCTCAACTTAGCATAGGGTTATGTTCAAATAAATCCATCGTACATTGAAAAAGCATTTAATACTGCTAACCTACTAAACACTATAGTTTGGCTTAGCCTAGCCTTAAATGTCCTCAAAACGCCTACATTAGCTTACAGTGAGGCGAAATCACCTAGCAACACAGTACCCTGTAGCGTATTGGTTGTTTACCCTCATGATTGGGTAGGTGACTGGCAGCTGTGGCTTGCTGCTAAGTATTGCAACAGAGTATTGTACCACACATCGTTGGCTTGGGAAAAGAAAGATTCATAATTTGAGGTATGGTTTCTAACGAATGCATATCATTTTTGTATCATCATCATAAAAAAAAAAATCTTAAGTCAAATCATATAAAGTTGGGGGCCATCTGTATGGGTAATGGTCAGCCCACACGAAAAAACTCAGTGACTTTCCCTGAATAAAGGATCCAAAAGGTTGCTTTTGGAAAATAAGAACAAAGATTCATGCTCAAAATTTACCTCATTCCAGTAGCCTTTTCTGACTAACCCCAAGCCAGTGACGCCAAAACAGATACATGGTGATTAACAGCCAGGGCTTAGGCATCAGAATAGGGTGAGATTCAAATCTTAACTCTATTGCCACCAATGTGCTCTCAGGTTAAGTCACTTCAATCTTTCTAAGCCTGTATTCTCATTTATCAAATCAAAATATCATCTCCCAGAGTCGATTTGAAGAGTAAATGAGATTATGTATACCAATTAGTAAACTCAGTGCTAAGGCACATGGTAAATGCTCAATAAATGGTACTCCTTTTTATTTGTGAATGAACCAACTGCCTCCTCTACCTACAATTAAAAATTTTTTTCCATACTGTTGTTTCTGAGTTAAATACTTTTCCAATGTGTATTTATGTAAAGTTTAGCTTCCCATCCAAATTTTAGTCCCAGAATGAACTCCTAGCTATGGCTCACTCAGGACAAGATCCTACACATAGTACATATTCAGTCCAAGTTATGTAATCTAACTACTTGTTTACCACTCTGGATGGCCAGTTTACAGGACATATAGTTTCAGGAATAGGAATAACTTGGTCTAGATTCTCATCTCTACTCTTAAGATGGTTGGGTAAGAATTAACTGGCCACAGCCAGGTGCAGTGGCTCATGCCTGTAATTCCAGCACTTTTGGAGGCCGAGACGGGTCAATCACCTGAGGCTGGGAGCTCGAGACCAGCCTGACCAACATGGAAAAACCCCATGTCTACTAAAAACACAAACTTAGCCGGGCGTGGTGGCACATGCCTGTAATCCCAGCTACTCAGGAGGCTGAGGCAAGAGAATCACTTGAACCTGGGAGGCGGAGGTTGCGGTGGATCGCGCCATTGCAGTCTGAGCAACAGGAGCAAAACTCCGTCTCAAAAAGTAAAATAAAATAAAAAAGTTAACAGGCCACTAAGTGATACGGGGCAAGAGAATGTCTAACAAGCATTCACTCTCTCCTGTTAGGCAATGACAGCAAAGGGCCTTCTCTCCCCAAGAATCTTGTTTATTTATTTTTTGAGACAGAGTCTTCCTCTTTCGCCCAGGCAGGAGTGCAGTGGTTATGATCTTGGCTCACTGCAACCTCCATCTCCCGGGTTCAAGCTATTCTCCTGCCTCAGCCTCCCGAGGAGCTGGGATTATAGGCACATGCCACCATGCCCAACTGTAGAAATGAGGTTTCACCATGTTGGCCAGGCTGGTTTCAAACTCCTGGACTCAAGTGATCTGTCTGCCTGGACCTCCCAAAGTGTTGGGATTGCAGGCATGAGCCACTGCACCCAGCCCCAAGAATCTTACTCACCTTCACCCAGCTGTGCTGTGAAGAACAAGGTCTGATGGAAAGAGAGAGACAAGATGTCTCTCCTTTAAAGCTCTCCCAGAAAATCAGGTACTCACCAAGGAGGAGGTGGAGACAAACTTGGAGCAGGCAAACATTTTCAGGGGGTGAGGGGCTCTGGCAGGAAAGCTGGAATTACAGGAGCAGTTTTGTAAACACTCTCTTTATTCATTAAACTACATCCTTATTAGAAGAAGTGGGACCCTAGAACACTTAACTGGCCCAGAGAACAGTGACTGACCTTAAGTCACGGGCAGAAATAGAATTAGAACCCTCAAGTCATGACTTCTTCCAGAAACCCCACACAGCTCCCAGGATTTCCTTATAATCAAGTGACTTCCCCTGGTCTGAACAAGGGATCATTTGGGCCCAGCTTTAACACCTGTTACCCATTTCCATAGCCTCATGGATTTGCAGTTGCCAGAGGAATTTTCCCAGTGTCTTTTGCCTAAGTTTTCCTCAGTTTTTATTCAAAAGGAACCCTTCTCAAGACTTCATCGTGTGGGCCTTGAAAAGTTGCCCTTCAAAGATTAGAGTCTTTGTAGTTTTGGGAGATATTTGTTGACGGCCAAGACACTGGAAGGTCTCCAACAATCTCTTTGCTGATCCCTGGAAGTACCTGATTCCTCAAAATACTTCAATTTCTTGTATTAATAGGATGAGGAAGATCAAGGAGGAACTCTGCAGTTACTTTATCTAAAAGGTATTAAATTGTGTCTCCCCAAGATAAAGAAGTCCTGACACCCTACAGGTGTCTAAGTTGGTAGAGGTGAACTTACCTGAGAAGAGAAGATGAGTTAAAAAGCTAAAGGCAGGGTTTCTCCAAGTGAGAAGCCCATCTGAAGCAGAATTATCTGGGTGGTGCACGTATTAAAAAAATGTATATTCTTGGGACCAACTTGGACCTTCCTGGTCTAGATCTCTTGGGGGAGCTAGGCTCAGTGGTTCACTCCTGTAATCCCAACACTTGAGAAGCTGGAGCGGAAGGATAACTTGAAGCCAGGAGTTTGACATCAGCCTGCTCGAACACCAAGACCTTGTCTCTACAAAAAATTAGCTAGGTGAGGTAGCTGTGCACCTGTAGTCCCAGGTACTCCAGAAGCTGAGGCAGGAGGATTGCTTGAACCTAGGAGTTGGAAACTTCAGTGAGCTATGATCATGCCACTGTACTCTAGAGTCTGGGTGACAACATGAAACCCCATCTATAAACAAACAAAAAAGATCTCTGGGAATAAGGCTCAAGTGCCCTGTATTTTAAACAAGTTTCCCAGATGATTATTAGACATACTTAACGCAAGAGCATGACCTTAAACCCAGTCTTGAAACTACGGTAGTGGTAGAGGCTAGATTTGAACTTGCATCATTTGTTACATGCTTTTTTTCTTTTTTTTCTGAGACAGAGTCTCAAGTCTGTAAAAAGGCTGGAGTGCAGTGGCACGATCTCGGCTCACTGCAACCTCCACCTCCCGGGTTCAAGCAATTCTCCTGCCTCAGCCTTCTGAGTAGCTGGGACTACAGGCATGCGCCACCACGCCCAGCTAATTTTTCTATTTTTTTAGTAGAGATGGGGTTTCACCATGTTGGTCAGGATGGTCTTGATCTCTTGACCTCGTGATCCACCCACCTCGGCCTCCCAAAGTGCTGGGATTACAGGCGTGAGCCACTGTGCCTAGCCAGTTACATACTTTCTAATATGTCACAGACTGAGATACTCAGTGAATGCTTAGGCCTATTAAATGCCACTTCCTTAAATGAAGTGAACTGAAATTGTCCCAGGTTATAACACTTCTGAATCCAAGATCTTAACTGCTTACTTTACTGTTAATTTTTTTGTGGTGACCCTGTCTGGAACTCCTGGCCGCAAGCAATCTTCCCACCTTGGCTCCCAGTGTTGGGATTACTGGTGTGAGCCACCACACCCAGCCTTAATTACTTTTAGATTAATGGATGTCCTCAGCTCTTGTCCTATCTAAAACTCTGATTTTTGCCCATATGTAACTCTAACCCAGTTTTGCTTCTGTACTATTCAAGTTTTCTTGGGTCAAAGTCCAATAGTTCTTTAAGGCTTTTAGAAAAGGAAGGCATGGTTTTTTCCGAAGGCAATTATACCTCAATATCATCATTTGTAAAATGCGGTTCTTAGGGGGATTAAATATCTTCATTTACCAATTAACAGAGTTTAATGTGGTGCTGGCATGTAATAAACCCGTAACAAAGGGTGGCAATTAAGTGATCCCACCAGGCAAGTCTGCAGTTGTTAGCCTACAACTTGGATGAAGGCACTATCCAGAATCAGGACTCCTAAATCATCATGGGCTTTTTCCTTAGTGTAGGACAGTCACAGGGGTGCTGACTTAACCATTCTTTTCCTTAAACGTTCTTTTCCTCCTAACGCAGTATCTGGGGAGGTTAACTGATCCTTGACAGAAAAGCTGGCAGGCAGGGACTCATGCTGCCCCAGTAGCTTGGCCTTACCCCACCTTTCTGGGCCTGCTGCCTCGAACAGAAACCCTTATCTCTAGCCCACCACTGTGACTTTTCCAACTTCACCAGCGTGCCAGGGTGCAAGAAAGGTACTGGTAAATAACTATTGATTCCAAAGCAACTGGCCTCTCATTTCTGCTTTAGCTATCCCAAGGCACAACCTGTCGGGAGGCGATGTTTGGCTTTTTTTCCACTTCTACCATGTTCAAGGTTTACTTTTTAAATTGAGGGATGCTGACTAGAGGGACTGGTGACTTTAGACGATCCACTATCTCCATTGCTCGGAGCACCTGAAGTCCTGGGGCCGAAAGTCTGGAGATTTCAGAATAAGAAGGCATAAGTCAGGATGAGAAGAGAAAGCAGAGATAGGAAGGGAGGGACTGGGGGTTGTGACAATCTGATAGGGTCAGAGGGCGAGAAAAGCGTGTCTGTAAGGGCTGGGTGGAACAGGTGAAAAGCAGCACTCTAGGATCTAACTTTGGCCAGCTCCAAGGCACCCTCCCGCTACGAGACATCCAAGATGGCGTCAGGCCCGCGCGGCTGGAGGTCACCGGCATGCGGAAGAGCCAGCTCTAAGACTCAAGGATAGCGGGAGCCAGGGAGGGCGCGAGTACCAGGGTGGGAACAAGCAAGGTAAGAACCTCAAAGCATCCGCGCGAGGTGGGGTGTCCCGCGCGCGTGCGCGGCGCACAGAAGGAACGACATCCCAAAGCCTTACCTGCTCCCAGTGCAGAGAAGACAGAGGAGGGGCAGAGCGGCGGGAAGAGCGAAACGAAGGCTCAGCGCATGCGTGGCCCGGGCCAACGAGTCGCTCCGCCGCAGATAGAGCGATTGCAACGTGGAGAGAATCGGCCCAGGCACCACAGCGCCGCCTGCCAGGGCTGTGGCGGTATTCGGCCAGTTGCCCCACCTGGCGTTCGAGAGGAGAAACTACAGGGAAAGCCGACAGTGTGCAGAGAAATGAGGCCAACTGAGTAAGCCGATCCGTAACGTGGCGTGCGGTTTGGTCTGTACAGCGTTTGGGATCTCGGACTGGCGTCCCCTTTCCCAGCATGCGCAGTCACACTGCCGAAACAAAACTACCACTCAGAATTCAGTGTTAACATACAGTCGGGTTGGGGTTCAGTGCCTAAAATGCAGCAGGAGGAAGATCCTGGGAGTCCTGCTTTATGTCGCTTCGAGAACCTGGCATCACTGGATGGCAAGCCGGCCCAATGAGCGAATAGTCAGCAAAATGTCACAGCTGCTTCTGGTGGCTTCGCCCTTTCCCCCCCTCCCGTTTCCTCCTTTCCATTCCTGTGATAAACCGTGAGAAAAGCAGCATCGGCGAGCCAGAAGATAGGGCTAAATATGATCCGAAGCTCTTTTTCCTGACTCCTGGGACAGTCTAGGAATAACGGGCACCTGCGACCCGCTGTAAGGTTGCGAGGTCACTCCAGGCTTGCCCGAGCCTCTGCTCAGGTTTCACCCACGCGAGCGGGAATAAGCAGCACCCTCCTCCCCCAGATGCTCTCCTAAACGCCCGTCTTCTCTCCCCTTCGCTCGTCCTTCCCGAGGTGGACGGCTTTCTGGCCCTCATCTTTTCTCGGCCTTCTTGTCTCCCAGACAGGACCTGCCCTGCCCTTTGGAGCAGAGCGACAAGGCCTACCCAGTTCCAAATCCCTGCCGTCCCTGCGTCGTGCTTGAACGCAGCACGAGAAAGACGGGAAAAACTCAACCAAACCCCATAAAAAATAAAAAATAAAAAGAAAGCCGCGGCTGTAAATAAAGGCAAATCCGCCACCCTCTGAGGGGCCGTTTGTCCTCCCCTCCTTGGCCCCGTCCTTCCCGCCGCCCCCTCCCGGCTCCCGGGCCCCGCGGCGCCCCGGCCCCGAGCTCCTCCATTTAATCGGATTTGGGAGAAGGGGAGGATAAATCACGGCAGCAGCTTTACGGTCCCGGAGGAGAGGCGAGCCGCAGCCAGGCACACCCCGGCCGGCGATAAAAACCGCCGCTGAAAGCCCACGGAGCAATTTCCCGGGACCCCGAGCGACGCCATTACAGGAATGTAATTTTGCCCGGATGAGGCCCCGAGTTTAATTATCCTCGCGGAGGAATTTCAATGCGGCCAATCCATCTTGCAGGCGGGCGGCAGAGGGATTTATATGGGCCCGTTATTTCACACCGATCCTCCATCTGCATTTTTATGGCCCTGAGCTCCTGAAAGGGAGGGGAAGGAGTGGGGAGAAATAGGAGAAGCGGGCGAGAAGAGGAGGGTGGGGGACTGCTCGTCTTTCCTAAATTCGCGTTTCCAGCTCAGTTAGGATTCTCACAGGCTCCTCTGAAATCCCCAAATCTCCAGTTCTAGTTGTTGATTGTGCCCCGAGCGGGCAGGTAGGTGGGAACTGGGATCCTTGGGAATCAATCAACAGGTATTTATCAAGTACCAAGTGGTGTCAGGCACTGTGGAGATGCTGTTAGGAGAAAGGCAGGCTGGCAAAGACACGAGTTTATCCCCTGAGGTCTCCAGACATCTCCACTCCCACCAAAAATGAATTTTTTTTAGCTCTCAGCTTCACATCCTCAATGGCAGAGAAAGTCCACGGTTCTTAGGAGCCACTATGTCCATAATGGCTGTTGCAGCTGTTGTGACAATTCAGACACTCAGATATAGCTAACAATCCCAGAGGAGGATCAGAGAAGGGGCCTGGGAGGAAGCTAAAGCTGGCTCTTTCCAAAAGTTGTGACAGCGTGCAATGTTTAACACTCTCTTACCCTCATAGAATAATGGGCTCAGCGTTCAGACAAATCTGAGTTCCCAAATTGCTGTGTGACCTTGAGCTAGCTATTTAACCCCTTCTAAATCGATTTCCTCCTATGTGTATTGGGAAGAATAATAGTATTTACCACGCAGCCAATATTGGGATAATAGATATGAAGCTTTTAGCAAGGTGTTTGGTACCCAGTAAGAGTTCAGTAATTGCTAGCATCAAAATGCTCATCGTCACCACCACCACCACCATCATCACTGTTTCTATAGCTAAGCGCATTGCAACTCAGTTCTGCGCTGCTCCCTTTAGACTGTTTATTGCAAGGTCCGTGAGACAGTATCTCCTGAAAGAGACTCAGCTGCACTTTAAAAAACATTTTCACCTGCTTAAATCATGCAAAACAAGTTATTTTACGTCCTGGAGAATGGAGATCTGAGGGGAGGCTGAGAATCCTGGGACTATTACTACCAGGTTTGAAACAAGAAATCAGATCCTCAAGGGAGCAGTGAGGCTACAAAAAGGAGGTTTGTAAGCGGGGTGAATTTGAAGACATCAAAAGATCCAAGAGAAGCTTAGCTGAGGGTCGGGGGATCTTCTTAACTATGGGCTTGGGAAGGATCCTTCTTTGACTTCACGAAGGGAAAACTGGGGTCCAGGAAGGAAAGGGTGTGGAGACAGAACTATCCTTTCCAAACAGTCCCTTTCTTTTCCTACCAGACCATATAACAAGGTTGGGCTGATTGGCCAGTTTTTCTAATGACTGCGAGTGGCAGATTCTGACTGGTTGGCAGCCTCCCTGCACAGTGGTGACGAAGAAATGAGATTGATTTTTTCTTTCTTAGGATTGGTTAACAACCCTCAGGGGGGCCAGAGACTCATTTTAATTGACTGGATAGGTTAGGAGAGAGGTTCAGTTTCTCTCACATCGAAATTCCAAGTATTCTTTTCTACAAAGGTCACCAAGGAAGGGTTTTGATTGGTTTATATATGTTTCTCTGGACAAGAAACCATAGCTTAGAGCAGAAAAATCAGGACAATCATGCAGGCATGCCACAATGTGAAGGAACCACAGAAAGAAATAGGAGTGATTTTGAGAGAGAGAGAGAGAGAGAAAGAGAGAGAGACCAGGACACAGAGAAATGCAAAGAAAAAGAAAGATATTGCTGGAGAGAAGAGGAAGAGTTTGAATGGTTTGATTTCCATTCCTGATGGCTTAAGATGAGCCACTACTTTATAATGTGCTTTGCTAGATGCACATCCCCAGCAAGTGGCATGGATAGAATAGCTGTCTCTCACAGGAGACTGGGTGTCTAGTCCCAGCCCTGCTACTAACTAGTTGAATAACTCTGCAAGTTATTTCATCTCTCAAAGCATCAGTCTCCTAATTTGGAAAAATCAGGGGGAGAAGTAGGTGATCTCTAAGATTCCATCCAGTGTTAACTTTCCAGGATTCTCTTTCTTTCTGCTAAACAGGCTCTTTTCTGCAAGTTAAAGTGGAACTTTAGCACTACCAATAATTCTTCGATATTGAGCTGCTCTATTTATTTGTGATTGTTAATTTCAAGCTCCTGGGCTGTGATGGGCTGGTGGGAACTGACTGATAGATTTTCTAGTTTCCCTTGCTAAATTAGTTCCCTAAGAAAGCAGGACTGTGAGCCGTCGGTAAACCTCCCTACTTCTAGAGAAAGAAAATAGTAAATGAAGGAAGGGAAAGGATCACTGGTATCCAGGCTTCTGAGGGAGGAATCGGTGGGAGAATTGGTGGCAGAGGGATGGCCAAAAAGTTTTTGCAGGGGAAGAACTTCAAGTTCCTTTGAATTTGTTTATTTTTTATTTGTTTATTTTTATTTTATTTTATTTTTTTGGAGACAGGGTCTTGTTCTGTTGCCCATGCTGGAGTGCAGTGACATGATCATGGCTCACCGCAGCCTTTAGCTCCTGGGCTCAATTGATCCCCCTGCCTCAGCCTCCCAAGTAGCTGGGACTATGGGCATGTGCCACCATGCCCGGCTAATTTTTGTATTTTTTATAGAGATGGGGTTTCACTATGTTGCCCAGGCTGGCCTTGAACCCCTGAGCTCAAGCAATCTGCCTACTTCAGCCTCCCAAAATGTTGGGATTACAGGTGTGAGCCACTATGCCTGGCCACAACCAATATTTACTGAGCATCTACTATGTGAGAAGTATTGTGCTACATATTGTGAATGGGTATAAAAAAGGAGAAAACATACTTCCTTGTTTACATAAATTTAAAATCAGTAAGAAAGACATGTACACATATAACTGTAATATTAGCAGTATTTAGTAGGCTATATGAGTAAAAGGAATTGAGGAAGCAGTATAACTTCCAGCTAGAATAATCAAGGGGGAAACATAACTAAAGTAGGTTTTTTCCTTCTTTTAAGAAAACCTACTCTAGTCTAGGCATGTGGCTCACGCCTGTAAGCCCAGCACTTTGACAAGCTGAGGCAGGCAAATTGTATTAGTTTAAGAGTTTGAGACTAGCCTGGGTAACCTAGCAAGACCCCGTCTCTACAAAAAATAAAAACCAAAACATTTGAAAAAAGAAAATTATGAAAGATTTGAATCATATAAAATAATGCAAGTAATGTATACCCATTTATTCAACACATAGTTTTTGAGCATCTACTATGTACTAGGCACTGTTCTTAGTGTTAAGGAAACAGGCATGAACAAAGCAAGACAACATTTCCAGAACTGACATTTTATGTAAACTAGGAAGCATAGTAATAAAATGGGCACCCATTAAATCGCTCCCTAATTTTTTTTTTTTGAGATTAAGTTTCACTCTCGTCACCCATACTGGAGTGCAATGGTATGATCTCGGCTCACAGCAACCTCTACCTCCTGGGTTCAAGCAATTCTCCTGCCTCAGCCTCCCACATAGCTGGGATTACAGGTGTGCACCACTACGCCAGGCTAATTTTGTATTTTTAGTAGAGACAGAGTTTCATCATGTTGGTCAGGCCGGTCTTGAACTCCTGACCTCAGGTGATCCACCAGCATTGGCCTCCCAAAATGCTGGGATAACAGGCATAAGCCACCACACCCAGCAGCATGTCCTACTTTAAGAAAACAAAAACAAAACCTAAAAACAAAAAGCCAAGGCCAGATGTGGTGGCTCATGTCTGTAATCCTAGCACTTTGGGAGGCTGAGTCAGGTGGATCATTTGAGGTCAGGAGTTTGAAACCAGCCTGGCCAACATGGTGAAAACCCATCTCTACTAAATACACAAAAATTAGCCAGGCGTGGTGGTGGGCACCTGTAATCCCAGCTACTCGGGTGGCTGAGGCAGGAGAATCATTTGAGCCCGGGAAGTGGAGGTTGCAATGAACACAGATCAGGCCATTGCACTCCAGCCTGGGCGACAGAGTGAGACTCCATCTCAAAGAAATAATAAATAAATAAAATAATTACCAATACTACTGAAGGGTCCCATGTGCTGCTTTTCTGTGCTAATCCCTGAATCTTATATTTACCATTTCCTGGTTTTTCTTCATATTTAAAATAATTAAAAAAATTTTTTTACAGACAGAGTCTCGCTATGTTACCCAGGCTGGAATGCAGTGGCTATTCACAGACGCGATCCCACTGCTGATCAGCACAGGAGTTTTGACCTGCTCTGTTTCTGACCTGGGCCAGTTCACCCCTCCTTAGGCAACCTGGTGGTCCCCCACTCCCTGGACGTCACCATATTGATGCCGAACTTAGTGCGGACACCCGATCGGCATAGCGCATACAGCCCAGAACTCCTGGGCTCAAGGATCCTTCAACCTCAGCCTCCTGAGTAGCTGGGACTACAGGCACGCACCACTGCATCCAGTCTTCATATATTTTTTTAACATATTTATTTTGTCCTTCCTCCTTTTTAAAAAAACATTCTACGAGTGATATAATACTGTTTGTAGACATCTTTGACTTGCCCTTTTCATTCAACATTATGTTTCATTCAACATTATTCAACATTATGTTTCATCTATGTTGTTGTATGTAGCTGTAGTTTATTCATTTTCATTGATGTATAGCAACCCACCAATTTATTGACTAATTCTCCTGTTAATGAAAATTTGGGTTTGTTTTCATCTTTTTGCTATTTCAGACAATAGTGCTTTGAGCATTTCTGAACATGTCTCTATACATGGGCAATAATTTCTTCAGAGTATATGTATAAAAGGGAATTGCTTCAGGTAAGACAGGACATTTAAAAAAAAATTAAAAAAGGAAATTGCTGGGTTGTAAGATACGAATATCTTCAACTTTCCTAGAAAATCTTTGTTCATTTTCTAATACTTATGCGCACAAAGTATACAAGAATTTTAGTTGGTACCCTATCCTTGCCAACACTTGGTGTTTGTCAGTCTATTGGGTATAAAATGGAATTTCATGCCTGGGCGCATGGCTCATGCCTGTAATCCCAGCACTCTGGGAGGCCAAGGTGGGTGGATTACATGTCAGGTGATCGAGACCATCCTGGCCAACATGGTGAAACCTCATCTCTACTAAAAATACAAAATTAGCTGGTCATGGTGGCTCACGCCTGTAATACCAACTACTTGAGAGGCTGAGGCAGGAGAGTAGCTTGAACCCGGGAGGCAGAGATTGCACTGAGTTAAGATCATGCTACTGCACTCCAGTCTGGCAACAGAGTGAGACTCTGTCACCAAAAAAAAAGGAATTTCGTGGTGGTTTGAATTTATATTTCCCTTATTGTCAATGAAGTTGAGTATCTTTTCATATATTTATTAGCCATTAATGCTCTGTTCTCTGTGAAATGCCCAGTCATGTATATCTTTTGCTCATTTTCCTATTGGGTTACTTGTTAACTTCCTATTGATTTTTAGGAATTAACAAATATATGTCCTAGTACTGATCCTTTGTTAATGGCAGTTTGTGGCGGGGTTGATATTTTAGTAGAGGATCTAAGGATGGATGATTTCAGTTCTAGCTTGGTCTTTATTGAGTTGGATTAATTCTCAATTCATTCATCAAATATTTATTGAATGTCTAGGCAGACATCATGCTAAACACTGAGAGTACAAATATCTCCCACATTTGCCTATTCCTTACCACTTCCAAAATCTAATTTGGTCTAAACTACTGACATCTCTTGCTGGGCCACGACAATACTTCCTAGCTGATCTTCTTGATTCTAATTTGGCCTGGCCACAGTCTACATTCCACACAATGAGTAGCTAAACTGATCTTTTAAAATGTAGATCAGCTTGAGCCTATGAGTTTGAGGCTGCAGTGAGCTATAATTGCACTACTGCACTCCAGCCTGCGTAACAAAGCAAGACTCTGTCTCTAAAAAATAAAAGCTAAAGAAGAAAAGGAAAATGTAGATCAGATCTTGCCACTTAAACCCTTCTAATAGGTCAGGTGCGGTGGCTCACCCCTGTAATCCTAGCACTTTGGGAGGCCGAGGTGAGCGGATCATGAGGTCAGGTGGTCAAGACCATCCTGGCTAACATGGTGAAACCCCGTCTCTACTGAAATACAAAAATTAGCTGGGCATGGTGATGCATTCCTGTAGTCCCAGCTACTCAGGAGACTGAGGCAGAAGAATTGCTTGAACCCCGGGGGCGGAGGTTGCAGTGGGTGGAGATGGCACCACTGCACTCCAGCCTGGGGACAGAGCGAGACTCTGCATCTCAAAAAACAAAAACAGGCCAGCCGCAGTGGCTCAAGCCTGTAATCCCAGCACTTTGGGAGGAAAAAGTCAACGGTCCAGCTACAATAGGGATCGAGACCATCCTGGTCAACATGGTGAAACCCCGTCTCTACTAAAAATACAAAAAATTAGCTGGGCATGGTGGTGCATGCCTGTAATCCCAGCTACTCAGGAGGCTGAGGCAGGAGAATTGCCTGAACCCAGGAGGCGGAGGTTGTGGTGAGCCGAGATTGCGCCATTGCACTCTAGCCTGGGTAACAAGAGCGAAACTTCCGTCTCAAAAAAACAAAACAAAACAAAACAAAACACCCTTCTAACGGTTTTATAGTACTTGTAGAAAAAAGTCAACGGTCCAGCTACAATAGGCTCCTACTGAACACAGCAAAGGTTTTCCCCCTTAGGACCCTTGCCATTCCCTCTGCCTGGAACATTCTTCCCCCAGATTCTGCCTTAGGTGGCACTCTCATTTCATTTAGGCCTCATCTCTGATATTGCCTCCTCAGCAAGGCCTTTCCTGACTACCCTTTCTACATAGCCATCACCCTGTCTTCTTTATCCCTTTATATTTCCTTATTTTTCTTTTTAGCACTTATATATAGTTTGTTTATTTATTTATTTATTTATTTTTGAGACAGAGTTTCACTCTTGTTGTCTAGGCTGGAGTGCAGTGGTGTGATCTTGGCTCACCACAACCTCTGGCTCCCGGGTTCAAGCGATTCTCCTGCCTCAGCCTCCCTGGTAGCTGAGATTACAGGCATGCGCCACCAAGCCCAGCTAATGGTAGAGACGGGGTTTCTCCATGTTGGTCAGGCTAGTCGAGAACTCCTGACCTCAGGTGATCCACCCACCTCAGCCTTCCTAAGTGCTGGGATTACAGGCATGCGTCACCATGCCCAGCTTTATTTTTATTTTTTATTGCTTTTTACCTACTAGAAGATAAGCTTCCCTAAGGCAGGGACATTGTTCATCACTGTATCCCCAGCACTTAGAACAGTACCTGGCACATACTAGTCTCTCAACAGAAATTTTGTGAATGATTGAACAATGAATAAGATAGTCCTTGCCCTTAAAAACTTTATAGTCAGCTAGGCATGGTGGCTCATGACTATAATCCCAGCACTTTGGGAGGCCAAGGCGGGTGGATCACCTGAGGTTGGGAGTTCAAGATCAGCCTGACCAACATGGAGAAACCCCGTCTCTGCTAAAAATACAAAATTAGCTGGGCGTGGTGGCGCATGCCAGTAATCCCAGCTACTCGGGAGGCTGGGGCAGTAGAATTGCTTGGACCTGGGAGGCAGAGGTTGCAGTGAGCTGAGATCTCGCCACTGTACTCCAGCCTAGGCAACAAGAGTGAAACTCTGTCTCAAAAAACCAAAACAAAACCAAACAAAACTTTGTAGTCTAATAGGGGATACATAGGATTATTAAATAAAAGACAGATAATTTCAACACAGAACAACAGTATTATAAAAGGGGTAAGCAGTGGGTGCTATGGAAATACCTAGAATGGACATGCATCACAGTGCTGAGAAGGGGTAGTCAAGGAAGGCCTCTAGAAGGAGGTGACATTTCTGAGATGCCTAAAAAAACTTTATAGGGAGGGAATGGAAGGATGGTTCATGGAGTAGGGACAATAAGTACAAAGGCTTGGAAGTGAGGGATTAAGTGATCTCTTCAACAGAAGGCAGGTAATTCAATGTGGCCAGAATGAACAGTTGTGGTGTGGCAAGATGCAGTTGGTAGCTAGGTCCTGAAGGATCTTGAGCATCAAGCTAAGCCATTTGGATTTTATCCAGAAAGCAACCAGGAGTCGTTTAAGCAGGACAGCGAGAAAGCTCATTCTAGCTCTAGTGTGAAAGACTGATGAGAAAGTTCAGGGCTGGCAGCACAGAGAACAAAAAGGAGGCTGTTGTCAAAATCCAGGTGGGAGACGGTGGTGGCTTGAGTTTGGGGGTGATAGTGGGGGTGAGAAGTAGGCGGAGCTCAGAGAGCTTTCGAAGGAAGACCTGACAGGCCTCAGTGATTGACTGGTGTAGGAGGTAAAGGAGAAGGGGGAGGTGAAGATGGCACTCACTTTTCTGGCCTGGGTCACCGTGGGGCTATTCTGTGACTCTCTCTCAAGCCTAATCCATCTCCACAGGCTTCCTAACCTATGAGCCTACCCTTAAGGCTAACTTTCCTGTAAACTTGGTCCTGTACCCAATCACCCTGCATTTGTCTAACCTTTTCTTTGGGCTCTATTCCCTTTATTTTCTTTCCACTAAATGAAATGGAAACCTCTCTCTAGACAACCCTGGTTCTGTTCTTATTTTTCCAACCTTTCCTGTGTCACTAGGCCCTGGTATATTTGATTGGAAGCTCATCAAAGAGCAAGAATCTTCCACAATATCTCTCCATAGACGCTAAAACAAGGTTATAGCTCAAGGGAGCCACTGTTGAGTACTATAAGCAGCCTGAAGACTCCTAGATATATAGGACAGTAGAGTGGCCGGACAGACAGTAAAATGACTACAGGTGGCCGGGTGCGGAGGCTCATGCCTGTAATCCCAGCACCTTGAGGGGCTGACGTGGGTAGATCACTAGAGACCAGGAGTTCGAAACCAGCCTGGCCAACATGGTGAAACCCTGTCTCTACTAAAAATACAAAAATGAGCTGGCCGTGGTGGCAGGGGCCTGTAATTCCAGCTACTCAGGAGGCTGAGGCAGGAGAATTGCTTGAACCCAGGAGGCAGAGGTTGCAGTAAGCCGAGATCGTGCCACTGTACTCCAGCCTGGGTGACAGAGTGAGACCCTGTCTCAACAAGAAAAAAAAGGAAATGACTACAAGTTCGCACTGTGAGTTGGTTACATTCTCTTTAGGTGGGGAATAGCAGGAGAAGTCATGGCAACCATGCAAGGCCAAGGGTGAGAAATCAGCACCCCCTTTTGTAATAAGCTGAAAAGTTTCCAATGAAAAGGTAGATTTGGCAAGCTGTGAGAATGAAGAGGGGAACTGCTGGTGGGCAAGTCTGGGGGCTTTCCAGCCATGAAGAACAGAATGGGAAGGGCAGAAGGAAGAATCAGAGTGCTGTAGTGAGATGAGCGAGCCCACCTCTAATATTTGTGGGGGCTCATGGCAAGAGAAAAATTTAGGCCCTGGTACCAAATGTCTAAATAAGTAAAAGTTATAAATCAAAGCTAATAAACCATCAAATAAACATGTTCTACCCTCTTATCTTGACAAATAAATCAATATCAACTGGAAGGTTTATGTCTAGAATTCTGGGATTCCTTCAAGCCCTTGTCAGCCTCAAGTTCTCTTCCATTCATGGCTTTGTCCCACTGCCGAAGGGTTGTCACACAAAGGTGTGCTCAATGAGGCCGTACATCTAAACCCCATCTGTACTACAGGCCAACTGGACCAGGGCTGTGCCCCCAGCAGCTCAGTCTGTGCTCTCAGGAGATGAGCCCCCAGGAAGAGGGTGTGAGCTGTGGCCTTGGAAGGGACTGCCCTGCCCAACAGGGGATTCCGGTAACTGCAGCATGGTCTAGGAGGGGAGAGAAATGAGCTCTGGGTAGACACATCCACTTGGCCTTAAGTTATCCTCCTTCTGGAGGAGGATGAGACCCTCTTTGAAAAAACAGGTATCAGGCTGGGTGTGGTGGCTCACGCCTGTAATCCCAGCACTTTGGGAGGCTGAGGGGGGGCAGATCACAAGGTCAGGAGATCGAGACCATTCTGGCTAACACAGTGAAACCCTGTCTCTACTAAAAATACAAAAAAATTTAGCCGAGTGTGGTGGCATACGCCTGTAGTCCCCCAGCTACTCAGGAGGCTGAGGCAGGAGAATTGCTTGAACCTGGAAGGCGGAGGTTACAGTGAGCTGAGATCATGCCATTGCACCGCAGCCTGGGAGACAGAGTGAGACTCCATCACACACACAAAAAAGTCCCTCTGGCTAAGTCTAAAGGCATGGACTCTGAAATCATATAGAGCTAGTTCAAATCTCTATTGTTGTGATATTTATTTATTCTTCTTTGAGCGTGAGCAGGCTCTGTGAGTTTCCATTTCCTTACTTGTAAAATGGGGATAATAATAACTACCTTACAGGGCTATTGTGATAATTAAGCCATTAGCACAAAGCACCTGGTATTTAATAACCACCACTCAGTTCACATTGTTTTCTTCCTGCTCACTACCATGCTTCTCTTAAAGTAACCATGGAGGCTGGGAAAAAATATGATTTAAAAAAAAATATAAGGCTATCTGGCAGATGCGAATCTAAGAAAAAGGAATTTATATAGAAGACAATAATAATCTAGGCAGTAATAATCCCAGCTCAGCCTGGAACCATGTAGGAGAAAGAGGGAGAGTAAGTTATTTTGTATGCAGATAAATGAGAAGTGGTAATGGTGCAATTGCTTTTACAATCTGTTTGTTTTGCTGAGGGTAGCAGCTGGTTACTGTTCTGATTCTTGGCTTTCATGTTAAGACAGAGGGAGAAAAGGTGTGAATAATCCAAAATAAAAGAAAATCCAAACATCCTTCCTTGGTGACTAGAACACAATCAGAGAAACACATGGTTGCAAACACGTATGTTTCTGTCTTTTTTTTTTTTTTTTTTGAGACGGAGTTTGGTTCTTGTTGCCCAAGCTCAAGTGCAAAGGCGCGATCTTGGCTCATTGCAACCTCCGCCTCCCGGGCTCAAGTGATTCTCCTGCCTCAGCCTCCTGAGTAGCTGGGTTTACAGGCACGCACTACCACGCCTGGCTTATTTTTTGTATTTTCAGTAGAAACAGGCTTTCATCATGTTAGCCAGGCTGGTCTCAAACTCCTGACTTCAGGTGATCCGCCCACCTTGGCCTCCCAAAGTACTGGGATTACAGGGGTGAGCCACTGTGCGTGGCCCTGTCTTTTATTTAATTGAACTTTATTTATTTATTTGTTTGTTTGTTTTTGAGATGGAGTCTCATTCTGTCACCCAGGCTGGAGTGCAGTGGCACAATTTTGGCTCACTGCAACCTCTGCCTCCTTGGTTCAAGCAATTCTCCTGTCTCAGTCTCCCAGGTAGCAGGGATTACAGGCACATGCTGCCATCCCTGGCTAATTTTTGTATTTTTAGAAGAGATGGGGTTTCACCATGTTGGTCAGGATCATCTTGAACTCCTGGCCTTGGGTCATCCACCTGCCTCGGCCTCCCAAAATGTTGAAATTACAGGCATGAGCTACTGCACCTGGCCCTTGTTTATTTATTTATTTTTCAGAGTCCATGAGGCATTTTATTTGTAAATATAGGTATTACATCCCTAGAAAAAGAATCCCAGGATTTTCCCTCCTGTGTGTTTTCGTCTTGTTTCGTCACGGTCCATGATGCCAGCTGAGGTTGTCAGTACAATGAAACCAAACTGGCGGGAATGGAAGCAGATTATTCTGCCATTTTTCTAGGTCTTTGAGTTGCACATCAAATCTGGGGCTGATCACTCCACGCTTGTTTAGCCTGCCTGTGAGGTTCACAACGATTTTCTCAGCTCTGTGATCATCAGTGATTTCAAATTCGCCAATGTAACCATGCTTCATCAGCATAGTGAGAAACTGGATGATGACTTTGGAGCATGGCCTAATAAGCACCTGGCGTTTGTCTTTCTTTTCAGCTTTGTTGATGCTCTTGAGAGCATCAGCCAAGACATTCATGTGCACCATTGTGGCAGTGCGGAAATATGGCAGAAAGAGCTATTTATTTATTTTAAGGCAGGGTCTTACTCTGTCATCCTGGCTGGAGTATATTGCCCAATCTCAGCTCACTGTAGCCTCTGCCTCCTGGGCTCAATCGATCCTCCCACCTCAGCCTTCCAAGTAGCTGCACCACCATGCCTAGCTAATTTTTAAATGGTTTTGTAGAGACAGCATTTCACCGTGTTGCCCAGGCTGGTTTTGAACTCCTGGGCTCAAGTGATTGGCCTGCCTTTGCCTCCTAAAGTGTTGAGATTACAGGCGTGAGCCACTGTGTCCAGCCTGTATTCTCTCTTTTAAACACTGGCACTGAACCTCTGATTAAGTTAGTTTAGTCACTGTCCCTGAACATGTTTAGATTCCTACCACAGCCTGTCACTCTTGCTCAGCTTGCAGTTAGATGTCTTCTCTCCTTCTCAGCCATTCCAAATTCTATTTTTGTTGTTGTTGTCCTTGTTGTTTTGAGATGAAGTCTTGCTCTATTGCCCAAGCTGGAGTGCAGTGGCTGGATCTCTGTTCACTGCAGCCTCTACTTCCTGGGTTCAAGCAATTCTCCTGCCTCAGCCTCACTAGTAGCTGGGATTACAGGTGCCTACCATAACGCCCTGCTAATTTTTGTATTTTTAGTAGAGATGGGGTTTCACCATGTTGGCCAGGCTGGTCTCAAACTCCTGACCTCAGGTGACCCACCCACCTCAGCCTCTGAAAGTGCTGGGGTTACAGGCATGAGCCACTGTGCCCAATCCCAAATTCTACTCTTTATTTTAAGCCCACTCCTTCCATATTAGCATCCTTGCCTGCTGTCCACCACTCTTACCTTGAGCTCTTCGTTGTCTGTGTCACCTAGAACTTACGTATGTCTTAATATGTTCACTGTCTTATATTCTCTTTCTCTTACATGTGTGCAAATTTTATCTCACTAGCTAGAATTTTAGCTTATCAAGGGCAGGAACTATATTTCTCATTCTCTAAAATTTCCCATGGTGTCTGTGTATTCATTCAACACACATTTATGAAGTTCTCATGTGCAGCCAGGTGTGGTGGCTCATGCCTATAATCCTAGCACTTTGGGAGGCTGAGGCAAGAGGATCACTTGAAGCCAGGAGTTTGAGACTAGCCTATGCAAGCTAGCAAGCTCCTGTCTCCATTATATTAAAAAAAATTTTATGTGCCTGAACTGTTCTCGGTGCCAGGGATACAAAGGTTTTAATGGGGGAGGATGTGGTGGCTCATACCTGTAATCCCAGGACTTTGGGAGGCTGAGATGGAAGTATCACTTGAGGTGAGGCGTTTGACACCAACCTGGACAACATAGTGAGACCCTGTCTCTTTTTAAAAAATAATTTAGGGTGGGTGTGGTGGCTCACGCCTGTAATCCCAGCATTTTGGGAGGACGAGGCAGGTGGATCACGAGGTCAAGAGTTCAAGACCAGCCTGGCCAACATGGTGAAACCCCAACTCTATTAAAATTACAAAAATTAGCCAGTCATGGTGGTGCGTGCCTGTAGTCTCAGCTACTCAGGAGGCTGAGGCAGGGAATTGCTTGAACCTGGGAGGCAGAAGTTGCAGTGAGCTGCGATTGTGCCACTGCACTCCAGCCTGGGCGGCAGACCAAGACTCTGTCTTAAAAGAAAATAATAATTTAAATTAAAAGTTTAAAAAAGATTGTATATACGTCACTGGAATAGCTAATAATGTAATGGACTTATGGTTTGATAACTGCCTATGAAAGTGTTGAGCACATAATGGGACTTCACTATAGGTTTGATGGATTGACAAATCACGATGCTTTTCCAATAAGCATTCAATGAATGGAAATTAATTAATGAGACAACTGAATAACAAGCTACTGATACGGCTGTTCCAGGTGTACCTCTCCTGTATGAACCTAGATCTAGCTGTCCTAATGGCATAAGAATGATTTGAGAGGAGAAGTGGCCTTTAGTCACCAAAGCAGAGAGCCTACTGACTTTTCAAGACAGTGCCCACTCCTTTCCTTAGAGCCTTGTGATTAAATCAGAAGCATTTTACAGGCATGGCGAATACTTTTTGCCAACTGTATAATTCAGGGTGGTCGATTATGAGAACTATGCCTATTATCATAGTGAAAACAGCTATAATCGAACACTTATTCTGTGTTAGACGTTGTGCTGATTTCTTTTTTCTTTAACAGATGGAGTCTCACTCTGTCATCCAGGCTAGAGTCCAGTGGCACGATCTCAGCTCACTGGTTCAACCTCCACCTCCCAGGTTCAAGTGATTCTTCTACCTCAGCCTCCTGAGGAGCTGGGATTACAGGTGTGTGCCACCATGCCTGGCTAATTGTTGTATTTTTAGTAGAGATGGGGTTTCACCACATTGGCCAGGCTGATCTCAAACTCCTGACCTCAGGCGATCCACCTGCCTTGGCCTCCCACAGTGCACAAATTACAGACGTGAGCCACTGTGCACGGCCTGATTTCTTTGCATTAATATGTAAATCCTAACCATAACCCTGTGAGCGGGTACTATTATTATCCCTACTTTACTGAAGAGGGAACTAAGACACAGCTAGCAAGTAGGAGAAGCTGTATTTGAACCCAGGAAGTCTGATTCCACACTGTGCTGTCTGTACAAGAAACTAGGAGAGTGGAGAACTGAGCTTTTAAGGTGGCCCTGCCATTCACTCACTGTATGAGCTGCAGAAGTCATTTCAGCTCTAAGGTCTTCAGCCCCTTTGGGTCACATAGGTACAGCCGCAGACTTGAAGTTAATTCTTCTGAATTCAAGGTCCGTGCTCTTTCCAGCAGCCTTAGCTACCTAAATCTGGCGGTGGTGATCCTTTAAATATCTTTCTGAGCCGGGTGCAGTGGCTCATTCCTGTAGTCCCAGTACTTTGGGAGGCTGAGGCAGATGGATCACCTGAGGTCAGGAGTTCGAGAGCAGCCTGACCAACATTGTGACACTCCATCTCTACTAAAAATACAAAAATTAGCTGGACGTGGTGGTGGCTGCCTGTAATCCCTGCTACTTAGGAGGCTAAGGCAGGAGAATAACTAGAACATGGGATGCGGAAGTTGTAGTGAGCTGAGATTGTGCCATTGCACTCCAGCCTGGAGGACAGAGGGAGACTCCATTTCAAAAAAAAAAAAAAAAAAACCTCATCTTTCTTTTCTCTTTTCTTTTCTTTTCTTTTTTTTTAACATGAACAATTATACTGCAGAAAAATCTTATCTTTCATCTCCCTTTGGTATCAGGGGCAGCCTGTAGTATTGTAATTTACAAGATGGGTGTCCTTTTTTTTTTTTTTTTCTGAGATGGAGTCTCATTTTGTCACCCAGTCTGGAGTGCAGTGGTGAAATGTTGGTTTACTGCAATCTCCACCTCCCAGGTTCAAGCAGTTCTTCTGTCTCAGCCTGCTGAGTAGCTAGAACTATAGGCATGTACCACTATGTCTGGCTAATTTTTATATATTTAGTGGGGAAGGGGTTTCACTATGTTGGCCAGGCTGGTCTTGAACTTCTGACCTTAAGTGAATGGCCCACTTCGACCTCCCAAAGTGCTGGGATTATAGGTGTGAGCCACCGTGCCCAGCCAGGTGTCCTTTTTTTGAGATTCTGTGTGAAGACTTTGGTGACTTCATGAAAGGCTTGGCTGATGGGGAGTATAGAGAGAGCTGCAAAAAAGGACCTCTGATGGTAATTTCTCCCTGCAACACCATTCCTCAGTCCTAGGTTTGTTAATTGATTATTATTATTGTTATAGAGTCAGGGTCTCGCTCTGTTGCCTAGGCTGGAGTGGGTGGTGCCATTATAACTCACTGTCGCGGGATCTCGGCTCACTGCAATCTCTGCCTCCCAGGTTCAAATGATTCTCCTGCCTCAGCCTCCCAAGTAGCTGGAATTACAGGCACCTGCCACTACACTCAGCTAATTTTTGTATTTTTGGTAGAGAAGGGGTTTCACCGTGTTGGGCATGCTGGTGAAAGGAAAATACCTCCTGAGCTCAAGCCGTCCCCCCACCTCAGCTTTACAAGTAGCTGGGAATACAGGCATGCACTACCGATATGGTTTGACTCTGTGTCCCCACCCAAATATCATCTCGAATTATAATCCCCATAGAGGGACCTGGTGGAAGGTGATTGGTTTCCCCCATGCTGTTCTTGTGATAGTGATTTCTCACAAGATCTGATGGTTTAAAAGTGTGTGGCAGGCCGGGTACTGTGGCTCACGCCTGTAATTCTAGCACTTTGGGAGGCCAAGGCGGGTGGATCACAAGGTCAGGAGTTTGAGACCAGCCTGACCTACATGGTGAAACCCTGTTTCTACTAAAAACACAAAAATTAGCTGAGTGTGGTGGCGGGTGCTTGTAATCCCAGCTACTTAGGAGACTGAGGCAGGAGAATTGCTTAAACCCGGGAGGCAGAGGCTGCAGTGAGCCGAGATCATGCCATTGCACTCCAGCCCTGGCAACAGTGCGAGACTCTGTCTTAAAAAAAAAGAAAGAAAAAAGTGTGTGGCTTTCTTTGCTTTCTGTCTCTCCTGCTGCCGTGTAAGACATGCCTTGCTTCCCCTTCACCTTCTACCATGATTGCAAGTTTCCTGAGGCTTTGCCAGCTATGCAGAACTGTGAGTCAAATAAACCTCTTTTGTTTATAAATTACCCAGTCTCAGGTACTTCTTTACAGCAGTGTGAAAATGGACTAATACAAACACCATGCCTGGCTAATTTTTTATTTTAGTAGAGACAGGGTCTTTCTTGCCGTTTTGTCCAGGGTTGTCTTAAACTCCTAGGCTCAAATGATCCCCCTGCTGGAATTACAGGCAGGAGCCACTGCGCCTGTCCCATTTCTAGGTTTATATATATACTTTCACTGTTCTAAAGGTATATTGGAACAATTTCTAGGTTTAAATGAGAACATTTCAGTATACTGAATGCTTGCTATCAAGAGTTAATTCACAGAGCACATAACCAAAACCAGGCTATGACTAAAAGGCAGGGGGTGGGTCCATTTGTTTTTTTGTTTAAGAGACATGGTTTTACTCTGTTGCCCAGGCTGGAGTGTAGTGGCACATTCATAGCTCACTGCAACCTTGAACTCCTGGGCTCAAGTGAGCCTCCCGCCTCAGCCCCCTAGTATCTAGAACTGCTAGAGATGGGGGTCTCACTGTGTTGCCCAGGCTGGTCTCAAACTCATGACCTCAAATGATTCTCTGGACTTGGCCTCCCAAAGTGCTGGAATTATAGGTGTGAGCCACTGTGCCTGCCTGGCCTTTCTTTTTTTGTTATTTTTATTTTTATTTTGAGGGGTCTGCCAACCACAGGCCCCTTCCTCCACACACACCCTTCTCAGCTCTCCCTCTATCGTCTCCTCTATAGGTCTCTTTCTGTTGCCCAGGCTAGAGTACAGTGGCACAATCATGACTCACTACAGCCTTGAACTACTGGGCTCAAGTGGTCCTTTCACCTCAGCATTCCAAGCAGCTAGGACTACAGGTATGTGCCACCATGCCCAGCTAATTTTTTAATTTTATAGAGACAGGCTCTTGCTATGTTGCCCAGGCTGGTCTTGAACTCCTGGCCTCAAGTGATCCTCCTGCCTTGTCTTCCTAAAGTACTGGGATTACAGGCGTGAGCCACCATGCCCAGCCCCTAATTCCTTTTTGAGTGGATAGTTGAATCAATATCATTAATAGACTGAGACCAAGTAACAAGAAAGAGCAGACAAAGGCTGACTTCTTTGAGGAAGCTCCACACAGAAACCAAAGCTGCTTAAATCCTCCACTGTCCCTTCATTGATGGAATTTTGTCTCCTACATATGGAGACAAAGGACGATAATTATCTGAACATGAGCATGTTTAGCTTGCTTCAGTTAGTGTTTTAAATTGTTGTGTTTAGGGCAGGCATGGTGGCTCATGCCTGTAATCCCAACACTTTGGGAGGCCAAGGTGGGCAGATCACCTGAAGGTCAGGAGTTTGAGACCAGCATGCCCAACACGGTGAAACCCCTTCTCTACCAAAAATACAAAAATCAGCTGAGTGTGGTGGCAGGCACCTGTAATTCCAGCTACTTAGGAGGCTGAGGCAGGAGAATCATTTGAACCTGGGAGGCAGAGATTGCAGTGAGCCAAGATCACACCATGCACTCCAGCCTGGGCAACAAAAGCAAAACTCTGTCTCAAAAAAAA
>NW_022436942.1:22462171-22798398 GCF_009761245.1 Sapajus apella | reverse complement strand
AGATTGCAGTAAGCCGAGATCCTGCGACAGCACTCCAGCCTGGGTGACTGAGTGAGACTCCATCTCAAAAGAATACAATTAAAAAAAAAAGTTGTGCTTAAATAAAAATTGGTTTGCTGTACTCCTCATGTTTTATTTGACTCACCTCTCCCTCCTTAGTTTCCCTTGCCTGTGTGTCAAGGGTAGCTGTGTGTTCTGCTCTCACCAGGTATTTAAGGAAAATACCTTTACAAATATATTACATACACACGCACACTGACCCCAAACTGCTCGTTCCCAGGCCCTCAGCTGCAGCCTGACGTAGAAGTAGATGCTTCAGAATTTCGGCCCAGGGACTGGCTGCAGCCTCCACTGGGCCTGCTGTTGTCCTTCTGCAGGGCTGCTTTTCCACCAGGCAGCCTGGCAGGATGTCCTTTTGTCTCTGCCCTCATCACCTTCCCTGGCTTCCAAGTGCATCTTGTCATTTTTCAGAATTATTTACATGGTTCTCTCTGTATACTTTTTTTTTTTTGAGACAGTTTCACTCTTGTTCCCTAGGCTGGAGTGCAATGGCGGGATATGGTCTCACCGCAACCTCCACCTCTTGAGTTCAAGTGATTCTCCTGCCTCAGCCTCCTGAGTAGCTGGGATTACAGGTGTGCACCATCATGCCCGGCTAATTTTTGTATTTTTTAAAAATAGAGACAGGGTTTCTCCATGTTGGTCAGGCTGGTCTTAAACTCCTGACCTCAGGTGATCCTCCTGCCTTGGCCTCCAAAGTGTTGGGATTACAGGAGTGAGCCACCATGCCTGGCTGTGCTTTTTCTTCCTCTTCTTCTTCCTCCTCCTCCGCCGCCACCGCTGCTGCTGCTGCTGCTGCTGCTGCTGCTTCTTCTTCTTTCTTCTTTTTTCTTCTTCTTCATTTTTAACTTCTCCATTCCTGTGTAAAATTCTGTAGAGATCAGGGAGGGAAACCTACCATCTCTCTCTCTCTCCACCCCCAGCCCTTTTCTCTCTGTCACACACACACACACACACACACACACACACACACACACACACACACACACAGTGGCAGGCAGACTTCATCTCTCCCCTGACTGCCATGCCCCCAAATAGTAAATAGCAGATCACTCCTCTTTTAGGAGATGGGTCCGTCCTTTTGGTGGATTCACCCTTGCTGAAGGGCGGAAATTCTGAAGCATCTACTTCCATGTCAGGCTGCAGCTGAGGGCCTTGGGGACCAAATGTTTGCGGTCAGTGTGCGTGTGTATGTCATGTTTTGTAAAGGTATTTTCCTTAAGCAGAAGGTAGCTGTGATTGTAGGTTAGAATTCTAAATGTGAGTGTGGGCGGGGCGGGGGGGGGGAGTTGGGGAGTGAGGAAAAAAAGTCCTGTTGTGACCTTTGGGGACGGGGAGTCCAAGAGAAGTCTTGGTCCTTGCCTTTCTGGGAACACTCAGTCTTTATGGGGAAAACTCCAGGTCAGCTGAGGCGAACCAGAAGGAACAATGCACTTCTTCACAAACCAACATATAAATACTTGCAAGTGAATTCACGCAGGGACACTGGTCAGCTTCAAAAGGAGAGCGGAATTGGGAAAGGAGTCGGCAGAATTGATAGAGGAGAATTTGGGAAAGCTTTTCGGTGAGAGCGGTGCCTGGAGAGGTGGGCTGGGAACGGTCGCTGAGAATAAGGCACAGGTCGGCCGCCTTTCCCGGCGGGCGTCTCCTCCTCGCAAACCCCCAGCCGAGGCGAGCTGGATGAAGCGCTCCCTGGGCAGGCCTGGCTCTCCGCGTCCCTCTAGCACCTTACCCCACCGGCTCTCACAGACCCCTCCCTCCACACCCACTCCTCCCGGCTCTCCCTCTATAATCTCCTGACATCTCTTCAAATCCAATTATCGAATTAATTGACGTGCGAACCGAGAGGCAAACAGAAAGGGGCGGCAAACACTGGGCGGCTCAGATTTATCCTCCGGCCTCCGCAGGGCCCAGCCGGACGAGATTTACTGGGCCTCGAACACGACGACAGTTCAAACCTTTGATTAATCATGTTTTTCTGCCGGCCCCATAATTTAGTTGCTCTTTTTCCCTCCCTGCCTTTTTTTTTTTATCAGTGGAAACAGAGACGGAGTCCTCATCAGCTTCAATTACAAATATTAAGGCCCCGGACAGCACTTTGACAGAGAGGCGGCCAGCACCCCCCTTCGTCCCGTCCCCCTAAATCATCCCCGAATTAACATTACAATCGGCGGCTGGCGCGAGTTCAGATTTAAATGGTGGCATATTGTTCGCGGACTGTCTAGCTCAGACCCGCGCGCTCGCAGCTCCCTCGGCAGGCCCCGCCTCTGCCCTCGCCGCCACCTGCGGCCTCCCGGGAGGCTGTGACTCAGGAACCGCGGGAGGCTCGGGGCCCTGTCTCTAGCAGGGGGATGCAGGCGAGGGGGCGCTGGGGCGGGGGCTGGCGGGCTGCAGAGAAGGGTCGGGTATGGGGCGAGTCAGGCAGAGGGAGGAGAACCGCAGATGCCGGGTGGCGGGAGAGGGGCTGGGGCTGCGAGGAGACAGGTGCGTTTGGTCAGGTTTGGGAGTTAGAAGGGGGGAACACGCTTTCTGCAAATTAGGTGCAAAAGAAGGCTCAGAATGAGTGGGTTTGGGAATGCCACTACACAGACCTTTGGGTCTGGTATTTTGACCCCTCGGTGGCTCTGCAGGAGGTAGGGAGATCTCTTGCTCCGTGAGTCATGCGATATGAAGGAAGAGTGGAGCAAGATTTCTCCATTTCCAGATCGTATTAGAGAAAATTGGTCTTAAACTACAGCCAGAGGGCTTGAAGACAGTCTTCTGGAAGACCTGGGGTGAGGGTAAAATACCTCCCCTCCCCGCCCCCGGGAGGCTTTCGGACTAGAAGAACCTCGAGATAGCCAGATTTCTCCGAAGGCTTTTGAGGGGGCATATATAGAAAAGTGAGAGTCATTCTCCTGACCCCATCAAACCTTTGAGAATGAAGGAGCTCAGGAAGAAACGATCCAGGAGTCTAGGTTTGCAGCTATTTTCCTGTTCACCTGTCTCTTCCCTCTTGACCGCATCAATCTCCAGACCCGATTTCTGCCTAGCAACATTACAACCAATCAAGATGCAATTAAACCTGTCAGTTCGGCTCATCCTTAACTGGGATTGGCTGCTCGCAGTATGCACATCCCAAGTTTTCATTGGCTGACGGCCACCTGTATGGAAATGAGAACTACCCGGGACTCAAGCCCTTCTCAGCACTGCGGACCTGTGGCTTACTGCGCTGAAACCTGCAAGGTCGGAGCCGAGACTCCTGGGCTTGCTTCTCGTCCTGCCTTTCTTCTCTTCCTCAAAGGAGATCTCTCGAACATTCCCTTTTCCCTCTGCGTCCCTGCCTAGGGCCTAGTCTAAAAGGAATGCGACCAAAAAACCAGAAATAATGCGGATCTGCACATTTTCTGCATCTTCTTTGCATTCTCTAGGTTCAAGGTCAAGATTTTGCCCCTTCCCTCCAATGCCATCACTGTTCTAGCCCCTTCCACGTCCATCTAAAGGGCGGCTTCTCTCCCTGTGGAGTTCCTCCGTCCCTGCCCGGGGTTTGCCAAAACCCTCCCTTCCGGCTCAGCTTCCTCAATTCCCGACCGCCCCCTCCTCCATTTCAAGATCCAGGCATTTCGCACAACAGTCCAGTTTAGGAGGGAGTTAGAGTGGGAGAGGACCCCCCTCCCCAAAAAAAAAAAAAAAAAAAACCCTCCATCCTCTCTCCCCATCCATTTTCTCCGAGGGAGCCGAGTTTGACAGCGAATTCATTCCGAGCGGGGAGGGTGATTTATTCTTCAAATATACCGACAAGTGCGGGCATGATGGAGCCCATTAAAATGTTGGGAGATTGTTTTTATGATTGAAGTCTGTATTACTCCAACCATAAAGAAAGAGAGCAAGGAGTCATTAGCATTTTCATGATGGTGTATTTCTGCTTGTCTCCGCGCCATCACTCATCTTTACTGCTCGTCCCTTTGCTCTCGCGCTGCTACAACGAGGAGAGACTGCAGCCTGATTTGGGGCTGGGGGTGGGGGGAGACGGGGGCCAGAGATCCGCCCCTCTCCTCACCCCCGCCGCTCTGCCCTTCACGCCAAATCCTCACCCTCCCTGGGACGCAGATCGGGGGTGAGAGGCTGGACATAGAGGTAGTGCCTCAGCTTCCTTCTGTAGCTCCCCTTGCCCCTGAAGGGTAGGAGCAGGAGGTCCTGCCCAAATGGTACTTGGAGATCTGAGCAGGGTGGGGCTGGCAGAGGGATTACACCCCTTTCTTTCTCTGATTCTTCTCTTCCTGACCTACGCTCAGAGCTCTTCAGGATTATCCACATTGCAGTAAATACAGGAATTCCTGGCCGAGTGCCTTGGGCTGCAGACATCAGAGTAGCAGAGGACAAGAAGGAGGGTGACCCCAAATCCTTGGGTTTGGAAAACTGGGTTGGCAGGAAGTTGGGAGCCTGGACATTTGGTTTCTGTCTCAGCTGTCTCCTAAAGGGCCCTTTGACCTTGCTCAGGGATAAGCTCAAGCCTCCAGTCTCCACCTTGATTCCCCAGCTCCTGCTCCCTCCTAATTCCTAAATCCTTGACTCCTTCTACACAGCCATTTACGGACAGACCCTTCGGTATCCCAAGAAATTAATTTATACCCTCCATGCAAATAATGGAGATCAAAATAGTTACTGCCAAGGAATGAGCTTGGAGACAGTTGGTTATGGGTAAAACACTGCCTCCAGATGCCCGAGGATTGTTGGAGCCACCTGTCCTTATCTCTGTCTTTTTTTTTTTTTTTTTTTTTGAGATGGAGTCTCACTCTGTCTCCCAGGCTGGAGTGCAGTGGCACAATCTCGGCTCAATGCAACTTCTGCCTCCCGGGTTCAAGTGATTCTCCTGCCTCAGCCCCTGGAGTAGCTGGGATTACAGGTGCGTGGTGCCACACCCGGCTAAGTGTGTGTGTGTGTGTGTGTGTGTGTGTGTGTATTTTTAGTAGAGATGTGGCTTCACCATGTTGGCCAGGCTAGTCTTGAACTTCTGACCTCAAGTGATCCACCCACCTTGGCCTCCCAAAGTGCTGGGATTACAAGCATGAGCCACCGCATCTGGCCTTGTCTCTGTCTTCTAATAACATAAAGAAGCATTCACTCCAGGTTGGGCACAGCCTGCCTGCATATCCTATTGCCCCTTATTTGAGTGGAGGTTGGTTGGCATGAAGGCTAGGTTAAAGGGCGATGGGGAAGAGGAGATAGAAGTAGTGGTGGTGAAGTGGAAGTGGTAGCTAGAAAGACATTAATTGTGATAATAACAATTAGTGGAGCCCTCTCCTGTTGGTCTAGTGCTTTCCCATTTTATTTTAATTTATTTGAGACAGAATCTCACTCTGTTGCCCAGGCTGGATCAGGACTCACTGCAGCCTCGAACTTCTGGGCTCAAGCAATCCTTCAGCCTTAGCCCCCAGAGTAGCTGGGTCCACAGGTGCATGCCACCACACCTGACTAATTGTGCATTCCCAATGATGCCTCACAACAACCTGAGAGGTAGGTTTCATGTTCTCTATTTCACACAATAAGAAACCAAAGCTCAGGTTGGGAGATTCCCAAGGACACTTAGGTGGTAAACTGAAGAATCAAAATCTGAACCTGGACTCTTCAACATCTGAAGCTACCTGAGAAGGCATTCAGGGTCTCTAAAGGGGAAGCCAGGATGACTGATAGCTCCATATAGTTCATCTGGGTTCATAAGAAAGTGAGGAAGTCTGTCTAGTAAGAGCTTAAGAATTTTGAGAGAAATTTTACTAGAAATATTCATTTCATGGTGATTGGGGCTAGGTAGTTGAGTAGTTATTACCATTGCTGAGATCTACCTCTCACTCTTGCTTTTTCTTTTTTTTTTTTTTAAGAGATGGGGTCTCACTATGTTGCCCAGGTTGGAGTGCAGTGGCTATTCACAGTCACGATCACACTACTGATCAGCATGAGAGTTTTGACCTGCTCTGTTTCTGACCTGGGCCGGTTCACCCCTCCTTAGGCAACCTGGTGGTCCCCCCCTCCAGGTTGATGCTGAACTGGATGCTAAACATAGGGTGGACACCCGATCGGCATAGCACACAACAGCCCAGAACTTCTGGACTCAAGGGATCTTTCAGCCTCAGCCTCCCGAGTAGCTGGGACTACAGGCATGCGCCACTACGCGCCCAGCTGATCTACCTCTCTCTAACCATTTAGTGAACATTTATTAAGCATCTACTATGTGTCTTCTTTTGATTGACCACACCCGGCACTTTCCCTACTTCCCCTACTGAGATGGGTTCCTAATAGTGCTCTCAGGTCCTGGGCAGGTGTAGAGGCCCAGGAGAAAAGGGAGGTATGGAGGTGAGAGCCCCCCATAGCCTGCACAGTGCCCAGAGGCGGCTGCAGCGGCGGCTCCAGATTTATAGCTGCCCCGGCACTGATGTAATAAAAGCAAACGATCCTTTTCTGTACTAATTTCTGTGTAATTAGATCTCTCCTGGCATGGAAAGTGGGGAGTGGGGGTGGCCAGGAGGGGAGGGTGCCAAGGACTCTTCACAGAGTCCTCCTTGGGAGGAGGGACTGCTGGGCACACATGGCTTCACATGGGGCAGGTTGGACAGATGGTTCTGCATGCGCTGTGATGCACACAGGAAAGCAAGGAGGTGGAGGAGTCTTGATATGTCAACACACTTGTGCCCAGGATGGGGGCAGACAAACCTGGGATCCTGCACAAAGATCCTGGAGCCAGAGAATAACTCCTGGGTAGTCTGTACACATGGAAGATATTGAAATCCTCAGAGGAGCTGCATGCGGATTTCCCCGTGCTAAGCTAGATATCAAGAACCCAGACCCCTGTTCAGAGAAGCGTGAACAGCAGAGAATTCCTTCAGATTCATCCACATTTACATCCATAGATACAAAACAATATATACATATGCTTGCATGAATACGTATGCATATATACACTTACTTGCATGAAAGCACATACACACTTCTCTTAACCAAATACAAAAATTACAAAGGAATTCAGCAAATGTTTGTTCTCTCTTTCCATCCTCATTGCTTGCCTACCTCCTATAGCCAGGAAACTAAAGAATAAAAAAAAGGTCTTTCCTTCAGTAAGGCTTTCTTTAAAATACTTGTAGATGGGCCGGGCGTGGTGGCTTACACCTGTAATCCCAGCACTTTGTAAGGCTGAGGTGGGTGGATCACCTGAGGTTGGGGGTTCAAGACCAGCCTGACCAACATGGAGAAACCCTGCCTCTACTAAAAATACAAAAAATTAGCCGGGCATGGTGGCACATACCTGTAATCCCAGCTACTTGGGAGGCTGAGGCAGAAGAATCCATTGAACCCAGGAGGTGGAGGTTGCAGTGAGCCAAGATCGTGCCATTGCACTCCAGCCTGGGCAACAAAAGTGAACTCTGTCTCAAACAACAACAACAAAAATCCCAAAAAACTTGAAGATGGATTGAAGCCAAGAAAAAGATGAAGATTGAAGAAGAAATCAAGAAAAAATGTGGGGATGGTTACAGGAGGAATGATTCTGGACTCTCCTCTCTTTTGAGAGAACAAAATCTCAGAGAGGAAAAGAACACCATTGTTATTATTACTCCCGTACCCAACCTCATGGTGACAAACAATTACTATGGGTATGGCAGTAATGCCATTTGGAGCAATACTTCTACCGAGCTAAGTATTCATCATGCACTTGAGTGTGTTTGTGGAGGAAGCTCAGAGGGCCTCTTATCCAATCTCCCTCTGCAGCCCGAATCTCTTTCACAGTAAGCCTGCTGGGGAGCCAGCCAGCTTCTGCTTCAGCACTCCTGCTAAAATGGAGCTCTTAATAACCAGTCCGCCCCTGTCGATGGACAGCTGTAGGGATCAGAATATTCTTTGGTGCAATTGAAATCTGTTTTCTCTTTAATTTCAGAATATACTATTTCTAACTACCTGTCATATCTCCTTGAGTTATTCTAATGTTTTAATACCGGTTCAATCTAAGCATTAATTGTCCCCTTATAATAGCAATAACAATTAGATACTCATTGGAAAATCAGGAGATTTTGATCTCCACAGATGACTGTCATGTACTTATCTTAAACCCTTGTTCTAATGGGTAATTCCTGATTAACCTGAGTAATGAAAATGTATCACAATAAAGAAAGATTTGTCATGCCTTGTTATCACTTCATAAGGCCATCCTTCTAGATACTTGCCATAACACCAGGATATTTCTATCCCAATAAAACACGATCATGATGTGCTTGGCTAATAAAAAGAAAAAAAGCCATGTATTAAAAATATGTTTAAAATGATTTGCATGAGTGGTGTAAATATAAACCACCACCATCATCATTGTCAACATCATCCCCAGTTTATTTGCCTTTTGAAATCCCTGCCTGACCTTGAGGGTGGGAGGTCGATAAAGGAAGGGGGAGGCAGAAAATTAGCATCTATTAAATGCTTACCATTGCTAGGCACCGTGCTAAACACTCACAATAACCCTCTGAGATAGGTATTATTATGCTCTTACAGGTGAGGAAATTGGGCTCAAAGAAGTTCGGGAGCTTGCTCTAGGTCATACAGCTAGTAATCACAGGATCAAGATTTCAGGCCAGGTAAGTGTGATTCCAAAGTCTGCACCCTTTCCCCTCTACCTGGACTGGTTACATCGACTTTGCCCTCAGCAGTGTCTCACTGAGTGGATCTGCTGGTAAAGAGACATGCTGGGCTCAATGATCCTTCCTAGACACCCAGAATCCCAGAGGAGAGCCAGAAGCTCTGAGTCCGACATTTGGGGCTTCTGTGTTCAGTCACATTACTGCCTTCCCCCAGGAGTGCCCACACATAATTGTGGGCACTGTCACTATTGTACGCATTGTCACAACCAACACTCGTTTGGACTCGCACGGGCTGGCTGCACCTTCCCATCTCCCAGGCGGTGGTGTATGCAGCCAGCAGGGGTCGCCGGCACACCAGGAATTACCACTTTCTGGATTTGTCTCCTGGCCTAACAGGATGGAAACATTCCTTCTCCTGTGTTCTTCTAAAGTCTTACATTAATCCCTTGCTTTCCCCACCTTCCCCGCCTTCCCCTCCTATCCCCCCAGACCTGGTAGGTTTCTTACAACAAACTGGGTAGTAGTAGCTCAGTAAGTAGCACTCTAAGCTGCTGAACCCCAACCTAGACCAGAGACCAGGGATTCTGGCGGTCAGTTCTGCTTTAGGGATGGCCAGGGAGCTGATAAGAAGCCTGCAGCACCCACGCTTCTGGTTCAGCCTTGGCAGGTGAGGACTCTCCCTCCTCTCAGTGCTTCCCCCAAACCTATCTCAGCACCTGCCACTATACCCTGCCTCAATGTCCATGTAATCATCTGTCTCAGGCATCCTCAGACCCTGGAGGCCCTTTCGCTCCCTCAACTTGGGAGGGCCCAAGAATGCAGGAGGAGGCAAATCTCTAGTGATCTGTGGCCAGGGAGTTTTGGATGAGAAATCATGGTTTGGGTAATACAGGGGAGGGAGCCAGGTGCCCTGCCTCACAATAGTAATTGGGGCCCAGGTGTCTGCTATCTGTAGGAAACAAGTCCAGACACTGTCTGTGGAGGTGGCTGTGTGTGCCTTTTGGGAAGGACATCTCTTTTGCGCACCTCTTGCCACCCCTGCTATAGCAACAGTGCCCCAGGTTTTCCATCCCCCCATCTCTCTGTTGACCCCCTCCCCTCAACTCCTGGAGCCCAGTGATTGGCGGCTGCCTGCTGCAGGGCTAGCTAGGTTTATGGCTTTGCGGCAGCTGGGGAGAAAACGAGGCCGGAGACAGAAAAATGGAAACCTCCCAAGAAATCAAGGATGGTGAGAGAAAGAGAGAGGGAGTCAGAGATAGAAGCAGAAAGACTCTTAAGAATAATAGAAACAAAAAATCAAAATGCCAAGAGGCACAGACTGAAGCAGAGACAGATACAAAGGAAATTATAGAGATATTGATAAAAGATGATGAAAAGGTGATGGGGATGGGGAGAAGAGGGAGAGGAAAGCACAGGCAAAAACATTAGGATAAATCCGGGGAGCAGGGATGTGCATGGTTTTCTAGGGGACAGGAATTGCTGATAGTAGGGAAAGGCTGAGGCAGTCATTTAGGGACTCCTAGAAATCATTCTGTGATACAGAAGAGGCTGGAGGATCTTGCAGCTAATCCCAGTTCTTCCTGCACCTGTTCCATGTCCATCCATCCACACCCTCCTCCTGGAGTTGTTTTTGTTTGTTTGTTTGTTTTTAGACAGAGTCTTTATCTTTCAGGCTAGAATGCAGTGGCATGATGAGGGCTCACAGCAGCCTTGACCTTCCAGGCTCAAGTGATCCTCCTGCCTCAGCCTCCTAAGAGGGTGGGACTACAGAGGTGCGCCACCATGCCTGGCTATTTTTTATATTTGTGGTAGAGACAGAGTTTTGCCATGTAGCCTAGGCTGGTCTCGAACTCGTAACTCCAAGTGAACCACCTGCCTTGGCCTCCCAAAGAGCTGGGATTACAGGTGTGAGCCATCACGCCCTGACTCCCTCCTGGAGTTTTAAGGCTATTGCAGGAATGTCCTTCTTAAAGATGACCCATGACCTAGTCTGGAAGCATTATGTTCCATGTTCCATGAAATGCGTGGGAAAACTGAGGTCTGAGATTTGGGAGGAATTTTAATATTAGAGCTACCCTTTGTCGAGCATGAATTAACTTGCAAGGTTGTTAGTTCTCTGTCATGGCATCTCATTTGGCACATACTGCTTTTACCTTATATTATGGCTATTTCTCTGTATGTCTTCTTGCTAATATATAAGCTCCTTAACAGCAAGATCTGTGTCAGTCCTTCTTTGTGGCTCCCACAGTACTTTGTTCTTGTTTATTGAGTGAACCAATGAATGGCCCCTGGAGATATTTAAGCAGAGATTGGATGACTACCAATGAGAGATGTGGTCCAGGGAATTTCTGCACTGAATGAGTAGTTGGAAATATATCTCTAAGAGCTCTTTTGGTTTTGAGATTCTGTGAGTCCATACATATGAACTGGACTTTACTGGTTCTTTCCCTACTTCTCCAAATATGCAGAGGTAGGAGGAAAAGTGAGAAACTGAAGATTACAACATACCTACTGTGTGCCAGGCTTTGCACAAGGCATTTTACATATTTGATCTCATTCAGTCTTCTCAATAACAGGCAGGTGTCAGCCACAGTTTGCAAAAAGGGCTTAAGAGAGATGAAATGTCTATAGGGACCTAAAGCCTGGGTGATTTCCACAATACCATCTCTTTTTTTTGAGATGGAGTTTCACTCATGTTGCCCAGGCTGGAGTACAATGGCATGATCTTGGCTCACTGTAACCTCTGCCTCCCGGGTTCAAGCGATTCTCCTGCCACAGCCTCTCAAGTAGCTGGGATTACGGGCATGCACTACCTTGCCTGGCTAATTTTGTATTTTTAGTAGAGATGGGATTTCTCCATGTTGATTGGGCTGATCTTGAATTCCCGACCTCAGATGATCTGCCCACCTTGGCCTCCAAAAGTGCTAGGATTACAGGTGTGAGCTACCATGCCTGGCACCAGTTTCTTATAGTTTGACAGATTTACATAGTTTTAGAAAGGAGGAAAGGCAAAGAGGGAGTTGAGAAATGAAGGAGAGGGAGAAGATATGGCTTCTAAATTCAGGGTTGGGAGGGAGATTCTGGACTCTAATCCAGGGGGAAAAAAATCTACTTTTGTAAGTTAGAATAGGATATCTCTGCTCTCACCTGAGTATCAACAGAATTGAAAGAAAAAGTGTGAAGGACCACAACAGGGGAATCCTGAAGGTGGGCTATTGAGGACTGTAATCTTTTTAAAAATTTCACTTTTTAAAAAATAAATAGAGGTCTCACGATGTTGCCCAGGTTGGTCTCAAACTTCTGGCCTCAAGCGATCCTCCTGGCTCAGCCTCCCAAAGTGCTGGGATTACTGGTGTGAGCCACTGTTCCTGGCCTTGAGGACTGAAATCTTTGGCCCTGGGTTATGGGATTGGCAGTATGGGGTATAGAGGTGCAACAGAAATGCAGTCTTGGGAATTTCAGGCATTTGTTTTCTAGCTAGGAGGGATATTGACAGTTTGAGGTGATTAAAGAACATTTGGGGGCCTAGGCATGTCCAGGCTGTGGAGGTCCTATTCTGCGGCAGGGCTTAGACCAGTCCTGTGCAGTAGGCATGTAATATGAATCAAACATGTAATTTTAAATTTTCTAGTAGTCACATTAAAAAAAGGTAAAAAGAACCAGGTGAAACTAAATGTTAATATATTTTATTTAAGCCATATATCCAAACTGTTATCATTTCAATCTGCAATCAATGTAAACTTGAGATATTTTAAATTTTGTTGGTACTAGTTCCTTGATATCTATTATATAATTTACACTCACATCATCTCAATTTTGACTAGCCACATTTCAAGTGTGGGTGGTGTGGCTGGCCACAGCCCTAGTGGACAGCAAAGGCTTCAACTTTACATTACTTCAGAGTGTGCCTCACATCTGGCTAGCCAGAGGCAGCAAGATCTTTGATGGGGGAATCCTAGACATCTCAGTTCCTACCCTTGGTTTTTCTTACACTTTGGTTCAGAAGCCCTTGTGGCTTTTTTTTTAAATTTATTTTTTATTTTTATTGGATCCTCGCTCTGTTGCCCAGGCTTGAATGCAGTAGCATGATTTTGGCTCACTGCAAACTCCGCCTCCCAGGTTCAAGCGATTCTCCTGCCTCAGCCTCCCAAGTAGCTGGGATTGCAGACATGCACCACAGCGCCTGGCTGATTTTGTATTTTTAGTAGAGACAGGGGTTTCTCCATGTTGGTCAGGCTGGTCTTGAACTCCTAACCTCAGGTGATCTGCTCACCTTGGCCTTTGAAAGTGCTGGAATTACAGGCGTGAGCCACTGCACCCAGCCTGTTTTTTTTTTTTGTTTTTTGAGACACAGTCTTGCTGTGTTGTCCAGGCTGGAGTGCAGTGGCACGATCTCGATTCACTGCAACCTCTGCCTCCTGAGTTCAAGCAACTCTTTTGCCTCAGCCTCCAAGTAGCTGGGATTACAGATGCGTACCACTATGCCCGGCTAATTTTTGTATTTTTAGTAGAGATGAAGTATCACCAAGTTGGTCATGGAGGTCTCAAATTCCTGACTTCAAGTGATATGCCCGCCGAAGCCTCCCAAAGTGTTGAGATTACATGTGTGACCCACTGTGCGTGGCCTTGTTTTTTTTTAAAGAGAGATGATGTCTCACTTTGTTGCCCAGGTTGGTCTTGAACTCCTGGGCTCATGATCCTGCCACCTCAGCCTCTCAAAGTGCTGGGATTACAAGCATGAGGCACTGCATCACCCCGAAGCCCTTGTTTTTATGTGAATCTGAACTCCCAATTCTCACAGATCAGAAGAATTGTGTCTCTATTGCAGGTTCTGTGAAGTTCAGTTGTGCAGTAACTTCCACCTCCAACATTCTCCTCCAGCTCCTCTTGCTGAGCTACCAATGACTGCTAATCCAGTGGATTCCAGGAATTGTTTCCCAGGCCTCCCTGCTGCACCTGCCACTACTGGCTTCTCTTTGGCTCATTTCTCCTGAGTTTCTTCCTATCTCTTTGACTGATCCCTCTGTCTGCATTCTTCATATCTCTCTTCCATGCTGTTCTCCTGGGTTCTGTCCTTCCTTGGCCCTCTTACATTCTCTCTATATATACAGGGAGAACTTTCTCTCTCTCTTTCTCTCTCTCTCTCTCCCCCTCTTCTTTCTCTCTTTCTTTTAAGTTTCGATCTGTTGCCAGGCTGGAGTGCAGTGGCACGATCTTGGCTCACTGCAACCTCTGCCTCCTGGGTTCAACCGATTCTCCTGCGTAAGCCTCCCGAGTAGCTTGGAGTACAGGCATGCGCCACCACACCCAGCTAATTTGTGTATTTTTAGTATAGATGGGGTTTCACTATGTTGGCCAGGATGGTCGTCTTGATCTCTTGACCTTGTGATCCACCTGCCTTGGCCTCCCAAATCGCTGGGATTATAGGTGTGAACCATGGTGCCCACCCAGATCTTTCTTTACTCTCATCACCTTTGCTTTCAGGCACCTTAAATCTCAATCTCCAACTTCACACTTTCTTGATCTCTTGATTTAAATATGTATCCAACTGCCCATTGGACCTCCTCTCTCCTTGGGAAGATCCCAAAGACACTGAGAATTCCACGAGCCAAAATTGCACCAGTTGTCTTCCCCCTCGTATGTATTTCTCCATTTGTTTGCTACTCAGTATCCCTGAGGATACCAAAATTTGCAGATACTAAAGTTCCTTGTGTAAAATGATATATTTGCATATAACCTACCATATCCTCCTGTATATTTTAAATGATCTCCAGATTACTTGAATACAATGTAAATGCTATGTAAACAGTTGTTATACTGTATTATTATTTTTAATTTGTTTCTTTTTGAGGCAGAGCTTTGCTCTCATTGCCCAGGCTGGAGTGCAATGGCGCAATCTCAGCTCACTGCAACCTCCACCTCCTGGGTTCAAGCGATTTTCCTGCCTCAGCCTCCCGAGTAGCTGGGATTACAGGCATGCACCACGATGTCCAACGAATTTTTGTATTTTTAGTATAGATGGAGTTTCATCTTGTTGGCCAGGCTGGTCTCGAACTCCTGACTTCAGGTGATCCGCCTGCCTTGGCCCCCCAAAGTGTCGGGATTACAGGTATGAGCCACTGTACCTGGCCAATTGTTGTATTGTTATTTTGTTTTTTCTTTTTTCCTAGATATTTTTGACCCATGGTTGGTTGAATCAGCAGATGAAGAACCCACAGATACAGAGGACCAACTGTATTTATGTAGTAAATGGCTTCATCAATTATCTGGTCACAAACAAGAAACTTGGGATAAACCTGACTCCTTCTGCTCACTTCCCATATCTAGTTATCACCAAGTTCCGTTATTTCGGCATCCTAAATAATTCTGCCTCTTTTCCCCTTGACAGTAAGTTTGACGGTCACCATTTTTACCTGGATTATTACAAGATTCCTAACTAGTTTATCTGGACTTTCATGATCTGGCAATAGTGTATAAGTTCCATGAAGGCAGGAATTCCTGTTTTGTTTTTGTTTTTTTTTTAGGGACAGGATCTTTCTCTGTCATCCGAGGCTGCAGGGTGCTATGACAGCTCACTGCAGCCTTGAACTCTCAGGCTCAGCCCAATCTCCCACCTCAGCCTCCTGAGTAGCTGGGACTACAGGTGCATGCCACCATGCCAGGTTTATGCCAAAAATTTTTTTGGCTGGATGTGGTGGCTCACAGCTGTAATCCCAGCACTTTGGGAGGCTGAAGTGGGTGGATCAGGAGTTTGAGACCACCCTGACCAACATGGTGAAACCCTGTCTCTACTAAAAATACAAAAAATTAGCCAGGTTTGGTGGCACACACCTGTAATCCCAGCTACTCAAAAGGCTGAGACAGGAGAATCCCTTGAATCTGGGAGGCAGAGGTTGCAGTGAGCTGAGATCGTGCCACTGCACTCCTGCCTGGGTGACAGAGCAAGACTCTGTCTCAAAAAAATTTTTTTTTCTTTTTCTTTTATTTATTTACTTTTTTAAAGAGAAGGGATTTTGCTATGTTGCCCAGGCTGGTCTTGAACTCCTGGGCCCAAGCAATCCTCCTGCCTTGGCCTCCCAAGTTGCTGGGATTACAGGCATGAGGCACTGCACCCAGCTGATTCCTATTTTGTTCATGCTGTTTCTCTTAGTGTCTAGAACAGCACCTGACACATAGTGGGCACTCAGTTAATACTTGTTGAGTGAATGTATGAATACATATCAGCAGTTCACCTTTCCAGCCTCATTCCCACACTGGGTATGACCCTCACTTGGCAGCCCTACCTGAATGTATATAGACTTCTGAGCAAGTTGTCTTTGCATATTTTGTTCTTTCTGCCTGCACATGCTTGGCTCACATCTACTCATTCTTTAAGACTTATCCCCACATTATCACCTGTGGGAAGCTCTGCCTTCCCCAGTCTTGGTTAAGTAACTGCCTCTCTGTGGTCCCACAGCATGCTGTGCATACTTCTAAAGTAGCATTTTATCTTGTTTCCTTGTATCTGGTGATTTATGTCAACTACGAGCTCTCTGAGGGTGGGGTTTTTGACTTTTCCATCTCCATTCCCTGACACATGGCCCATACCGAGCACTTTATAAAAGTATCCAGAATAGAAAAATCTCTATCCCCCCACCTGACCGACATGGTGAAACCCTGTCTCTACTAAAAATACAAAAATTAGCCAGGCATGGTGGCAGGTGCCTGTAATCTCAGCTACTCAGGAGGCTGAGACAGGAGAATTGCTTGAACCTGGGAGGGGGAGGTTGCAGTGAGACGAGATCGCGCCACTGTACTCCGGCCTGGGCGACAAGATGAGTCTCTGTCTCAAAAAAAGAGAAAAGAAAAGGCCAGACTCGGTGAGCCCCCAGCACTTTGGGAGGCCGAGGCGTGCAGATCATGAGGTCGGGAGTTTGAGACCAGCCTGGCCCACATGGTGAAACCCCGTATCTATTAAAAATACAAAAATTAGTCGGGCATGGTGGCGGGCGCCTGTAATCCCAGCTACTCAGGAGGCTGAGGCAGGAGAATTGCTTGAACCCAGGAGGCGGAGGTTGCAGTGAGCCGAGATCAAGCCATTGCACTCCAGCCTGCGCAACAGAGCAAGACTCCGTCTGAAAAAGAAAAAAGAAATGTCTGTATCCCAACTGACATCACATTTTGTTCTTTCAAGCCACACATGACACTTCATTTAATGGTATTGGTAATGTTTATTTGAAGCTGGTTAGTGAGCTCAATGATGTTCACTTTATTATTAATGAATAATAATGAAAAACATACATTATTTTGTATGTATAAAACAATTAAAGAATTTAAAGATTATTTTTGAAGGACTGGTCCTATGTTGTAGTCTCTATGCTAGATTTTAGGAACACAGTGATGGATAAACACAGAACCTGCTCTCAAGTTGCTTATCGTCTACGGAGAAGAAAAAGTTGTAAACACGTGTAGCATCTTTTTATAAAGTGCTCTATGTGTTATGTCAAAGGATAACTGAGGGGAGTCAAGCAAGGCTTCATGGAGGTGGTATCCTTTTAGCTGGGAGGAAAGTAGTACATGTTTTGTGGAATGGCTCTGATATACTGGAGTAAGAGTTCCTTAGGGTAGATGGGAAATGGAAGGGCAAGTTGGGACCAGATGGTGAAGACCCTGACTGGCACACTGAGCAATCTATACTTCATGTTCCTGTAGGTAACAGGAAGCCACTGAGGTTTGGTAAGTGGGGAGTGATGTGTTTGGATTCATTCTTTCACCCCCAAATACTGACCCCTGAGTTCCTATTTGCTGCTACTTGGCTGACTTCTCCTTTCATATTAGGGTCTCAAGCCCATTCTGGTCTATCAGCTTCTGCAGGGATGCTGGGAAGCAGGGAGGAAAGGGATGATTCATTACAGAAGGGAAATAAGTAGTATGGCTGAGTTGCCAAATACCACTCAGTTAGCAGGAGACAGAACTGGAACCCAGCTGCCCCTGGGTTCCCCCGTGCCCATGCAGTCAATTACCCTTCCTTGAGCTTCCTCTGCATCGGGGGCCATGCTTTGGATACTGGGATAGGCAAACCATAAGTAAGGGACAGAAATGGCCTCACACTTTTGTGGTACCCCCAGTCTGAAATTGCAGGTTGCACACCAGAAAGACACACAAAGGGCAGATTTAGGAGCAGCTAGAAACTCTAGATATCCATGTTGAGGAGCGTGGTGAGGGGCTGGGGGGCTTTATGGAGGAGGGGAGTATGAAGCGGATTTGGGACAATGAAGCAGAACAGGGTTGGAGAGAAAGGAAGGTGAGAAGGACCCACGTGAAGTTTTGGAGGTGGGAAAGAACAAAACCTATACCGCAGTCCTCTTCAGCGCTTTTAGTCTCACGGTGTCTGTATCAGTGGCTTTGTACAGCTAGCTGTGTGGCTCCTGTGGGTGTGTGTGTGGCTTGGCAGGGGCTGTGGCATGGGACCACAGGGCCTGGGTCCCTGTTTGTCTACTCTTCTCCTTTTTTGCACTAGGCAGCCACCCTTCTGGAAACCAGGATGTGTGGGTCCCAGATTCTTCTCTCCCCAACCTCCCCCAGAAAATAAATCACACATGATTTCATTAAATGCACCTCCTGCTGAGGATGTTGGCTCATAATTCCTCTCTGATTAACCCCCACTACCCCGGCAAGTTTATAGGCCAAGAGAGGGAGGGGGAGAGGGGGAAGGTAAAAGGAGGGATGGAGGGAATCCCAGGCGGGTGATGGATGCCTCTGTCAGCCCAGCTCGTATTTATTAATAGTCTTAATACGGGAAGCAATAAAGGAAGAGAGGGATTCTATTAATTAAATCATTGTTATAATTAACTTTCATTAAAGGAGGATCAATAAAGAGAGGTTGAGATGGAGAGAGGAGAGATCCATTATCTCTAATTTCCTTGGAAGGGATTCAGGGAATGAGATGGGGTTGCTAGGAGACAGAGATGTGAGGGAAGAAGGAAAGATGTAAGATGTCATCCAGGTGGGGCTGGAAAGGGGGTGGACAGGAGCACTTCAGGTGAACGGAGGCAGAGAATGGTGGGGGTGGTCCACACAGAGGCCTGGAAGGGAGTGGAGGGTGGCTGAGAAGGGAGCTTTTGGGATGGAGAAGAGGGTTGTAGGCATGTGCTTGTGCAGGGCATTGCTGAGAGCCTCGGTGGGCGTGCAGGTCCTTAACAAATGCTTTATGATGCTGTGTACGTGTCCGTCTAGCCTGTGAAGGTGGTTAGAGTGGATGAATGTGTTTTTGTGACTGCTGAATCAGAGTGTGCATACAGGTATGAGGGGATGGCAACAGAGAAAGAAACAGGAAGAATATAAAATCACCTTTAGAGGTATGAGGCTTAGGGCATGCTTTACTAAGTAGATACTCAAAGGTGTACCCTCTTGACAGGAATAAAGCCTGTCCTTTGGCATAAGGTACAGTGATGGCTGGTGTGAAAGGTAAAGGTCTGGGCAGTGGAAAACTTGTCTCGCTTTTCCACGGCATGCACTCACCCTGAGACTAAACCCTGAGCAGAACTGACACGGACCCATCGGTTTGCTCCCTTCCCCACTGTCGCACTATCCAAGCCAGACTCCCACTTGAGACAACCCGCTGGGTGCCAGCACAGCAGGAGGCACAACAGGACAGTAACTGCCCAGTATCCCCTGCCATGAGGCAGGGATGCATCCCTTCTTTTCCTCCTCCCTCCATCAGGGTCTAAGGGCTGGCGGTCTGGGCCCTGTACTCCAGTCATACCTCATAATAAGAACACATTTGGGACAACCGTTATACATATCATATAAATATATTTGTTCAAACTACAGATCAAAGGGAAGGATATTAGGGGGAAGCTTATTGCTGTGGGGGGACCTGAAGAGGGAGGAGGGGCTGGGAAATAGGGATACCTGGGACCATTTCTTCCCCACATCCCTCACAGAAGGCACAAATACATCATTTCTTTCCGTGCGAGGAGATGTGAGAACAGGATACAGAGTACAGGAATCCTCAAAAATACAAAAACCCTCCAAACTGAATACCTAAGGCTATGGAAAAGGCTGGGGTGGGCACAGAAGGCAACGGGGGAACAGAAGGAGGAACCAACAAAGCTGAGAACCAAAAGGGACCTGAGAGGCCATGACGTCCATGCTGCTGCCTCTATGCAGGCCCCAGAGAAAACTCAGGTAAACAAACGGAAACCCCAAGTAAGAGAGGGTGGGGTGCCCCAGGAATTGGCTTTGGGGCATCAGACATAGGAGTGTGTGTGAGTGTGAGTGTGTGTGTGCAGTGGCTGTGTATCAGCAGCAACCAGGGCTATTCCCACAGGGGAAGGCCTCCATCCTGGTTCCTCCAAAACCGCTTTCAGGGGGTAAATTCAGCCACTGCTTCTGAACAGGACCCCTTCCTGGGACAAAAGAGCCAGGCAGGAGAAGATAAAGTGAGAAATCCTGGGATGAAAGCAGGGCACACAGAAGCAGTTCTTAGGGAGCAGAATCTCATGGAGCCTGGTGTGGTAGAAAATGGGCATAAGTATATGCATGTGTGTGAGCTAGTGTGTGTGTGTGTGTGTGTGTGTGTGTGTATTTGTGCATGTGTGAAGGAGTAAGATCACTCAAAGGTGAAGGGGTCCTGTGTGCTGAAAAAGAAGTGTCCATCCATGTGGTCCTCCAGGGCATCCTTGTCACTCTCAGCAGGGAAGCGCTCCTTACAGATAGGACACTCCTTCCATGTGGGGGTGGCAGGGCCCCCAGTGCTGGCTTCTGACAGGGGACCCACTGTAAAGCCACTAAGAGAGACAGAGGGGTTAGGGGAGAGGGTTGGTGTGCTCTGTTCCCTTCTCGACTTGCAGACTTCAGGGAGCAGGACCCACGCGCCTGGTCCCAGGTGATCTTGTGCCTAATGCAGCATCCCCGCCTCTCCCACAGCGTCTTTCTCCCACAATCCCGGAAGCCTTGTTTTTCCAGTTCCCCACGTCCTCTCTTTAGCTCCTGCTTGTCTCTGCAGTGCAGAGCCCATCCCCCAGCCTCCTGCTCTCCTCCCTCCATCTCCGTCTGCTGCCTAATGAGGCTGAAAATGAGTCTGACATCGTCCTTCATCTTCCCGCTCCAGCTGGGAAGGATGACAGCATCACCCCCTCCCTGCCCTGAGCCCATCTCACAACTAGGCAAAACTGGACTAGATGATCAAATCTCTCTTCCCTGTGCCTGCCCCGCTGACCCTGGGAATACCAAACAGGGAAGAAGGTGACAATCTGGTACCGGAAACACCCACCCCTGTAGATTCCCTTCCCTAAGGGTCCCCCAGGGAAGTCAGGGAAGAGGGACAGCATTTTCGGTGTAGCCTGACGGATGCTGGACCCCAGTCTTCTCTCTGCTCCTATCCCTGGGGGCTGTGGTCACCTCCCTTCCTCCCCGGAGGATCCTAGGTACCTACCTAGTGTCTGGGGAAGGGGTAGGGGCAGGAGAGAGGGGAAGCAAGGCAATTTGGGCTCTGTGGAAGATGGTGCTAGAACAAAATAGAAGCCAGTTAAAGGCAAGACCTCTGAGTGCATTGATAAGATGGGGGAGGGATTACCTGAAGGCATCTGGGATTTGGAGCAGTGAGTCAGTTTCCTTGTTAACCATACCTGTAGCTCCTTTTCTTGGCTGAGGCCAAGAAGGGTGGGGGTTGGGAGCAGGGCCTGGTGACTGTCCACACAGATGCCCCTTTCCTCTGTCATCCTCCCACTTCCCTCCTGGCCTCGCTGGTTGAACTCACCTGGCCATGTCATAGAAGGCACTGCCCAGTTCAGGAAGCAGCAAGTTGGCCTCCTCGCCCCCACTCTGCACAGCTGCCATCAGGACTGACTTCTCATCTTCAGCCTCCTGGACGCCGAAGAGACAGGGTTGGACTTTGGGGTGGTGTCCCAAGATGGGGGAGCAGCACATTGGGACAGGTATGGGAGGAGCAGCCAAGGTTAGGACAGTGACCTGGGGGGCTTAGGAAGAGTGAGGCAGGAGAGGCATTTTGAGGGGCTGGTGGATAACACGAGAATGAGGAGTGTAGGGGAGGGGAGAAGCAGTGAGGCTACTGGGCTGGTCTGGGTTTTGGGATGGTATCAGTTGGTATGGCCTTGAACAGAGGCTGGGCCTGCCTCCTCTGCCCTGGGAAAAAAAGAGAGCCCCATATGGCTAAGATTCTTGCTCTAATTAGCCGGGGGCGCATGCCTGTGGTCCCAGCTACTCTCGAAAGACTGAGGTGGGAGGATCACTTCAGTCCATGAGGCAGAGGCTGCAGTGAGCCAAGACCATGCTGTCCTCCAGCCTGGCCGACAGAGTGAGACCCCGTGTGAGAGACTCCTGCTGTAGAGCTGGGGAGACCCCGTGTGAGAAACTCCTGCTGTAGAGCTGGGGAGACCCCGTGTGAGAAACTCCTGCTGTAGAGCTGGGGAGACCCTGTCTGAGAAACTCCTGCTATAGAGGTGGGGAGACCCCATCTGAGAGACTCCTGCTGTAGAGCCGGGGATACTTGGGTTTGGCTCTACCCCTCCTTACTGCCTCTCACAGGCTCCTCCACTGCTCACCGAGTCAGAGCTACTGTCCTCAGCTGGCCCAGAAAGGTGAGAAGAAATGGGAGCCGGCTGGCTGATGACAACGAGGGGAGAAGCCTCTCGAGGCCCAGAAGGAGAGGAACCTGGGTCTCCATGCTCACAAGGGCCATAGGGTGGGAGCCTCATGTCTTCTGGGGACTCGTCCTCTGAGTCTGTCAGAGCTGCTGGGCAGCCTGTAGGAGACAGAGCAGGCAGAGAAGAAAGAAGGATGTGTCGTGAGAAGGATGGACCAGCTGCGTCCTCTGGATGAGGGCTATCATTAGACTAAACAGGGGACAGCGTCTGGGAAAGAAAAGGCAAAACACATAGAAGGCAGAGGCAGCTCCCAGCAAGGTTACATGGAGCCTTCCTCAAGAGCGGGAGGTAGAGGGGGGAAGAGATGTTACAAGACTGGGGCTGTACGGACTCAGCCCCGCAGCAGCCTCCTCATCCTCTGTGGCAGCATCCTCATTCCACTTCTCATCTGCCACCTTCTCCAGGCGGGCCTCCAGCTTTCTCATGTACTCTAGCAATTCCTGGAATTGGGAAGAAAGAGGCAAGTGCTAGAGACTGGGAAGGTGCCAACCTTGCCTGCAAGGCCTTTCTCTGCACCCAGGAGGAACTCTTAGCTCCTCAGGATTAGAAGCCTTCAGCAAATACTAGGGTAACTTCAGGTAGATAGCCCCCAGCACCCCTCCTTCACCACTTACATCCCTCCTTTCTCCCAGAGATCCATCCCCTGTCCTGACAAGTCCACTAATAAGAGAAGCCAGGGTATGGGTCCTCTTGGAGAGAACAGTTTCTAAGTCAAGGGATGACAGGAATTGACAAAGTTTCTAGCCCTCTAGTCCTCACCTGTGGCATCCATGGGGCCTGGGTTATGGGTGCTCACCTGCTTCTCCTCTTGTAGCTGCTCCTTTTCCTTCTGGAGCACACGCAGGGCTGACCGCAGCTCTGTCAGCTCCCGCTTACTTTCTGACAACTGTACCTGAGGGAAGAGTCAGATGGAATCTGGAGCCTAGAATGTACCTCCAAGAACCTGGGCTCTGGGAGCAGGACCAACAATCTAGAACCAGGTCTCCCCATGTCTCTGCTGCTTTCTTGCGCTGACACCCCACAGAATTCCCAACACTCTTCCTCCATGAGTCCTTTGTCTTGGGCCACAGGGATTCAGTGATCTAAGTCCTAGTCTCTGCCTCTCGAGTGGGGACCTGGATGACTGCCTCTAGGCTGGGGTGCAGAAGCCTTTGTTGTACCAAGGGGCCACTCGATAATTCTCCTAAGTCACCCCTACTGGGCCCAGATGTGTGCCCCGAGAGCAGAAAGAATGCACATTTCAAACCAACGAGGGCTTGTGTGTGCAAGAGAAATGCCACCCAACATGTAAGTGGATACCTCACACTTCTGAGCCCATACCCAAGACAGAGAAGGGGTATGGATGCCTCAGGAGGCCAGAGGACAGGACTGTTGGTGGCTGGGTGCCTCACCAGGCTAGAATCCTTTTCCTGGGCCAGCTCAGTCTTCAACACTTGGTTTTGGGTCCTCTCCTCCTGAACTGCCTTCTCTAGTCGAAGTATCTCTGCACTCAGCTTCAGGATCTTGTCCTTCTCTGTCTGGGAGATAGCCGAGAAGAAAAATAGAAAAGTGGAGGGGGAAGAAAAAGGAACGCCACTGTCAAGAGCATCATCCCTTACTGTGTCCTTTCCCTTCTTTCAAGAACCATTTTTGGAGCATTTTCCCCTTTCATTTCCTAACGAAGGACAGGACATGAATGAGAGCAGGTGCTGCACTGACCAGGAATGGGCATTATGGCAGGGCCTGGGGCCTAGGACAGAAAATGTTTCTGTTCCTAGGAAGGTGCTCTGGTGATCAGAATTGGGATACCCCGATTAGAGATGGGTCATGCTTGGAAAGTAAAATGTACCTCCCTCAAAGTCCCTCTCCACCCTGAGTCCTCTAAGGTTCTCAACCCCTCTTCTCTCCTCCCAGAGGGTCTGACCACATGTAGGAGTCCCCACAGTGGGGGCAGTGGCCATCATTCTGCCAGGTGCCCCTATCCCTCTACCTCCACACTCTGCAGCAGCCCTGCCCGCTCCTTGCTCCACTGGGATTTTTCTTCTTTCAAGTGCAAACTGAGCTCAGCCAGCCTGCCGTTGACCTCAGCCACTTCCAGGCGGCTGCGGTGTAGTTCTGCTATGGTGCGGTCCCTGGCTGCTGCTGCGCTGGCCAACTCCTCCCCAAGAAGGGTGGCTTTCTGCTGGCTTGAGGCTGTAAGCTCCTGGGCCCCTCGAAGCTGCTCCTTCAGGGGCTCCAGCTCAGCCTGAGGAGAAAGGAGGAGATGGAGATCAGAGTTCCCTGTGAATCATTTGTCAGCCGGGGAGGTAACCAGGCTCCCTCCACTCCACTGCATTAGGACTCAGGGTTGTGTTGTTTCGTCTTTAGCCATGTCTTTCCCTCTCTTTAGACACTCAGCCTTTTCTACAACCTGCCCTTGGAACTTTCCCTGTTTTCTGTTGCCTCGGGGCCTTCACTCACCACCCGCTGCTGGACCTGGCCTAGGGTGTCCTTCATCTGGGCCACCTTGTCTTTCAGTCGCTGGGCCTGAGCGCTCTGCTCCTCTTTCCAGCTCTTGGCCTCCTGCAGCTCCAAATTTAAGCGATGGTTCTCCTGTTGTGCCGCTTGGAGCTCAGCCTGATGGAAGTGGAAAGCGGGTAAGGAAAGGGGTATGTGTGTTGGGGTGCTGCGGCAGGTGAACCATGGTGATGAGAGAAGTCAAGGCTCCACTTCTGAGATGTAACACACACTCAAGCCTTCAGCTATTGCCAGCCGTTCTTGGGTTCTCAGCTCAAAGAACTCAATCCTGCATATCCAGTCTCCAGCTTCCAAAATGAGGTATCCAGCATCACAGCCTCAGGTCTTACATGGAGGCATTCCATGTACTATTTCTGCTACTCCATTCTTTCTCTTAAATCAAAACTCAGTCTCCATGCCCTACAGGTCCCTCAAACTCAACAGTCTACCTCGCACCCCATCCCAGTCTTTCCTCATCTTATTTCTGTCCATGGTACCAACTAGCTCCCAAGTTACTCAGGATGGTTCCCTTGGTGCCATGCTTGGCTCCGTCCTCCCCCTAGTGGTCCACAGAAAAGCCTATTGCTTCTCCATGCTGGTCACAGCCATTTCCTCTTCTCTATTACCACCACAACCACATTATCTCAGACTCTGGTCATTTCCCGCTTGGACTACTGAATAACTTCATAACCAGCTCATTCTCCACGAGGCAATCGGATTCTTCTTCTTTAGGTACAGTTCTGATTCTTTAAGTACAGTTATTATCTTTTTTAGATTTAGGGTCTGGCTCTGTTGCCAAGACTGGAGTGAAGTAGTATGGTCATAGCTCACTGCAGCCTCCAACTCCTGGGCTCAAGCAATTGTCTCACCCCAGCCTCCTGAGTAGCTGGGATTATAGGTGTGTGCCACCATGCCTGCCTAATTTTTGTATTTTTTGTTGAGACGGGGTCTCACTATGTTGCCCAGGCTTGTCTCGAACTCCTGAGCTCAAGGGATCCTCCTGCCTTGGCCTCTCAAAATGTTGGGATTACAGGCGTGAGCTACTGCACCTGACCATAAGTACATGTCACCCCTGCTTGAAAAATCATCAAAGCGTTTCACTGCTTGTGGAATAAAAATGAAGCTCAGGATCCTCCACAGTCTGACCTTGGCCTTATCTCAAACACTTTAGTCACACATTCAAATGCCCTGAGTGTTCTGGCCTCTAAGCCTGTGCTCATGTCTTTTTCTGTTCCTAGAATAGCCTCACTCTCATCTCTGTCTATTCAAATTCTACCTGTTCTCACTGCTGCACAAAGGGCTTTTAAATGATCTTCCACACAAACCCAGGGTTCTGAGGAAGCAATTTAGGAGTTCTGTAGATATTTGATTTGAACTTCTTCTACATTATTAACAATTATGTTAAAAAACAAAACAAAACAAAACAAAACACAAGGCCAGCTGCAGTGGCTCACAGCTATAATCTCAGCGTGATTTGGGAGGCCGAGGCGGGTGGATCAGCTGAGGTCAGAATTTCAAGACCAGCCTGGCTAACATGGTGAAACCCCATCTCTACTAAAAACACAAAAACTTAGCCAGGTGTGATAGCTGGTGCCTGTAATCCCAGCTACTCAGGAGGCTGAGGCAGGAGAATCGCCTGAACTCGGAAGGCGGATGTCGCAGTGAGCCAAGATCATGACACTGCACTCCAGCCTGGGCAACAAGAGTGAAACTCCATCCCAGAAAAAAACATAAAAAGTAAAAGGGCCAGATGCGGTGGCTCACGCCTATAATCCCAACACTTCGAGGCGGGCGGATCACGAGGTCAGGAGATTGAGACCATTCTGGCTAACATGGTGAAACCCCGTCTCTACTAAAAATACAACTCAAAAAACCAAGTCCAAGTCATACTTTAGCCAGGCAAGGTAGCATGTGCCTGTAGTCCCAGCTACTACTTGGGAGGCTGAGGCAGGAGAATCACTTGGACCTGGGAGTCAGAGGTTGCAGTGAGCCAAGATTGTCCCATGGCACTCCAGCCTGGGTGACAGAGTAAGACTCTGTCTAAAAAACAAAACAAAACAAAAAAACAAACAAAAAAATCCCATAAAATCACAAGTTAACACACTGGAGATCACCAATTGATATGTGTTTCCAGGTTAATTCATTTTTGTGCAAAGCTCATAACAGTTTCTGTTGTATTTTCTATTGAATTGAAGAGTAAACTGAGCTGCAAGGTGGACAGTTTAAAAATGGTTATCATTTGCACCTACTTCTGTGTGACTCAATGTGTTCTCAATATTGCACAACCAAAATAAAATACAGAAATACATTAGTTGCTGAGGCTGACAGAAAGTCATCCATAACCTCTAATTTCAAAGTCTGGTATGTCTCAAAATTACCAAATTGCTTTCATTAACTTTTAAGTAAATGTTATACATTCAAATTTATAAAAATGAAGTTATAGTACTAAAATATTGTTTTTGTTTATTCAGTGAGATTCCACACAAGATGAAAAACTTTACTGGTGGGAGGAAAAGAAACAGTTTGGCTAAAAAGGTTTGGAAGTACTAGGCTACTACATGCTCCACACCCCACCCCTTTTTTTTTTACTGAGACAGCATCTCACAATCTTACTCTGTCACCCAGGCTGGAGTGCAGGGGTATGATCATAGCCCACTGCAGCCTCGACCTCCTGGGCTTAAGCAATTCTTCCACCTCAGCATCCTGAGTAGCTAGGACTACAGGTGCATGCCACCACGCCTGACTGTTTTAAAACTTTTTGTAGAGATGGGGTCTTACTATATTGCCCAGGCTGGTTTTGAACTCCTGGGCTTGAACAATCCTCCTACCTCAGCCTCCTAAAGTGCTACAATCACAGTCATGAACTACCATGCCTAGCCATGAACCTCACCTGCTTTTTTTTTTTTTTTTCTTTTTTGAGACAAATAGAGATGGGGTTTCACCATGTTGGCCAGGCTGGTCTTGAACTCCTGACCTAAAGTGATCCACACGCCTCGGCTTCCCAAAGTGCTGGGATCACAGGTGTTGAGTCACCGTGCCCGGCCTTCACACCCCTTTTAAAAAGACTTTTCTAATGTCTCTAACAAGATGTGCTCTCATATACCTTCCTAGAGCCCTACAATACTTCATTAGATTTCTCTTGAGGCCAGGCGCAGTGGCTCACACCTGTAACCTTAGCACTTTGGGAGGCTGAGGTGGGTGGATCTCTTGAGATCGGGAGTTCGAGACCAGCCTGCCCAACATGGTGAAATCCTGTCTCTACTAAAAATACAAAAATTAGTTGGGTGTGGTGGTGCGCGCCTGTAATCCCAGCTGCTCGGGTAGCTGAGACATGAGAATCACTGGAACCCGGGAGGTGGAGGTTGCAATGAGCTGAGACAGTACCGCTGCACTCCAGCCTGGGAGACAAAGTGAGACTCTGTCTCCAAAAAACAAACAAACAAAAAAGATTTCTCTTGTGACACTTCTTATATTCCACTTTTCCACTTTGACTAATTCTGATTTGGATATATGTTTTACGTTCCCTAGTAGAGCACACACACTGTCTTCTTTACATTTTTATTCCCTTTGGTGTCCGGCTCTCAGAAAGGAATCAAACACTGACTGAACAGTGGAGAAAGTAAACCAACTCAGAGCCCCTTACCTCGCTTTGCTCCTTGTCTGCTTGCACTTCTTTCAGTTGCCCAAGGAGCTTCTCTTGTTCCCGGGTCAGGGCCTTCACTGTGTCTCTAACCCTGGGATTGGTAGGATGACATGTCAGACAATCTGCTCCACCCAGAGAAGGAAAGGACTCAGACCTCTGTCTTGTGCCCTTCTACTGCTGCTCTAGGCCCAGAGCTCCATTTCACTCTGGGATGCATAAATCCCCAAGCCAGCGGATCCAGTTCTAAGCCCCAAGATTCTAGGTTCTAGAGCACGATTTAGAAATAAATAGTTTTTCTTATCTTTTGATGTAATATTTTAAGGAATGTTCTGCTGATGGCTCCTACTGTTTTCACTCAAGCAAGAGACTAGAATCTAGTCTTTTTGAGACAAGGGCAGTCATTATTGATTATAAACTTTTGATCTAGACCAGAAGTTGGCAGACTTTTTCTGTAAAGGGCCTGATAGTAAAGTTTGTATGCTTTGCAGGCCAAGTGGTCTCTGCGGCATCTACTCAACTCTGCCATTGTAGTGCAGAAGCATCCATTGACAATATGCAAGTGAATGAGCGCGATGTTCCAATAAAACTTGAACAAAGATTTGAAGTTATACAACTTTCATATGTCACAAAATATTCTTCTTTTTTTCTTAACCATTAAAGGATGTAAAAACCATTCTTACCTGTGGGCTATACAACAGGTGGCAGGCTAAATATGGCTTGTGGGCCACAGTTGTTGACCCCTGGTCTAGGCAGTCTCTAATCTTTTTCAGATGCTCAATCTGACCCCGGCTTTTCTAACCTATGACTTAGAATGTAGACAGCTAATATCTCCCTAGGTGAGGCTAACTAACATGTCCTGAAGAAGCCTCTCAGATGAACTCACTTATTACTTTGGGCCTTGGACAAAATGTCTTTCTTTTAAACAGTTTTAAAAGATATCACATCTCCCAGTACTAAATGAAACATAATTATGTCATTTAATGAAATAAAGAGCTAGAGTATTTAAACTGGTGAAAATTTGAAGGAGGGACATGGGAGGTGGTGGTCACTATTTATGCTACTTGGTAGAGGTAACAGTTTTCTGGAAGAAGAGAGAAATGTATTCTATGTGTCTCCAGAGGTCTCAGAACCTCCAGTTCTGGTAAGTTACAGGAGGGTAGAGTTCGGCTTAATACAAGAGATACGAAAATGACAACTGTCAAATGGTGAAAGAGGCTGCCTCCTGAGGGTGACCTCTTACACACCCTCATACATACCTTACATTCCCAATGCTAAGAGTCTATAATTTGTATTTTTTCAGGGGAGAGATTCCATAATATTCCTGGATCACCAGTTCTAATGTTTCTTAATAGTAACTTTCCTGTGGTCAAATCTGAAATCCATCCTCTCTCTCTCCTCTTTTTTTTTTTTGAGATGGGGTTTCACTCTTGTTTTCCAGGCTGGAGTGCAATGGTGCAATCTCAGCTCACCGCAACCTCCGCCTCCCAGGTTCAAGCGATTCTCCTGTTTCAGCCTCCTGAGTAGCTGGGATTACAGGCGTGCACCACCACACCCGGCTAATTTTGTATTTTTAGTAGAGACAGCGTTTTTCCATGTTGGTCAGGCTGGTCTCGAACTCCTGATCTCAGGTGATCTGCCTGCCTCGGCCTCCCTAAGTGCTGGGATTACAGGCATCAGCCATCTTGCCCAGCCATATCCATCCTCTCTTATCTTGCACTGACTTCTATCCATTCTCTTCTTCCAAATCCTCCACTCCTAGCTCTGGCTCAGCTTTTGCTGCACAATAAGTGGTAACTATGATTATTTCTGAAGAGGAGGAGTACAGACTAGTGTTTGGAAAGATGGGAGAGAGCTCAGCAGAAAAGGGTATCCCCAGTAACTGGACTAGCCTGAGTGCGGGTGAGGGAAAGAGGAAGCATGTGGGACAGACAGCAGGTCTGCCTGCCTGAGAGAGGAGGCTGGAGTGAGGGGGTCATGGAAGGGAGAGGAAGTGACGGGGTCAGTGGACTCCCTCACCTGTCCAGCTCCACCTCCTTCAGCAGCACTTTCTCACTGATGGTCTGGATGTCGTCCTCCAGCTCCAGGATGCGTGCCACATGGTCTCCCTGCTGCCGGCTCAGGATGTCCCTTTCTTCTGTGATCTCCCCATGGGACCTCGAAATTCCCTGTAATTAAGTTTCCCCCAGAAGAAAAAGGAGGTTGGGATTCATCTCTCAGGTGGTGGAACAAAGACTTAGGAAGAGAACTCCAGGGTCTGACCGCTCCCACCCGGCTATCACATCGCCTTCCTTGAAAAAGAAACTGTAAGGGAACATTCCCTTACCTATCAGTGTAGCTACCTCCACCTTAGCCCAGCATTCCTATGTTCAAAGACCTGAGTCTCATTACAAGTTTGGAACATGTCTTTTGTCATATCAAGTTTAATCCCACCTATTACCCCTTAAATCTATTTCCTTGATGCCAGAACCATCATAAAAGCCAATTAACATCTCTCCTCCACCCTCTTCACTGGCTTCAGATTTTAGACACTGGGTGAGCAGCCAGGCCCTGTCCCCTACCTGGCCCAGCTCCCACCTTGTACTGTTCTGTCAGCTCCGCGTGCTCCTGCCTGGCAGTTGCCAGAACCCTCTCGAGCTCCTGCACTCGGCTCCTCAGCTCTGTCACCTGTGCCTCCAGCTGCAGCTTCAGCTGCATCAGGTCATTCCGTTCTTGCTGGCTCTCATCGAGCTGGTTCTATAGGTGGCAGGACGAGAAGGGGGTGTGCTGGCGAAGTACCCCTTCTAAGGGCCCATCCTCACCCGGAATGCACCAGGTGCATTTTGGGGTTGGGGAGTTATGTAGCTTTGGGCTCTAAAGAGGTAAGAAAGGGCATGCTCGGTGTGCTACGGAATCCCATCCATCACCCGGTCAGATGCGCCAGCTCATGGCGCCCTGAACTGCCCATCCCTCTTTTTCCTTTCCCTGCCCTAGGCCTGGCCCTTTCTTCACCCAGGAATTGCAGGAATCCCTCATGTGGCACAAGTCAATGAATATAGACACAAGGGATGACTCCCCTAATTTTACCCTATCTGCTCTGGAGTTGGACAGACTTGGGTTCAAATCTTCAACACAATTTTTACTAGCTATGTGATTTTTTTTAAGATAGAGTCTCACTATGTTGCCCAGGCTGGAGTGCAGTGGCTATCCACAGGTGCAACCACAGCATACCATAGCCTCAAATTCCTGGCCTCCAGCAATCCTTCCATCTCAGTGTCTCCCAAGTAGCTGAGACTACAGGCGCATGCCATGACACCCAGCTAGCTATGTGATTTTCAACAAGCATCTTAACTTCTCTAAGTCTCTGTGTCTTCATCTGTAACATGATCCCTTAGTCTGGATTGTTGTAAGGCTCAAATGAGAATCATGATTGTGAAAACACAACAGAGTAGGAGCTCACATATCTTTCACTTATGTGACATAAATATCTTGCTATTCCTGTGGTGATGCCATGTATTTATTAGACTTGGAGTTCTAGAGGACAGGGTTTGTCTGAATCACAGGAAAGCTTCTCATTCTCACCTTCTCAGCCTTCCCCAGTCCCTTCCTTATCTGGGGAATATATTTCCTCTCCACCTGGCCCTGTCTCTTGTCTTCCTTCAGGAAGTCTTTCATGCTAATATCTGCCTTTACTCCTTAATTCTTCTCTATTTGGCTCAATAGAAATATAATACAAGCCACATATACACTTTAAAATGTTCTAGCAGGCACTTAAAATTAATGAGAAACATTTGAAATTAATTTCTAGAATACACACACAGATGGAGTCTCATTCGTCACCCAGACTGGAGTGTAGTGGTGCGATCTCGGCTCACTGCAACCTCTTCCTCCCAGGTTCAAGCAATTCTCCTGCCTTAGCCTCCGAAGTAGCTGGGATTACAGGCACCCGCCAGCATGCCCAGCTAATTTCTGAATTTTTAGTAGAGATGAGACACCATGTTGGCCAGGCCAGGCTGGTCTTGACTCCTGACCTCAAGTGATCTGCCTGCCTCGATCTCCCAAAGTGCTGGGATTACAGGTGTGAGCCACTGTGCCTGGCCAAGAATATTTAGTCTAACACAGTCTATCTAAAACAGCATCATTTTGGCCAGGTGCAGTGGCATATACCTGTAGTCCCAGCTATGCAGGAGGTTGAGCTGGGAGGACTACTTGAGCCCAGGAGTACAAGATCAGCCTGGGCAACATAGCAAGACCCCATCTCTTAAAAAAAAAAAAAAAAAAGAGGTTTAAAAAGACCAAAACGGCTGGACGCGGTGGCTCATACCTGTAATCCCAGCACTCTGGGAGGCTGAGGCAGGTGGATCAAGAGGTCAGGAGACTGAGACCATCCTGGCCAACATGATGAAATCCCATTTCTACTAAAAATACAAAAATTAGCTGGGTGTGCTGGCAGGTGCCTGTGGTCCCAGATACTTGGGAGGCTGAGGCAGAAGAATCGCTTGAACCCAGGAGGTGGAGGTTGCAGTGAGCCAAGATTGCACCACCACACTCAGCCTGGGTAACAGAGCGAGACTGTCTCAAAAAAAAAAAAAAAAAAAAACAAACCAACCAAGACAGTATCATTTCAATATGTAGTCAAAATAAAAATTATTCAAGTCTTTTACATTCTCTTTAAAAAATACTAAGTCTTCAAAATCTGGAGTATATTTTACCCATACAGTCCATCTCAATTTGGATTAATTGCATTTGAAGTGCTCAAAAGCCCTATGTAGTTAAGAGCCTTTGGCATTGGACAGTACAGGTCTGGGGTCTTCCCTATCTGCTCTCACTCCCCACTTGTCCTGGAAGCAGGTCTTGTGCTGCCTTTTCTCTGAACGTCCCCTGGAGTAGCCCCCCTCTACCCTTTAGATCTTCCTCTAGGGCACAGGGCAGGTTGTAGCGCGTGGAGAAGGAAGGCTCCGAAAGTTCTTATGAAATCCTGAGTTACACTGGCCTGTGGGTGGTCTGCTTTCCTGCCTTACATGTTCGTGTATGTCTATGTTAGACTGAGACGTTCCTGGAGGCAGAACTTTGTCTAACTTTCAGTCAGGTCTTCAGTTGAGGCCACAGATGAGGGGAGGGTAAGGTGGGAAGGGTCCTCTTGCAATGCTGTCTCCCACTTCTTGCCTGGGAGTAACTCCATTGCTATTTTCTCACCTGTAGCACAGTTGCCTTGGGGACAACCAGCAGGATGTCAGAGCCCCCATCAGCCTCCTCCATGGTCACCAGTTCATCCATGGGCCTTGGCTCTCGGAACTGGAAAGGGGGGCTCTGCCCACACACCCGGCCCTGGCGGTTCACATATCGGAACTGGTAGAGCTGAGCTCCTGGTTTGGGCAGGTAGCTGGCTGTGGGAAGAAGAATGGACCCAGGACCCCAAATGATCCACTGTCCTTGACTCCAGTCCCTTGCTCAGTGTTCCATACACTGTTTCTTCTCTTCTCCGCTTCCTACAAGCCATTTCTTTTCCCAGGTACTCTTCTCCTTCCTTTTGGCCTATCCCTCTCCTTTCTTTCTTTCCCAAACCCACTCTCCTTCTATCACAATCATAATAATGCCAGTTACCATGTAGTGAGTGCCTATCATGTACCAGACACTGCAGTAACCACTTTTATTTTGAGACCTAGTCGTGCTCAGTTGCCCAGGCTGGAGTGCAGTGGCGCAATCTTGGCTCATTGCAACCTCTGCCTCCCAGGTTCAAGCGATACTCTTGCCTCAGCCTCCTGAGTAGCTGGGACTACCGGCATGCACCACCACACCTGGCTGATTTTTTTTGTATTTTTAGTAGAAACAGGGTTTTGCCATGTTGGCCGGGCTGGTCTTGAACTCTTAACCTAAAGTGATCCATCCACCTTGGCCTCCCAAAGTGCTGGGATCACCATGCCCGGCCTATAGCTTTCATTTTAAATCCTCATAATGTCCCTATAAGCCAGGCATCCCCTTTTACTGTTAAGATGACAGACACAGGGAGGTTACATAATTTGCCCGACGCCAAACAGCTTGTTAGAGGTGAGATTTGAACCCAGGTCTTTCCCTCTTTTCAACACATAACGCTACTTTCCCCTCTTTCTTACTCCCTTGTTCTTCCTTCTTTGGGTAGGATATGGGACTAGATGCCCTCTGAAGTTCCTTCCATTTTGAAGTCCCTGATTCTGCGATAATCCCATGATTTTCTATCTGCGAAGCCCTCTTGGATATATTATCATTATATTTATTTTCATTTATTTTTCCTTGTCCTTTGTGCCTAACTTTTATGTTTCTGAGCCCACCACCTTCTTCTAAACCTCTACTCCCTTGGCTCCTCTCTCCCAATTTTCCAACTTCCCTTGTACCTTGGAACTGGACACTGGTGTGGATGGGGGAACCATCGGTTGTACTTTCAGGCACAGAAGACCACACAAATGTGTGGTAATCCCGAACACAGGCAGCCTCCACCTATGAAAGCCCAAGGTTGAAGAAAGGCATGGTGAGGGAACTACCTTCTATGGATGGAAGAACAGGATGAAGGATTGAATGGGGCGGGGGGTGAGGCAGGCAGGATGGAGCTACAGTGACAACAATGACAAGAGGAAGGGAAAGTGGAGGGACACTAATGTGTCAGTAGAGAACAAGGCATAGACAAAGAAAAGGTGAGCTTTGTGTATACAGTGAGCGGCCTCTGTCATCTGTGAGATCTTTCTCCCTCCTTCTCTATCAATCTGAGGTTGAGAATCCAAGAACCCAATCATTCCCCTTATTCCAACCAACCCACAGCCCATAAACCTAAGCCAAAAGGGGTTCCAGGGATACCTTGAAGATGCCAATCCAGTCGCTGGCACTGGGCATGGTGCCTGGGGGAAGGGTATAGTGACATTCCACCTTGGTGTTGGGGATGTAGGTCCGGGCTACATTCAGAAAGTTGACTCCACCACGGGATGGTGCCCGGCTTAGTGGTGATTCTTCCATCCTGTCCTTGAGATATCTTTCCTCCTATGAAAGAAAGGGTTGATATCCTAAAGTCTCTCCAGTCCACCTCCTCCCCCTGACAGCTCCAGCACCACACATTCACAGCCCCTGCCACTACACCTGGGGATAAGGGCTACCTGGTTCCAGTCCCTGAGGGTTATGGAACCTTGTAGAGGTATCACTCTTAGTCTCATCTACATCTAGGATGTAGATCTGGCCTTCCAAGTCAGTCCCCATCCAGTCTCACACTGTACCTTCTCTGGCTCACAGACCTTTCTGAGGGTTCAGGCTCCTCTAATTTTTGCTTCCAAAAGGGCACTGAGGGGGACAGAGCCTGAGACTTGGTTGACAGCTTCCATTTCTCCATTCCATTTCCCACACCTGGCTCTTGAATTCAAAATCCAACTGAGGTGTGGGGCCCTCTCATTGAGAGGTGTCCTTACCTACTCCCAAGCTTGTTGACCTAGCTGTACCCAGGAATGAGTTATGACATAAGAAAGCAGCAACTAATCTCTGAATGCTTGAGTTTTCAGAGCTAGAATGTGGCTGGGGGTCGGGGAGGAACTGACAACCCAAATCCTTAGGCTCCTGAGCTCTCAGCTATTTTCATGCCTCTGAGCTGTCTACCTCCAGTAACTCTAGGGAAGCAGAGGGCTTCTGCTGGCATCCAAGAGACAAAGGGAAGGGGAGGATATAAGGAAAGACAGGTCCTGTCCCTCGACTTATTATTCCAGGAAGTCAAGAATTCTGGAGGCGGCAGCTTCAAGGGTGGAATGAGGCACTTAGCAGGAACGTGGAGGGGGGGGTGGGAGATGGAATGTGGGGGCCTGGAGCCAGGAAAGCCCCACCCTGGGACAGGGAACAGAATAGAAAGTGGGAAGTAAGGGGCCTCAAGAAGTGGAAAAGGATATTTAATGTTGAGGAAAGGGAAGATATATCGTTCAAAAGAATGTAAGATTCTTCTCTCCAGACTGTGCCTGCAGCAGGACTAGAAACCTAGTTTCACTTTAGTATTTCTTTTCTCATTTTCTCTCTGCTCCCCTCAGCCTTGATCCTTCCATCTGTTTGTATTGGTAGCTGGAGACACACTATAGGACGGGGTTGAGAGGAAGGGGTGTTCTAAGTTAGCTGGGGAGAGTTAATTGGAAAATATAAGGGTGCGGCAAGAACAGATAACAATCAAGAGATGCCTCAGTCCAGGGCTGTGAGATGGCCCTCTTATTCATCATTCCTCTCCAGCCCACTAATCTGCTTCCTGTGTCACTCACAGCCGACGTGTCCAACCAGACATTGCCACTAGTCATATGCACGCCCCCAAAATCACAAACCCACACAGGCTGAAGTCCCTGGGACAGGGAGCTTTAAAAGAAAACAGAAACTCAGTGGATAAAGGTGAGCCAGCAACACAAAAAGGAGCAAATTCTGCCCCCTAAATAGGTAGGACAAGAAGTTTTTTTGGATGTTCATCTCTCTGAAAAATTCCTAGTTAAATCTAGTCCATGTTTTCTCCAAATGCAATTCTTCCAGCTTTCTAAGGGTGGGGGTAAACTGTCCCCAAAGATCTATACCTGGAGAACCCTAAAAGACACCCCACAAAGAAAATCCGTAACAGCTGTAAACGTTCTTCATGTCCGAAACAAAGTTCGGAGCACCTAAGATGTAGGTGTGTAGCGTGATTCAGATGTTCACATGGCGGGGAGCGGGGTGTCCCACCCCCTACTCTATAGGGCTCTAGAGTTTCTTGACATTCTACAACTTGGAAGTTCCCCCTTCCCCCAGGGATTCAGAGTCGTAAAGGCCTTTGGATTTGCGTAAGGGAGAGCAGGAAGACGTGTGGGGAACAGATCTTACCTGGGACAGAATAAGCAGATTTCAGCTCCCCTAAAGGGATCAAGCTCTATAGACACGAACTGAGAAGAAGGCGAGGACGACGAGGGGGCGCCCCCTCTAATCAGGGTCCCCTTGAAACCACGAACTCCCCAAACAGCGGGGGTGGCTTCTCCAGTACGGAAAGTGTTAAAACCCAAACGCTCCTGCATTCGCCTTCGACAGTTCCCTTATGTTATTCTTCCCCAAGCTGGAAAGTGGGGTGACCCTTCCCTCCCATAAGATCGCCCCCAATTAGGCCAAGTTTCTTACCCAACAGACGGATCAGCTGTTCCCCTCACCTTTCACCAACAACAAAAACAGCACTCCGACTTCTGGAGGGGAGGGAGACAAGTGGGCGCGAGGGCTTCTGGGGTTTGTGGTTCTCTCGCGCCCTTTTGTTGCCGTGCTGAATCGGATCTAGGACTACACATCCCAGAAGGCCGCGCATAAGGAGGGCGGGGAAGAGGGCGCCCGCGGCGGCGGCCTCTCTGAGGCGTCCTGGGAGGCGTAGTTCTCATTCCTATGGCAGAAAACGAGGGTGTGGCAACGAAAGGACTTCACGGCCCATGATCCCTTAGAAGGGGGCCGGCAGTATTAGTGGTGGCTGCTGGTTTGTAACGTGCATTGTTGGGGGCTGGGGAGGATTTACTGCTCTAACGCCTTCTGTATAACGCTTTAACGGTGGGCAGAACGCTTTCAGTTGCGCCATCTCATGTACTTTTCACGCCCACCTGTGAGATAGGCGTTCGCGTTAGGCACACTTAGCAGATGAAGAACCTTATGCCCAGTACGGTTAAGGAGCTGGTGTGAAGTGTCAAAGCTATGAAATGTAGAACTGCACTAGCCTTGGCTGACTCCACGTCATGTGTTCTTGCCACTACACCACAGCTACCCACCATTTTGGGGATGGGAAACTGATAGCTGGGGTAGCAGTTTCTTCTTTGCTTCAATCTCTGGGACAGACCTTGTAAGAATGATGTGTTCTTCACAGCTGACCATTTTCCTCCAACTTGAGGATTTCAGTGCTAAGGGGCCTGACAGTACACATCTGGACTGGGTTTCCCTAGAGTGGCTTCTGGGTTTAGGAAGAGGATATAATTGCCTGAGGTGGTGGTAGGAGCGGTGGAATGAGAAGAATGAAATTGAAAAGGGAGCCTGGCATAATTCAGGACCTGTCACAATTCACAAACAAGCCACTTATAGGGGCCTGTTTGCCCAAGCCTTTTAAGTGGCTTAAATTAATTAGGATAACAATACATGTTGACATTCCGGTTTTTATTTAGGAGAGGTGAAATATTGACACGTCTCCCACACCCCAAATCACTTTATAGACGTGGGCATCCTGCCCCCTTCTCGCCCTTCTCCACTCCTCTAGTCAGAGGCATTCGGAACTACCTCTTTCCCTGGATCTGTATTAAGGGATTAATCTTAAGGATTGATTTCCTCTTCCTAGGTGCCTGCTTTAATTCTCTACTGCACTAAGTTACGGAGCTTCTGCCTTCTCCAGGTTTTTTGGTAGTGTTTTGCTTTTATGACTGAATGCGGTGTCTGCCCTGAATGTCTTTCATCTGAAGATCTCCAGGCACTTAACAATTAGTTACTGGGCTGCACAAACATTAAGGTGATGTGTCTGTGTCATTAGTCAGGATTTATGAGTTAGGGAACCAGCTTCTGGATGAGGAGGCAGGTCAAGGTCTGGAGTGGGTTAAGAGTGAGGCCTGTTCAAGGACCCAAGTCTCAAGTTTCTTGGCTCTTGTCTTCCACCAAAAATAAAGGTCTATAAGAAAGCAGTCTCAGACGGAGCTAAAAATGATAACAACTTCCATTTATTGGGTGCTTACGATCTGTTCAAACTATACTAAGAATTTTCCCATTTAATACAACAGGATTACGTAATAGGCCTTGTTATTATCTCCATTTTACACATAATGAGATTGAGGCACAATTAATGACTTGCCTGGAGTCATCCAGCTAGTAAGTGGTAGAATCAGGATTTAAGCACAAGCAGTCACCATATTCCCAGTTCAGAAACTCTGGCATGTGATACTAACTAACTCCCATTGTTCTAAGGAACAGTGCTGTTCATTAACAGGAGACAAACGTTCACTGAGCATTTATGTGCTCAGTGCAAGACACAGGTAATGTGAAACAGATTCATTCAACAAATATGTGTGTCAGGTACTATGCTAGGTATTCAGTTAATTTTATTGAAAGAATGAATAGAAAGTATTCATTATTTTAATTATAGTCATTACTTTCAAATATTCAAATATTTGAAGAATAGATTAAATTCGGATAGTTTGGCAATATGGGGACTGGGGAGGGTAAGCTTCTTCTAGGCCAAAGCAAAGATTTGGAGGTGGGAATGGATAATGAGCCTAGAGTCATATAATAGCACATCCATTTCAACCTTTATTTATTTATTTAGGCAAACTCAGATTATTGATAATGTCTGCCTGAAATGTTGCATTGAGGATTCTGAGGAAAGAGTGCCGGGTAGTAATGTCTGCCATGTACTCCAGATGGAAAATGGCAGTTGTAGTGGAGGGACTAATTGTTTGAAATTATTTCCTCTCTTCTCTGCCCACTGCCATGTGACTTGCAGTAACTCCTGTAGAAGGAATATATGTCTCATGTCGTTGACTTTGGGCTTTGTCATGTTTCATAGTTTGGCTGAAGAGATGTGGACAGACGTGACTCATGCCATGTTTAAGCACATGAGTTTCCGCTTTCTTGTTCTTCTCTGCCACTAGAATGGGCATATTCCATGTGATCGTTGCCTTCTGCCTGGGCCCTGGAATGAGACTTACAGAGCAGAGCTGCCGCTTCCTCACAACCTGCATGTACATAAAGCAGAAGCCAAACTGGTTGTTGTAAGTCCCTTAGATTTTGGGGTTGGTTGTGATTGCAGCAAAGCTGAATGAAAGCTACAGTTGGAAGCCAGGCGAGGTGGCTCACTCCTGTAATCCCAGCATTTTGGGAGGCCGAGGTGGGCAGATCACTTGAGGTCAGCCTGACCAACTGGGGAAACCTCTCTACTAAAAATACAAAAATTAGCCAGGGGTGGTGGTGTGTGCCTGTAATCCCGGCTACTCGGGAGACTGAGGCAGGAGAATCACTTGAACCCCGGAGGCAGAGGTTGCAGTGAACCAGGATCGTGGCACTGCACCTCAGCCTGGGTGACAGAGGGAGACTCTGTCTCAAAAAAAAAAAAAGCTACCGTTGGATAGTTGGATAATGGAAGATAAAATTGGAAAGACAGACTTAAGCCAGAGTATAGAGAGTTTTGAATGCCAGGTGAGCCAGAGCCTGCTATGTGTTTATCAGAACCTGTTTCTTTGTTTTTCTTGGATACACAGCTGGACCACATTTTTTTTTTTTTTTAGTAGACTAATTTATATTTTTATCTGCCTGGTTGTGTCATTGCTTTGCTAGGTATTTCTTTTTTTTCCCATTTATTTATTTTATTGCATTTTCGGTTTTGGGGTACATGTGAAGAACATGCAAAATTGTTGCATAGGTACACACGTGGCAGTGTGATTTGCTGCCTTCTTCCCCATCACCTACATCTGACATTTCTCCCCTTGCTATCTCTCCCCAGCTCCACACCCCCCACCGTCCCTCCCCTATTTCCCCCCAACTGACCCCAGTGTGTAGTGCTCCCCTCCCTGTGTCCATGTGTTCTCATTTTTCAACACCCGCCTGTGAGTGAGAACATGCGGTGTTTGATCTTCTGCTCTTCTGTCAGTTTGCTGAGAATGATGGTTTCCAGGTTCAACCATGTCCCTACAAAGGACCCAAACTCATCGTTTTTGATGGCTGCATAATATTCCATGGTGTATATGTGCCACATTTTCCCTATCCAGTCTATCGTCGATGGGCATTTGGGTTGGTTCCAGGTCTTTGCTATTGTAAACAGTGCTGCAATGAACATTTGTGTGCACTTGTCCTTATAGTAGAATGATTTGTAATCCTTTGGATATATACCCAGTAATGGGATTGCTGGGTCAAATGGAATTTCTATTTCTAGTGGACCACATTTTTAAGCTTCTCTTTTAATTACTGAGTTCCATTTCCAAGTCTGGCCCATGATTCCCTCCAAAAAAGATCCTCCCTATTTTCTTTCCTGTCTAGCGTGATGAAGATGACCTTAGGCACAGCGACCCTAAAGGCCACATGTTAAAGACAATGGAGCCACAGAATGGAAGGAAGCTGGCTCCCTGAATCATCACTTGGCAGAGAGCTGACCACCAATCAGGATCATGTGTTTTAGATTTCATTTGACCAATAAATCAATTTCTATTTTGTTACACTGCTAAAATGTGGAGTTTATTTTTTATAGTAGCTAGTGTTTTCCTAATCAATACATCATATGCAAAGGTTTGGACTTCATTCCCATCAGGAATGGGAAGTTAGTTACTGAAGATTTTTTGAAAAAGGGGAATAATACTGTGAAGACAGGTGGAAGTTACAATTATTGGGATCAAAGAATATTTCTGAGTGAGGGTGAGAGATCTGAGAACTGTTGGTTTTTTTCAGGCCGTAGGTTAACGCTTGACTGGGGGAAGGGAGATGACCGTCATGATTGTCGAAGGGCCCCATAGAGCTGGGGAAGGAGCTGTGGAAAAATGAATCCCATTTCCCTAAAATGTTAAGTCTCTTTTCTCTTTTGTTAAAGTCCTAATTCTGGGCCAGGTGCTTTGGCTCATGCCTGTAATTCCAGTACTTTGGGAGGCCAAGATGGGTGGATCATGAGGTCAGGAGATTGAGACCATCCTGGTCAACATGGTGAAATCCCATCTCTACTAAAAATACAAAAATTAGCCGGGTGTGGTGGCACGCTTGTAGTCCCAGCTCCTCGGGAGGCTGAGGCAAGAGAATCGCCTGAACCCGGGAAGTGGAAGTTGCAGTGAGCAGAGATCACACCATTGCACTCCAGCCTGGCGACAGAGCGAGACTCCATCTAAGAAAAAAAAAGTCGTAATTCTAGTATTGCCTCATCTAGCTTGGTGCCCACCATGTAGTAAATGTTTAGTGGAAGTCGGCCCTGGACTCTGGGAATGCCTTGAGGGGCTACCACTAGTTGACTGCCTACTATGTGAGAGGTGCTCTTTTCACCCATTGAATCATCACAATAACTGTGCAAATTGCTATCCAGATTTTACAGATGAAGAGACTGAGACTTTAACCTGCTGGCTGGGTGCGGGCGGTGGCCCATGTCTGTAATCTCAGCATTTTGGGAGGCCAAGTCTGGCGACTGCTTAAGCTCAGGAGTTGGAATCCAATGACAAAACCCTGTTTCTACTAAAAATACAAAAATTAGCCAGGTGTGGTGGTGTGCATCTGTAGTCCCAGCTGCTAGAGAGGCTGGGGTGGGAGAATCACATGAGCCTGGAAAATCAAAGCTGCAGTGAGCTGTGAATGCAACATTGCATTCTAGCCTAGATGACAAGAGTGTGACCTGCCTAAAAAAAAAAAAAAAAAAAAAAAAAAATAGAGTAACTTGCTCAAGGTCTCTAAGACAACCTATACCTTTTCTATATAACAAGATGCTTTCTGAGAAAATGATAAAGGCCAGTGTTATTAATAGTACTGAGTGTCTGCCATGTGCCAGGCACGCTGCTGGGTGTTCTACAAACACACAGAGGCAGCTCTGTCAGATATTGTAGGTTGTTATGAATGTTTCCAAACTGTGGACTCTGTGGGAAGTAGGAAAAACATTGATGTAATTTTAGCGCAAAGTTTGATGATTTGAGGCTTTTCTTTAAGGTTTCTGGCCCTTTTTTTTTTTTGTCCTCATAGTTCCTTGGCTGACCTAGGGCTGGGTGGAAGAATGGTTTAGAGTTTTCAACAATACTCAGGTCACAGCTCCTTCACTCTGCACACCCATTGACCCACTCTACTATGAAAGAGTTCAGATCACCTATTATCAAAGTGTTCAGGTCATATTATTATTATGTAATTTTTATCAATGAAAAAACCAAAGTTCAGAAAGATTAAATGACTTGACGAAGTCACATAGCTAGTATCAAATTTATTTATTTTTGAGACAGACTCTGGCTCTGTCACCCACGCTGGAGTGCAGTGGCGTGATCTTGGCTCACTGCAACCTCTGCCTCCAGGGTTCAGGCAATTCTCCTGCCTCAGCCTCCTGAGTAGCTGGGATTACAGGAGCCTGCCACCATGCCTCACTGATTTTTGTATTTTTAGTAGAGACGGGGTTTCACTGTGTTGGCCAAGCTGGTCTTGAACTCCTGACCTCAGGTGATCCGCCCTCCTCGGCCTCCCAAAGTGCTGGGATTACAGGCGTGAGCCACCATACCTGGCCCCTAGTATGAGATGTAAATCAAGAATTCCTGACTCTGGAATGCTCTCCTGTGCCCTCTGCATCCATCACAGTCCAAATGCGACAGTGCTACAAATCTGATTTCTTGCCATTTTGGCCTCATTACCTTGATTCGTGTATTAGAGTAGATATAACAGCTGCAACATAAAACCCCCAGGTCTCAGCATCTTAACATGATAAAGATTTATGTATCACATAAGTCCAATGTGGACATTTGTGGTCAGGTGACTCAAGAATCCAGATCTGTTCATGCTGTGGAACTGCCATCCGAAATATGTGGCTTCAGGTTGCCCAGGTGTCACTGCCAGCAGATGGGGATGAGCGAGCATGTGGAGAAGGCACAGCCACTCTAAACTTTCACTGGAAGTAACACATTACTTCCACTTATATCCTATTGGTGAGAACCAGTCATATGGACTCAAGTAATAGGGACTGGCGGTAGAATCTAGCCATTGCCTGCCTGTTCCATGCTCTATCAACATGGGTTGAATCAACATTCTGGAGTCAGTAGACTTGTCCTAGGGGAAGTGATACCTCTGATGAGAAGACCTTTTATTCTAATCTGGCCACATGCTCTATGAGTCACATTTATTCCACTGAAATGTATAGATCACCAACTTTGTGAACCGCACATAAGCAAAGATCCCCTTCAGAAGAAAGACTGGAATTCAGTCAACCAAAATGTTGGTGGGGCATCAGGCCACAGGCTGATTGGTCATGAACGCCTGGCTTAGTCATGTTAAGACACTGAGATCTGGTGTTCTATTTCCCTCAAGATAGTGTTATTCATACAGTTATAGAGTTTATTTATTTTTATTATTCTATTGATAAAAAGTCTGAAAATTTTTACCCTGTCACAAAATAAATAGCTGCGTGTTGTGGTCACAATTTGAGTAGCTGATTTCATGTACTTTGCAATTCTATCACCTTTCTGGCAGTTTCAAAATACTTCTCTCGGGGAAGCTCTGTGGCTTGGCCTGTCCCCTATGCTTCTCTGGCCTTCCCAGTGCGATGGGAATGGGGGGGCGGGTAGGTTAACCCAGGAGCCTGAGGACTCAACAGGGAGGCAGCTCAGTTATCTTGTTAAGACCTGTCTCTTCTGCCAGAGAGAGCGCAGCAAATTGGATAGACACAGAGATGTTTAGGAAGTAGCATTCAGGATGTGGGCAATGAAGAGGGAAACAGGACACTTTGACTTTTGAAGTAATGATTTTGATGTCTGAAGACATGTGACGCTAAAAAAGTTAAACTTTTAGCTTAAAATAATCACTTAAGGGGGTCAGGCATGGTGGCTCATGCCTGTAATCCCAGGACTTTGGGAGGCTGAGGTGGGAGAATTGCTTGAGCTCAGGAGTTCGAGACCAGCCTGGACAACATGAGAAAACCTCATCTCTACAAAACATAAAAAAATTAGCTGAGCATGGTGGCGTATGCCTGTAGTCCCAGCTACTTGGGGGCTGAGGTGGGAGGATGGCTTGAGCCCAGGAGGTCGAGGCTGCAGTGAGCTGTGTTCGCATCACTGTATTCCAGCCTGGGTAACAAGGTGAGACCCTGTCTCAAAAAAGAAAAAAAAAAGTCTCTAAGTCACTTGCTATATGCAACAGGCTTCCATGTCCCATCCTAACCTGAAGGAAGGGTCATGGTTGATCCCAGGGTACTGGCTTGGGCATTTGAGTGGATGTAGTTCTTCCCTGAGAGGGGACATTGGCAGAAGGAGTACGTTTATTTATTTTCATTTTTATTTTTTTGAGATGGAGTCTCACTGCCACCCAGGCTGGTGTGCAATGATCTTGGCTCACTGAAACTTCCATCTCCCGGGTTCAAGTGATTCTCCTGCTTCAGCCTCCCCCAGTAGCTGGGATTACAAGTCTGTGCCACCACATCCAGCTGGTTTTTTTGTTATTTTTAGTAGAGACAGGGTGTCACCATGATGGCCAGCCTGGTCTCGAACTTCTGACCTCAAATGATCCACTCGCCTCGGCCTCCCAAAGTGCTGGTATTACAGGTGTAAGCCACCACACCTGGCCAGGAACAGGTTTAGGGGTGGGCATAGGTAAGGTTGGCATGGGGGAGGTTGTTCTATTTCTGGGCAAATAGGATTTGAGTTACATCTGAGTCTCCAGAAAGCCATTGCTTGTATTGTGGAGCCCAACCTTCCTGGCCATCTTTGTATAGTTCCAAACTTGCTCTTAAGTGATAAGATGGAGGATGATTTAGAAACCTATGTGCTGGGAAAAACAGGCAAGCCAATCATAAAGGCTGTGTGTGTGTGTGTGTGTGTGTGTGTGTGCGCGCGCGCGCGCGTGTGCATGCGTGCATGTATTAGTACCAAGAGGAGCAGGTTCTGAAATTGCAAAGGCAATAGATATTCATCTGTATTGTATACAACATTTGTATATTAATTGGCTCACATAAAAATGCATGGAGACCTCCCAAGTCTCAGCCCCTCTGCTAATAGAGGAATCATTCTTATCATTGTTTCTGATGGCACCCCCACAATCTCTAGTTTTCCTGTTGGTGAGGTTGGGCTAAAATAACTGGTTGTCCTCTCTCTTGTTTGTGGTGACTTCCTTTGTGCCCGGGTCAGAGTTGTAGGGGTGGGAGTGGCTGTTGAGGGGCCAGAGATGGGCTTAGTCTGGTCTCAGGGGGTGTCGTCATCTGAGTCTATCCGAGTCCCTCTTTCTGTCTCTCTCCACTCACAGATTGTGTGGCATTTTGGAAGGTGGAGTGCCTGGGCACCTAGCCCACCACTTCCCGCCCCAATCTGGCCCTGAGCACAAGCCACATGGTGCTGGCCATCAGCCTGGCCTCTTGCCCATCTATTACAGCCTCAGCTGCCAGGCTGGCACAGGTGCCAAAAGAACTAGGCCCTGCCCTCCCCCAGTGCTGTTCCTGGGGCCTAAGCAGCAGAGAGTTAGATGGAGGAGAGCACACTCTGGAGTGGGAAGCCAAGTCCAACATCCCTTGATGGTGGCAGGAAGGTGTCTGTTCCTTAAGGAGTGCTGCTGAGGTACTACGCTGTAGTCGTGGAAGAAGACGTGGGTTGACAGCTGCTTAACATGTATATGGGTGGGCGCTGTGTTGGGAGGAGACAGGAGCGGTTGCTATGGTGTGAAGGAAGACTCCCTCTAGGTCCTAGGAGATGTTTCCTCTCCTCCTTCCACATCTATGACTATAGAAAGCTTGAGAGACTTGCATAGGGTTCATACTTGTGGGCATATTCCCAGGTGGGAGGGTGGGCAGGGATTCCAGTACTGTGGGGAGGGACTTTTAACTATGCCCAGGTAGCACTGAAGTGGACCTGTACCTCAGGACTCTGACCCAGGTGACAGTGTCGTCTGTGAGACTGCTGATGGGGTACAATATGGATGTGCACGCATGGGCTAAGTCATGGGACCTTTCATCCCTTGATATGGGACGAGAATCTGCTATATGGGGGACATGAGTACTGTCTACATGGACCCACCCTGGTTGTGGAAGACAGACAGGCACCCTCATTTCTGATGACAGTGGCTGGGTCTGCGTGTAGGCCGGATCTATGCATGGGCAGTGAGGGATGGGGCGAACGCTGTCTTGGTGATTGGGGTGTCCGCGGGGCGTGCTGGTCATGCCTTGCCTTTACACCCATGTGAATGGCATGTGCAAATATGTGAATACCCTGGAGAGATGTTGGGTGGGAGGGGGGAGAAGCCTGAAAAAGATGGAGAATTTATGAGCTGCTTTTGTCGGGAGACAGTTGTAATGAAGAAAATTCAATTTTCTGCAGCTCGGAGAGTCAATATGTTAAATCTCGGAGAAGCTGTGGAGTGACAGCAGAATGGCAAAGTCAATGGGACGTGTGTGGGAGGGAAGCCGTCTATCTGTGTCTGCAGTGGGGCCGCCTCCTTTCTGTACCCTTGAACTGCAGCTGAGGGACAGAATGGCACCACATACCTGAGTTCCTGGAACTTCCCCACTCGCCCTTCCTCTTCCACCTCACAGGCCATCTTCCCTTGGCTGCTTCTTGTAGGAAGAAAGACTGTCCTTTGTCAGGTCCAAGTCTACTCTAGCAATGGCCTCATCAGGAAGTCCTTCTTGTAGTCTAACCAGCACTCCCTCTTGCTGCAGTCATTAATTCTATAGTGGCTGTTTACAGCCTAAAGTGATTTGTAGGGGAATTCTTTTTTCTTTCTAACTTTTCATTCCCACTCTCTCCTCAGCTACTCAGTGGCTGGCTTCCTGTTTCCCAGCGTTTCAACTTTACCCCACCCAGACTTCACCTCCTCCCTTCCAGCCGCCTGTTCCCAGAGGCAGGAGTGCAGGGGGAGGTGTGGAGGGGGAAGTGGGGATTCCTCTGTGAGCCACAGTGTCACCAGGAGCCGTGATTAGCCGAGCTGCTAGCTGTGTAATTGGCGTGTGCCCGCGTCCCAGGGGTCTGGTATGTTAACAGCGGGTCCCTGTGGTGAGTAACCAGATCGTGCCCATGGCTGGTTGCACACGCTAATTAATTAGTGCTCCTCTGGTGTTGAGGAATGAGGAGGAGCTGGGGGAGTTTGTGGTGAGGGTGTCTCAAAGCCTGAGAGGCCAGCTCTGCAGAGCCCAGAGGTCACCTAAAGTCCTGTTGGAATGGGAGTGTTCAGGCTGCAGTGCAGGGTTAGGGGTCAGAGTGAAGGTCAGACATCTAGGGGCCCTGGCTGAAGACAGCAGCCTCTTGGTTGTGGGTGTCCGGTGTCCTGAGCTGGATGGAGGCAGAGGGAGGGGAGGACACCCCCGACTCCTGTGCAGCTTACGCAGGTCTCCAGGCTCAGGGCCTATCTTACGGCATCCTTTCCCCAGGTGACCCAGAAAGGAAGGGATTGGAAGGGGAAGGAGGCATGTTAGATGCCTCCAGCCTTTTTCCTGTCCCCTCTGCCTTCCCTCTCCTCACGAAGGCCAGCTTCTCAGTCAGCCATTGCATACTCATTACATGCTCACTGCGTGGACAGAGCTCCAAAGGGCTTTGGGGCTTCTCTCACCTTGACAATCACTGCTTTCCCCTTGCTGGCCATGCAGGCACCCAGGTTCTTTAGCCACTGGGTTAACTTTGGAGTCCAGCCTATTCTGAAACCCGGGATCTGGAACCCAGATATTTGGGAAAAACACCATGGAAAGCCTGAAGAAGGGGCGGTAGGGGAGAAGGTTGGGAGAGAACCCCACAGCTTTCCAGTACAGTATGGTCACTCATAGCAGCAAGAAGGCTGAAGGTGAGAGGGGGAAGGAAGGACGCCCAGTGAGCAAACAGGCTGTACCTCGTGTTTTCGGAGGCAGAAAACCTAGGCCTGATATCGAGACGGGTCAGGATGAAAAGGGACCCCGAGCAGGAGGGACTCCGAGCAGGAGATCCCCTCCACCCGAGTTTTGGGGTTCAGCGAGGTGTGGCGGGGAAAGGGGAGACAAAATAGAGAAAGCAGGCAGCAAACGAGATGAGGCTGCGGCGGGGAATCTTTGGCTTCCATGTGGAGGCGCGAGTCCCGTTCCCGCACACGGTAATTGCTAAATTACCCGCCATCTGCTCCGCTCTCAGACATAAATTACCTGCGAGGAGGAAAGACGCAGAGGCGGCACACTTTCCTTCCTCTCCCCCAGACCCGCGCAAGGCGCTCAGGGGGTCCTCCCTCCGGCGGGGGCGGAGGGACGGCCTGACAGGAACAGTGTGCACTTGCTTCTGTCCTCCCCTGAGGGACAGTGGCCTGGGATGACGGAGAAAGCTGGCTCTCCCGAGGTCCCCGGGCTGCAGAGCTCAGGACCCTTCGGCCTTGGGGCGGGGCCGAGCTGCGGGCCGGGCGGGGCCTCCCAGGCCACTCAGGGGAGGCGGGGCTCGCCATGGTGGGCGGGGCTTCCCCCAGGTGGGACTCCTCGCCTGGGCAGGGTTTCCCCGGACACCCTCTTCCTTCCCCCCACACCCCGGCTCCCTGGAGCCCACCACTCTGCTGGTGGGGTGGTTTCACTAGCTCTCGTTCACTCCCGTCCCAGTATCCCAGAAAGAAGAGAGGAGGGCAGGCAGAGGGCAGGAGGAGAGAGAAAAGGGGTACACCTTCCTTTCACTCTGCTCTGAACCTTGTCCCTCCCAGGCTAGATTCTGCAGGGTGAGCGAGGTGTGAAAGCAGATGTAGGAGAGATGACTTGAAATGGGGCAAAGTGTAGGGTGCGGCAGGTTGGAGCGAGGGAGGGAATGGGAAAGTGATGCCCACTGTCAGGCGGGGTTGTCTGGGGAGGCAGGCAGGCAACCTAGGTAGTGCGGAAGGTGGTCAGGGCTGGGGAAGTGAGCAGAGTGGGAGGTGGGCAGGAAGAGGGGGGCGGAGGGACGGAGGCGGGGCAGGATGGGGAGGTGGGAGAACCAGGATGGAGACTCAGAAACGGGCAGGTAGTGAGCGATGAGCTCTGGGCGATGAGCTGGAGGAGGATGAGAGTCGGAGAGAGGGGAGACAGCAAGACGTTCAGAAGCAGTTCAGGCCCTGGAAGGAATGCAGGGAGCAAAGGCTGTGGCAGGGAAGGCAAGGGTGTTTGTGGGTCCTTGCAGGGTCCCAGGAAGGTGAGGATGAGAGCCCCAGAGCCACTTCTTGCTCTTAGGCCAAGGCCTGACTCCGGAGGGGAGCTGAGAAGGCCACCTATGCAGCAGGGATGGGCACCAGCCCTCCTCCCCCAGCCCTAGGCACCTGCAGGGGTGTGCCCATCAGGGTGGGGGGTAGGCTAAGCCAAGTCCCAGCTCTGAGCGCAGGAGCTAGTGGGGTTTCTTCGGAGCGATTGTTTAGTATTCATGGGGCGACGCAATCTCTCCCACATCTGCTTAGCACAGCAAGTCCTGTCATATAACTGTCTCCCGCACTGTCTGTCCATAAAGAATGTCTCGGAATTGGTGTAATTCAGAGAAATTAATGACGACTTTCCGCGGGACGGCTCCCTGGGGGATGATTAACACTTCATCGTCCATCTGATGCGCAGGGCCCAGCGCTCCATCGCGAACATTTGGGCCGTGGCCAGCCGCATTAAAGGTTATTACGGAAAACGCGACCTGCAAACGGGCGAGAGGCATGATGGACCAGGAGGGGCGGGGGCCGAGGGCGAGGGCGGGGGCGGGGGCGGGGGCGGGGGAGTCAGATCTGAGCTGCCCAAGTCCGAGATTAAGTTTCCCGAGGTGTGCGCACCTGTGGGGTCCGAGGCTGAAGGAGACTGGGTTTCTGTTTCAGCGACCGGCAGGACAGGGAGGGTGTTGGGGAGCCGCTCTGCCCCCACCTCCACCGCAGGGGCTAGGGAAGAGAATGGAGTCCCTTTTCATGGGTGGGCACATTGCTGTTGGAGGTTTTCCCTGCCTTTTAATCCTCACAGCATTACTGGGTGAGTTTTATTAACCTCATCTTACAGGTGATGAAACTGAGTCTCAGAGAGGTTATGTAATGTGCCCACAGTAACACAGCTTGTTGAGACAAAGACAGGATTTGAACTCAGGTCCTTGTCTCATGAGCTCTTGCTCTTTCCACTACACTAGGGGGCAGGAGGTCTTATGCTTTTATGTGTCTGCCTCAGCTTCCTGCACAGAGGTGGCAGGTATTCAAAGATGTTTGCTGATGGACAAATGAGTTATCTTTGCAGGCTCCATTTCCATGATCTGGACCAGAGTCGGAGAGAGTCTGGAGGCAGGGAAAAGGAAATGGTATAGAAGTTCCAGTTTGGGCTATTTCCTGTGGGTTTACATGCATTCCGTTGGGCATTCTAAATCTCTAGAATCTAGAAGCCTGAGCTCTTTATCCTTAGTCAGCAGAAAGGAATAGAAGTGGTGTGCGCATGAGTGTGAACAGTGTGTTTGATGAGTGAGCATGTGCAAGTTTGCATGTGATGTGTGTCTGTAGATGTGGGTGAGTTTATGAGTCTGTGTATGTTGCATGTGAGAGTGCAAGTGATATGGGGGTGTGTGCATATGCGTGTATTTTGAGGGTATGTGTGTGCAGGTATGATGCATGTATGAGTATGCAACTGTGTGTATCTGCATGTGTGCAGGCAAATGTGTGCATATGTGTATGTGTGCATGTGGTGTGCCTTGGGGAGCTGGAAGACTCAGCTGAAGATATCTTTGATTTACACAAATCTCTAGCAGGTTCCAGGATGTGGTATGTGGTGGTGCTGAGGTGGCAGGCCAGGAGAAGGCTGTTTCTACTTGGATGTGGGGGGTTGGGGAGCCTGAGCAGTGGGTGCTTTTACCCTTCCAGGAACAGGGGATAGCATTAGGGTCCCGGGTCTGAGATGGAGACTAGGACCTGAGGCCTTCACTCGGGACTTGAAATTGGAAGTGCTCAGAGGCTCTGCTGTGACCTGGGAGGGTGATGAAGAGGTGGGGCCGGGATGGGAGGGTGCCCAGACTGTGCAGAATTCAGGCCTACTCACTTCTCTCCCCTGCCACCCACTACAGGTTTTGGCGAGTAGCTTCCAACCAGCCTTCAATTCCTAACTCTAGATTCACCCCACTCCACTTCAGGGTGGTAGAATTCCCAGAAGTCTTTATGTGTGACCTTCTAACTAGGAGGACCATAACCAGTCAAAATGTCTCTCTCTCATTGGCACTATTCAGAGGTCCAAAACAATTTCCTGGTCTCTTGGAGGCCACTGATACATATTCTTACTGTATTTCACCCAAGCTGAGGTTTTCAGGCCACTTGTGCTGGGAAGTTCTTTCTTGAGTCTAACTTCAGATCCTCTTGTCATGTTTGATGCCCAATAGGCCCAGGCTAAGTTTGTGAAATTGGGGCCTTGCACCTCCATCCCCCCACCACAGCAGTGGAGTAATTTCTTCTGGATGAGGGAGTGTGTCTGGAGTATAGGGACACTGAGAGAAGGAAGACTAAAGCCTGGCAGGTCACAGATGAGTCACACCAGTCTTTGGAAGGAAGGCAGTCATCAACAGGACAGTCTCAGAAAGGGAGTTCAGAGAGCATCGGTTCCAGCCTGTAGAGACAGCTGCCAGAGTCCTCAGAGGTGGGAAGACTCACCCAGTGTCTCCTGCTCTGCGGTGGCTGCTTCTGAAAAGCCCAGACGCCTGACTTCTGGTCTAGGAGTCCTTCTTGTACCCTATTTGGAGGATCCTAGATTCTGTTCCTATTCTCCTGGCTATCTGGCGGTGGGGGGAGGGAGGAATATTCAGCTAGGCCCAGGTGCTGCCAGCCATGCCAGCTGGGTCTTGAGGCCTCATTGCCTCATACGAACCATGCCTGTTCCTTCAACTCCCCATTCTCCCGCTGCAGGGTGGCGTGGTCTGTAAGCGCCACCTGAGCAGCCATCCAGGTATTCAGTTATCCCCTGACCCCTGACCCCAGTTTGTCTTCATACGCTCTGTCTATGCACAGTCTGTCTTCAGCCTGAACCATCTTCTCTCTTCTTTTTCTTCTTTTTCCAGACCAGCCTCTCAGCCTTTTACAAGATTGCCCCATACTGTCCTCCTCTGGGAAGCCCTCCTTGACGGATCATCCTGGTTCAGAATCCCCAACTTTTTCTTCCAAAACCACTGCCCAGGTGCTTGCAGGCCTCTTCCCATTCTCTTTCCTGATCCCCATGTACTGGCGCCTCCCTGTGAGCAGGGCTGTCTTCTCTTCTCTAGGAATCTGCCTCCTTTCTTCTTTCCTGTCTCCCAAGACCTCTCTTCATGAACCAGGAGAATCAGTACTGCAGGGGGGGTGGCCAGAGCCCTTCCCCGTTTGATGTTTTCTGGGAATGGCAGGGGTAATGGAGTCCCGTTGCGTCTCACGGTCTCATACTGAGGAGCGGGAGGTGGTGCAGACCCTTTCCCTGACCAGATCTCGGCGGCTTACTCTGGTGTCGCCACCCCCCGCCGCCCGCACTCCTCCTGCTCTGGTTGCCCCTGCCATGTGAACAGCTCTAGGCTGCTGCGCTGGAGCCCCTGGGATGCTGGGTGTGGTGGGGCAGTGGCCGGCGGCCCCTCCGTGATTCTCAGATTCTCATCTTGGGGTTCTCACCACACCTGACTGCCCGCTCCCCGACGGAAGCCCTCCCCGTTAGTGTTCGTCAGGTTTCTCTTGCACATTTCCTTTCCTTCTCCCACCCAATTCTCACCCAGCGCATTTGCCTGAAGAGCTGGAGTCCTTCCAGAAAGTTTCTCCTTTCCTGGGACCCTCGGGGTGGGCAGCCCCCAGGTGGGGAGGGGGTGAGTGGAGGCTGGGTGGAGGCCAGGGTCCTGGCTCTAGTGAGGCGCCAGGTTTAGCTCTGGATCAATCGATGCTTTGGCCGCCACCTTGTGGCAGATACGGAGAACTGCAGGGTTGGGGTCCCAGCGCTGAGAGGGGGACCTTCCGGAAAGGGAGGAGATGATCGCAGGGGTGTACATTATGAGGGTAGCAAACCTCAGATTTCCAAATTGCCATTAGGGTCTTCCTATTCCTGCTTGACAGGGAAGTAGAAACCTGTGAAGTAGCAAGGACACTTATGGATGGGGACGGAATTGAAACTCTGGCCTTCAGTCCCAAACCTATTGTTCTAATCTTCCTTTCCTAAAACAGAAACAAAACGAAAACAAAAACCAAAACCCTAAAAGGGAAACAGTCTGAAACTGAAGCAGGAGGAGCTGAGGTCTGATCCGCGGAAGTTCCAGTAAGTCCCAAAGTGTATTTGGATGCCACTGCCTGTGACTCCTGCACGGCTTTCTGCAGCTGCTCTCCATCCCCGGTCAGCGAGTCTCCCACCTTAATCCCATCATGCTAAGTTCATCAGTCCTATTTAGAAAACCCCAGGTTCCTTAGCCTTTCTACCCCATCCTGGCTTGTTCCTATAACCAAGATGCTGATCTGGAAAGTCCCTTCTCTGGTCTAACTCCAATCCTTCCGATAGCACTGGAAATGCTGAGAGCCACCATACAGCTATCAGAGCTGCAGATGGGAAGCTGGCACCCTAAGAAAGTGGGGAAGATGAGGAAGGTTCCAAGGGAAGGCAGCTCTGCCTCAGTTTCTCCTGCCATCTTCCTTGCCCCTGCCCCCTTGGATCCTTGGAGAAGAAGGGGATGCAACGGAGTGGTCTACCTCCCTGGAGAATTCTCTCTGCTTGGGCTCCAGGATTCACAGGTGCTGGGGGAAGGGAACCTCTGAGTTCCAACCATGAGCCTTGTTATCCTCCTCTGTAGAATGGGTACTGTGGAGAGTGAAGACGAGGGTATTTGTCTCTATCAGCCTTCTTGTCTCACTTAGAGTCCCTCTGAAGCCTTTTTCTTTCTTTCCACTTAAATCCCAGGCCCTCAGAAGCTCTTATAATGATTCTTGGAGCTCCTATATCTCCCTCTCTGTCCAGCTCCCTTCTCCGGTGAGCCAAGGGTCACCGAATCCTCCCTCTGCTTCCTTTGGCACTTCTTGGAGATCTTGGCCAGGAGCCCTGGCTCTGCAGGCCCTGGCGCCCTCCCTCTGAGGTGCCATTCCTCCACTGCCTCATTTGCTGCCGCTGACCTTACTGAGTTAAATTAAAAAGCAATGTTCTGTGTGCGGCTCCAGCCCTGTGGAGCTTGACTCTGGGAAGACGAAGACAATTACTGGCCCCTCCGTCTCCCTCTCGTCTGGCTGCCTTATAATTTTTCCCCCCGCTGCCTGGTATGCAACATTTATGTTTTTAATAACACCAGAATGGTTTTGACCTTGGGAATTCATAGCAGAATGGGCACTGTGAGAGGCCCCGACGTGATTGGCGTTTGTCTCAGTCCTTTGCAGGGAGGAGGCTCTAGTGCCTCCTGGATTCTGGGGAAGGGGTGTAGGGGCTGCACCCCACAGGGTTTAAGGAGAAATCTCAAAAACCACAGTGGGCAAGGACATGGGGAGGGGGGAAAGAGACGGGGAGGGTGTTGTCTTTTTAGGTTTCCCCTGGAGGGTGAAAGTTAGAATAAGGTGTTTGAGAAGTTGGGATGCTTTTCTCCCCTTGTTTTATAGGAGGAATCCTAGATTGGGGATGGCATGGAGCACGTGTGTCGGGGGCGAATGGGAAGGGGTGGTGTGTGACGCGAGTGTATACACTCACTCAGCCCGTCAGCCCACAAGCTTGCGCATATACCTCCGACACAATCGGTTCCATTTCTCATCATTTACTTTCAGCTCCTCTAGCTCTTGAGCTTCAAGGAGAGTAGATAAAGTGAGGACTAGCCAGAGGACTAAGGTCAGACTCAAAGTAGAACTTACCAGCTGAGAGTAAAGTGGGCAGGGGCAGAGTCCTCTTCTGGCAGATTTTCTTCCCAATCCTGCCTACCTTTCTTCCTTTCTCTTTCCTGTGCCCACCTCCCTGGGTGGCTCAGTTTTTGAGATGAAAGGAGAACCAGTGGCAGCAAGAATCTGGAGGAGGCATAGGTTGGTCAGCAGAGGGACGGGAGAGGTGAGAAGCAGTGAAGGGACCAGGTGAGGGGATGCCTGGGAAGAGAGGGCTGAGGGTCATGTCCAGGCCTGTCCTCCAGCTGTAACGGGCTGTGGTAGGATGGACCAAGGCTAGAGCTGGGAAAAGGCTTCTGTGTCTACAGCTTTGAGGAGCTTCTGGAACTACCATGAAAAGCCCAAATTATAAAGAAGAGAAGCTTCTTTTGCAGTTCAGAAAGTAGGAAGAGAAGGGACAGAGGGCCAAGTACCTGAGGATGAGGGGTGCACAGCCAGGCGGCTTCAGCACACATCTGTGTCCGGGGTTAACAGTCTTGTGTGCACCAGTTACACACGTAAACGTGCGGAACAGTGTAGCTTTGGCATGGATTGTTTAAGCCACGGATTTGAGATGATGTCTGGTTGTGGCCTGTTGGGCATGGCTTTATTTCAGGAGCTGCAGCTGACAGAATGGGAAAACCCCTGTGCTGAGAACCAAGAAGTCATGGGTTCTAGTTCTGGCTCCAGTTATCAGCTGGGACCCTAGGGAATGTCACGGAGGAGAGTGGCTGTCATCTGCTCTACCAGGAAGGAAAAGCTACAGGCTCCTTCTGTGCCAGCAGCCCCAGCGCTAGGAGAATGAGAAATTGAAGGGAGGCTGGGGAGGGTGATGGCATTTCAGGGACTAGAGAGCTTGAGAAGGGATGCAAGGATTCCTGAGTTCAGAAATTCATGGGCTCTTGCTCGAACTGAAGATGCCCCCAGCCTGGGGCAGCCCAGTTTGGCCTTGCGTGGATTCCAGACAGCATCCAGGGCCCACGTCTGGATCTGTAGGGAGCTCTGTTCTCTGCCGCCCTCCTGTGGCCGCTGAGCCCTTCGCAGGTCGCTGTTGAAAAGATTCTGCTCCTCCGCAGAGCCGCGTTCCTCGCCCCCTGGTGGAAATTACTTATATTACAAGTAGCGATCTTGGGTTTCTAACCGCAGCTTTCCCCCATCAGTTTCCCTAGTGTTGGAGGCATGGACAGCCTCTTCAAAGCAGGGAAGGTCTTCCGGAGATTTAACACTCTCCACCTTTGCCTGGAGTTTTAACTTCTGGTTTTGGCACAGGGGGCTGAAATTGAACAGAGGGCAATTTCTCTTCTTCCTCTTTGGGTTTCATCTACAACCCTGTATTCCTAGGGTGGCTGTTTTAAAATCAGGGCCTGGTGACATTCGTGGAGCAGACCAGGCATTGTGCGTCTGGGCTTCTTGGCAGTTGCACCTGAGCGCAGTCCGTCAGTGTCGGCAGGGAGATGAATTGGCAGGAGCCAGGAGGCAGGAGGCAGGGATGATGGAGGGAGATGGCATATTTGACAGATGCTGACACGGCTCGTTATTTGCTAGCTCTGGAATCCCCTCCCATCCACCAGGCTGCCCTTGGCCCTCCCCTCCCTGCACTCAACGCTCATTAGTGATTGCCTGTCTTTGGGGGAGAAACCCAGTGGGCCAAGCTGCATAGGGGTGGGCAAGGGAGGGAGAGGAAGAGGAAGAGGAAGAGGAAGAGGAAAGGGCAGGGACAGAAGGCAGATGGTGGAGTAGCCTCGGCTGGAATGACTGGGATTTGGAGCTGAGATCTCATGATCACTGGGGTGCTTGGAAGGTGTGGCCGGGATATTGTCCAGGGGCCAGATACTGAGTTGCCGCTGGGATGGGTCAGGAGGCATATTTAAAGGAATTGAGTTCCCTGATGTAGGCACTGATTTTGGGAGAACTGATAAAACAGGGGCTGACCATTTTACTGAGGACTTACTATGTACAGGGCAGGTCTATAGGTGTTACGAGGGGATAAAAGAGGCACGCCACGTATTTCCTGCCCCTTCCTGTGTGTTGACACCTGCACATCTCCTCCCTGCACTTGTTGCTGCGTGTGCGGCTGAGGGGTCAAGGTGCTGCTGGGCTGGGAATGCGGACACAACGCCCCCCAGCAGTTTCTCACCTTCCCACGCCCCCTTCCAGTGAAGCTTCTCCAGTCGGCTTCCCACCTCTGCTCATTCCTTCTCTCAGAATGTACAAGACATGGAGGTAACTGGGTGGGAGAGGGGGCCCTTGGGTGCCCTCCCAGAATTTCCGGTGGCTCCCAGCAGGGGAACTGGGTTGGGGGCAGGGGTAAGCCATATTATCCTGAGAGGCCAGGGAAGCAGGCAGGGAGGGGACCTCAATTTGGAGTGTGGAGAATGTTCGGTGAGGAGGAGAATGCTGCAGTCGGAGCCCGAGCTGCATCCTAATCAGCGCTGCGGAGGCTGCACCGCGCGGCCGTCAATCTTCCACACAAAGGGCCGCCCGCCCCCTTCCCTCTCCAAGCCCTCCGCGCCAGCCCCCCCCCCCACTCCATTCCCATCACTGCGGAGCAGGCGAAGAGGCAGAGAAGTGGGGAGATGGACACACAGACAGGGACAGAAAGACCCAGTAAATTCAAACCAAGGTGAACAGAGTGGGACCAATGAGGCAGATTGGGTCCCAGCACTCTGGAGATGAAGAGAGACAAAGTGAGCAGAGACACTGCCGCGTGGAAAGGGAAAGACAGAGGAGAGGCAGAGCTAGAGACCGGAGATACACAGGAGCATCCAGAGAGCAGACGGAAAGATTGGAGATTCACACAGGGACAGAGCCATCCAGAAACCAACCACAGCAGAGTCAGCCACAGACACTGACAGAGAGGGACCCAGGCCCAGGGAGAAACTGAAAGCCATGTACCCCTTGCCAAAGACACACTGACCCAGGGCCAGGGCTGAGAATATACCAGAAGTGTATCAGTAGACGGATGGAGGCAGAGAAAGGGAGGGAGAAGATGGGTTTCCAAGGAGAGAGGAAATGAGAGTGAGGGTGGGGAGGGGAGGCAGTAGGAAGGGTCAGGTAGAGGTTGCAGAGGGTGAGATGGGGATGCTGGGTTGAGGGCTCCGCTGGCCTTCCAGGGCCTGGGACTCAGGGGAGAGGGGAGGCCCATACGTGTGTGTTGCATGTGGGTGAGCAGGAACACCGCAATCCCAAGCTCTTCAAAATGCCGGAGTTGCCTGGTGCTGAACCAGACAGCCACACACCCTCCCTCTGCATGGACCACTTGCAGCAGTTATGGTGGGGTGTGGGGGAGAGAACAAGAGAAAGATGGAAGTTAGAGAAAGACTGAGAAAGAAAAAGAACGGCAGAGCCCCAGCAGAGATCAGAGGGAGAGGAAGCAATACTGAAAAAGGGAGTAGAGAAATTGGCGGAGGACAGTCGGAGAAAGACAGAGAAAGAAATGCGAGGCAAGAAATAAGATGGAGGCAAGAAGTGTGTGGGGGTGTGTATAAAGGACAGGGAGCAGTGCCTGTAACTGCAGGAAGGTGAGGGGGCATGGAGAGAGGGGGCTCCTGAGAGGCAGGCGGACTAAGGGGAGACGGGGAGAGAAAGCAGGCAGGGCACCTATCTACCCAGAGCTGCTGGGCTGGAATCCACCCAGCATCATGTTTACCTGATCAAACAACCCTGCAGTGAGCTGGGGAGGCAGTCGGTCAATGAGTTTTTCTTTTTCTTTCTTTCTTTTTTTTTTTTAGGATGTCCTTGTTATTTTCTTTAAGTACAAAGAACGTGTTCGATGCAGGCCGTCTTCGTTAACATAGCAGGGTTCAGCCGCTGCTGCAGTTGCCTGGGTCATTCCTGCAATTTCTCTTTGGGGATCACCTTTAGAGCTTGCAGTACAGCTCTGAGCAACTGCACCCGAGGCAAATTTGTATCCTTTAGGGGTAGATCTAATTTCTGAAAACAGCTAAGTGTTAGGAATCAAGGCTGGAGAATCAGGTGATTCCCCAGCTGGGGAGCAGTATTTCCAGTTAAAAGGAAGGTGGAAATGGGAAGACACAGAGGAGGTGTGCCCTCCCCCAAAGTGCCTCTGAAAGGCCACCCTGAAGGGGAACCTTGCAGGATATGACAGAAGGAGATCTTCTAGTGGCAGCTTGAGGGCCAATTTCATTTTTGCGTCTGTCAAAACTGGGCAGTCGTGTTCCCAGGAGCGTTTGCAGCCTCGCACTGGAGGGATGAGGCCTGGCATCCGATGGAAATATTTGGTCACAGTGGTCCTGCCCTTGGGGATCTTACAGTCCTCCCTGCCAACATTATGTTTACAGGTGCAAAGTTACCTCTCTGACATTCACCACAGCAGAGATCAACAAGTGCAAATGACTAGGGCAAATTCAGAATCCAAGCCAGTTAGTTCATCAGGGAAGGCCGCTGGGAGGAGGGGCGTGGAAAGAGAAACCCAACAGGGCATGGACTAGATTAGGAGAAGAGCAGGAGTGCCTCTGGCTAATGGTGCTGAGGCAGGTAAGCAAACCATAAGTAAGGCTGGGGACAGCTTTGCTGGCCTGGAGTGACGAGCTGGATTCAGGAACCAGCCCAAAGGGGAATGGAAGGGGGCAGGTTTTGATGGCAGGCTGCGTGATCTGAATTGCTATGAGAGAAACTGGGGCCCACTGAGGATGCACTGACATGTGTCAGGTAGACTGTGAGTGTGTGTGCGCACACTTGTCTGGGTAGGTGTGTACTCAAGTGTGCATGTGTTTTCTGTGTTCGTGTGTAGGGCATGTACATCCAGGTGGCTTTGTGCCATGTGGCTTTGCGCCCCAGGCCCTTGTCTTCCCATCTGTGTGTGATTGGCATGTGACTCTGCCTGAGTGCGTTTGTTCATTTGTGTGTTTCCATGTGGTCATGTGCGATGGTAGCTCAGTTGCTTTTTGTGTATTTTATTTGGCTTCGTGCGGCGAAGGGCAGCGTGTGTGTTTTGCGTGTGTGTGTGTGTGTGTGTGTGTGTGTGTGCTTGTGTCTGCAGGAAGAGTGGGGCCGGTAGGGAGCTCTGGCTACCCAAGCATTGCCGTCTGTCTCTCTCCCTCCACTGGCTCCATCTGCCCTCGCTGAGGTCGTGACAAGGAGGAAAACAGCAAAACGGCAAACAGCTATGGTGGGAGAAACAAGAACATTGTACGCCCCGCGCAGACTCCCCCTGCGGGGGACAGACGGACGGACGGGGACACACACACACACACACACCCCCGCCGGGGCACACAGGCTGCTCCGCGGACACGCTTCACGGAGCAGGTGCGCCCACTCGCAATACCCTCCTGGCCCACAGGCCTCCGCACGCACAGGACACACATACACTCGCTGCTGACCTCCCTCCCGCCGCCCCTCCTCTGAGCCCTGCTGCGCGGCCTTCCGCATCTCCCAGCGCCTGCAGGAGTTGGGGGCGCTGGGGCTGGGGGCGCTCATTCGGACCTCGGAGCCAATAGCCAGATACCTAATGGCTCCTTTGGCCATGGAAGGGGGTGTGCGTGGGTGTCCTCTCCTTCACTCCTTCCCCAGCCCGGTCGCCTCCCACCCCCCTTCCGGCCCGCGGCAGTTTCCGAAATCGCCCGGCGGCCGAGAATTCATTAGCGGGGGGCGGATGTAAACGCAGCGCGGTGGAACGTTTTAATTAGGCCTGAACAATAAACAAGCTAAACGAGGCGCGCAGGGCTCCCTGGCGGGCCCTCAGCCTCCTCCGCGCGGCGCGGACTCATTACGGCTGCAGCCAATTTCATGCCAGCGCCGAGCACGGGCTGGGGCCGGGAGTGGGGTTGGGGTGGGGGTGCGCTCCAGGCCTGCAGGGTGCGGAGCCGGCGCGTCCAGGGGCGAGGGCAGCGGGCCGGTGCCCGCCCGTCCGGGGCCGCGGCGCCCGCATTTCTGCACCATCCATCTGCCTTTTTCAGTGTCCTTGAGATGAAGCTCGCTCCCCACACCAGAGCGGCCGGCTGGAGCGTCTAGCTTGCTTTTTAGGGTCTCTCTCCCGCCTCTTTTCCTCCCCCGCTCCCTCTCCTTGCGGCTGACTCCAGCTCCCCCTCGGTGCCTGTAACCCTCCTTTCCACTTTTTGCCGCAGTCTCCGTCTCTCTTCCACAGGGTCTCTCCCTCCCCCCCCCGCTTCCCACGGTTGTCATACTTTCTCCTGGACTTTCTCCGCCCGGTGCCGCCTGCCTCGGATGCCGAGCGTGGTAGACTCTGCAGCCGGGCTCCTCTCTGCCCGCCGCTGCCTTCCAGGCCCCTACCCGTCCTGTGTCTCTTCCTGCCTGGGTTCTTCCTTTGGGCCTTCTACCTTTGGGTTTCAGGTGCGACCCTGAGCATTGCTCTTGCACCCTACTAATTGGGGCTCTTCTGGACCGACCCAGCCGGCAAAGTCGAGCTTGTCTTGTTTCTTTCTCTCTCTTTTTGCGAAGCTGTAGACACTGCTTGCTGCCCCCTCCCCACACCCAACACCACCCACCACCTGTCTCTGCCAGGAGTTCCCTGGTTGTACCTGGTTGTAGGTGGCTCTGGGGCTGTGGCTGAGTTTGAATCCCATTCCTGGGCCTCAGCATGTAGCCTCTTAACCTGAGCTTGCTCAGCTGTAAAATGTGGGAAATCATTTTAGGGGCTTCATGTTGTGAGAATTAGCACTGTGATAATGTAACATGCTTGGTACATGGGACATACTCAGTCAATATTAGCTCTTCCCTTCTGCCTTGCCGCAATCTGCTCCTCTCACTACCCTGGAGTTTTCTTTAAATGTTTTGAGGAGAGAAGAACCACAGTTACAGATTTCATAGGCCCCAAACAACTGAATGTCAGAAATTCCAAAGGGTTCAACCTAGTACATGCGGTAGGCTCTGATTGCAGGAAGTACTGCTGAGTGGGTACAAGGGGGAGGACCGGGATTGGACTGAACCACAGAACAAAGGAAGCCATGTGGATTGGCACACTGGACTCAGCAAATTCAAACCTACAGGGTCTCCCACCTGCATGAGTCCTGCCTCGGCAGCATGGCTGCTCTCTCAGGGCTGCAGCGTCACAGGGCTGTGTCCTCTTGGCGGCTGCAGTGGATTTGGGAGTCCAGCTGCCCCAGGACTCCTGCATCAAGGCAGGAACCAGACTCCTAGAACCTCATACTGTCATACTCCTCTCTCCTCTATACATATCACACACACACACACACACACACACACACACACACACACACACACACGTCCTTTGAGGTTTCTAAAGGAAAGGTGAAAAGTGTGGGCCTGGAATTCTATCCCTGCTTGAGTTTATTTCCCTAGTTCCCCCCTGACTCGTAAGGAGCAGAATTGGTGAGTTGCACACTTTCCCCTGTGCGTGCTGCCCATGGTGCTGGGTACCGAGGGAGGATCCAGAGGGAGAGCACAGGTTCTGCCCTGCGGGAGCTCCTAGGCTAATGATAAGATGAGGGTGGTCCTCAAGATCAACCAAGAGGCATGGAGCTCTGAGCACGCACTCCACAAAGGCTTATGAGTTGAGTTGGTCAGGAGCAACTGGACCAAGCCCTGTGGCTCTGGCACTGGGGAAACTGGGAATGACCAAATAAGAAAGGATGGAGGGAGATCTGAAGGAATTCTAGGAGGGCTCCTAGAGGATGGGGAGAATAGTATTCATTTGGTTAGCAGGGAGCAGCAAAACAGAAAGAAGAAGACTAGCAAGTTAGAGCTCAGTGACTTTCTGGCCCCAGTCCTAGAAAGCTGAGAAGTAGGATGGCGTTAGCAGGTTAGATTACCTCTTTTTTTTTTTTTTTTGAGACAGAGTTTCACTCATGTTACCCAGGCTGGAGTGCAATGGCGCGATCTCGGCTCACCGCAACCTCCGCCTCCTGGGTTCAGGCAATTCTCCTGCCTCAGCCTCCTGAGTAGCTGGGATTACAGGCACGCACCACCATGCCCAGCTAATTTTTTGTATTTTTAGTAGAGACGGGGTTTCACCATGTTGACCAGGATGGTCTCGATCTCTTGACCTCGTGATCCACCCGCCTCTAAGTGTACCCTAAGAAGTACACTATCTTAGGGTAAGGGGTTGCCAATGTGAACCTCAGAGGCAGATGGGGAAGGAATGCATAGGTGCGTGCGTGTGTGTGTGTGTGTGTGTGTGTGTGTGTGTGTGTGTGTTGGGGAATGTGTATTGAGGAGGCAGAGGGGTGGAGGAAGCAGGGCTTTGGGGGACAGGTTTGCTGGGCTGCAGCAGAGAGCCTGGGCGGAGGTGTCCTTAAGACACCTGTGATAGGGTGGCAGTGGTGATAGAGGTATCGGACAGCAACGTAAAATATCGCACTGTTGTAGCTCTATGGTGACCCTGGGCTGGGTAGGCAAGATGCTAGGAAGCCAGGCTGACTTCCTGGGCTCTGATATGTCCTCGCGGGTGTGAGGATGAATGAGTCTGGATTTCATGGGCTAGTGAACCATGGCTAGGTGGAGACAGCTGCTCAGGCTATGAAATGTGGGGAAGAGGCCTCCGGAGGTTCCCAAATAGAGAGAGAGGAGCTGTAGGTGGGGGGGGGGGATGGGTAATGGGAGGATGGAAAGCTTGAGGCCTCTTTCCTGGCTGTCTCCTTTATTCACTCCTTTCATGGATTGAATTATTCATTTTAAAGCTAAAAAATCTTCAATAAATTATCTAGTCTAGACTCTCGCCTTCAAAGGGTTCAATAGTACTTCCCCATTTCACAGATGAGGCCTACACGAGATAACCAGCTTGATCGAGATCTCCTGAGCAGAACAGGCCCAAAAGGGCATGAGGAAGCAGGTCTTTTGCTTTGGGTAGGGGAGATAGGGGTTAATGTCTCCCTAGGCAATCAGGCCCTGAAACTGGCTGCTTCCCAGGGCAGAACCTACAGGAGTTGGCATCAGAATGCAGCAACTTGATTCCTGGCTACTTACCAGCTCTGTGACCTGAGGCAAGTTACTTAACCTCTCTGTGTCTTAATTTTATTATCTATAAAATGACAACACTAATACTTGCTCCTGTGGCTTGTTATTGAGAATAAAATGAGATTTATGCAAAAAGAAATGTGTACAGTTGAGTCTAAGTTTATTAGGCTTTAAAAATCCTCCTCCTCTTTGATATCTTCCCAGCTTATTCTCTTCATACCTGCTAAGGACTTCGGCCTTCCTCCTCCCAACCCCTCTGCACTCTCTCCAAGCTGGCGGCATTTGCTTCCCTCTGATCTTGCTTCATACTTTCACTCTCCTTTGCCTATGTTTCAGCATTAAAAGGGTCTGCTTACACTCTCCTGTCTTTATGCCACATTTTTTTTCTCCGCTTCGGTTTCTTGTCTTCTGTGCCTTCCTTATCACATCCCAGAGAGCAGGACCCTGTCCTCTCCTGCCTTTGCACTTCTTCCCTCTCTCCAGGACTGGGTTCATAGACTGGGTCCAAAGAATGGACCCTGAGGTGCAGAACGGTTAAGGTAAAACAGCAGAGGGAGGACTTAGGGGAGAAGCCACCAGGCCGTGTGCAGGGCTCTTACCCACAGGCTGTGCGATCCCTGAGCAGGGCCTTTGCCAAGCTCTGGGGAGGGAAACAATCATCTTCCTCCTGGAGAGAAGGGTGGGATGGGAGTTATTTTCCTAATGTTTAGAGAGACTGTTTTCCCCATGATGTGGGACACATCACCTGGAAGCCAATCCCCCAGAAAAAGAATAGCAGTCTAGGGAGGGCCTTCCTTTTCTTGTTTGGGGTGTGTGTGTGTGTATGTGTGTCAGGAAATGTGTTATTGAAGATTCTATATCATTTCATTTGCTCTAGAATTTACCCACCCTAACTCTAAGGAAATCCTTTCTAAAGTCTATTCTACATTTCTTTTGCTGACAGTAAGCCCACCCCTTTAGTGGAGGTATTATCTAAAGTCCAGGATCTGGTTCAGTGTCTTTTGTAAAAGATGCATGTCTGTCGGGGAGGGGAAGGCAAAGGGTGGAACTTGAAGAAATGGAATGACCCAGCTCCTGGCTTTAATTACACGTAAGCCCTGAACATTCTGAACTTTATTAACCTCCTAAGTGTCCACAGGGGTGGGATGGACCTGGTGGGTTTTGCTCCCTGGTCCTCTCTGCAGGGCGTCTCTGGAGGCTCCCCACCGCAGGCTACCCTCCGAAGGCTCCCTGCCCATCCCCACCTTTGGCTGCACACCATTTCTCCTGGCTACAGGTGGCGCTATAAATCACCTCTCTCAGAAATGAGGCTACCACCTACCTATCCAGTCCACGTCTCACGGGCCGTCTTTATCTTGCCCAGGATCCTCTGGTTCTTCCTTCTCTCCAAACCCCATATGCTTTCCCCAGCATCACTTTTTTGGAGAACCTGATTAGCTGTTTTGGAGAAAGAGGCTCTCTTTGCAGGGACCCGCCCCCCGCTCCTGAGTGTCTTACTAATTACAAACAGAGAAAGCCTGGTCTGTGAAGTTAGCCTGCCCCCAGCTCCCTGGCTTGGTGGAGGGAGCCAGGAGCTAGGGGATTTAAAGTGCAATTTCCTGTACCCTTTTCATTTCCTGCTAGGGGTTGTGGAGAGCAATAAGCAAGGTGGGTGGCAAGGGCCAGAAGGACGGGCCAGAAGGGGGATGGGCTGGGGAGCCTTCCCTCCATACGCTCTTCTATCATCCCCTTTTCTGGCTGTTGTGGTGAGTTCTTTGGGGATGGAACACCTGATAAATGAGAACCCGGCACTCCTTACAATCTCCCTCTTACCTCCCCAAAGTAAGGGAACGGAGTAGAGAGGTGTGGGAAATGATTCAGGTCCAATTATTGTAATAATAGATGATGCCACAGGAAGGAACCTTGGAAATCAGTTGGATCCCTTGAGGTTTTATTTTATTTTAAATGGAGATGAGGGTCTTGCTATGTTGCCCAGGCTGGGTCTCGAACTCCTGGGCTCAAGCGATCCTCCTGCCTCTGCCTCCCAAAGTGCTGGGCTCACAGACATGAGCCACCACACCTGGCCTCCTTCAGGTTTCAGATGAGGAAATGGAGGCCTTGGAGAGGGCAGGTTACCTGGCCAAAGTTATGTATGTAAGTGTGGCTGGGATTTAGCTAACTCTCATGGCTCACTGTTTAGTGCTCCTTCCTCAGAGTGGGCTGTGGGTCAGTGAGTGAGTGAGTGAGTGAGTGTGTGGTGTGTGTGTGTGTGTGTGTGTGTGTGCGTGTGTGTATTGGGGAGGGGGGATTCGATGGGAGGAAGTGAGGTAGGGAGCAGGAGATCTGGGGAGGTACCTGGATATCCGGGGACTCCAGGTCCTGAAATATTCACTTTTTGGTAGGTCCTGTGGAAGAGCGCAGGCAAGTCCTGACTTAGGGAAGCTTTTGTGAACTGGCTCAAGAAACGCATGTGTGGAAAGAAAAGGAGGGGAGAGGGAGGCATTGTGGCCCTTGGAAACTATTAGCCCCACATCTCTTCTTCCCCTCTCCACAGTCAGAGGTGGATGAGGTGGGGGAGGGGGCATGGCAGAGGACAAAGGAGCCAATTATTGAGTGAGTGGATTAATTGATTAATTGTCCAGAAGCTTCCAGTGCTCCCCCAGCAATGACACCCCCTCCTCCGACCCCAGTCAGGCATGGCCTCGGTTGGCCTGGATTATTAATTAGGGCTTGAAGTCATTTAACGATGATTTCATTATCGACGTGCTGTCTGTCTCGGGCTCAGCCCGGTTGCCAGGGCGACTCTGATCGATTGCCTTCCGGTCTTCGCGGCTCGGCCGGCTCCTGCCTTTCTGGAGCCTGGCTGTGGGCGAGCACTCCCTAGCGGCCCCCTCTGGTATTGCAGAGCTTCCCGGTTGCCGGCTTGAGAGACTCAGGCGAGGAGCAGATCAACAGCTGCCTTGGGGGTCTTTCAGCTGCTGACCAACCTAGTTGTTGCCTGGGAGCTGGGGGTTGGGTCCTCCTTTTCTCCTGGGTTGTGAAGTCCTTCTGATCCTGTCCCCTGGCCTTCTACCCACACTCGTTTAGGATGGGTGTAGGAAGAGGCAGGCATCTCAGTTGTCTCCCCGCAGCCTTTGAGTTTACATCTGGAGGCCCGAATAAGCTGTTACATAGTCCCTCCTGCTGCTAAGCAGGCTCCTTAGGCTCTGTCTGTCCTGGGACACCTGGCCTCTTGGACCTTGCATGAGGCCGGCAGGGAAGGAGTGGGGATAATTTCCCTTTAGATGACCTGAGTTAATGTTCTTAGGGTCTTCCCCGGCCCTGAGACGAGCTGGGGAGCTGGTCTTTGCAGAGCTCAGCTACTTCCTCAGCCTCAGGAAAGCCTTGGGAAGAAAGGCAGGTCCAGGTTGCCATGTTGAGTCTTAGGTCTTCAGAAACTTGTCTGGTTACTCCATCTCTGGTACCTGAAAACCTAGCTTCATGCACGAACACTGGTCTCAGGATCTCTGTGCCTCGGTTTCTCCTTTCATGGGTTGTATGTATATATTTGTGGGGTCTGCTAGTAGAGAGTTGCTTGAAGGCATCAGCCATGGCTTCTCAGGTGTCTAAATGTTGACCCCAAAGTAATGGGCAGTCACTGGTGTCTTATCTCCCTTATCCTTTGTGTGCTGCTGATTTCCTTCTCAAATGCAGACCTCTCCTCAGTACGTACCTCTCTTTACTCCCCTCCTCGTGACCTCTGACCAAAGACCGTCCCCAGCACTGTCCCCAGAACTTGCCTCCCTTGCCTGCCAGCCTCTGCTTCTCTTCCTCCCCTGGGCCACTTCCCCGTGTACTGGTTGTGCCAGGCTGCATTAGCTCTGAAAAATTTAGAGCTGGGCTTTGGGCCTCTGGACTGCAGCATTTTGGGGACAGGAAGGCAGGTTGGGTTGTCGTGTCCCTGTAGGGGTCTCCGCGAGCCCCCCAGGTTGGCACTGGGAGAGGGCCCGGGGGCTATGGCAGCAGCCTCACCCTATCAGCTTTCTGGGCACATCCGCCACCGAGCAGCACCTGAGAGGGGAAGCGGCTCAGCAGCGAGCTGAGTGAGATTGAAGAGGATCATAAAGAAAATATATATCCCCCTCCCTGGCCTCACTCCCTCCGCCTGCTCTACACTCGCCTCCTTCTCTCTCTTTGTCTCGCTCCCTCCCCCCTCTTCACTGCAACCCTGTTTTCTTTGTTCCTTCTTTGCCTCTGTCACCCTCATCTCTGTCGGGCCTGTCTGTCCGTCTGTCTGTTGGCCGTTCTGTCTATCGCCTTGACTCCACATATTTTTTGGTCTGAGTTTTTCTAGGACTGTGTCTGCCATCAGCCCTTCTCTCTCCCTCCCCGCTTCCCTTCCTCAGCCTCGGAGGGTGTCTCATACCATCACGTCTTTATGAGTTCCACTGTGTGTGCCTTTTAGCCTCTCCATCCACCTCCCCTCCCATCTGTCTCGTTTGGCTGCCTCCCCATCGCTGTTCCCATCTCCTGCCCTCCCTTCCATCTCTCTCCTTTTTGCTTCTCTTCTCCCTGTCTCCTTCAGCGTCTTCTCCTCTCTCTGGCTCACACCCCTACACCCCTACCTGCTTCTCATCTTCCCCCTCCCACCCCTCAAGGTTCAGATACTTCATGTGAAATCACCTGGATGGGGTCCAACTGTCAGGGCCCCCCATTCCATACCCCCTTCTCCCTGGGAGATTTACAGCCCCAACTCGGCATCCTCTGCATTCCCCCCAGCCCTGGGCCAGTTCTTTTCATTACCTGATGATTATCTGGGGGCCCTGGCATTTCCCCCAGCCTCCCACCCTCTACCCAGCAGGCAGTGAACAGCAGAGGGAGAAAAGAGAAGGGATTGCTCTTGGGACCAGATGCAAGGACATGGAGACCCTCCCCCTGTGCCGCCCTTCTTTCCCTCAAGCAGATGCACATCTGGGAAAATCCCAGCTTGAGGCAGGGGAGACAGCATAGGGCTGTTGGAACAGACATAAATCAAACACCCAGATGCCCCCCGCCCCCCCACTGTTCTGTCATGACAGCCATCCTTCTAATTCCTGCCTGCCTCCTTTGCCTCTAGGCATTCTGGCTCTGTAGTCTTGACTGGGGCCACTCATCCACTACCCAGCATCATGTCAGGCACAAAGGAGGTGCTCAGTTAATGCCCTTGGCCCATGTCTAAGAGAGAAGCACTAGAGCAAGGTCGATGTGATGTTAGGTTTTTCTCAGTAGGCAATTCTTTCTGAGATCTGGAGCAACTGTCTCTGCTCTGATTCCAATGTTCTGTCTTAGTATATAATTAGTATAGACTCTACTTCCCACGGTCTTGCTTCTACCCTTCTCCTCCCCTCTCTCGCCTCCACCCCAGTCTTTCTTTCATCTCGTTTAGGGTCTAGAGGATTAGCAGCACTATCGAGAAAAGGCAGCAGTGCCCCCTTCCCTGGAGACCAGCGCCTTCTTGAGTGGATTGCTTGGCCATTCAGCCCTCAGTCTTTACATGGGCCCCACCTGTTCCATCCCTGGCAGTCCTGTCTCGCCTATTTGAAGACTGACATCAGGAAAGGAGGAGATACCTTGCTTGGGTCTTGGAAGCCCTTCTTTTTGAATATCTCCATTCCAGAGAGCAGGAAACTCTGTAGGCAGGGAATGTATCTTTTTCATCTTTATTTCCTCCATCACAATAATCAATGAGTATTCAGTTAACATATGCTGTGAATGCTGAATGACTCTCTTAGGAGATCTCCCACAGTGAAGTCTAAACCAGCTCCCTTTTAATTCTATCTCTGGGGTGAGGGAAAATGTGGGTGAGGGGGTGAGAACTGGGGGAGGGTGGTAGAGGAACCCAGTAGGGGTGTTTTGAGAGAGGTTGGGGGCCTGGTGCTTCTCTCCTTGTTGAAAGGGCTCCTGAGTGGCAGTTCTTTATCTGGACCTGGCACTGACCCCTATATTTTATTTTTTAAATTTTTTGAGACAGAATCTCCCTGTCGCCCAGGCTAGAGTGCAGTGGTGCAATCTCGGCTCACTGCAACCTCCGCTTCCTAGGTTCAAGCAATTCTCATGTCTCAGCCTCCCCAGTAGCTGGGGTTACAGGCATAATCCACACCTGGCTAATTTTTGTATTTTTAGTAGAGACCAGGGTTTGCCATGTTGGCCAGGCTGGTCTCGAACTCCTGGCCTCAAGTGATCTGCCTGCCTCGGCCTCCCAAAGCACTGAGATTACAGGTGTAAGCCACCACGCCTGGCCCCAACCCTCATATTTTCACAGGTAAGGCATCAACCCCTTCCCAGACTCTCCTTTAACCAATCAGGGCCTCTTCCATGCCCAGTACTCCCTTGGCACACATGTTTACTTCAAAATCCATTTCCGGCATGGGTGCGGTAACTAAATAATGCCTATAATCCCAGCACTTTAGGAGGCTGAGGCAGGTGGATCTGCTGAGGTCAGGAGTTTGAGACCAGCCTGGCCAACATGGAGAAACCCCATCTCTACTAAAGACACAAAAATTAGTCAGGTGTGGTGGCGCACCCCATAGTCCCAACTACTGGGGAGGCTGAGGGAGGAGAATCTATTGAGCCCGGGAGGCAGAGCTTGTAGTAAGCCAAGATCATGCCACTGCACTCTAGCCTGGGCAACAGAGCGAGACTCCATCTCAAAAAAAAAAAAAAAAAATCCATTTCCTGTTGCCCAGTCTCCAAGCAAGCGCCATTAACTGGGCACCCTGCCTTCTCCCATTGCTTGCTTCCACCTTTCTTCCTGGATTCTGGGCTATGCGCCTCTTTCACACTGTTTGTCCCCTTTCCTAATCTCCCCTTCAAAAGTTCCCCTACTTCCAGCTTCCTTGGGGCCCCACTTCCTGCCATCTCCACCAGGCTAGAAAAAGATCACGGATAAGTGATTCCTCGTAGTTACGGAGTTGGCAAAATAACTGAGACAGCTAGAAAGGAAGAAGGCTGAGCAGACTGGGCCTGGAGTGGTGCCAGTGTAGAACCCCTGAGGGCTTTGAGCAGAGAGCATTCCCTGGTGCCAGGGCAGAGCTCTGGACTGGGGAGTGCAGACCAGAGGCCTTGTGGGCCTGAGAAGGGTGGGTAAATTTACGGGGGTGGAGTGATTTGGGGGCCTACATTCCATTCTACTCCAAGCCATAAAACTTCAGTAGAGCTGGTCCTAGGAACAGATGAGTTAGGGGAGGTTATTTCTTAGCCTTCCTCCTCCAGCATCCTTCCCTCCTTTTTGCATGCCCCCATCCCCAGCCTTTCTCTTCCAGCCTGCTGCAGGGCTTGCTTTATTTATCTTTGTCTTTCCCACAGGGCCCAGACCTGTATGTGTACAGACATGTTTGAATGAATGAAGACGTTCCTCCTGGGTCCGCTGCCTCCTTCATGTTTTACCACCCAGTGTCACTTCAGATTCTGAAACTATCTGTGGTTCATCTACTAAGGGAGGACACTGATGTTGGCTTTGCTGAATATCAGCTCCAGCTTGATAAGGTGGTGTGCAACAGTGAGAGAGAGGACTTTGAGGGTTTTCTTCCTTTCCTAGGTGCTCAAGTAGCTAGGAAAAAAATTTATATAAGAAACAAGCAGAGGTGGGAATTGTAGGTTAGCTATAGGAGGAAAAATGACCAAATTACGTTGGGAGGTGTGGCCGCTAGTGGTCTTTAAAACACTGAAGGAAGGCTTGTCTCAGGTCCCAAGTATAATGCAAATGAGCCAGCTCTAAATAAACCTTGAAACCTGATGGCTCTGTTCTCTCTCTTGGAATCTATCAATTTTACGTACATGATAGGCATGTTTATTGATTGATAAAGGCTTAGTGGAGAAGCCTGAAATAGGACTGGCTTCCTTGGTCTCCAAGAGGCAGTTTCCTTCTATCACAAAACATGTTTAAAGCTCTTTAACTTCAAAGGTCCTTGAAGTCTTAAATTGTTCTCCACCCCTCACACACATACGCTTTCAGCAATACCCCCAACACTAGAAACCCAGATGACACCTATCCACGTAGGACACCTGCGGTATTGACTAGACGTGGCAAAAGTTTAATTCTAGGTTTACTTTCTCTTGCCATCCAGTGCTCAATCAGTTAAGATGTGAGTCTCCAGAAGGCAGACTCATTTCAATCTCAGTTTAAGCAAAATCATGTGGAAAACCCAATTTCCTTTAAAAAGTATATCCCAAGTTAATGAAAATAATTTTTGATTATATTCTTTTGGTTTATCTTTGTCGTTTTGTTTCTTTTTTTTCTGAGATAGGATCTCACTCTCTTGTTGGGGCTGGAGTGCAGTGGTGTGATCATGGCTCACTGCAGCCTCTAACTCCTGGGCTTAAGCGATTTTTCTGCCTTAGCCTCCTGAGTAGCTGGGACCACAAGTGCATGCCACCATGGCTGGCTGATTTTTTGGAGGGGTGTTTTTTGTAGCTATGGGGTCTTGCTATGTTGCCCAGGCTGCTCTTAAACTCCTGGCCTTAAGCAGTCCCCTGCCTTGTCCTCTCAAAGTGCTGAGATTGCAGGTGTGAGCCACGGTGCCGGGTCTTTTTTGTTTTATTATCACAGAAATCACAAAGCAGATGAGGGAATAGAAAGAACCAGGGAAGGAGGACAAGGAATGTGCCCTAAAAAGCATGGTGTTGGAGGCTCTTTGTGGTAGATTATGACGTATGAGCAAGAGTGAAGCAGGTGGGTCCTGGTTAGAGAAGCCATATTGCTCCATATGGATAAGAGCTCAGGACTTTGAGATATGATACAGCCTTCATTCAACTCAGATGATCTGATATCTTTGCCACAACAAAATAAAACAAACTAACTTTCTAAGGATGATGGTAGGGGTATGGACCACCAGCCTAAGACTAAGAGAGGAATTCAGCAGAGCCTTGTAAGAGAGGATAGAGAGACAGACAGCCATTTACAGGGGAGGACAGAATTTGAGGCATGAAGGCATGAAGGAAGATAACCAGAGAGAAGCTGGCATTTCCTAAGCTACCTGGTGTGCAGCACTTTATGGTGGGTGTTGGGAGTAAGGAGATACATGGAAGAAGGGGCCATTCACAGTGACCATTCACAATGACCATTCACAATGGCTGGCCTAAGAGTACAGACAAGATATAGTGATAGATGGGACCATGGGGTGGACGTCTACAGTCTATGCTTACAAGAAAATGAAGGATTTTGGGAAAGAAACAACCGTTTGGTTAGCAAGGCTTCTTGGAAAAAATGAGTGTGGATCAGGGTTCATTGTAGACAAAGGCCGTCCTGTGTTGCAGCTGCAGATGGATCTCCTTCTACTATTCTCTTGTGAGGACTTTGCTGAGGAGTGCTGAGTTGATACAATGGTGGGTTGACAAAGGGGAGTAGAGATCAAAGGGGAAGAAGGGAGTGAAGAAATCGATTTTTGCTGTTGACATCAATGTATCACATCACTTTTTTTTTTTTTTTTGAGGTGGAGTCTTGCTATGTCACCCAGGCTAAAGTGCAATGGTATGATCTTGGCTCACTGCAATCTCTGCCTCGCGGGTTCAAGTGATTCTCTTGTCTTAGCCTCCCAAATCGCTGAGATTAGAGGCGACCACAAGTATGCCTGGCTAATTTTTGTATTTTTCTTAGAGACAGGGTTTCACCATGCTCGTCAGGCTGATCTCGAACTCCTGATCTCAGGTGATCCAGCCCCCTTGGCCTCCCAAAGTGCTGGGATTACAGGCGTGAGCCACCATGCCCAACTGTACATCACTTTTTAAATTTAATCTTTTATACCCTCCCTGGCTTTTCCCAGTTCCTGTTCTAACTCTGTTTGGAAAATCTAACCCTGATTCATTCTGGTACCCCACCTAGCTTCTGAAGAGCTCTACAAGCAGAAGCCCAGGCTTTTCTAATTTGTCAAGCTGATAATCTTTTTTTGGTGTGAAAGAAATGTTAAGAATTTCCAAAATTGGATTCTGGCTAAAACTAAACCTATGAAGGTGTCAAATCTTGATTAAAGAGACTTGGATTTGACTCTGTTGTCTCTGACGTTGTCCGAGAGAGACTCAGAAAAGCCACCTTATTCACAACCATCCCGAAGCGACAGCAGATAATGGGAAGTATACATAGCCTCTAGAGAAAGCTTTTGCCGTCTGATTATTTACCTAAATCATAGGACAATGGTGCTGTTGTAGTATCTGTGTGTAGCAGGAACTGCACAAATACGGAGGGAAGAAAGCAAAAATGTTTTGGTCTGTATCTAGATGGATTTTGTCTACATCTGGATTTTGGTGTATGTTTGGCCTGCAGTGTTTTGGTTGACATTGGAATGGGTTTTCTTGGAATTGAGCCTCTGCCCACCTAGAATAAGATTTGAGGAGGTAGTGCTGATGTAGGGCACTAGGGGAACTGGAGGAGGTGGCTGTGTTTCCCCTTGGCCTACTGAAAAGTTTGGGGGCTGTCATAGTTTTCAAGTCCAGGACTTGGTTGAGCTAGTAATATTTATTGCAGAATTATAATTTCTAACCCAGTGAGAGAACATAAAACAGTTTTTACCCCAAGGAGTTTTTATTTTAGATAGGGAGACAAAGTACTCTCGCAAGTATCGTTCAGACAGAGTACAGGACACAGAAAGTTCACAGGTATGGGGAAGATGCCTGGTAAGCAGTCAGTCTGGTGGGGTCATCCTCAGAAGACTCCTGGGAGATAAACTTGGATAGTTATTATCTTTAGTATGAGCTAGATTTAGTTACTTCAGCTTTCTTTCCAACCTTTTAGGGAAGGTATCTTAGCTTTACTTCTCTTTCCCTACAGAGAAGTAACACGTTAGTACTGGAATTGTTTCTTTCTGTGTTCCTTTTTAGCACAGACCAAGACTGAGAATTATTATTGTTATATTTTGGTATTTAGATTTGTATTAGAATATGTGGTAAATATTTAGCTGGATCTGTATAGTTGAGTAAACTGGATTTGCTGGTTCGGAGCATATGTAGCATTTATTTACTTTTATTTTTTGTTTTTGGTGGGAGGCACAGAAGGAAGGCCTAGGTGAGGTTTGATTCATTGGCTCATAGCCCAAGCTTCGCACCACCTTGAAGATGTCGATTGAACTGATGTTTTCCAGGGAAACCAGCAAAATGCCCATATGAAGCAATGACTCCCTTCTTCCACGAAGCTTTCTCAGACTGACCTGAGGTGCAAGGAAGAGACTCCCTAATCTTGACAACACTGGAAAATGAAACCCTTCCCGCTCACATCTTCTGTCAGTGATGATGTCATCTGGGATCTTGGAATGTCCTTGCCGCTGATAGAAACACTTTACTGTGCATTTCTGATTTAGGATTATCCTTTCTAGCCCATGGTTTACTTATCTTTTACTTATTTTGAGGAGTTGGGGAAGTAGCCACAAAATCTCACTCTTTTTTTTTTTGAGATGGAGTTTTGCTCTGTCGCCAGGCTGGAGTGCAGTGGCACAATTTCTGCCTCCCAGGTTCAAGGGATTCTCCTGCCTCAGCCTCCAGAGTAGCTGGGACTAGAGGCATGTGCCACCATGCCCAGCTAATTTTTTGTGTTTTAGTGAAGACGGGGTTTCACCATGTTGGCCAGGATGGTCTTGATCTCCTGCTGCAGCCTCCCAAAGTGCTGGGATTACAGATGTGAGCCACCGCTCTCGGCCCACAGAATCTCTTAACTTTAAGCTCCCAAAGAGGGGAATTCTTTATTTGCCACCACTTGTCTTCCATCGTGTGTGAATGTGTGGCGATTTGGTGGTCATGGTGGTGGTGGTAATAATTTAGGGGGAAAAAAGACACTGCTTTTGCTTGAATTCCTTTGCAAAAGGAGTCATTTTGGTGCTTGAATTTTCTATTTTGGAATTTGTCTTTGAATTCACTTACACTTAGTTGAACTCTGATTTTTAGTAGTTTGAATCCAACCTTTGTCACTTAGAAACTTTTGGTGGTATCCATCTGAGGTAAACACCAAAACCATATAGAGGTCATCCAATTTCTTACCATAGACCCAACCCAAACCAAACAGAATCTATCTGTGAACTTACTTAAGGACAAATGGTAGAAAACAGAAAATTGTCTTTCCTGGGAGCTTACAATATAAGAGCACTTCATGGACACTTCCCCATCCTCCCAAAACAAATGAAAATCCTATTCTAAACAATATTCAACCATTTGATTATTGGACCACTCCCCCTTTCTGCAGTCTAAGCTGAAATTTAATTATTGCAGCTTGAGTATCACACCAGGTTACCTAATGGCAAAGTATTAAGTAAAGCAGTGAAAGTAATAAAACTGTATTGTTGGTCAATTCAGTCATTGGACATCAAGGGGATGACACTGGAGCCAATAGTATGTGTCATAGATAACGTACTTAGCCCCAGCCAGTTTGGGCTACTTCCTTTGCATTTTCACTTTGTGGTGGTGAAAGAGACTTGGACCTGGATTCTTGTTTCATTATCTCTGACATCACCACATTAGGTTGTGGGGTGCATCCTTGGCTGTGGCCAGTTAACTCTGTACCTCAGGGTTCAGCTGAAGAAGGAAAGGCAAGCTGAAAGCATCATCAGGCAGGAGCTGTGCTACTTTGCTGTGCCTCACCATCTACCACTGCTCCACTCTTCCCTAACCAGGTGTTTTACCAGTGCAAAGTTCTAGGCCAGTGAGTTATGCCATTCTGTCCTAAAACCTCCTGTGCAAGAGGCTCATATTCACTGCCGACTAATCCAAAGGAAGGGGGAGGACAGGAGGTCAATCTGATGGAGGAGGCTGGACACGTATTCAAGGCACAGACACCAGTAGTGCAGCAAGGAAAGAAGTTAGGAGGAAATTAACAGAACTCTGGACGGTAATGAGGGGACAAAGAGGACATGCTGGGTATTCCCAATACAGGAATACCCAGATATATAAGACTTATAAAGAGACTTAGACTCCCACACAATAATAGTAGGAGACTTCAACATCAATATCAGACAGATCAATGAGACAGAAAGTTAACATTGATATCCAGGACTTGAACTCAGATCGGGAACAAGTAGACTTAATTAACATTTATAGAACTCTCCACTTTAAATATACAAAATATACACTCTTATCAGTACCACATCACGCTTTTTTTACAGGTTTAAATGAAATATTGGTTGGCTGCTTGTTAGTTATTTTCTTCCTTCATTTTTTTTTCCATGTCTCTATTACTAAACACAATTACAGGCATACCCATTTTTAGACTGCATTCTAGCCTGGGCAATAAAGCAACACCCCAGTTCTCTCTCCCTCTCCCTCTTCCTCATTCTTCCTCTCCTTCATTTTTTCTTTCTTTCTTTTTTTTTTATTCTTTCTCTTTCTTCCTTTCTCTCTTTCTTAAAAAAAAAAAGAGGACATGCTAGAGAGGTCAGATATCTGTAGGTGTGGTTAGAGATGCTTCCTGAAGGAGGGGCATGTTGTACAGTTGAGAAAAAGGGTGTTTTAGGCAGAGAGGGACTGTCTCATGTGATGGTTGAGGCAATGATACCAAGATGTTCATATGGGGGGAAAGATTTGTCCTGTTCAAGCAAAGAGCCACAGAAAAGGTTAATAATAAGAGTAAGGGTTAGAGGCACAATGAAAAGAAAGATCTGGAAATACAATCTTAGAAGTTTGGATTTAACAGAGAGCAGGAAACTGCAGGTCTGGTAGGGAGAAGGTGTAGGTGTGTGTCTGTGTGTGTGTGTGTGTGTGTGTGTGTGTGTGTTGCTTTTCAATCCTTGAAGAAAGTGTCATTTTCCAGAAGGAGGGTAGAGGGCACTCACACTTCAGTTATCTGCTGCAATGCAGCAATCATGGTGAATGTGATTTAGGGCTGTAGCCTGCTTCAAAGAAGGGCAGCACTCTCTGATGGTTGCTGGGGTGAATCTGAGTGAGATCTGTGAGGATCTCATTGTTTAGAGTTATCAGTGTTAGAGGCCAGGAGTGTGGATCAGTGGGTACAGCGGGAGGTTGGGATGCAGTCTTTGCCAACTGTAGGAATCTACTAGATAGAGTTCTGGTGGGAAAAAGGTGCTAAGTATCAGAGTGACTTCGTGTCCTCTAGGTTGAATTCAGGCCTAGGATAATGATCCACAAATATCTGAAACCAGTGATTTCAGCTGGGATTCCTCAGGTTTAATCTAAATTTTCATGCAATGCCCCTGAATAAAGTCAGAATCCTTTGAAGCTGCTTTGTCAATCCCCTTGTCTTTAGCTATATGTGGGGCTTCCTTCCCTTGGAAACTGAAATGGAAAGGTGATTTATCTTCTTTGTGGATATTCCTATACTGACAGCATGTTGAGAAAACCCATCATTTCTTATCTCAAGTTCATATTCTTTAATAACATTAAAAAAATGAGGCAATCTAAAAATAGAAAGGCTAAGAGATCAATGTTGATGCCTGACATCCATTGGTCTTTATGCTTATTTATATGAATGATTAATAAATATTAGAAATGCTCTAGTTGTCATGAGCTCGGAGCTAGACATGGACATGGGGCATATTAATACCTGTTTTTGATATTCTGCTAAGTAAGGTCTCTGGCTGTCAAGAACAACCAAACCAGACCGAGCAACCTCACACAGCTCAAGTCCTTCTCCCCAGTATCACCATGAGTTGTTAGCTCTGGAATGGGGTTAATCACGTTTTAGAATGACTGACAAGCTGACATTTTTCTGGTACTGGGTTCTCCTGGGTTAAGTGTCAGGGATTGCCATTCTCTGGCAGTCATTTTCTCCCCTCCCACCCCCACCTAGTCCGCTCCTGATTGGCAGCCAAGTCTGGGGAGCAAATGGCCAAGTGAATTAGAAAGCTTAAAAGATGTTTTGTTAAACCATCCTCATTAAACTGGCACCGTCTGCCTTCCTATTCTCCTTTGTCCCAGTTGGGGCTGTTCTTTGTGACAGATGTTTTCTAACGGTGTGTGCCGGTAGCATCTGGAAGCCTTAGGTGACTGCTGAGGTTTGGGAAGGCCAAATCTGGAGGTAGTTAGGTTGTCAGGGAAATTGCAACCATTTTCCTGCCATTGGGCTACTATTTAAAAAAATACCTGCTTCCCTTCCCACCACCCTATTTTCCTTTGGCCAGTGAAAATCAAGGTTTCATTCCCTTCTCTAGCACTTCCTAACCTGCACTGAAGATGGTTTTCCTCTTCTCAAGAATGAGGTAGTGAGTAGACAAGATTTGGAATATGATGAAAGGGCAGTGTGATTATAGAAGTCTCAGAGGGGTCACTTATATTTGGCATCTAGAGATCTTTGATTCTGTATTTTCCACCAAAAAACAAGCAAAAGGTGATGGGTTAAAGTTGTGGGAGTAGAAATTACAATTAGATGTAAAATTGTGTCTATGAACTATTGGAATAGTTACAGGATGCTTTGGAAACTCCTTTCTTGGCATCTAAAAATATCATCTGGGCTGGGCATGGTGGCTCACGCCTGTAATCCCAGCACTTTGGGAGGCCAACGCAGGCAGATCGCCTGAGGTCAGGAGTTCGAGACCAGCCTGGCCAACATGGTGAAACCCCGTCTCTACCAAAAATACAAAAATTAGCCAGGTATGGTGGCGGGCATCTGTAATCCCAGCGACTTGGGAAGCTGAGGCAGGAGAATTGCTTAAACCTGGGAGAAGGTTGCAGTGAGCTGAGATCCCACCATTGCAGTCCAGCCTGGGCTACAAAAGTGAGACTTCATCTCAAAAGAAAAGAAAGAAAGAAAAAAGATTGTCTGGAGACATTTTGGTACCTGACTGGATTAGCATTTTAACAGGAAATGGTTTAGATGGAACTTTCAGATTTAATGATTTCTCTGCTTCCATCTCTGGCCCATCAGTGTCTATTTGGGAGGAAAGAGAGGAGGAAAGAGAAGGCATTGGCAGGGGATGATCTAGGCATGAGGGTAAGGACTGGTTCAAATCCTTTTTTAATAGACATGCCCTTAGACTCCTTGTTCTTTGTGGAGATTGGGTGCTGCAGTAGGAAGAACATGGGCTTTGAATGCATGAAGAACCATGTTCAAATTCCAGCTCTTCTTTTTACTGGCTATATGATCTTGAAAAAGTTATTTAACCTCTCCAAATCTTCAAATTGAATAATAATACTTACCTCATTGGGTATATAGGGGTTAAATGAAATAGTGTGTGAACCTTGCTTGCAGCTCAGCACATTCTGGCTCCTTTCCACCCCTCCCTAACACTTGCATATAACTCTATACCTGGTGTGCCATTTGCCAGATATTTTGCTCTCCCACCAGCCTCTGCATGTCTTCCCCAATGCTTCTTAGCATTCAAGCCTAGAGCTCTGATTTATTAATTTGTGTTAGTCCCACAAAATGGCAATAACAGTATGTACTTTTTATAACCATACTAACGTGAGGCAAGGTTGTGGTTTCTTTCCAGGCATTTTTACTTGCTGACAATTTTGGTTGTAAATCAAAAACAAAGGAGTTCTACCTGCCCACCCACCTCTCTGATCTGAAGTTCTTGATTCAGGGCTACATCATTCTGGGTGGGATTTCCTTCCAATCAAAATATGATGGCAAGTTTGTTTATAAAGATCATTAAGAGAAGAAAAATCCATAACCTTTACTGTTGGGACATTCTTGTTTTCCTCTCAATCTTTTTTTTTTTTTTTGAGATGGAGTCTTGCTCTGTCACCCAGGCTGGAGTGCAATGGTGCAACCTTGGCTCAGTGCAACCTCCGACTCCCAGGTTTGAGTGATTCTCCTGCCTCAGCCTCCTGAGTAGCTGGGATTATAGCTGCACGCCACCACACCCAGCTAATTTTTGTATTTTTAGTAGAGATGGGGTTTCACCATGTTGGTCAGATTGGTCTCGAACTCCTGACCTTGTGATCTACTAGCCTCAGCCTCCCAAAGTGCTGGGATTACGGGCATGAGCTACTGCGCCCAGCCCTCCCAACCTTTTAATTTGAAAAATATTAATCCATAGAAAAATTGTAAAATAATATAATTAATACCCATTAATCTTTCACCAAGATTGACAAGTTGCTAATATTTTGCCACATTTGTGTGCTCTCTCCTTCTCTGTCATATATACACACACATATAAAACAGTCCCTATTAAAATTTTGCTAATTGTCTATTTTTTTTTTTTAGACAAGGGCCCCCTCTATCACCCAGGCGGGAGTGCAGTGGCATGATCACAGCTCACTGCAGCCTCTACTTCCTGGGCTCTGGTGAACCCCTTGCCTCAGCCTCCCAAGTAACTGGGACTACAGGCACATGCCACCATGCCCGACTGAAATTTTTTTTTTTTGGCACAGGCAGGGTTTCACCATCTTGCCTAGGCTGGTCCCAGACTCCTGGGCTCAAATGATCTACCTGTCTTGGCCTCCCAAAGTGCTAGGATTACAGGTGTGAGTCACTGCGTCCGGCGAATAATTTTTTTTATAGTAAAATATTTCTCTCTAGCCATGATCAATTCAAGTTTATGCATTGCATTTTGTTACCATGTCTCTTTATTCTCTTTTAATCTGGAATCATTCCTTAGCTTGTTGTTGATAATATTCACAGTTTTGAAGAGTACTGGTTAGTTGTTTTGTAGGAAGTCACTTGGTCTGAATTTGACTGATTGTTTCCATCATTAGATTCAGATTAGGCATTTCTGGCACCTTTGGATAAGAACATTTTTAAAGACAGTGCTAGCTGAGCACTGTGGCTCATACCTGTAATCCCAGCACTTTGGGAGGCCAAGGCAGGTGGATCACCTGAGGTCAGGAGTTCAAGACCAGCCTGACCAACATGGAGAAACCCCGTCTCTACTAAAAATACAAAAAAATCCCAGCTAGTTGGGAGGCTGAGGCAGAGAAATGCTTGAATCCAGGAGACAGAGGTTGTGGTGAGCCAAGGTCATGCCACCATTGCACTCCAGTCTGGGCAACAAGAGTGAAATTCCATTTCAAAAAAAAAAAAAAGACAGTGCCATGTAGACAGGGAACAGGTCTTTCCCCTCCCTGTTATGTTCTTAGCACCAGGCACAGCGATGGGCATATAGTAGGTGCTTAATACTTATTGAATGAATGAATGAATGAATGACCTAAAACTTTCACTGCCAGTTAGGTTCATTATTTTTCTACCCGAAGAGAGAGAGAAGAGCAACCTTCTCCTGCACTCAGTCCCATTTTTATTATACATCTTTGGGCTGAAAAGGGTAACCCAAGTCCTCTTTAATGAGACCACAGAGAAGGGACTAGGATGGAGGGACTATGGCGTGAGGGGAGCCGTGGAGTTTCTGTTTGCTCTGGGCGGGTGGTGGTGGTGTTCACACTGCGTAGAGACAGAAGGCTGAACAAAGTGGTCTTCAGATGGGAGGAAAAATAGTGCACAGAATCCTAGAGCACCTGGCCTGTTTTCTTACTGAGAGAAATTCGTCATTTAGGTTTCCACATTTTACCATACTTCCCTCTCCTAGCCCCCATTTGAATCCTAAGAATGCCACAGTGAAAATTGATTTGTGGCCCTCCTCCTCTCCCAGAGGGGACAACTCCATAATTCTCTCTTTCTCTGCTCTCCATCCCCCTGCCCTCACCACACACAAGTGTGTATTTTCTAACATTTATAAACGGTGGTTGGGCGGCCATTCTCTCCAGATTATTTATTGTTGAGAAAATCTATAACTCCTTGGACTTCTCATTTTGATGTAGAAGCTTTCATCCCTGTCGCCTGGGGGAAGTGAGGTTATGAGAGGTACTCTCTGCCTCTCAAAAATGTGTTTTCAGGCTTCCCTTTGGGGCCCTTTCTCTCCCTAGCTCTGATCATCTCAGACATCTCTGACAATCCTTGCTGAGGCATCCGGGGCTTGGGACTGAATTCATCTATTTAATTTTGCAAGGCTAGTGAGTGCCTGATTCACATTGCTCCTGCCCCTTTCTGAGAGTCTACCTGCCCTTGTCTTTGCAGTCCTTAATTTCACCGGTTTCTGGGGAAAATTACCTTTCATCCCCATACCAGCTCTTGGTTACCAAGAAGAATGGAGGATATAGTCCAAAATGTGAATGAGACAAAGATTATTGGTTTTTAAAGTGATTGAATCCTGGCTAAAGATAATCCATAAAGTGAGCAAGCTGGATGAAAGTCATCCATCATGTTAATCTCCCATGCTTGGGTGTGTGGCATCTGGAGAGGGAGGCCAGGGCGAGAGGGCCTCAGCTTGTTTAGCTCTCACTTTGTTGTCAGAACCATGAGATGTCTGTGAGGAGCTCTGTAGAACCCATCTCTATGCTGTGTTTTCAAACTCTGGAGGAGGCCTATTGCACAGTTTGAGAACCAAACACTTAGCTCAAAGAACGTGAAAATCAGCAATCAATATGCAAAACTGCCGCTTCGTCTAGGGTTTCCATGATACCCAGTGCGAAAGTCAAAGTCCTCACAGTGACTCTATGGCCCTCCATGAATGATCTGGCCTCCTGATTTCTCTCTGACCTCATCCCCTATTGCTCCTTCCTGTCTCACTCTGTGCCAGCCCCAGATGGTCAGGTGCCATTCCACACCCATCAGGATGGCTATTAGGAAGAAACCAGAAAACAACAAGTGTTGACAAGAATGTGGAAAAATTGGAATCTTTGTGTACCGCTGGCTGGAAGGTAAAATGGTGCAGCCACCGTGGAAAACAGTAAATTGGTGAAAAAAAAAAAAAAAACCAAACACACTTAGAATTACCATATGTACCAGAAATTCCACCTCTGGGAATATATTCAAAATAAATGAAAGCAGGGACTCAAATAGATATATGCACACCCACGTTCATAGTAACATTATTCACAATAGCCAAAAGGTGGTGGAAGCAATTCACGTGTCTATTGATAGACAAATGGATAAACAAAATGTGGTGTATACACAGAGTGAAGTATTAGTCACACTGACAAAGGAAGAAAATTCTAATACATGCTACAACATGGATACCCTTGAAGACATTATGCTAAAGAAAATAAGCCAGATGCAAAAAGACAAATGTTGTATGGTTCTGCTTATATGAGGTACCCAGAATAGTCAAGTTCATAGAGACAGAAAGTAAAATGGTGGTTTCTGAGGAGTGGGAGCAGGAGGGAATGGGAGTTTACTGGATACGAAGTTTTAGTTGGGGAAGATGGCAAAGGTCTGGAGGTGGATGGTGATGATGGTCGGCCGCCATGGGAATGTACTTAATGCTGCATTGACTTATTTTTATTTTTTTAGAGACAAGGTCTTGCTTTGTCACCAGGCTGGAGTGCAGTGGCATGATCACAGCTCACTGCAGCTTTGGCCTCCCAAGGTTTAGGTGATTCTCCCACCTCAGCCTCCTGAGTAGCTGGGATTACAGGTGCTTGCCACCACATCTTGCTAATTTTTCTATTTTTTGTAGAGATGGGGTCTTGCCATGTTTGCCCAGGCTTGGCCTCCCAAAATTCTGGGATTACTGGCATAAGCCACCATGCCTGGCCTAATGCCACATTTAAAAACAGTTAAAAATGGGCTGGGCATGGTGGCTCATGCTTACAATCCCAGCACTTGGGAGGCCGAGGCGTGTGGATCACAAGGTCAGGAGATTGAGACCATCCTGGCTAACACAGTCAAACCCCATCTCTACTAAAAATACAAAAATTTAGCCAGGCATGGTGGCACATGCCTGTAGTCCCAGCTACCTGGGAGGCTGAGGCAAAAGAGTCGCTTGAACCCGGGAGGAGGAGGTTGCAGTGAGCTGAGATCATGTCACTGCACTCCAACCTGGGCGACAGAGTGAGACTCCATCACAAAACAACAACAAACAACAAAACAAGCAAACAACAACAACAAAACCAGTTAAAATGGTAAATTTTATGTTATGTACATTTTATCACCATAAACAATGGCCAGAGTCTTTACATTTGCACTTCTCAGAGATCTGCACCATTGCTTTTTCCTGCACCTGCTCCTGGCTGCTGGTGAAGCGTCATCTCAGCAAGGCCTTTTGGACCACTCGTTTTAAAATCGTGATTCTCATCCTGAGCACATCTTAACCTTGATTTGCTTTACTTTCTCTACAGCACAAACCACAGTCTAGCACAATATATATTCTCATTACTTGTTTATCGTTTGCTTCTTCCTGCTGGAATGTAAGTGACTTGAGTGGAGGGATTTTGTGTGTGTGTGTGTGTGTGTGTGTGTGTGTGTGTTTAATTGTTGTATCCCCAGTGCTAAGTAGGTTGGGACCAGTAAATATTTGTTAAATGAATGAATGACCATGACTAGACACAGACTTCTAGAGAAGGCACACACAGAAAGAGAATATGAGAAGATTCTGTTTTTTGTTTAGCCTTTACTAATTTCTTCTAGACCTTGGACATATAACTCAGACCCAGTTTACCTTTTCTTATGTGTTTTGAACTGTTTCCAATTTAGAACTGTTGGTGAACTGCATATGCCACGGTTATTATCATTTAAAGCTGTCACCTTGAACACAAAGCCCCTACTCCTGTGTGTCTGACTGCCTCCAACTGTAGCTGCAGAGGTGCTTAAGTCAGGGCTTTGGAAACTCTGGGGAAGCTTAGCTATCCAGAAAACTTGACTTTTTTTTTTTAAGACATTGGTTTTGTTGACTCCAGAGTTTTCATTCTCTGGAAAGTTTAGGAGGAGCAAACTTGTATAATTTGGGATCAGGAAAGGAGTTGTATTTACATGCAAAGAGACTGATATAATCTCTAGGAGATGTTGCATTTTAAAGTCCATTTCTTTGAAGCTTTGAGACCTGAATAATTATGTAGCAGCTCCATAGCTTTCCTCTGGTAAATGTTTATCAAGCTTCTAGGAGAGCACCTTGTGTCCACGCTGTATTTGAAGTTGTGCAGCAGGAGCCATGAGGCTAAACTTCCGGATTGGCAGATTTGTTAGCACCCGAGCACGGGAACCAGTGAAACTTACTTCCTTGGAAAAATGTTTTGAAAAGGAAAGATCCTGAGTGAGGGCAGTGCCCTTCTTAGAGACAGAGGAATGAACACAATGACCTCCAGGATGAAGGAGAGTGGGTGGGGTTGGCTGGGAAAACAAGACAGTCTTCAATTTAGTGGGTGGATTGTTGGATTTGACATGAGTTCTTCTTGGCTACTTGGGATGGAACTTTTGTTCTGGAGTTTGGAAAGAGCTCAGAGAATGACAGAAACATAGGGAGGAGGAAGGAGCGAAGGAGGGAGCTGGGGGCATGATGGAATTCATACAAGCTGGCTTTGTGTTCTCTGGCCTTTCTCTGTATTTCTTTAGCACCTCCTCTGGACCAAGCACCTCCTTTGGGAGAGACTGTTTCCTAATTAAACTGAGATCCACAGACCCAGGGCCCTCATTAGGAAAAGTCCTTAGGAAATGCTCTTTAAATAGAAGATTGTGTGTGTTCTAGTCTCCTGTTCCCACCTCTGTTTGGCCCTTTTTCTCTTTCAAAAAAAAAAAAAAAAATCCTACTTCCAGGAATCCTAAGACATAGTCGTTAATCAATAGAACTATGTATTCATTTTCTCTGTCCTAAAAGTGTCACTTTTGGTTGCTTAGTACAATTGAGTAGATCCTTCTCCTGGGTAGCAAGGGTTGGTGGTGGGGGCATGGAATTCAAGAAGGAGCAGGTACATAGATCCTGGCCCTGCCCTCTGGAAGCTTTTAGACTATAAAGGAATTTAAGGGACTTACCCAGGACACCATCAGACAGAAAGGGAAAACTAATTTCCACCGAGCATCAGGGCTAGCTGTCAGTGCTGATGGAATGGGGAAGAAGGTTGGAGATGGGGAAGTTAGTCAGGATGGCATAGGGAAGGCTTCTAGAAGTGGGGGGAAAGGTTGTAGAATGGGAATGAGAAGAGCTAGAGGGTCAGGACTGGATAGAAAGGAGTGAGGTGGGCACCCCTTGGCCAGGCCAGTAACTGACACAGGGCAAAGGCTTGCTACATGCAGGGTAAGTTAGGAGGAGCTGAGTTAGGAGTGAGGTGGTAGGCTTGAGGACAGAGGTGGGCACGATTAGGAAGAGTCCCTGACAGCTGGTTTGAAGAACCCAGACTGAATATAAACCATTAGAATAATTGCAGATGATTGCACAGGGAAAGACATTTCTGAGAATTGCATTAGAGGAAGATGTTTCTCTTTACTGTTAGACGCTGGGCTGCAGTTAGGCTTTCTCAGGATTCCCAATCATGTGTTTGCTTTTTCTTCTGTCAGTCTGGTTGTTTATTTGTTTGTTCTGCATGCTTCTGTTTGAGTCATGAGTTACGAAGTTTAATTCCCACGTTTCGTTCTTTAAGCTGCTCCCCTCGCATCTTCATACTTTGTACATCCAGTTTGATGTTCAGCAAAAGTGGGAAGGGTCCAGGGACCACCCTGTGGGATAAAGTTGAGGGAGTCAGAAGTGTCCTCTGACAACAGTATCTCATGCAATTCCTTTGTGGAAGCTCAACTGCAGGGAACTGAGTTAATCACCACACCTCGTTCACGGCGCACCAGCATCACTGGTTCATGTAAAGCCCCCTTTTGGTTCCTTCTATTTTTTCCTTTCACCCCTCACCTCTATTCTAATTTCCTTTCCTTGTGGAAGCCATCTGCTTTCATGTATTTAGTTAGTGCTCTTCCAATCCATACTCTGTGTGTTTATTTAGAGACATTCAGCCATTCACTAAATATGAAGTGCCTGCTATGTGTTGGACAGAGTCGCAGGTGCTAAGAAGTTGTAGTTGCACAGTTGTAGGTGTTCACAGCAGTGAACAAACAATCAAAATCTGCACTTGGTCGCTTACGTTCTAGAGGGGTGAGATGATCATGAACAAATAAATGAGAGGATACATTACATAGTGATAAGTGCTATGGAAACAAAAAATCAGGGCAGGGGATAAGTTGTGTCGTGGGTGGTCAGGAGCAGATTGCTGCTTTCTACAGGGTGATGTAAGAAAGCCTTACTGGAAAGGTGCAGTGTGCCAAATGCACATAATGGATCAGCCATGTGGACATTTAGGGTAGGGGTGATTCAGATGTATGGACAGCAAGTACAAAGGCCCTGAGGCAGGTTTTGCCTGGTGTGTTAGGAGGCCAGAAGGGTCAGTATAGGCCAATGGCCAGAGCAAAATGAGTGAGAAAAGAGAGAGAAACAGAAGCCTGCGAGGTAGCTGGGTCAGTGGCAAATCATGTAAGACCTTGTGGACCACTGTAAGCACAGATGTTGACTTATACTCTGAGTAAGGAGGGAAACCAGAGGAGGGCTCTGAGCAGAGGAATTACAGGATCTGATTTACATTTTTAAATAAATCTATCTGTATCCTTAAGAAACATAGCGTCATTTTGACTGCTTTTTAATGTACATAAATGACGTTGCGCTATATGCTTTATCTTGCTTCTACTTTTTCCTCTTAACATTCTTTCTGAGCTTTTTTGCTGTATGTAAATCTACTTCGTTATTTCTGAGTGCTGTGCTCATACAGTAGATTTTATTACATATTCACCTAGTAACAGGTACTTGGGTTGCCTCTAACTTCTTACTACTACAAACAGTGCTGTGATCTGTATCCTTATATGGGCCTCTTTATGGACCCAGAGAGTTTTCCTGTGGTGTATACCTAGGACTGGGATTGCTGGGTTAGAGAGTGTGTGCACATTTAATTCCATGCAGGCTGCACCAGGATCGTGGCCCTCACCACAGTGTGTAATAGTTTGTATCTTCTCATTTAATTCTCATATTGATCCTTTCCATTTTGTGGATAAGAAAACAGAGGCTCAGAGAGATTAAGCAAGTTATCCAAATTTATATAGTTAAGGAGTAGAGCTGTGATTCAACTCCAGAAAATTACTCAATATTCTTTGCTCTTACTAGTGTAGTAGCACCCAGTACTGCCTCTTCCAGAAATAATGTGAAGCCAATATATTATTATTGCTGTACTTGCTGTGTTCCTTTTTCATCATTTCGTACCTTTAGGGCAGGCTGGACAGAAGACAGAATTCTTGAGGTTCAAGGAGCCACTAATGGGAGACTGTGGCCTCCCTCTCGATCTCTGTCCATTTTAGGAATTGGGGTGTTGAAGGATTGTGTGCACAATCCCAGCAGAGCTGTAGGAAAGGGGGGCAGTGTGACATAGAGTTCACCTGAGCTTTGGCGTCAGACAGTCTTTGTTCAAATCCTGGCTCAATCGTTTGTTCTCTGTGTGACTTTGCACAAATCCTTATCGCAGTCTCAATTTCCTAATATGTAAAATGAAGATATAGGACTTGTCTCTTAGAGTTGTTGTGAGGAAGCGCTGGCAATTCTCAACGTAGTGCCCATAGTAAATGGTCAGTAAATGTCAGCTGTTACTGTTTTTATTATAATATTTGAGCCTTGCCCTTTTCAATGCCTGGTCTAACTCAGTAAGTCTAGGAACCTCCAAAGTGTTTACCTATTTTGGAGGCAGGTGAACAAAGCAGGCCCGAGGGTATCTGCTTAGAGTTCTCAGAGATTCAAGGTAAATTGTACAGAATAAAACAGTTTTCATTTTCTCATGCGGGCCAGCCAACTGGCTGAAGTTTCAGTGGCTGATTTTGAGGCTAGACATTTACAAAGATGAATTCATTTTCAAAGTTGGAGGACTTTGGATCAGATTTTAATATTAAACAGGTAGATTGTATTAAGTACATATTGTTTTGCTCAGTACTGAGCTAAGTACTTTCCAAGCATTACCGCATTTGAGCTTCATAACAATCCTATGAAGTTTATTTACTTCCATTTTTCAGTTGTGGAAGCTAAAGCACATAGAGGGTAAAGAATTTGTCCAGAGACAAAATTAGCTGGGCATGGTGGTGGGCACCTTTAATCCTAGCTACTCGGGAGGCTGAGGCAGGAGAATCACTTGAACCCTGGAGATGGAGGTTGCAGTGAGCCAAGATTGTGCCACTGCACTTCAGCCTGGGCGACAGAGTGAGACTCCATCTCAAATAAATACATAAAATAACAAATGAAAATAAAGTTAAGAATCTGTCTAGAGTCACGTAGCTATGAAATGTTTGAGCCGAGATTTGACCCTAGCAGTCTGTCTACGGAGCTCTTACTCTTAACTACTAAACTACACTTCCTTCCTGTGAAGGAAAGTTTTAGTCTCTTCCCTTTTATTTTATTTTTGAGACGGAGTTTTGCTCTTGTTGCTCAGACTGGAGTGCAATGGCACAATCTCGGCTCACCACAACCTCCGCCCCCTGCCTCAGCCTCCCAAGTAGCTGGAATTACAGGCATGCGCCACCACACCCAGCTAATTTTGTATTTTTAGTAGAGATGGGGTTTCTGCATGTTGGTCAGGCTGGTCTTGAATTCCCAACCTCAGGTGATCTGCTCACCTTGGCCTCCCAAAGTGCTGGGATTATAGGTGTGAGCCACCGTGCCTGGTCGTCTCTTCCCTTTTAAATCTAGGACAGGTTCTTGTCATTTGGGATGGTTTAGAGCAGTCACAAGAAGTAAGGGGCTAGTTGTAAAAGAATCTCCAGAGGGTAAGGATATAAAGTTTGAAAATATTCCCAGGTATCTTAATTATGGCCCCTCAAGTGACAACCTCTGGCTTGGGGGGTGTCCTACAGAGAGCTGAGCATGATGACTTCAGATAAGTAGGGATGCACTAACTGAGGGTGAGATGGTCCCCTGTAACCCAAGGCAGGCTGATATTTCTAAAACAAGTATCCACAATGGCAAATGATTCTTTATCCCCTATGTGTGGCTTTTACATGTCGTGAATTATCTGCGGTCAAGGTTTTATCACAGTTGGTTTTCCTTTCACACTTTTCATTTTGATTGCCTTCTACAAGGAATGTAATGCCACTTATATATTTACCTGAGTCAAATTTATAAAGGTTGCTTGGCTACAAAGTATGTATCTCAAAGTCAAGCAGATAGGAATTCTGGATTATCTGCCCTTTCAGGTTTTCTCTTCTCTGTTTGTACATTTGTTCAACAAATATTTATTAGCCTCTAACTCAGAGTCTAGTGGAGGAGACAGGCAGCTGAACTGGAATCTTGATAATTTATGCCAAATGTGGTAAGCACAGATGCTATGAGAGGATATAGGAAGGGCACCTAATTCACAGAAAAAGCCAGGGGAGGCTTCCTAGGGAAGCAATTTCTAAACTGGGAATTGAAAAATAAGTAGGAATCAGCTGAGTGAAGGGGCTGAGGGGAGATTAGAGGCAGGGGAGCAGGGTGAGCCTAGAACTGCACGGGAAGAGGATGGTGCTAGAGGAATAAGTGGAATGATTTTTTTTTTTTTTTTTTGAGATGAAGTTTTGCTCTTGTTGCCCAGGCTGGAGTGCAATGGTGCAATCTTGGCTCACTGCAACCTCCGCCTCCTGGGTTCAAGCAATTCTCCTGCCTCAGCCCTAAGTAGCTGGGATTACAGGTGTCTGCCACCATGCCCGGCTAATTTTTGTGGTTTTAGTAGAGACGGAGTTTCACCATGTTGGCCAGGCTGGTCTCGAACTTCTGACCTGGTGATCCACCAGCCTCAGCCTACCAAAATGCTGGGATTACAGGCATGAGCTGTCATGCCCAGTCCCAGAGTGAAATTATGAAGAAATTGGGAAGGGCTAGGCTAAGGAGTTTAGACTTTATTCTGAGGGCAGAGGGGAACCACAGAAGGGTTTTAAATGGGGAGACAACTGAATGAGATTTGTAGTTTAGAAAGAGAGTCCATGAGTTAAAAATTGGCTATGTATCTATCCCCCTTACTTACAAGGAAATCATAATATTGGGACTGGTAATATTACAGCAAATAAAGGAGTGTAGACGGATTTGTAGAGGGATGATTTGATCCAATAACCCAAGGATCCCTTTGGGTAATATGTAGAGAAGAGTTTTCAGTTTTGGCTTGATCTTTCTGTTTTTAAAAACCTGTCAACATCTCCTGAAATTCCTGAAATTCTCTCAGAACCAAAGCCTGAATAGGGAGGAAAGTGTGGGCCTTGTGTCTTGGTTTTCTCTGTTCCCTGCTACTCGTTTCCGGGGCATTGCTGTGAGCAGTTCATCTAAGCCCTGCGCCCCATGAGGAAGGGACCATCTGAATAGCAGCAGGAGAGTAGGGGAAGGAGGAACCACATGCCGGGCTCGTTCATTAAGAAAATATATTTGGCGTATTCAGACAATGGTTTGAGCGAGTTAAAAATAACTCCTCGTGAAAAATTAATAGGGAGTTATAAGTGAGTGTTTTAATACAAGCTCCCAGAGCAGGGCAGATCCTCCAGGCGGCTGGCGGCTGACATCACAGATGGTGCCGGGTGTTTATAGAGCACCGTGTGGCCAGTGAGCGGAGTCAGTCTGTAGAAGTGAGCTCACCTTCTCTCCCAGAACCCTAGGGAGAGAGGAGACAGAAGGAATTGTTTTTAGTTGTGAGTTAGTGAGTCAGGTGACTTATTTCTTCTCTCCCTACCCATCACACGCTCCTAACTGTGGACATAAAAATTGCAGTGAATTTTGCCTGGTTGCTTTGGGTAAGGTTTATTGCATGTCGGAATTCGTAAAAGTCTTTTCTGGCCCTTCTCCTTTCTTAGTAATAGACCCTTAGTTGGCTGCAGGATCCATCTCACCAGTGTTTCCTTACCCAAGGACCCGTCCTGTCTCTCTTGCAGATAGTTATAAAGTCCCTGCCCCATTCTCCCTCTTCCTCTGTTTTCTCAGTGCCCCTGTGATTCTAGGGAAGTAAAATGAAGGATTGGACTGTACATTCTTTGCCATCAGCACAGCTAAGTGGATAACGCAGAATGAGGAGAAAGGAGGCTAGCTGCGTTTTGGGGCTAAGGTTTTTAAGACTGGGGAGACCAATATTTGTATTTTAAACCCAGATGATATTTAAAAAATGGTTCTGTAATTGCAATGAGGCCCTCTAGGCCGTGAATTAATGTGTCATAACTCACGCCCAAGCACTGCGCAAACATCCCGCGTGTGAATTATTGCACAATAAATTCATGCCCTGTTGTGTCTTACAGCTTAATTAGTACATGAAGCTACATGAGTTAGACGAACCCAAATGGGATTATGTCATGTGGTGCGTAAAAAAGCAAAATGTTGGGAGGTATTTGGAGCTTTTTCTGGGGGGAAAGCAGGGTTGGTTTTTCTATGACGTCCTTTAGTGTCAGTTTCTGTGATGTTTGGGCTGCAACAGGTGACATGTTCCCCGACATGTGGCTTCTGAGCTTTGGTTGGTTGGTTAAACAGTGGATTTAGTAAACATTTATTGTATACCATGTCCTAGGCATTATGAAATGATAGCACATGTAATGAAGTATGGCCCCTGCCCTTAAGGAGCTTATATTCTAATAGAAAAAATAAGGCATAGCCGCAACACAAAGTAGAAAGTGGTAAGTGCTGTAAGTAACATACGAATAAATAAAGTGTCTTGGGAATTCAGAATAGAGGATGATCATTTTGGGTTGGCACAGTGGTGAGGGTTGACTGGTGAAATCAGAGACATTTTGTGGAGGAATGGCATTCGAGTTGGCTCTCTTAAAGGACAGATAGGATTTCGCCTCCTGGCCAGGGTTGGTGGGGGATGCTGGGCTGGGCAGTGGATTCTAGGCAGAGGGAGTAATGCAAGGGAAGGCACAGGAAAGTGAAGCAGTGTTCTGAGCACACCGAGCAGGCTGTGATGCTTGAGGCTTGGCTGTGTGAAGGGGCAACACGGACAGGAGGATTGGAGCCAGAGCTTTCCCGTGAGTACAAAGCACTTGGGCTTGAAGCCCTCTAACCCCTGGAGTTGGCTCTTCTACTTAGTGATCTCTGTACTCTTGGACTTGAATGTTTCTCTACTATTATCTTCTTTGGTCTGCCCGCTCAGAGATAATGCACAGCTGAGGGCCAGGTGTGCTGGCTTCTAGTCTTGTCTCTGCTGCTAAATAGCGACATGACCTTGAGCAAACCACTTAAATCCTTTAGTGCTTTGCTTCTTTAACATGAGAGGTGAGAATGGATGCTTTCTAAGGTTCCATGTAGTTAAAACATTCTAGGATTTCCTCTGGCTCTTCCGCTCTCTTACTCCCTCAACTACGTCTCTCTGCTGCAAGTAGTCTGAACCCACATCCTGCCAGCTCTGCACTTAGACCCACTTTTGGAGTTGGTGAGAGCCAGCAGGCTGGCTCTGAAAACAAAATCAACAACAAAAACCCAATTTACCCCCTCCTATATTCAGTACCAATTGATAATCAAGACCTAGGAGACATATGGATATTTAAACCATCAGCTTAAATCTACAGCTGGGTTGGCTTGCTAATACTACACCACCAAATCAGACAGACTTACTCTGCTGAATGACCACCTGCCTCCCGCTACAGGGCTAGAGTCTGCTTTTGTTAGATTTTTGCTGAGTATGAATAGGTCGGAATACATGTGTATTATGGACGGGATGGCTCTGAAAACAAAAGCAACAACAACAAGAAGAACAAAAACAAAAAATCAGGTTGGGGAGCAGTGGCTCACGCCTGTAATCCCAACCCTTTGGGAGGCCGAGGCAGGTGGATTGCTTGAGGTCGGGAGTTCGAGACCAGCCTGATCAACATGGCAAAAACTAATCTTTACTAAAAATACAAAAATTAACTGAGCATAGTGGCGGGTACCTGTAATCTCAGAGACTTGGGAGGCTGAGGCAGGAGAATTGCTTGAACCCAGGAGGCAGAGGTTGCAGTGAGCCGAGATGGTGCCCCTGCACTCCAGCCTGGGCAACACAGCGAGACTCTGTCTCAAAAAAAAAAAAAAAATTGGAAGGGATTGGGCTGGGTACTCTCAGTGCCGTCTCTTCAACTTATTAATCAAAGAAGTCTCAGGAAGTGAGAGAGTGGAGAGAGGCTAGGGATATCCCTCTGTTCAGTGGTTCTCAAACTTTAGCACGTGTCAGCATTACATGGAGGGCTGGGTAAAACACAGATAACTGGGCCTCACCACCAGCGTTTCAACTTCAGCAGGCCGGGGCGGGGCGGGGAGGGAGGGCCAGGGTGTATGTGCCCAGAATTTGCATTTCTAACAAGTTTCCAAGTGATGCTGAGGCTGTTGGTCCAGGGACCATGTTTTGAAAAACGAAGCTCCAGCGGAAGCCTCTCCGCATATAAAGATGAAATGAGGGAAATGAAGACTCCCTTCTGACAGTGGCCTTCATTGGATAGAACACCTAGATTAAAATAGCACAGTTTTCTGTGTGTCTTTATTTTCTTTATTTTTTCCCTAGATTGTAGCTCATAGATAAGGAGCATCTCTTGTTCACTCCTGCACAGCACCCACTAGATGCCAGGCATGTAATGAGCATCTTAACTGAATTGAGCCTTATAAATTTCCTTGCTACGAAAGCTTCTCCTTCTTTTCAGATTAGCACTGTCTCTCTCCTTTGAAACTATCTTCTGGGAGACTTCTTTGCCAAACAACCTTCCTCCCCATTCTTCTAGCATCTAGAACTGCACCCAGCTCCTGCTTCTAATTTTGCCTTTGTTTGCCTCTGCCTGAGTCCTGGTGACTATCCTGTCTGTTGCATTGTACTGGAATCTTATTCAGGGCAAGCACTAGGTTCTCTCCTTCCTTTAGACCTCCTCCCCCAACAGTAAGAACAGTGTTGTTCATTCAAAGAGCAACAAGGGATTATACAACCCTGGGGCAGGAGAATGCCTGGAACAACCTCCCTTGGTCCCTCTCCATCTATTCCCATGGAATTTGGGGAGGAGAAGGAGGTGGTGAAATTGATAGAAGGCCCAACCCACTCTACCTGGCTCCATGGAATCCCTGAAGACTAGACTGGCTCCAGCGTGGGCACAACAGGCATCTTTCCTGAAGCAGCCAGAGATTTATGCTTTGGCATAGAAGAAGGGTCAGTGTTTTCCTTCTGTGTTTATACACAGGACCTGCCCTGGAAAGGAAGAATGGAAGGCTACTCTCTTACTTGTGGGATTTCTGGAATATTCCCAGCAGAGAGTAGGTGACACCAAGGTAATCTTCTAGAGGCAGGGTTACCCATATACATGCCAACACTTTTAGGTGCTTTTTTTTTTTTTTTTTTTGAGATGTGTGCAAAAATTTGGGAGAGCATCTAAGATTCTTTGTGGTAAGCATTCACACCCAAAATAGAGAGAAAGACTGGGGCTAAAATAAGAGAAAGTAGTAAGGAGATAGGGATTGAAATGTCATTACTTTGGAAAGGGAAGGTGTGAGTAGAAACTGAGAGAGATATTTGTGAAGAGATGCTTCCTGAAAGAGGATGTCTGTGGAGCAATTTTGGAAATAAAAGAGTGATAGGCAGATTGGAAAAGAAATGTGAAGTAATCCAAGGCTACATGGATCTTTGGAGTCATGAAAGAATGAGACTCTTGTGAGGATTGCATTTTTTCACATTTGAAGTGAAATTTATACACCAGGTTTGTATTGTGTATTGTGCCATGGAGGGAGATTTCTGAAACAGGAAGGCCTGAGATATGGTTCTAATTACTACCTGGAGGATAAGCAGACAGATGGAATTGGATAGATGGACGCTTCCTGGGAGATACTTATAGAAATTGCTATAGTCATTCAGATCCCTGCTTTTCAAAGTATAGTCCATGGGTCAAGTATCATGGGCATCACTTGGGAGCTTGTTAGAAATGCAGAATCTTAGGCCCTAACCCAGACCTAATGAATTGGAATCTGCATTTTTAACACATTCCCCGAGTGATCTGCATGATTTCTTAAGTCTGAGAGGCACAGGCCTAGATGATTGGTGAGAGGTGTCTCGCTTGGGGTGGGCACTATGGAAGAGAATAGATAGGGGCTGAGGAACTTTGGAATTGGGAGTGCTAGCGGAGAGGCTCAGACTCGAGAAACTGAATCTGGGGAGGAGGGAAGAGTGTGGGCCCTGGCTCACCTCCCTGTCTCCAGGCCTCCCACACCAGTCACCATGCCAGGCTTTGGCACTCGGCCCACTCTGGGAAAATGCCTGCTGTGCCCACGCTGGAGTCTGCCTGGTGCTCAGGGGCTCCCCTCAGGCAAGCATTGCATGGGTTGGGACTGCTGTCAGTTTTGCTTTCCCTACTTCATATGGATGGACTGAAAGGGACTGGGAGGTCATATCAGTCATGCCCCTGCCTCAGGGTTGTACTATCCCTTAATCAAATGAGTGACAATTTGATGATACTAATGATACTAATTGAGAAGACTATGGGGGTGGAGGAATTGAAGTAGGAGTTCTGAACTATCTGTAATGGAAATTAAGGTATTTTTGTCTTTCAAAGGCTTAAAGGAGAGACCAGATGAATGGGTAAAGGTTATATCCTTGGAGGGGCCAAATTAATACTTTTTAAAGGATCTTGTGATGGTATTTAATGGACTAATCACAAAATATACAAGACATAGAGTTCCAGAGACCTGAAGTCATAGTCAATGCAAAAAACTTATCAAGTGGCATTTGAGAACTTTTTTTAAGCTTTTGAAGAGTTTATGTACTTTATCTGCAATAAGAATAAATAAAAAGGAAAGGTCAATATTGAAGGGACATAGATTGAAACTGAACATAAAGAATTTTCTGGAGTTAAAGGGAGGATTGAAGGGGATGGGGAGGTTTTTCTGGCCATGCATGTGTGTTTCTCAGTTTAGTTTGGAGTGCTTAGGAAGGGCTCCTGCCCTGAAAGGGGAAAATGCATAAAATAAACTCGCAAAATCTTTTCTATCCCAAGGATTCTCTATTCAGCTCCTTAAATGAAAGGCTATGTGGATGTGTGGTGAATTTAAGTTGATGGGGCATGGGGATGATGAATGGTTGATTTAAAGCTCTAATTTCATCAGAGCTTTAAAACCCTTTCTAAAAATTTCAAAATAGGGCTAAAATTTAGGAGAATAATTTGCATTTTAGGGCTCAAATCACAGTTTTAAGTTTCCACGTCCTTTCTCCCCATATATCTATCTTGTCTTACCAATGAGATTTCTAAAACTCTCAAGAAAAAAGAACGTCTCTTTTACACACACACACACACACACACACACACACATACACACATATATATTTTGAGACAGGCTCATACTTTGTCACTCAGGCTGGAGTGCAGTGGTGAGACCATGACTCACTGCAGCCTCCACCTCCTGGGTGCAAGTCTTCCTCCTGTCTCAGCCTCCCAAGAAGCTGGGACTACAGGTGTGGGCCATCACCTGGCCAATTACAAAAACATTTTTTTTTGTAGAGACGGGGTTTTGCCATGTTGCCCAGGCTGGTCTCAAACTCAAGGTGGGCTCAAGGTGGGCTGGTCTCAAACTTGAGCTGGGCTCAAACTGGGGCCTCCCAAAGTGTTGGGATGACAGGCGTGAGCCGCCATGCCTGGCTTACTCATACATATATATCCTTTATAAATCTTCAACATCTAATACAATGATGGTGATAATAGCTACCATTTGTTGAATACTGTGCCCCATACAGTGTTCTAAGTGCTTTGCATAATTATCTAATGTAATACAACAGTTCCATGAAGTAAGTGTTGTTACTCCCATTTTACTGAAGTTGAAACTAAGGCTCAGCGAGCTTAAATAATTTGTGCAAGGTAAGTAGTGAAGCTAGCATTCGCACAAAGTCTGAGCAAAACTTGTGCTGCTAACCCCTGAGTTATATTCTGCACAGAGTAGTGGCTCAGTAAGGGATAGCTGATCATTGAAACTTCATGGTGTATTTAGAGATAATCAGAAACAGTGGATAATCCAAACAGTGAATAATAAAAAACCAATTTCTATTTGCTTTTTGGAATATAGTCAGAGCCACACTTAGTGACACATGCAAGCTTATACTCAGACATTCCCTCATTCACCTTCGCTGTGCCCCACCCTGCAGTCAGTAGCTTGGGAACGGGGAGAGGCTGGGTGTAGAACAACTCATTGAAAGTCATGTGTGTATATGTGCTATATGGATATGTGTTTGCATTGGACTAGAAATAGGCACTGAACTGTAAGGAATACTTATCTCCATAGGTCTATAAACACGAGTACATTTGTTAGACTTTTTGTGTATGTTGTATGTGTGTATGTACAAATCCTGAATGAGTTAAATCAGCTATAGGGAACTGGCTGCCTTCCACCCCTGGTCTTGGCTGATGTGTTTGTACCAAACCCTGATATTTATTTTTCATCACCTCTCAAGGGAACCTCAATGAGTTTTCTTTCCGGGAAGTTTATGGCTAAGATGCTGGGCTGCTTTGGGGCCCCTATAAATCTGCTATAATCAGAGGAGGTTTGCAGAGAAAGAGAAACAGCAACCACAAGGCAATCCTCTCCTGTCCTTTACTTTCCAGCCTAATACACAGCCGCCCTTGTAGGAGTACCAACCACATCTACCATCACTCTCCTAGAACCCCCTGATAAAAGGTGCTCAGAGAACTCATTTTATTTATTTCTTTGCTTCTAAGTGAGACTCTATACTTCGGTCAGAAAGAGGAGAATTAAAAAATGTACTAATACATCTAGAGTTGAGATTGTGAGAAACTCGTGGTTCTTTAAACAGTGGTTCTGTTTTATTAAAAAAAAAACAATGAGAATAAACTTTTGCTGAGGCAAGGGTGGTAAGAGGAGTTGAATGCCTCTGCCAGCTTTGGTAGAAAACTTTAGGAAAAGATTATGATGCTCCTGGAAGCAAGAAGCTGGATGACCTGAACACTATTTGGAGGCAAACAACATAGGAATTCCCTCCTCCATCTTTCGGTGCTGGTAGTTGGGAGATTTTTTTATGAGAGATTTTTATGACAAACTTTACTTTACATTTGACATTTAACAGCATCTCCTGTCCAGGGCATGAGGAAATATAGATATTTATTGACAGACGGTGTCAGAAGATCGAGGAAAATTGACTCTAGAGAAGGAATGGGGAGGGGTTTCTCTTGTTCCCTAGGTATGCAAATTACCCAACTTAATTTGTGTAGCATATGCTTTTCTGTGCTTTGTGCTTTTCTCAGTAATGAGATTAAGAAATCATTTCATTGTTAATAAAGAACTCAGTGGGGGGAGAAGGAAGATGAGAGACATATAGAAGGAAGCACAATGGACACCCTGTCCTGTTGGAACCTTGTACGCACCCATTAAATCACACTGGATGCCACAGAAGTGGGACAAATGGAAACTGAACTGGGACCCAGGTCCTGGTTCTTGTTACTCTTTTTTAAAGCCTCAAGCTTCTGCCATTTTATTTTGAATTTCACTGTTTTTTGCGTTTCTAATAATAAAGAGCACTTCTGTATCAAATGATTCCTAAAGTCAAAGAATTCCTTCCCATTAGCTATGTCTTTCACCTGAAATTCCTTCCTCCCAATTTCTGACTACTGAAATCCTACACAATCATCGTGGCTTAGCTTAGATGCTAGCTCCTACCCAAGCCTTCCTGGGTAGCCCTAGCCAGAAGCAATTTCTTTCCTTTGAACTCCTATCCTCCTTTGACTGGTTGTCAGCTAGAGTTGTGCATCTTCTGTTTCTCCCTGACTCAAGTATAAGCTTTTGGAGCAGAGGGACTGTGTCCTGTATATTTTTATATTCTCTATGCAATATTTAACATAGAGCAAACAATTGTTAAATAAATTTAATGAGCGATGTACAGTTGTAAAGAAGAGGTCATGGGTAGGGATGGAAGTAAGGGCATTATGGATATTTGTTAAAGATATTATTGTGAATACATGATGATCTCACTCCAACTTGAACTCTAATATGTTGTCATAAAAAGGTTATTTATGTGAGTTTATAATAGCATAAATGTATATGATGGTGTGTTTTTCTTTTTAAGTGTATATTATTTTTATTTTAATTGTATATTATTTAAGCAATGTAAAAAATTGTTCATAGCAAAATCTGGAAATACATATCAAAATGCTAAGAAAAAAAGATACTATTGTTAAGATCTGGACATGCTACTTCCAGGTATATATCATATTATAGGGAAGTTTTTAATCTCTCTGGTAGGTTTATTCCATTATAACTGATTTAGTCATCACCCATTCTTTTTTTCATTCACATATAGAGCTGTTTCTAGTGGGGAACAGGAAATAATCAAGAAAACAAGCAATTAAATGATTACAGATTATGATAAATACCAGAAGGACATAAACAGGTTCTTGCTATAGAGACTACCAGGGAATCTTCCTTCTTTAGATGAGGAGATTATGAAAGGCTTTTCTTGTCACTGTAATATATTTACCCTACTATAATTATGAGCTAATTCAATGTATACCTGAAAAACAGTAATAATAAAATCAATAATTGAATAAGAAAGACGGCCTTCCCACCAGGGGGCGTTGTTTCAACTCAGCCTTAGGTTTGGCTCCGACCTTGGGCCAGCCTCGGGCCCTCCCCTCTGCCTAGGGAGGAGGAGCAGTCAGGGCCCTCCCCTTGCCTCAGGATGGACCCTGCCCCTTCTTCTCTAGCCTAGGAGCCAGCAAGCAAAACAGGTGTTAAGAGCTTTGATCTTGCAGGAGACTTGGAGACAGATCAAGGTAGAGGCCTCTGAAATAAGGCCTGCGGATGTGAGAAGCTGGGGGAAGAGATGGAGACAGAGGTAGACAAAGGGAGACACAAATTGCTGTCACAGAGACCCCCTTTTACCCTCCCATCTCAGTCTCAGTAGGTTCTGGACTCTGTACTTCTTGGGGGAGTGGGTCAGGGGCTTTAGGGTTTTGCGGAGGGGAAAGATGTCCCCTGGGTGATTTTAGAGACCCTCTTGGTCATTCCTGGATCCTGATAGAAGGCTGAAGCAACCAGGGCTGTGAGAAGCATGTGGTCTGCCGATCCCCAGCAGCCGTTCACTGCCAGGGTCTTGCTTTGACCACGTTCCTGCCCCACTCCTCCTGGTACAAGTTGGTGGCATGAGTTCACGTCTCTTGTAGCATACTGGTCACTTTCCCAGCCCCTGCTTCCTGTTGGGATAACACTCTTTGGTTGTTAGCTCAGGAATAATGGTTCCCCTTCTCACAAAGGACTTGGCCTCCTTGGTCATGCTGAGGAATACCTCAGACTGCTGAGAAGGTCTTCCTTTGGCTAATGTAGATTTCTCTAATTAAAATTGTATCCTTTACCTCTCTTCAGCCTCCCCCCACCCCACTGGGACCAGCCTCTCTGCAAGCAACATCCTGACCAAGGATGGAGATTGTACTTCTGCTTCAAGATAAACCCTACCTCTTTGCTCCACACATGCACTTAGAGGACTCATATTGTTGGCTTTGAAGAGGTACTTAGAAGAGAAAGAACTGCAATCCCTACTAGCTGCTGAGGTTGAGCATAAGACAGACTCCTGATCATCAGAGATGGACTTTAGGCACTTTAGAATAGTGGAACTTCCATAGCCTTTCAAGTCAAACCCCTAAATTCTTGTCTAAGCTGGAACACTTGCTGCGCCTAAAGTAGGAAACATGCGAAAGTAGTGACACGCCTTCCTCCATCTGCACTTGGGCCCGCACCTGAGATTAGACGCTGAAGCTGGCTTTAGGTCTGGTCAGGGACTTTATGCTGTGGGTGCCAAGTAAATGAGGTGGAAGAGAAAGTAACATTACTTGAAAGGGGAAAGGAAGAGTGAAGCAAGAGCATATATGGAGGCAGTGGAATAGTTAAGCTAACTTCTGAATCCAGGGAGCCCAGATTTAGATAGGGCACAGAGTTAATAATCTCTGAGATTATTATTATGTTACTATTTTAGTACTTAGCTGGAAGTCCTTTGGAGTCTATCCCTCAGTGGGTGGCACTGCTACTGGTTCCTTCTGAGGCAGATGGAATAGGGTCAGCGCAGACCAGTGTGGATTCTGGTGCCAGGGTTGACATTAGTGCAGACAAATATGACAGATTTTCCCGAGGAACTATGTTTAAAAGACAGTAGGGGAGGAGGAAAGGAAGGGAGTTAGAGGGAGAAAGAGGGTCTGATTATCCTCTCTGGGTTCCTTGAATAAGGGCATGAAATAGAGGATGAGATTTTAGTCAAAACCATGGTCTCTATCAACTACTTTACTCTCATGCTTTATCCTTTTTCAACCACTTTCCAAAAGACCAGATTGCTAATATTTCCCTAATCCTTTACTCCACGTCACTTGAATTTATCTTGTCAAGTTACCCCTGAGCAGACACCCCGATGGCCCACATCAGCCGGTGGAACACCTTGAAGTCCCAAGTCTCCTCCGCAACAGGCTCTGCAACACCAAGGCAGCATCTGTATTGGGGATTTCTCTCTTAGACCCAAACTCATTTCCCTTTCCCGTGAAAAGCTATTTATCTATCTCCCCGTTGGTCTCTCCTCTTCTTTTTTCCCCCTCCTCACCAGGCCTGTTTCTTTCTGTAACCACTGAGCAGAGTTGGGGAGACGGTTCTGTACGTTTCATTCACTCTACTCCATTCTTCCCCTGCAATCCCACTCATCCCTGCCTCTAACCCTCCTAACTCCCTCCATCCATCACCTGGCCAGTCCTTCTCACTTGCTTTCTTTCTCATTTCCATTCCTTTTCTTCGCCCCCACTGTTCTTCATCTACGATTCTAACCTTGAGGAGGTGACAAAGCACTCCTCAAGCTGATAAGCTATAGGGCAGTGTGCATGAGGGAGTGGGCTTGCGGCACAGCAGAAGTCACGGTGGTTAGGCATCGGGAAGGACCAGCAAGAAGAACCTTTAGACATTGACATGGGTGGTCGAAGGGGCAGTTGCCTCCTGACCCATCTTTCCTAATAGTTGGGGCAGGGGTGAAGGTGATAGGGACTTAAATAAAATGTGGTTAGATTCAAAGGTCAGGGAAAGGGAACTCCTTAGTCCTATAGAGCAGTGTTTTCCTACCCATTCTTTCTTCTCAATTTCTTTCTTTTCTTTTTTTTTTTTTTGAGACGGAGTTTCACTCATGTTACCCAGGCTGGAGTGCAATGGTGCGATCTCGGCTCACCGCAACCTCCGCCTCCTGGGTTCAGGCAATTCTCCTGCCTCAGCCTCCTGAGTAGCTGGGACTACAGGCACGCACCACCATGCCCAGCTAATTTTTTGTATTTTTGGTAGAGACGGGGTTTCACCATGTTGACCAGGATGGTCTCGATCTCTTGACCTCGTGATCCACCCGCCTCGGCCTCCCAAAGTGCTGGGATTACAGGCTTGAGCCACCGCGCCCAGCCCTTCTCAATTTCTTAATTCAGAATTTGTTTTGTGGGCTTATAATGTCAGTGGTGATCCTTAAGGAGGTGCTGGGGTCATGGTTATACCCTGGACTCTTGCTCTATCCCAGCCTCAGTGTAGGTTACCTTCTTTGGACATGTTATTGCTTAGACCTAACCTCAGCCTTTGCCTTCATTTAGTTGGTAATAGCTCAGTTTTGGAAGTGAGTGGCTACGGAAACATGGTGGCTACAGATTCTTTGGTGAGTGGGCTTCCTGTTTTTATTTGTTTGTTTACCCTATTATGAGTAGGCCAGGGATAATAATGATGTTGATAACAGCAGAAACTATTTATTGAGCACTTATAATACATTAATACTGGGTACATACTCCTTCTTATTTAATTCTATGAGAAGTCTGTGAAATAGGCAGCATCGTTCTTGTTTTAAAGATGAGGGTCTCAAGTTCCTTGCTCATGAAATTATGCCTATTTGACTCTAAAACCTGGCTCTTCACTACCACTGTGCTATATTGTACAACTACCTTTCGGAGATCTTTAGGTAAAAATAATTCTTATCCTTAGTGCACCTGCTTGGTTTGAAGCAGCATCTGGAAAATTTAAGAGGTATTGACTCAGCCCTGGAAAACTGGTAGATTTTGAAGAAGATGGTGGAACTGTTCCTTCTCAGTAATGGCAGGAGGATGCCTGAGAGACACTTTTGACCAAAGACAGAAATGTTTTTTGGCTGTACCTAGAACAATGTGTGGCAGATGATAGGAACTGTGGGTTTAGCGAAGAGAATGCCCTTAGTCAGTTAGGAAATAGGGAACCTTGTAAGAGTCCAGAGTAATCTGCGATCATCACCTAATCTCCTCTGCACTTGCCTCTGCGGGATGGCGATTCTGGGGTTGTCTGGGGTTATTGGCAGAACAATCATCTGCTTTCTGGATTATTTGTGGCAGAGTTTGAATTCTAGACTAGTTTAACTCAATGACAGTCTCCCTGCCCAAACCAGTTCTTCCTGCTCTGTGCCAGCCCTACCATAGAACTTCTAATATTTATTTGACTTAAATGGAATTAACAAGGCAAGTTTTAAATAAAATATTATGTAGTACTTTCTGGAGTCTCTGCATCAATTGAGGGGACAGTCATGGATAAACCTAATTAATAATAAAAGAAACTTTTTTTTTTGAGACGGAGTCTTGCCCTGTCACCAGGCTGGAGTGCAATGGCATGATCTCGGCTCACTGCAACCTCTGTCTCCCGGGTTCAAGCGATTTCCCTGCCTCAGCCTCCTGAGTAGCTGGGATTACAGGCACCCACCACCATGCCTGGCTAACTTTTTGTATTTTAGTAGAGAGAGGTTTTCACCATGTTGGCCAGGCTGGTCTCGATCTCCTGACCATGTGATCTGCCCACCTCGACCTCCCAAAATCCTGGGATTACAGGTGTGAACCACCGTGCCCAGCTTAATAATCAGATTTTGAAGTAACCAAAATGCCATTTTAGTTTATCATTGATCCTGAAACATGACATATCTTGTGTTCTTAGAATTCACAAAATTTCAGATGGAGTAGTGAGGCTTCCCTGAGGAGGTTCAAATTGTCTCAGGGAGACAGACACTGTCTGGGTCTCCACTTGCCCCCTGTGCCCACCCTCTGAACAAGCTACCACAAGTATCCTGCCTATGCAGACAGGACCTTTCTTTTTGTTAATCAAATTAAATCTTGTCATCATTTATTTTTAATGGTGGCATAAAGACAGAAGGGTGCCCATGATGACCAGCTCAGGTCTAGGAATGTGAGATTCTCAGAACCCGGATTCTGCAGCCCTGCATCTCAAGGGCTGAGGAAAAAGCTTTGCAGCTGGTGAAGGTGACAGAATCAAGCTGCTTTATAGACCTGAGAGAACTTAAGTGAGGGAGGATGTGGAAGGGGGGTAGGTTGGAATAAGCAGGCAGCTTGGGATGCTCCTTGGTACTGGCTCCTTGGCAACGGTTACTTAGCAACCCTCATTCACCTCTCTTGGCTGCCTTCTCCCGCCACTGCCTCCCCCCAATCTCCCTCCCTTAGCTGCTGCAAGGAGCTAGAGAGCTTGGAGTGAATGACAATTTGGAGAAACAGCCGCAGCCTGAAGATCTAAGAGGCTCTAAAGAAGATGGATAAGAAAATCGATGCATAATAAAAACTGCAGGCAAAGCCACCTTGACGGAGGGCGGGTGGCTCTCTCCTCCCACCCTCGTTAGTCTCTCCAGGCTCAAGGCCTCTACCTTGTCCCAGTGTCCTCTTTTTCTTTTCAGCTACGTTTTTGTGGTTTAGGGAGGGCTGTTTGCCTTTGGCGTGGTAAAGGAAGCACGGACCACAGGGGAGAAGAAAACAAAGTCTATGAGGGATGTATGTAGGTGCTGGGGTAAGGCAGGGATTTTAAGAGAGTTGCTTTGAATGGAAAGGGATTTAAACTGCACCATAAACTAATGCCCTTACTCAAAAGGAAAGCCTCAGTAATGGAGGTGGGAAGGCACATGTGAAATGTGTGAAGTTACCGTCTTACTTACCCTCTGTAACATATTAAAGAAAAAGGTATAAGCAACCCTTCTGGAAGGGCTGGGCTGGAGTATGGCCTGGATAAATGAATTGCTGTATGTATAAGTACCTATGACAAGCACCTAGTAGGGATGTTGTAAGTATGACTTTCTTTTCTTTCTCAGAAGCTAAGGCTAGAGGAAAAGACATTTTGGAGGTACCATGTTGGTCTCAGAAGTTGTAGACCAATTCTGTGACTATCATTGGTTCTGGCTTTTCATAGGTTTCCATTCACAAAGTCAGGAAGTCCTTTATGATATTAAATTTCATCCCATTTTGTTGAAATTAGACATTTGATCAATTAATCAACCCTTTGTTCCTTGGCATTTCATGAGCACTAGCTAGGTACCAGACACTGGGAAATAGGTGCTAGGAGCCTCATGTCTATTTGTGATACAGGGTTTCGGTATTTTTTATTTTTTTAGACAGAGTGTTGCTCCTGCTGTCCAGGCTGTAGTGCAATGGCACGATCTCGGCTCACTGCAACCTTTGCCTCCTGGGTTCAAACGATTCTCCTGCCTCAGCCTTCTGAGTACTGGGATTACAGGCATGTGCCACTATGCCCGGCTAATTTTGTATTTTTAATAGCGATGGGGTTTCTCCATGTTGGTCAGGCTGGTCTCGAACTCCCAACCTCAGGTGATCCACCTGCCTTGGCCTCCCAAAGTGCTGGGATTACAGGCGTGAGCCGCCGCGCCCAGCCAGAGTTTCAGTATTATGCATGGGGAGTGGAATAGAGATTCAGTAGGAAGTGGGATCCTCACATGAGATTGCACACATGAGTGTGCTTTGAGAATTGTAAAAGATGATATCATTGTAAGTGGTATTGATGAGGGGATTTATTTCAGGGTTTGAAGTCCTGCCCTCTAGGAGGGAGTAGAAGGGATTTGGGGGGGGGGTGGGTGGGTAGAATTCATTCCAACCAGTCTAGTCCTGTTGGGAACATGCTCTGTTCTGGGGAGCGCTCGTGCTAGGATTGCATTGCTGAGTGGTGAGGGACTGGGACTGAAGCAAAATCCTGCTGCTCCTGGCTCAGGCATATCTGCTGTGCTCCTCTTCTGCTTGTTTATGTTCCACTTTCTTTCAAAGAGGGGCTAGGCTGTTAGTAAGTCATCTGTTTCCCGTCATTCAGGGCATTCAAAAACTTCCTTCATTTCCAGGATGCTTCCCTGGACTAGAGGAGAGCTGGTGACTTCCTTGAGCTCCCTATACCTGGACTTGGGATACACCCCCATTCCTTACCCCTCCCCCACCCCAGATTTCAAACTCTGTCTTCCCCTTTCATTTTGCACACATCTTGGTCCTTATTCTCAATGACACCGACTTCTGTGGGATACTATAATTTCATATTTCAGCCTATTATCTTTTGATTTTTTCTTTTTTGGGGTCATTTGTCCTTTATTATATCATTGTGACTATATTATGAGGCCTTAAAGTGCAAAAGGCTATCTGTGTCATTTCTCTGTATAACACCCAGCCCAGAAGTATGTGCAGATGAACAATGAAGAAAAACTTAATGATGGTATCCTTGTATCCTGGTGCCTCCTATATCAAATGTACATCCCACATTCCCACCTTTGTGATCTTCCACTCATCACTGCTCACTGCCTCCCTCCCCAGGTTGCCCACTCCATTTTTTATAACTCTGTAACTTGGATTCTTTTTATGCTTGATTCTGAACATAAAACACTCAAAATATTATTGAGGGGAAGGAGGAGCTCTTAGTTTAAGAAGGAGTCAGGCTATACAAGGCAGAGCCAGAGATGCAGACAAATAAAATTGTACATTGGAAACCAGATACTAAGAGTACACAGTATAAAAGTGCTGTTGGAGTTGGCTTACTCAGGGAAGGCTTCCTGGAGGAGAATACCGAGCAGCCTTTGAAAGAAAGAAATAGACCTTTTGAAAGAAAGGAAGGGATAGATAAAAAAACAAAAGACTGTGTCAGAGGTCTATGTCTTTGGAGGCAGGAGAATAGAAGCAGATTTGCTTTGCTAAAAGCGAAGAGTGAGCATCGTGGAGTCACAGCATCAAGTTAAGCTCTGATACTGAAGCTGAGGAATAATGATTTGAAATTAGGGATAATTGTCAGCCACTGCTGGCCTCCCACAAGGGGATAAGTCAGGATGATGGTGAAAGTTAAGGTTGTTAAGTAGAGAATGGCTAGATGGAAACCAGAGGCTCTTCGAAGGCTGCTTCTGTTGTCTTAATTCTGACCAAAGACTTGGTCAGTGACCCGACTGGAGTGTGGGGAGGATAGGGTGGTGAAGACCTGATGGGGGGGGAGGGGTGAAGAAACAGGGAACACGTTGTTTCCCTAGAGCTTGCATCACAGACTTCTCTTTGAACAAAACCCTCTGTTTTCAGCCTGTGCTGACTCATCCCTCCCCTTACCCCATTCTCTACCAGAGGCGCTCTTGCAGCCCTAGTAGACACCTGTTGCCACTGCTGGTAGTGGGAGAGGATGACTCCACTGGCCAGAACTCCTAGGTTTTAACCCTTTGTGTTTCTCTTTTGTCTGTTGTTTTAGATCTTTACCTGGGTCCAAAGAAAAATGAAAAGAAACTTTAACACTTACTCTTCTGGGTTGTATGACCCTGGACTTATTTCAGACTTCATGTGGAGGTGCTAGACTTTCCTGGGCCTTCCTTGGCCACACGTTGCTCAGGTCACTGTCCCCAAGCCTCTTCGCAATATTTGTGAGGGGCTGGGAGAGATGGTGGTTAAGGTTGAGGAGAATGGGCTCCTTGCTGGGGTGTTGAGATCCTTAGACCTAATACCCTAGAAGAGTTAAGCATCTTCAGAAAACATACATAAGACGATGCCAGGTCTAGGAACAGTGGGATGGAGAAAATAATTTCCCCAGACTTGCAGTTCTAGGACTACAGGGATAAACTAGAGTGGGAAGCTTCCCAGAGAAAGGGAGTTGAGATTTAACAAATGTTACAAATAGAGCAGGCTAAGTGCTGAGGGTTTCAAGAATAAAGATGGAGAGAAAGTCAGCAGTGATTGAGTAGGTTAGTGTTTCTCTCTCAGTTGTGTTCCTGTGGGCCTACACAAGCTGAAGTAGGAAGGCTCCTGCGTTAGTCCTTTGAGTTGCTATAAAAGAACTTTAGAAAGAAAAGGAGTTTATTTGGCTCAAGCTACTGATACATTCAGGCTGTGTAAGTAGCTCGATGGCAGCATCTGCTTCTGGTGAGGGCCTCAGCCTGTTTCCACTCATGGGAGAAAGTGGAGGGGAGCCGGTTTGTGCAGAGATCACATGGCAAGAAAGGAAGCAAGAGTGAGGGGAGAAAAGTTCCAGGCTCTTTTTAACAGCCAGCTCTTGTGGGAACTAATAAGAATGAGCTCACTTACCACCCCTACTCAGAAGGACATGCATCCATTCATGAGGGATCCACCACTATGACCCAAACACCTCCCATTAGGTGCCACCTCCAACACTGGGGATCAGATTTCAACATGAGGTTTGGGGAAGTAAACATTAAAGCTGTAGCAGCCCCCAAAGCAGGTTGTCCCACCCATCCTGCCTCACTAGAATCAAACTGAAATGAAGGAAGTGAATATGTATTGAGCATTTACTAGGTTCTAGGCACTAGTCTATTCTTTCCATATGTTTTCTCATTAAGTTAAATTCTCATTAAAAAACCCATGAATGACCAGGTGTGGTGACTCATGCCTGTAATCCCAGCACTTTGGGAGGCTGAGGGGGGCAGATCACCTGAGGTCAGGAGTTCAAGACCAGCCTGGCCAACATGGTGAAACCCTGCCTCTACTAAAAATACAAAAACTAGCTGGGTCATGATGGCAGGCGCCTGTAGTCCCAGCTACTCAGGAGGCTGAGGCAGGAGAATTGCTTGAACCTGGGAGGTGGAGGTGGCAGTGAGCTGAGATCGTACCATTGCACTCCAGCCTGGGTGACAGAGCGAGATTCCATTTAAAAAAAAAAAAAAAAAAACCAAAAACCAAAAAACACTTTCGCCCCAAAAAAACCCATATACTAAGCACAGAATTTAAGATCTCAGCTAGTAACTGGTGGAGCGGGAAGGCAAACTCACTTTTTCTGACGTCAGAATCATTGCTTTTTCCATGACACTGTACTGCATGTCTATTTCAGAAATGCCCTTCTTCAGTTTGCCACTATAGTGTCTTCAATCATATTACGTGCATAATCATATGTGTAAGGCACTACATTAAGTGCCATAGGTACAAAGAAAGGCAGTCCATATTCTCCAGATGCTTGAAATCATTTGGGGACACACACACACACACACACACACACACACACACACACACACACAGTATATTTAAGTATGGCATTGGAAAGCTATAGGTCAAGGCAGTAAGACAATGCTCTGTGTGTGGTAACCACAATTAAGTGCTATTGGAAATCTGGGAAGGGAGGGAGAATTGTGATGGAATGGCTAGAGGAAGCTTCATGGAAGTGGTAGGATTTTAAGGAAAAATTTGAGAATAGATAGAACATTCTACATTAATGAAGCAAGAAAGCAAACTGTATTCTGCAGATGCTAAACAGAGCTTTCTCTACACTTTTTGAGGTCCAGCATGATATATATGCACATTTGATTTCTTAACATACCGAATATATAGTAGCTGGATGTTGAATGTGTATTTGTGCAATGAAGGAAACAATGAATGACCCATTTATCTGGCACAGAGGGTTCATGTAAGGGCATTTTGAAAGAGATACAAGTAGGACTGCAAACTCTAGAAGAGGGGATGAAAAGACATGTAAAAACTGCTTAAATAAGATCTTTCTTGAGGCAGTAGGCAGATAACTTAGAAAAGAGATGAGAGGAAGGGAGAGCTGTTAGGATGCTAATATCGAAGCTTAGATGATAAATGCTAAAACACTAAACTAGGATCATGCTATGCAAATAGAGATGAGTGGATGGAGGTACCAACATTGTGAGAATGTGATGAACAGAACTTGCTTACTAATGGACTTTGGTGAGATAGCGATGGGGGAGATGGGAGGAAAAAGAAAATAAGGAGGAGTCAAAGATGAGGGTAGAGTTTCTCAGCTTTGATTATTAGTAGAATAGTGCTACTGGTAACAGAAAAAGGGGATGTTAGAGCAAGAGCCTTTTTTTTTTTTTCCTTTTTTTGGAGACAGAGTCTTGCTCTTGTTACCCAGGCTGGAGTGCAGTGGCGTGATCTTGGCTCAGTACAGCCTCCATTTCCTGGGTTCAAGTGATTCTCTTGCTTCAATCTCGTGAGTAGCTGGGATTACAGGTGCCCGCCACCACAGCCAGCTAATTTTTGTATTTTTAGTAGAGACAGAGTTTCACCATGTTGGCCAGGGTAGTCTCGAACTCCTGATCTTGTGATCTGCCTGCCTTGGCCTCCCAAAGTGCTGGGATTACAGGCATAAGCCACCGCACCTGGCCCAAGAGCCTGGTTTTGAAGGGAGTGTAAATTACATTTTAGATTAAGTTGGTTTACAGCACTGGTGGAGACTGCATTCATCATACACTGGAAGGGGGAGACTAGAGGGAATGTGGCCAGCTCCGGAAGAACAGATTCAGAATTCACCTACATAGCAGTAATGATTGAAGCCATGAAATAGATGACATAATTGGGGGAGAACAGTGTGGAGAGGGAAAACTGGAAAGTCGAAGATAACTTTGGTAAGGAGAGAGTATGCAATAGGGTCACTTTTACATCTTCTGGTGTTATTACGAGCTCTTTATTGTCTTGTTCTTGAGAGACAAGATTAAAGAATTCTCTAGAAACATTAACAGATCTTATTCTCAGTCCTCTGTAAGTCTTCTTTTCTCCACAGAAGTCCAGATCTTGACCAGAACAGTAATAGGCTGGACTTGCATGAAAAAACTTTTGTTCATCTGGCTGAACCAGATGGAGGCTATCTTAGGCACATGTTTGTCTTCTCAATTTTAAGCTCTCTACAGAAGAAGGAAAGGCTTGGGCAGTTCTGCACAGGCTAGCTTAAAGTGCTCATGCTTCAGTGCAAATCTGTTTTGCACACTTATGAAAGACTAAGAACTTCAGTCTGGGAAGTGGGTGGGTGGGGTGGACAGTGATTTGCTCCTGAGCCCCAGACGCTTCACCTGACTTGTTCACAACTCCCCACCCTTTTTACGTTTCATCCAGAGATCTCAAAGCTCTAAACAAGCCTTGATCCTCCCTGACCCCCTGAGTCATCCTCCATTTCCATTTTCCCAGATGGGAGTGGGCAGTGGAATACCATGTTTTGGGATGGGTGCTTGGTGGGTGGGTAGGGGAGATGGGGGGGCAGCCATAGGGATCCAGGGGCCCCTTCTCAATCACGGGGTGGGGCGAGGGGCAGACATCAAGGTGGTTCTAGGTAGTTAGGTTTCAGCTTGTCCTTTTGAGGTTGTTTTATGACTGAAGAGACTCGGATAAAGAGTCCGAGCTGGAGAAATTGAAGAACAAACAAAGCCGTAAAAGACGCCGATAAAATTTCTCCCAGCACAGAATAGCCTTTTGGAGCCTCCCTCAAGAATCTTAGAGTAATCTGGGAAGGCTAATTAAGTCTCACAGCCCCCACTGGGCACTGGGGCAGGAAGAGGGAAAGGAGAAGAGAGCACAGAGAGAGATTTCCCTTTTCCCTCTCTTCTCTCAAGGGGGCACAGGTGTTCAAACATTCAATATGGAGAGTGAATTAAGACTTGGTGAGAGGGGGTGAGAATGGGAATGAATGATTGGAAACATCAATATTTTAAAAGACTCCTTTTAATAAGGGAGTGCTTGAGAATATGCAGAACGATAGGGGATGAGGAACCTGAATTGGGGAACATTAAGAATGGGGAGTGCCTGGGTGGGAATCTGAGGCTCTGTGCACATGGCAGGTCTGCACAGAGGTGGCATGAAGAATGGGTCTAGATGGGCATGAAGGCAGCTGGATTCAGAGCATGGAAGTCTGAGACTGAGGCGGGTCCTGAACTGGAGGCTTTTGAAGCTAAAGGACGCACATTAATGACCAATAAATAGGACAGCAGTTCTGTCTGGGAAGAACTATGTGACAATAGGGAGAAGGCATCAGAGGGATGGTGAGATGGGGTGGTGGTGGGGTCTGTGTGAATGAAGAAGAGATATGATGATCTGGGAGGGAACCTCAGCCCTAGGGGAGTGGTTAGAAAGCCAGGGGTCAGCCTATTTTCTCCAAACTACCTATTTTTTCTGTTCTTTGTTCCAAATGAATTGGTGGATTGGCCACAAAGAGAAATCTTATGAGCTTATATGACTTAGAGGTGGGAGGGAAGGAGTTGATGGGGAGTGTGCATGAGGGGAAGCCATAGAGACTGCCAGTTTCCATGGTGACAGCTGAAATCTTCATTTCTATTTCCTGATCTCTGCAGCATGTCAGAAGACGCTGTAAGGGAGAAATGCTACCTTTTCGTCTCCTCTAAAGAATCATGATCTGAGGTGGGCTGAGGAGGTTGGCGAGGGTGTGGGTCTTTAGCAGGGTAGTGTCTCTAGCTTCCAAGGTTAATTGAGTGACCTCCTCCAGTATCTCTAGGATCCTTAGGTACATGCAAGAAGTTTGTGGATACAGAGTGGCAGCAGGAACCAGAGACACTTCTTATCAGTAGGGTGGGCTGAAGCTTCAGGAAGCACCTTCACAGCAGTGCCATCCTAATTAGAGTATAGACGGATGGGCCTCTCTGAAACCGGAGACTAAGTTTGGGTCTCTATGGTCCAGTAACCTTCCTTGAAATTCCCCCTGGAGCAATAGGAACCTATTTCCTACATGCTAAATTTCTCCAGGTCTTCAAGGAGCCTCAACACAGTGTGCCTGCTATTGGGCACTAGGGACTGAATCAGGAAGGAGAGGTTGATAATGGTGGGTAAGTAAGAAAGGCGAGTGAAAAAGATATTATCAAATGTGCCAGTGTCAAACCTATAGGACTTGGATATTGTAAAAATCCAAGTTAGAATTAGCTGTCCAATTCTAACCCCTTTCCCTGTGAGGGCCAGAAAGCTTGAGTGACTCACCGAAAAACACACAGCACATCCAGAATTCAAACTTGCTTCCTGTCCGAGAGTACCCTGACTTTTGCCCCAGTCATACCTGTTTTGTAATTGGCTCTGACTTGAGGTGGGTACCTAGATGCCCAGCAGAGTGAGATCATGTCTTAGGCACAGTAGCTCCTATGTGCTCCCCAAATTCCTTCCACCTGCCCAACTTGTCTAGTGACTCCAGAGTAAAGCAGCTGCCAAAGCTGGCTCCTCCATCCTTGGAGAATAGGTTACAAGATGTTTGCTGAGTAAATACCTGTCTCCTGCTTGTCTGTCCTGTGCATAGTTCTTCTCGGCCATCATGTCCTTAGCACCTGACATAGTCCCTGGCTGAAAGGATCCTGGAGAAGGGCCTGCCACCAATAGGAGGCACCACCTGCTGCAGCCATAAGGGAATGTTTCTTGCCCAGGCATTCCCCTCCACCTTCTGTTTCTCTCTGCGACCTCCCTCCATTCTGTTTTCACTGGTGTCCTGGCAGTCCCTAATTCTCTTGCTCCTGTGTCCTGCCAATGCCTGCCTTTTTTCCTCCTCCTGTTTACTGCAACTCCTGTGCAATTCCTGGGTCCCTTTAGCTCTCATCTCCTTCCCCTAGTTTCTTCTCAGCCTTTGCTCACCCCCTCTTCAGCCTTTCCTACCTTCCTTTTCTCCTTTCTCCCTTCCCCCTTCCTTCATCACATATTTATTGAGTACTTGTTTAGCGTCAGGCCCTCTGGTTAGCTTTGAGGCTGTAACAATGAACCACCGCAGACTCCAAGCTCTCTGCGGAAGCTTAGGATCTAGCAGGGGAGACACACGAGGACTAGAGCAATTCGGATACGATGTGACAAGTGAAGCCCCCTGGCCTTCTTTTTCCAAAGCCGTCTTTCAGCTATGGCGAGTGGAATTGACTCACATTCCCTTAGTAGGGAATTCCAGTGTTTCACAATTCCTACAGATGGCAAGTTCTTCTCAATGCCTAGCCTTAGTTACTCCTGAAATCAAGGTCATTCCCTGCTTTAATTTACTCCACTATACTTTTTATTTTTAAAATGAGTATCATAATAATGCCCACTTTCCTCATATCCTGGGGTGTTTGTGAAGATGGGTTGAAATGATAGGTGTCAAAGTCCTCTGAAAGCTTTGTGAATCTTAGATAGGATTCCCTGTAAACTTCTCGTTGGGAATGGAAGAGAGCTTTTTCTCCTACAAGCCAAACACCTCAAAAGATAATTTTAAATAACTCTGAATTGCTTCAAACTTTAGTCTCTTTTCTATTTACTTATTATTTACAGAAAACAATTCTTTGATCTTTATAGCCAATGAGACCCATGCCCCTTTTAAACAATTTTCTTGAAGAAAACAAATGCCTTTTATTGCAGTATTTGAGATTGAGGAAGGACTTCAGAAAGCAGCCCTTAACCACTTAGGTATGAACACATAAGTCAGGGGACAAATCCCCCCATCACAACGCGGCTCCTTTGCATTATTATTGGAGTTAAGGGATTTGCTGTGATGATCCGGAAGGAGCCTGAGGATTACATGGGAGAGCGAAAGTGATGCTTGATCCTAGATGATGTATTTCCAAGAGGGATGAAGAGTCTGACTAGGTTGTCTGAGTCAGAAAATATCATCAAGCTCTGCTCCTGGTAATGACTTAAGAGCAGCTGACTCGATTCACTCCATTACCTTCCGAGGGAGGAGGCAGAGAGCAGGGACAGAGAAGCTGCTCAGGGGCAGAGAACTCTCCTGGATCCTGGGGTAGGCAGGCCAGTCTCTTCCCAGCTCCCTGGAGTCCTTGTTCTGGGCCAGCTTTGATGGATGGGTGGCAATGGGGTATCAGTCTGTTGCTTCTCCATTCGATGGATCCCCATAATGGGTTTCAGGACAATGGCCTGGCTTTCCAGGGTTTCCTTTCTCTTCTGCCTGCCTCCAGACTGACCCAAGCAAATGCTTTTGGTTTCTCGATCTCCCTTTTCAGCCCCCAGTAATACTGTCAGGGATTGCTGCTAGTTGTCCAGCTTGAGCCTTCCTCCTTTACTTTAGGGAAATCCCATTTCTTCACAGCCTGGGCCCGCTAGAAACTTTTATATATTGTGCTGGTATCCTGCTGTTTTTTGCTCCTTCTCTCTAAAGAGAAAGGATATACTTTCCTCTTTTTTCCTGCTCTTTCTTTTTTTCCTGTGTCTCCCATGCCTCCTTCTTTAGGCAGAGCTGCTGGTTTGCTGCCTTGGTCTCTAGGGTAGCCACTCTTCTCTTCTTGGGAATGTTTCCAACTTGGATGGCCGGTAGGTTGTTTTCACAGTTTGTTGTCGTTTTCTACCAGTTCAGCTCATCCCTCTTCTCCCTAATGTCCTTGTGGAGCCAGAAAGCAGCAGCATGTTCCCAAGGACTCTGAGCCTGGGCATTTTAAGAGCCTACCTTCCTTCATTCCAGTTCTTTCATCTGCAGGCTGCAGGGAGCAGATGCATGCATGGCAGCTGCAGAACAGCTCCTAATGACTCAAGATGAACAGGTTGAGCTCAAAGGCACAACAGAAACTCATTTGTAATGGGGTTGTTTTTCTTTCAAATCCTTAAGAACATAAGCAACCTATCTTATGATAGAAGAGTGAAGGGGGAGGGGAGGGATTGAGTCAGAGTTTATTTTCATTTCAGGAGGCCCATCTTTCAGCGTGTTCTCAGCCTAGGGTGGGCTTGGATTTTAGTCATGTTTAGATAGCAATGCCTATGCCTTCACTATGATTTTAAATTGTGGTAAAATATACATAGCATAAGATGTACCATTTTAACTATTTTTAGGTATGCAGTTTAGTGACATTAAATACATTCACACTGTTACACAACCATCAACACCATCTGTCTCCAGAGTTTTCTCATCTTCCCAAACAGAAACTTCATACTCATTAAATATGAGCTCTCCATAACCCCTTCCTCCTAGCCTACGAGTATGGGCTTCCACTATGATTTGACTTGGCTTCTTAAAGCACCATTCTGACCACAGAGTCCCTCTTTTTTTCCTTCCTTCCTTCCCTCCCTTTCTTTCTTTCTCTCTCTCTCTCTCTCTCTTTCTCTCTTTCTCTCTTTCTTTCTTTCTTTCTCTTTCTTTCTTCCCTTTCTTCCCTTTCTTTCTTCTTTCTTTTTGATGGAGTCTCGCTCTGTCACCCAGCCTGGAGTGCAGTGGCACAATCTTGGCTCACTGCAGCCTCTACCTCCTGGGTTCAAGCAATTCTCCTGCCTCAGTCTCCTGAGTAGCTGGGACTACTTCTTTCTTTCTTCCTTTCTTTCTCTTTCTCTCTTTCCTTCCTTCCTTCCTTCCTTCCTTCCTTCCTTCCTTCATTCTTTCTTTCTCTCTCTCTTTCTGTCTTTCTTTCTTTCTTTCTTTCTTCTTTCTTTCTTTCTTTCTTTCTTTCTTTTCTTTCTTTCTTTCCTTCTTCTTTCTTTCTTTCCTTCTTTCTTCCCTTTCTTCCCTTTCTTCCCTTTCTTTCTTCTTTCTTTTTGATGGAGTCTTGCTCTGTCACCCAGCCTGGAGTGCAGTGGCACAATCTTGGCTCACTACAGCCTCTACCTCCTGGGTTCAAGCAATTCTCCTGCCTCAGTCTCCTGAGTAGCTGGGACTACAGGTGCGCACCACCATGCCTGGCTAATTTTTGTATTTTTTTTTCTTTTTTTCTCTTTCCTCCAGTTTCATGCTGGATAATTTTTGTATTTTTAGTAGAGATGGGGTTTCACCATGTTGGCCAGGATGGTCTTGATCTCCTGACTTCGTGATCTGCCCACCTTGGCCTCCCCAAGTGCTGGAATTACAGGCATGAGCCACCATGCCCGGCCCTCATCTTCTTTTAAATCTCAACTCCTCGGACTGAATTTTAAGAACTTCTCTATTGGCACCTGCAGACTCATTCCAGTGAGTTTCTGTCACTTCTTGGCTCAGAGTCCCTCTCTGAGAGGCAATTCTGGGTCCTAGTCCTCAGGCAAGTGACCTCTTCCCTGCCTGATCCTGTGTGTATCACCCCTCCCCATTCTTCCCTTCAGTCCAGTTTGGCCCTTACTTTAGACTTCTGCTTTAGAACATCCTGATGTTCTAATATGCCCCACCCACTTCACAATCTCTGTCTAGTATTCTGCCTGGTTGCTCTTATCCTGTTCTTGCTTCTTTATCTGTGTCTTATTTCCCTCTCAGACTGGGAGGCGACCTTAAGGCATGAGTTCCTTGCTGAAATCTGTGCTAGGATTAGTGTATCTATTCTATGTCCTTGCTACTCAGAATGTGGTCTGGGGTCTAGTGGCATTGGCATCACTCAGGAGCTTGTTAGAAATGCATCTCAGGCTCCACCCCTGACCTACTGAATAAGAATCTGCATTTTAACAAGATCTCCAGATTATTGGCATGCACATTAAAGTTTGAGAAGCACTGCTGAAGGATGAGTGATAAATAATTTATATTGCAGGTGTGCATAACTAGAAATTACCTAAGTAATACCTCTAGACTACATTCAAACTGTATGGATATTTTTGAGGAAGGGAAGAAGGATATTTTGTGTCCTTCAAACTTATGAGTCTCTAACATAATTGCCTAGAAAGCCAGGAGCTGACTCTCCAAAGCTGAGAGGGTACAGGAGTCAGTGTTCTCAACGGGGAAGCATGAGGCTTACATAATGAGAAAGTCCCCAGCTGTCTGTCTTATAGTTAGGCAGACGGGCAAAATTTTCTAAAGTTCACTTTGAGGTTGGCTGATAGTGTTTCCCCAGAATTAAACACTTGTCCCCAAGCACACATTTGTCACCAAAGTCCTGGGGGAAGGAAGCAGGGCTCCAGGTCTCAAAATCATCTTCTGGCTTCTGTCTCCGTGGCTGGGGCTGATTCATATTTTGTAGGAGGTTTGATTGTAGCTGGGAATGGCTGAGGAGCTGGTGTAATTCTCTCCTCCTTCCTCATCCCACTGAGAGGGAGTGAGGAGGGGCATGAAGAGCGGAGACAGGGTGTGGGAGTTAAACCTGTTCTTCACATAGCAATCGTCTCGTCTCACTCTTTGCTCTCACTCCGAGAAGTTGAGTCCGAGGCTGGGAAAGCTTGGAGCCGGTCTCTGAGTCTGCTTGGCTCATATCCAGCCTCCATTTTTTTTTTTTTTTTTTTTTTGTTCCTTTTCCCCTTGGGAATATCTTTCCCTCCTCTCCCACTTTCAGGTACAAGAGAGCTGTGATGGACTGGAGCAAAGGCTGTGAGGTGGGAGGGGCTTGGAATTCTTTAGGTCAGAGCCTTCCTCTTCTTGGTTATCTCCAGGAGAACATGCCAGGCTCCACTGCCTCACTGCTTTTTAGGGCATGAAGGGATTAGAAAGCAACTGGAGGGCAAAGCAGTTTGGGGTAAACTAGGGAGGAGGAGGCCTGTTAAGTGGGAAAATAATGTAAATAAGCGGTGTTTCCCAGAATCATGGGAAAAAATTACTCTGAGTCTTATGTTTTTCTGAGCCCCTGGGTATCTGGGTTTTGCTCTGTTGGTGGAGGGATGTGTTTCTTGTTCTTCTCCTGGTAAAGGTTTCTAGAGCAGAGGCCTTCAGATATTACAGCTTGAGCAGAAGACCTCACATGTGTCTTTTGTCATCTCCAAAAGTGTGTATCCTTCGAAGAAGTACCCTTTGAATTTTACCACATGCTATTATCTAATCCTTGAGTGTCATTGCATGACCAGAAGTGGCAGGATGAGGCACTGTGGCCTGGTGGTGAGGATGAGGAGAAGGGAGGGGTCGCAGTCAAGGGCTTTCAGGATACGGTGTCCAGCATGTCAGTCATTCTGACTAAATGCTAATACCCTTCACTGCTCTCGTCTCTTGGGGTGGCATGGAGTCGATCACTTCATCTATCACCATGTAATTTCACTCTTGTATTTTGCACCAGCTCTGAGACTTAACTCTTAGAACCATTGCTATAGCATTTGGCTCAGTATTTCTGTTTTCTAAACAGTCAATTTTCCTCTTGAGCCTGAGGGCTCCCCAAGGGCAAAGATAGTGCCTCCTTTCTCCATATCTCACTTCGTACTAATGTCAGTACAGACTGGCTGATGAAGAGAGAATTTAAGAAAACAACACCTTTCTGGTTCAAAAAGTATCTAAGATATGGATCATTTGCATATAGTTCCTTTACAAGGGAAGGAATTGGCATTAAAAAAAACAACTCAATTTCTAGGTCAGTTTGTGTTGATTCAACTGAGCAAAACTTCTGACAAGGCTGTAGCTTTGATCTATAGTCTGTCTTGGGATTCTTCTAAGAAAGACTCAATGTTTTGGTCACTTGGAGGTAGAAAGATACTGGTAATGACTGGGATATGGAGAAAACATGAAATCTTAGCCAAGAAAAGCTATCTCAGGAATCTATAATGAGTGAATAAGTATGTGTTATTTCTTTTCCAACAGGCTGCATAATTTTTATGACCAATTATTCCATTTGTAATGACGCTGAGATAACAGAGATCCCATCTCATGCTCCATGGCACACGCCAGGCACTCATGGGAACTAGACGACACTATCCTTTATACAAGAATTGGATAGGCAGAGTGTTTCCACCAAGATTTAGTTCTAGCAGGAGAGACAGACATAAGTGCTAAGAAAAAACTTTGAGAACAGCAAAGGTTTTAAGGAACTGGAAGGGGCATGTGGAAAGGATTGAAGCTTTAACATGAAGGAGGGATTTATTAGGGATAGATAAAAGACTTGTCTTCTAGTCTTAGAATTTTGTGGTCCAGTGTTGCTTTTGATGATGTTATTTACATGTAACAAATGATTAGGTATCTTTGATTGTGAGATAGTGTTGTCCCAAGCCACAAGGAACTAGCCTTTTCCCACAAAGATTTTGAGAGCTCAGTTGGAAAGGATTGGCTTTGGGAGGTTTAGAAAAAGACTAGGTCCAGATTGTGGAGCATGATGCTTTTCCGGGGGCCAGTGGTCTTCTTTTCACTTATGCCCAACTTTGGATTCAGGAGAGTGCTGATGATCTCAATAGATCTGGTAATTAGTTCACAATGTCCAAATGCAGGCAAGCTAAGGGTTACATCTAGTTGTTCCCACTGATTGGTCTCAGACATTTACCTGCTGCTGCCTCCACAGTTTTCTCCAGGAACTGCCCCATCTATTTGCCTTTTTACCATTTTTTTCTCTGGTATTTCTTATCCATTAATTGATAAGCATGGGGTATTTGAATCCAGGCAGGCCTGGGTTTGCATCCCAGCTCTGTCACTTAGTATCGTATCACTTAGACTCTTTGATCTTGTTTTCCCATCTGTAAAATGTGAATAAAACTCACTGCTCAGATTAGTTGTAAGGGTTAAATAGAATGTTTAAGTGAGGGCTTGGCACTTAGCATGTGCTTGTAATAAAAGGCAGTTAACAATTTTCTTTAGAATTCCCTCTCTCTGCTTCTTGGCTACTTTTCATTAGAGTAGAGAGAATCAGGGAGAGAAAGGGTGATGCCCAAATAGATGAACATAATAGAGTGATTTTAAGGAAAATGGAGGGATAACAAGACAGACGGATACCATGGAGACAGATACACAAACATAGTTATAGTTAGAGGAACGGATAGTTAAAACCAGGCAGAAGAAAGATTAAGTAAAAGATACAAAGATGGACAAAGGAGAGAGGAGCAGTGAAAGGTAAGTGAAGGAATGAAGAGGCGGAAAGTCAAATGGAAAGGCAGAGACATGAGTTGAGAGCCAGATAAAGACTGCCAGAGGACAGAAATGGAGAGTTAATTTGTGGAACTTGGTTTAAAACCCCTGGAATAAGAGCTCTCCTGCCTTCTTGCCCCTTGTTATTGTGTGACTTGAGTTCTAAGTCTCTGGTCCCCTCAACCCGGTTCCTCCCTGTTTATCCCACCCCCAACCCACTTATGCAGATCTGCCTCTACCCTGAAGCTTGAGCGGCCCTGCCCCCTTCTCTTCTACACTCTTCCTCCCACACCATCTTAGTTACCTAAGTCCGTAGGGATTTTTCATTTCAAAAAAAACTGTTTGGAGTACAAAAGCATCACGGTGTCAGCCAGTCAGTGCAATAACCAGGTGTAGTTTTACAGTCGCTCCCCCCAACTGTAACTGCACTTTCATATATCTCTGGCTGCGACAGGCAATTTTCTTTCAAAGATTGTTTTTTCTGGAACCTGTGATTTCTACTCTCGCCTCCAACCTCTGGGATATTAAAACGGGGTCAGTGGCTCTTGGCAGGCTGACCGATTTGTGGTCACTCCCCAGCTCCTCTGTTCACCCTCCCTGTTGCCATCTCCAATCTTGTCATCCCTCTGCCTCTGTACCCCATCTAGTCAGGTTGGAGGAAACAGCTCTGGTGGTTAAAGCTCTTTAGGGAGATGTCTCAGCCTTCTGGGAGGTTACTGTCCTCCACACTGAGAGGTTTTGTCATGTGTCTAGCCTTAAGAGTTGAGGTTAAATGGGGTGGGGAAGGGGATCCAGGAGTGGATTCACCTTCTAAGCCTTTCCCCTGTTCTTCTCCCCACCCCTGCCCTGCCCCATTGTGCTCTGGATAGAGCTGTCAGTTCCATTCAATGAGAATATTGTAGCTTTTCTTTCTTTCTTCTTTCTTTTTTTGTAGAGGCAGAGTCTGGCTCTGTCATCCAGACTGGTGTGTATGGCAGGATCATAGCTCAGTGCAGCCTCAAACTCCTGGGCTCACGCCGTCCTCCTGCCTCAATCTCTCAAGTAGCTGGAATTGCAAGCATGTACCATTGCTCTGGGCTTATTATTATTATTATTTTTATGGATGGAGTCTTGCTATGTTGCTCAGGCTGGTCTCAAATTCCTGGCCTCCAGTGATCCTCCTGCCTCAGCCTCCCAAAGTGTTGGGATTACAGGCATGAGACACTGTACCCCCTCAGTAGCTTATTTTCTAAGAGAAACATTTTGAAGAACTAGGGGAATAGAAGTAGGGTTTCACATCAGGGAGCTTTTCTTTGCTAGAAACTGAGAGTGAGGTGAGGTGAGGTGGGAAAGCTAGTATCATCTGTTTTTCTGGGGAATTTGGAGAATAGGAAGAATTCCCATATAGGCGAAGGGCTGAGTTAGTGGAGAGCTGGCACATGGGGAAGGGATGTGGCAATGTTTGGATCCCCGCCTCCCTGACGAGAGATTGTGATTCTGCTCTTGCTACTGAAAGCAATCTCGTCCCACCAAAAGCAGTCTCTTCCATTGCTTGCTGGTGTGGTATTTGCTGGCCAGCAAAATGCCTTCTTTCTCTCACCCAGGCAGGTGTTTTTTTTTTCCCTTGGAAGAAAGACCTGTATCTGCCTTTGGAGTTGTCCATTTGGGGATTTTTCTATTCCCTTCCTTGGCCCATGGCCTGATGCAAAATACTTCCTGTGGTCTAACTCTTGTTCCTCTTGCTTTACTAACAGATTGAATCCTCTTAAAAAACAACATGATACAGCACACTCCCCCTCCTCACTCATATCATCCCTTGTTTTTATTAAATAAAACTAAGTGGAGCTATAAGATGTGACTGGCCTGGATCCCAGCTTCATAAAACAAAACTAACACCCTCTTTATCAAGGGGCTGAGGCATCCAGAGAAGATTTCTTAGGCCATTTTGCTGTCACGTAAATGGGAATCAATATTCAATAAGCCCTTGATGCACTACACCAGCAGTTCACTTAATACTGGCTTCCAGTACAGTAAGTGGCGTTGATATAGGGAGGGCTTGTTTGTAAAATAACACTGCAGCCTTCGCCTCCTGGATATTGGATCTGGCTTCTCCTAAGCAAGAAGATTCAAAACTGTGAGGAAGCAGGAGAGTCATTTTACCAACCCCATTGCCGCAGGACAGATTCACCTATAATCTAGCTTGCAAAGGAGAACAGATTCTGGGCGTGTATTAAAACCAATCAGTCTAAAAGATCCTGGAGGTTAATAGGCCCACATTCCTATCAGGAAGATTTCCACTGTGTCTGCCCTGATTGCCTCCTTCTTCAATAAATGAGTCAAATTGAAAACAGATTTAAGGATAGAATTGATTCCACTACTACTAACGTTATGAGGATAGACCCTCCTGTGTCCCGAAAACCGCAGTGGCTGGAAATAATACCTAATTTCTGTCAGCCCCTGTGTTAGCTATCGGAAGGACTGCTGGCTGCCTGGCCCCCTGGTGGATGGCGGCAGGTCCGGGTTTCTCCATGCACAGTCATTGTGAGAATCTGGTAGGAAATGGGCTGTTTCAACATGGTCGATTATTTCTTTTCCATTCTGTGACATCTTTGCTGGGGATTTGTAACTTTAAGCTGGCTTCTCCTCCACAGCTCTAAGCAAGCATGTGTTAAGGAAAAGCAATGAGATGTCTGCCTAAATATAACAGGTGAATACTGTACCAAAGCTCCATATAATACGTTTCAGAACCAAGTAGATTTTAGCCATTCTTTTTCAGACCCAGCGTTCGCAGAGTTTAGGAATTAACCATTTGGGGAGGAAGTAGGAATGTATAGAGAGATTTATCCTGCATTATGGTTGTGACGCTTTCTTACCCCATTGTAAGGGGTTTGATGGTTGGGAGGAAGCTGAGGGCAGAGGACTTTTTAGCACTACAGTTCGGGGATGTGCTGGAGGAGATCAGTCCTACTCTTTCTAGTGACTCTGTAACTGTCCCTCCAGGAGAGGTGTCCTTACTTAAGTGTCCCAGAGCCACTTTATTTATTTTTATTAAATTAATTAATTAATTAATTAATGAGATGGAGTCGTGCTCTGTCACCCAGGCTGGAGAGCAGTGGCATGACCTCGGCTCACTGCAACCTCCACCTCCCGGGTTCAAGCGATCCTCCTGCTTCAGCCTCATGAGTAGCTGGAATTACAGGTGTGCGCAACCATGGCTAGCTAAGTTTTTATATTTTTAGTAGAGATAGGGTTTTGCCATGTTAGCCAGCCTGGTCTCGAACTCCTGACCTCAGGCGATCCGCCCACCTTGGCCTCTCAAAGTGCTGGGATTACAGGCATGAGCCACTGCAGCCAGCCTCCTAGAGCCACTTTAGATGAAAGCTTTCAGTCCATCCTGTCACAGATAGGTGTAGTGAACCTGAAGCAAGAAGATGGTATTTGGCCTCTCTGCTTGGGCATGGATTACAGGGGAGGTCAGCCTGCAGTACTTGCCCATGTTAAGTCATTTTTGTAGGGTGAACCCTCCAAAGATATTAGTAATGATACGTGTTTTTTGTTCTGTTTTGTTTGAGACAGGATCTTGCTCAGTTGCTCAGGCTGGGGTTCAGTGGGATGATCTCTGCTCACTGTAGCCTCTTCTTCCTGGGCTCAAGTGATTCTCCCACCTCAGCCTACTGAATAGCTGGGACTACAGGCATGCACCACCATGCCCAGCTAATTTTTGTATTTTTTGTAGAGTGTTTTGCTATGTGGGCAGACTTGCTAATTTTTTTGTGTTTTTAGTAGAGATCGGGTTTTGTCATGTTGTCTAAGCTGGCCTCGAACCCCTGGCCTCAAGCAATCCTCCTGCCTCGGCCTTCAGAAGTGCTGGGATTACAGGCATGAGACACCATGCCCAGCCTTAGGATGTTTCTTGTCTTCAGAATTCTTCGTGTAGCCCAGCCTGGTAGCCTTGAGAAGAGCACTGCAAGGACACTGGAGAGGGCTGAGTTCAGACAGGGCTGAGGGACTTGATGACCTAGCTTGGGGTTCCTGGGTTCCCAAATGAAGGAGAATGTTACTTGGTAGTCTCCTTTTCCAAATAAGAGAAAAAGAGGTAAGGTAAAGCTGGAGGTGTGGAAGTTAAGCTCAGAAAAGGACTTCTTTATTTTTCTTTATTTTTGAGACAGGGTCTGGCTCTGTCTGGGGTGCAGTGGTGTGATCATAGCTCACTGCCACTTTTTTTTTTTCTTTTTTTGACACAGTCTTACTCTGTCATCCAGGCTGGGGTACAGTAGTCACCCAGGCTGGGGTGCAGTGGTGTGATCATAGCTCACTGCAACTTTTTTCTTTCTTTTTTTGAGACAGATTCTTCCTCTGTCACCCAGGCTGGAGTATAGTTGTATGATCATAGCTCACTGCAGCCTCTATCTCCCGGCTCAAGTGAGTCTCCTACCTCAGCCTCCCAAGTAATGGACTACAGGTGTGTGCCACCACACTCAGCTAAATTTTTCATTTTTTTGTAGAGACAGGGTCTTACTATACTCCCAAGGCTGGTCTCAAACGCCCGGGCTCGAGCAATCCTCCTGCCTTGGCCTCCCAAAATGATTGGATCACAGAGGTGAGCCACTGTGCATGCCTAGCAAAGAACTTCTTGACAGCTGGCACACAACCAACTCATTTAGTTTGGGGTCTACTCTGTCCTCCTCCTGGGCCTTGTTTTCTGCTGCTCCATGTTGGGGCAAGGGCCAAGTGTGGTTCTGACATCTCTCACTTCATCAGTTCCAGGTTGACCTGGCTGATCAGATGGGAGTCTCTACTTCCCTCTCCCTTTCATGGTATATTTTTCTTGAAGCTACATACTCAAAAAAAAAAAAAAAAAAAAAAAAAAAAAAAAAAGCACCTTTCTTTGGTTAGATACAAGGTTCTGTCCTTCTTGCTAAACTGTCAAACAAGCTCCCTGTGTTAGTGAGGCCTGTACATAGGATGAGGCCAGAATGAGAAGTTGGATGACAGAGCAGCTTCCAGTGGTTGGAACTCCTAGGGGATAGTGAGCTCTCAAATTACTTTCCTAGGGAAAGAGGTCATGAGTGAGACTTAAAGCTCTCACCACTCTCTCCGATGGTTGGGCTTCTCCCATACATGGCCAAATGTTGTCTTGAAGAGTCCCGCCATGCCATACTCTGATCTTTTTCATTTGCAGTCTGCTTTATACTGGGAATGAACCAGTTATAACAGAGCAGTAGCAACTCAACATAGGGTATTACTGATGACCAAGCCCCTCTTCCCCTCTGGCTAAACTCCCATTCAATCGTTCGCTACCTCTGGCAGTTCATTTCTTGCCACAACTTGCGTTCTGGCATCATTGTTCCCCCCACGCAACAGCTGATGACATCTCTTGGCCTCCCCCATCCATTCAGTAATACCTCTCCCCCCAACCCGCCTCCTCTGCCTGCTGTCCCAGCCTGTAACCCTGATCTCATTTCCTCCTACCTCTCACACCATTTTGAGACCTCTTGCCTCAGCCTGTGCCTGGGCTCCTTTCTTTGGTGCTCCTCTCATTCCTTTGCAGAGCCCACTATGCTCTGATCTAGGATTGCACCTGCACATTTGTACCTTCCCAAGACTCCAGGAACCAGAGGACTCCCCAGAGAAAAGGGTGGCTCCTATCCCCAGGTTGCCCCCAGCTCCTCAGTGGGGTGGATTTCATGGCTGGGTTGTGTGTTGTTTGTCTGTCTCAGACTTTGCAGCCCCTGAGGCAATGGCTCTGTCTTTGCAGGCTCAGGAAAGCCTTGGCAGCCAACAAATAATAAATAACACCCTGGTAACACCACCTGCAACTTGCTAATGAGTGTCTTTTCCCCTGCCTTCCCCGCCTCTTGGAGGCTGGGGGGGGACCCCCAATTTCTTGGAAAATGGATGCCTTCCCCTTGTTCGTGTCTAGAAGAGTTGATGTTGGAGGTTGGTGGGTGAGGAGAGGCAGAGGGACACCGAGGTGACTTTTAGGAGTACACTAATCTTTCTTCCAGTTTTAGAGTTTTGGAGAGACAGCAATCTTCAAGAGTAGGGTTGTCCTGCTGGGGGGTCTTTGGGTTTCTTGAAGGCTCCTGGGGTTTGGTTTCCAGAGGCAAGCCAGGGAGCTGTCACCTGACCCCATCTCTTCCCACAAACAATGTTTCTCTTAGTCATTGGTTGGTTTTATAAATTTGATAGTCAGGGAGTCATCTTCTTCTAAGCTCACAGGTTAGGTCACTATAACTCTACTGTCTTCTTTCAGGCTTGAGGTATTAGTTAAGGTTAGTGTCTAAGACAGAGAGGAGAGATTGGTGCTTGGTGCAGTTTTCCTGGAGGCACCTGTGTTTGAAATTTCAGCAATTGCCAACAGGTGAATCTGTGTTTTGTCTTTGGGTCATCCGAACAGAGTAGAACAAGTATGCAATCTTGTTCACTTATGCATTTTCATATTGTTACCAAAAATGCCATCATTTTAAAGTGTATCTTCTGATGCAGGCTTGACTCTATTCTAAAACACACATGTCATCTGGCAAAAGCCTTTTAGACTTTTGTTTCATTGTAGCAGCAAAAAGGAATGAGTGGAGGATATGCTTGTCTGAGACAGTCTCTCTAGTGCCCTGTTGGAATGGTCCATGGAGTTAGCCTGTGGTCATTTTTCAAAGGCAGGAAAATGAAGACCAACTCCTCCATGCCTTGCTAAGAAGTGTCAGTCCTGAGGTTTGAATTTCCCAGAATCATCATCCTCCAATCCCCCTCTTGATTCAGGGAGTTTTTCCCTCAGCTACTGTCCATCTCCTTTAAGAGGAGAGGCTTCTCTAATTTCTGCTTCTGTCTTCCAAAATTACCACCCCCCACCAAATTGTCCATTCCCTCACACTTTGCGCCAGTTCTTGGGGTGTAAACAGTCCTGTCTGGTGTTGGGGTAAATGAGCTCCGTGTTTGATTAATTCTACATGATCCTGCTTGTAGACGCTGAGGGAGGAGCTAGCCTCTTTCCATCCCCCTGGAGTCAGAACCCAGACCTGGGCCAAGGAGGTTCATTTTCCCACGTGTAGGAAGCTGATGGGCCCCCATTCCCTGCAACATTTGGCTCCTTAGGTTCTCTGAGTCACCCCCTGACCCTGACGGTCTGCAGCAAGGGCTCAGACCCGTCGGGCCAACCTCACCCAAGAGGGCTTAATGAGTACCTGGCGGCTAAGTGCTTTGAGATCTTTCAGATGAAAAGGGCTGTCAGTGGTTCTGGGGTTATTATTGCCAGGGTAGTGGCGGCAGCAATTACTCTAGATGATCAGGACATCCAGCTCCCTTTGTCCTTGAAGGGAGTGCCTTGTTATTGGAGGAATGGCTAGCTGCCTTGCCTTCTTTGCCTTGGGTGCTGATGGCATCCTAGCAAGGTTCTTTTTACCGTTTGCCATCCTCCCGCTGCAGCTGGGCAGGTAGCACTGCAGAAGCTCAGTAAATTCTAAAATCCTCAGTCTCTAGGGGGTGAAGTGGTCTGAAGAGTATAGAATGACAGAAACCAGAAGCCAGGGCTAGAGGATAGCCACCTTGTTTGTGTCTTCTGTGTCTACAATTGAAAGGAGAGAGGAATGCTTGGTGCAGGAGAGCTTGAGGAAACCGGTTTTCTCACGGCAGGAGAATAAAAGGAAAGCAGTTCTAACCATAGCTACTCAGAAATAATCTTAAATTTGTAGAAGAGGTAGGAAGCGTGACAAACCAAGGAAGTGGTAGAGGCACCAACTCTGCAGGGTATTAAATGAAGGGAGAGGAGGAGCATTGCAGAGGCAGAAGGACCACCCAGGATAACCTTAAGGACTGAGTGAACAAGTCCTCAGGGGACAACCACGTTCCACTTTTCTACCTGAAAGGGGTGAGGTTTATGTTCTGGGCTTTATTCCCTAATAACAGTGGATGGTAGGGGTGTATTTTGAGGGGGTAACAATGGGCTGGCTGCTCCATGGCTCCTGCAAGCACTAGGGTGGGGTGGGTGGCGGGAGGACCACAGGTGGAAAGAACGGGGCCTCAAGTGCTTATTTCCCATCTTTCCTTGTCCTAAGCACTTTTACTGTAGGAATGAACACCATTCCTTTGCCATCTCCACAAACACAATCATCTTCCTTGGAAAGGAGGAAAAGTCACAGATTTTTGTTGAGAAGTCATTTTTGTCTTGTTTTCCTGGGAAGTTATGTTTACTTCCTGAAAAATCTTCTAACCCCATCTTGCTAAAGATGGGGCATCCAAGAGAGATGCTCTTTTGTGTTTAAAGCCTGAAATGAAGATGTCGCATACTCTAGCGTTAATATTCTTCCCTTAGCCACACAGATTGTCCTCTTTTCCCTTGCTTTTAAAACCACAAATTTTGGCTGGACAAGGTGGCTTACACCTGTAATCCCAGCACTTTGGGAGGTTGAGGCAGGTGGATCACCTGAGATTGGGAGTTTGAGACCAGCCTGACCAACACAGTGAAATCCCATCTATACTAAAAATACAAAATTAGCTGGGCATGGTGGTGCACGCCTGTAGTCCCAGCTACTAGGGAGGCTGAGGCAGAATTGCTTGAACCCGGGAGTCAGAGGCTGTGGTGAGCCGAGACGAGATCCCACAATTGCACTCTAGCCTGGGCAACAGAGCAAAACTCCACCTCAAAGAAAGAAAAGAAACCCCACAAATTTGGATGGTGCCATCTTCACTCACATCTACCCTGGATCAGTTATTACCCTCCCAGTCTCCAGGTCCCTGGCGTTTGGTCTGTATCTCTGCATTATTTGCTACCACAGGTGCTGTTATTTAGATAATATATTTTACCCACTCTGAATTATGTGATATTTATTACCATTATTGGAGGTCTAGAAAAGTGTTTTTAAAAAGTCACATGGCTTTGCAAAAAGGATATCAGTGAGAAAGTTGTGATTTATATGGAGAAGAGAAAGGTCAGGTACAGAGGAGGAAGAGAGAGGAAAACAGGGAGGAAAGAAACTGCTGATCAATGAATTTAAAGTATTGCAAGCTCAAGAACAGGAGAATAGTGACCTTTCCAGAGGCCAGAGCAGAAACAACTGGGACTGTAGACATGGAGAATTAGGATTGGACTAAAGGAAGCAGTGTCTTACTGGGGAGTCAAATGAGGCTGCTCTTGAAAAGGACTGGAATCTACTGTTCTTGGAAATGCTAGGCAAAGAAACAGAGAAAGTGTAGGGGGAGCCAGGGCAGAGAGGACTGACTGCAGTAATCCCTTGCCACTCTCCTCCCTGGCTGCTTCCTGCCCTCCCTTGTCTGCCAGGATTGTCCAATCCTGCTCTCTGAATCAGATTTGATGACTCAACACTGACCAATTAGGTGTTAACACATCTATCTCCTGGGCTATCTAGCCATCTTTATGGAGAACAGGATCTTAAATCTCTGCTCATCGGGACAGCCAGAGGCTTTGCCTAAATGGTGGAAAGAGCTGTAGACATTTTTCATAATTATAATGACTTTTTACAGGGAGAGCCATAACTCCTGCTCCATAACTCCAGGGTGAGAGAAGAGCCCATTGCAGATGCTGTGATGCGGGGAATGGAGCCATCTGATGGCTGTCTTCTTCAGGCAGTCTGTGCTTTCCTAATATGACAATTTCTGGGAGCAAAATTCACAAAGGAGGATATGACCGTTTCTATTCTAGGAGCCCTTCCATTGAGATAAGCCAGGCTGTAGTCTCCAGAGGCAGACCATGAGTGACAAAAGGTCAAGGGATCAATGAGTAGTACATAGCCTGGCTAAGCTCTAAATATCTGTGTGTGGGGAAGGACATTTTAGTTATGGAAGGCTTCCTGGAGGAGGCAAATAAGGAGTTGAAAAGGAGAAGGTCATTCTTAGATAGAGGAAATGACTTTTTTTTTTCCTTTTTAGAGATGGGGTCTCACTCTGCCACTCGGGCTGAAGTGTAGTGACGTGATCATGGCTCACTGTAGCCTCCATCTCCTGGGCTAAGGCAATGGAAATGGCCTTTGGTAGAGGTAGGTGGTTTTGAGATTTGGACCACCGTAGGAGCATAGATTTCATTATAGATCATCGAGAGTCTTGCCATTTTAGTTTTCTAGTTGATTAATTAGCTCATACTCCTGTCAGTCTCTCCTAATGACCCCCCTCAGCACACCCCCAGCTTTTATAAGAACTTCATGACACCCTACAAATCAGGCCTGAGATCTCCTATTTTACCACTACTCTGCTTGGTCCACCCCTGTTCAATAACTTTTTGGTTTATTTCCTCTTCCCCTATAAGGCTGAACATTGTTCCAAATTACACTTCAGACTCTGATTTCAACTACTAAATCCTCCAACTACTAGATCCTCAAACTAATAGATTGTCTTTTTCTCATCCTTCCAGCAATGTACTCTTTCCTTATTATACCTAAGCAACTCTCACGGGCCAATAAGTGTGTAAAAATGTGAATGATCAGCAAACTCTGTTCATTTCCCAAGCCAAGTACCTCTGAGCCTTACCTTATCTGATGCCTTTCTTTGGCTAATGGTATACCATTAATGGTCTTCAACTTTCTTGTGTTAATCTTACTGATGTGTGTTTCTGTCCAGGAGTTCCTGATAGCAGGGCCGGTGTTCGCACTTCTTGCTTCATTCCATACCTCTCACAGCATACTTTAGACCCAGAATTCATATTTTCCAAGGTGCTAGAGATGAACAATTACCTAGATAATTTGATCTGTGTAGATAACTTTTGTTTTTCTGAAGCATGTTTGAAGAGTTAAAATATACGTATTATTGCTTCTATAGCACTCTTTTTTCTCTTGTTCTTCTTTCTTCTTCTCTTTCTCCTCCTCTTCTTCCTCCTTCTTCTTCTTTTTTGAGACACGGTCTCACTCTATCACCCAGACTGGAGTGCAGTGGTGTGATCATAGCTCACTGCAACCTCGACTCCTGGGTTCAAGTGATCCTCCTACCTCAGCCTCCCAAGTAGCTGGGACTGTGGGTGCACACCACAATACTTGGAAAAAAAATTTTTTTTTGAGACTGAGTCTCACTGTGTTGCCTAGGCTGGAGTGCAATGGTGGGATCTCAGCTCATTGCAACCTCCAACTCCCAGGTTCAAGTGATTCTCCTGCCTCAGCCTCTCAAGTAGCTGAGATTACAGGTTCATGCCACCACATCTGGCTAATTTTTGTATTTTTAGTAGAGATGGAGTTTTGCCATGTTGGCCAGGCTGGTCTCTAACTCCTTACCTCAGGTGATCCACCTGCCTCAGCCTCCCAAAGTGCTGGGATTACAGGTGCGAGCCACCGTGCCTAGCCTCCTGGATAATTAAAAAAAAATTTTTTTTAGTAGAGTCAAGGTCTTGCTGTATTACCCGAGCTGGTCTCAAACTCCTTGGCTCAAGTGATCTTCCAGCTTCTCCCAAAGTTCTGGGATTAGAGGCATGCGCCACTATACCCAGCCTGTAATCCTCTTTGGTCAAGCAGACACAATGTTATGAGGATATGTGTATCACAGAAATTGACCTTTGATATTCTTCTAAAAGTCTTTCCTTGTTCAAAATACCGAAAGGATGACTTATTATGTTTCATCGATTTATTCAACAAATTGCCTTGTTTTTTATTGCTACTATTCTGGACAAGGGATGGAAAAATGAATAAGATGAGGTCTTTACCTTTTAGGTGCTTTCAGGTTGGTGGGGAGATAAACAAGTAAACCAGAATTTACAACAGAGCATGAGAAGAGCTGTGACAGAGGAGTGCCTAGGGTACTGGGATGAGGCGGTAGACAACCTAACTCCGGTGCAGGGAGGAGTCCTTTATGGGCCCAACCAGCAGCAGGGGAGAGTGGCTGTGGCAGCATCAGACTAAGGCTAGCCGCTAGGAAGACCTTCCCAATTAGATTATGATTTCTCAATCTATGCATTCATGCACAGAGGGATCATTTGCTGAGTACCAACTATGTGCCAGTCACTATGCTGACTCTTATTTAGAGTGGTGGACAGAAAAATTAAACATGAAAATACAATATGCTGAAGGCTGGGGCAGAAGCTGATACTACCTCAATTAAAGCCAGTTAAAATGTTATGCTGCTCAGAATGTGGAAGAGGAAAAGGAGGGTTATTGCAATGGCTTACCCTCTTACTCCTTTCAAGTCTGTGAATAGGTTGTTTCAAATTCCACTGCGAAGTTTATTTATCATCTGGAATCCCAGTAGTTGAAGGATCCGGAATATATCAAACTTCCTGGGTCTCTGTCTGGACACCCTTCCTAGTTCAGGAAGCAATTAGTCTGAGAGAGACAGAAGTGAGAGTGTAGGAGCAGAATATATATCCTTTTAAAATAATTTAGTAACAACCCTAGGTAAGTGACCAATAATTTATAGAGTCTATTCTTTTTATAGAGATATTTCCTTGCTGCTCAGCCAGCGAGCTTGCCGGGTTTAGAGGATTAATCTTTGACGTAGTAAATATGCTCAAGTTGTAATTCAGTTGCAGGGATAAAGGGAACTTAGACTTGTCTTGTATAAGGGAAAAAATATTAAATGGATTTGTTGAGGACCGCTGTGGTAGTCCTTACTGTCTCTTGTACCTCAGCATTGCGAGGGACCTTATTAATCTTCTCATACAATGTCCTTATTTTACAGATGAGGAGACTGAGATTTATGGTACATGAGGTGGTGGCAAATCCAGGACTGGAACCTGTGTCTCTTGCCTCACACTTTCGATACTGCACTGTGCTACTGCGCATCACACACTCTAGTTTCACTTGCAAGGCTCCCCTTAACCGCCTTCCCCTCAGTTCTTTTCTGTCCCTTCCTGTTGTCTGCTTTAGGCAGACTGAGCTCCTCCCTGGCCTCCTGTCCATGCCACACGTTTTCTGCCTCTGAAACCTCCCGAAAACACTCCCTCTCCTCAGGCTAGGATGGCTTTACTTTTCTCTCCTTTCTGCTCTTTTCTTTTCTCTTTCCCTTCCCTTCCCCCCTTTTTTTTTCTTTTCTGAGATGGAGTCTCTCTCTGTGGCCAGTCTGGAATGCAATGGTGCGATCTTGGCTCACTGCAACCTCTGCCTCCTGGGTTCAAGTGATTCTTTTGCCTCAGCCTCCCAACTAGCTGGGACTACAGGAATGCGCCACCACGCCCAGCTAACATTTTTTTGTATGTTTAATAGAAACGGGGTGTCACCATATTGGCCGGGCTGGCCTCAAATTCCTGACCTCGTGATCCACCCACCTCGGCCTCCCAAAGTGCTGGGATTATGGACGTGAGCCACCATCCCCGGCCCCATCTCTCCTTTCTTCCTCTCCAACCCAGTTCCATCCTCCCTCTTGCAGGAAGCCTTCCCCAAATAACCCCTTCTTACTTGGAATGTTTCTTGGCTCTGCAAGAAACATATATTTGTGTTCTGTCAATTTAGATGAGGAGCTTAGATGAGGCGCTTCTTAAGGTGAAGGCCCCGCAGAACACACAAAGGGAGCTTATACTGCTGCCTGACTAGAGCTGGACGTGGGATAGTCTGAGAAAGTTCAAATGACCTCTGTATCTGGGGATAGAAAAGAAGACTGTTTGGCTTAGGGATAGTGAGAATGCTGATTCCATTTAGAGGCAGTGGGTACCTATTTGCAATTCCTTCTTATGGTTATTTCCAATCCTGGGATTCTGTAACGCTATGAACCTACTTGGATATGCCATTACCTTATCTTCATGCTATTACCAATTTTGTGGCCTGTATTAAATACTAAGACATCCGATAACTAGTAGATGGCAGATTGATATGTCCACTGCAGGTTGTAAAGAAAAAAATGAGCTTGGTGGAGGGATCTTCCTATGTGGAATGCATTGTTAGGTGGAGCACCTGGCTGCCCAATGCATGACCTCAGTTGCCGCCTGGAGGCCTCTACCTCAGGGAAGGGAGGCCTTGAGAGCCATTTTGACCCAGGTTCAAGTTCTCTAGAGTAAACAAGCTGATCTCTTGCTCCAAGCTCCAGTCAAAGAGGCTCCAGTGTGTTTATTGACTCTTGCATGTCTCTGCCCTGGAGAACAAACAAACAACTCAACCTGACTCATTCCCTCCACCAGCTATACTCAGGTCCATTGCTGGGGTTTACCGGAAACATCCCTGAGGCCCTGTGGAAAATTAGAGAGCCAAAAGTTAGGGCTCTCTGGTCATATATTCGTACTCTTTCTTCCCTTAGAACGTTAATATTTCCCGGAGGTGCAGAAGACTAGCAACGACTTCCAATTCACTTGGCTTGGGCTCACTCCATTGCTTGAGGCAAATCAGCTTGCTTCACTGATTCATTCATTTGACAAATATTTATTGAACACCTGCTCTATGTGAGGCTCTCCTCTCTGAGGATGGGGGCTTACTGATTTTTGCTATGGAGAATGCTGATGCTTTCATCTTTATGTTTTTTGAGGCAGAGTCTCGCTCTTTCTACCAGGCTGGAGTGCAATGGTATGATCTCGGCTCACTGCAACCTCCACCTCCTGAGTTCAAGTGATTCTCTTGCCTCAGCCTCTTGAATAGGCAGGACTACAGGTGTGCAACACCATGCCTGGTTAGTTTTTATGTTTTTAGTAGAGATAGGGTTTTGCCATGTTGGCCAGGTCGGTCTCGAACTCCTGACCTCAGGTGATTGCCCACCTTGGCCTCCTCAAACACTGGGAATACAGGTGTGAGGCACCATGCCCAGCCCAATGCTTCCATATTTTAAGTAAAAGTTTTGAAGTGCCCTTTTCCTGACATCTTGTAGTATTAACAATACCTGTTCTCTCCCTTCCCACCATTGGAAGGACTTAGCTCTGAACCCACACCGTCTCCTTTCATTAAGCCTTTGGTGGATCATTTTTACCTCTTGGGATTTCATCAAACCCTGCTTCCCATTTTCTTCCACAGAAGAGGAGGCAGACTCATGCTCGTGTATTTGTGCTCAGCTTATTCCTTCTCACTGTTTTTAAAAAGAAGAAACCCAGCTCAGACCCTCCCCATTGTTGTGTTTAAAGGAGTCTTGTTTCCTAAACTGTGAAATCCTCAAAGCACTGAGGTTTCACATGATGTTAATAGGGGTTTCTTGAAAAAGCATTGCATCAGGTTTTTTTTTTTTTGTTTGTTTGTTTGTTTTGGTGAGACAGAGTCTCGCTCTGTCACCCAGGCTGGAGTGCAATGGCATGGTCTCGGCTCACTGCAACCTCCACTTCCTGGGTTCAAGTGATTCTCCTACTTCAGCCTCCCAAGTAGCTGGGATTACAGGTGTCCACTACCAGGCCTGGCTAATTTTTGTATTTTTAGTAGAGACTGGGCTTCATCATGTTGGCCAGGCTGGTCTCGAACTCCTGACTTCATGATCTGCCTGCCTGGATGGTGCTGGGCTACAGGCATGAGCCACTGCACCTGGCCTACATCAGGTCATTTTAGGAGACAATGGATGAAGCAAAATTAAAATCATAAGCAGCAGGGCTTCTCAGAACCTTTAACGTATTAATATTCATTTCAAATCTCAAGAGGGAGACATAGTTTGCAATATTTTCCAAATTATTAGACCATGGAAGCCCCTTTTAAAGAAAAACCTCTTATTTGTTCTTGGGACATTAGCGTTCCATTAAATTCAATTTGAGAAATGCTGATATAGTAGCAGGAATAGTGAATGAAGAGACAGGAAACTGAACTTGCATCCCTCTTTGCCACTCAGTTTTGTGACTCTGAGCAAATCACTTCTCTTCTGTGGACCTCCATTCCTTTACCTGGAAAATGAGGAGGCTGAATTAAATTATCCTTCAGCCCTCTTCTAGTTCTGTACAAAGGCATCCACAGGCAGGTCCAATCTCCTATGGACCAGAAGCAAAATCTTAAGTGGATATCTTGACATACTAATAGAGGATATACAAATAATACAATAAAACATTAAACCAAACTGTGACTAAAAAGTGACGGAGTAAATGCATTTTACAAGAAAGGAAAGATATTTGTGGAAAGAAGATATGTTCATGTGCAGCCGAGTGTCTTAAGGGAAAGATATGAGAAGTCTCCTTGGAAGAGGAGCATTGGTGTCAAAAGAGGAAAGAGAGGATACTCTCTGCTTGACAGGAGTGGGTGTGGAGAGGTGGGGTATCCCTGGTTTACGGGGCAAACTATTCGGTTGATAATTCAAAGGGAGTCAAAGAAAGTTCATCTGGGAATAATGATGGAATGACCCAGATCTGGGAGTCAATAAAGGTAAAGGAACTTGACCTGGAGCACCTGGGAAGGTGGGTCAGTGCGTATTTCACTCCCAGTGATCTGTGGTAAGGTCAAGGCTTCAGGCTGCTTGGACAAGACATGTGGGTATGTGGATGGCCTTGGAGACAGACAGGTTCTCTAGTGGGTGGCCCAAACCTCTTGCCTCTTCTTGCATTAGGTGTGAAGGACTAGTGCTCTAGATTAAGTCCATGCCTGTGGGTACTGTCACTAAGAGAAGATAAAAACTATGAGCAGAGATGCTTATCTTTATAGCTGTTCTGGTTTGATTTATATTATATGTGCGTGCGCACGCGCGTGTGTGTGTGTGTGTGTGTGTGTGTTGGGTCTATATGCACCTATGTGTATGAATGTGTTTTTATGTAAGTGTGCATTTGCACATATATGTGGAAATGTGACCATGTTTTGTATATATACATGAGTTTGCAAAGTGATTTTATATCTACCTATGCTATGCCTATTGTAAAAAAAAGTGAGGTTTAATTTTACGTATGTGTGTAATATGTGTGTACACTACATGTGCATACGGCTAGTGGTCTAGTTTATGTATTTGAGGCGTGTATTAATATTATATTCACATTCAGATTTATGTGTGAATGTTTATATGTATTTCTATGTCTGTATCTTAAATTGTATCTATTTGAACTACTTATTTTTATGTTTCTTTGTATTTAGGGGTTTCCTGAATTCAGTACCTATTTATTGAGAGCCTACTGTGTGCAGGGTATATTCCTATGTATGTATATGGGGTGTGCCTAAGTCTATAAACATGCTTGGAAGGCATACCTTCCCTTATGTATATGCCACCAAGTTCCTGAAATGCTCAAGTGTATACTGATATTCTCTCCTATCTAATTTTTAATCCTCCTTTAAATGTCATCACTGTCATCTCTTCCTAATTATTTTTTGGAAAAAGCAGGAGATAGCTAAAAAGATTGAGTATGAGGACGTGCATGCATCCAGTGCAGGTATGTCTATGTGACATAAGACTGTGCCTTCTTTATTATGCATGTTCGATCTCCTCCTAGATCTTTGTGCTATCTCACTGTAAGCACTTCTTGCTCCCATACAGCTTGGAAAAATACCTAAGACACCCATTCACCGCTATGAATGAATACCTTGTTTTCCCTTCCCGGTCTGTCCAACCCAGGAAGAAAGGATGAGAGAGTCAATAACAGGATATTAAGTTCTAGCTGCCTGAGAAAATTTTTCTTTTTGCCTCTCCCTGGTCACATCTTTTCTATCCTTCAACCAGTTCTGCTACTCCCTCGAAAGAGAGACACAGGTTTTCTTTTCCCCAGAGAAATCCAGAGGGAGAGCAAGAGAGATTTTTTACTCCAAGGGAATCTGCTCCCAGTTTATGGGGTTTCTCAATAATGTTCCTTCATTAAGATAGCATCTCAGAATGCAAGAGGCCTCTGCTCTTCGTGAAAAGAGTTGTTTTTTTCTTAAGGGGGGAATGTAGGGGGCATTAAATAAACCTGTTTGTTAAAAAAGTACCTTTGCAGCAAGGAAATGTGTTATTATTGTAATTGTCGAATGCTAATTATACTTATTACTATAATAACCATTTTGTTGTAACAAATGATGTAATCCTCTTCATTTCTGTCGCTGCCAGAGGCAGAGGCAAGTGGAGCGTCTATAGCAAGAGGGGGGACTGGGGAGTGTTCTTGGCGGAGAGGTACAGTCAGGCCTAGTAAAATTGGGAACTTGTGCTGGTGGCTGGCTTTGCTGCCGAGGAGGTGGGGGATGCAGGGCAGAAGATACAGGACTATCTCACTCCCCAACCCTGCTTCTCTCTGGAACTCCCATTCTAGGCCCTTTCCTGAAAGCATCTAATCATTCAGTCAGACTTCCATTTATTCACTCAGCAAACACTCATTTAGTACCTGCTGTGTTCCATATGTTAGCGTAGTCCTGGTGATATAGAGTAAATCAGATAGGATCTTTACTGCAGAGATGTTCACAGTCTAGTGGTGGAGAGTGTTTGGAAGCATGAAAACAGTATTTTCAGTGCACTAGAGTAGGTGTGATATAGAATATTTAGAGTGCTATGAGTACATGCATAGAAGAGATGACTTATTCTGGGTACGGAAGCCTGAAAAGCTGGATCTTTTGAGGAACACTAGGAGTTTGCAGCACAGAGAAGGGAGTTAGCATTTCCAGGGAGAAGGAACTATATTACTAAAGGTATGGAGGCATGATAAAGCCTGTTCGTTTTTGTTAATATTAATAATAATTTTTAAAAAGAATAAAAACAGCTCATATTCATATCATACTGTTCTAGGCCCTCACATGTGTTGATTTGCTTAATCTTCACAAATAGTTTGGGGCGAGAGTGTAAATGGCCTTGTATACCATTATAAGTTTTTTTTTTGAGATGGAGTCTCCCTCTGTCACCAGGCTAGAGTGCTAGAGTGCAGTGGTGCAATCTCAGCTTACTACAAACTTCCTGGTTCAAGCGATTCTCCTGTCTTAGCCTTTCGAGTAGCTGGGATTACAGGTGCACGCCACCACGCCCAGTGAATTTTTTTTTTTTTTTTTTTTTTTTTTTTTAAGTAGAGATGGGGTTTCACCATGTTGACCAGGATGGTCTCAATCTCCTGACCTCGTGATCCACCTGCCTCGGCCTTCAAAGTGCTGGGATTACAGGTGTGAGCCACTGTGCCCAGCCCCATTAGAAGTTTCTAAACAGAGGAGTAACAAGATAAGATCTGCATTTTAGAAAGACAATTCCCAAAAGCTAGGACTGTGTGAACAACTGGCCTACTGGATCGTCCTATCTCAAAGTGAAGCTGAGGGTTCAGCTTCTAAGCCAGCTCTTAGTCATACCACATTCAGCTCCACAGTTGATCCAGAGCTGCAGAGCTGCCCTAGCTGGCTGCCTATGAGACATGGAAGGAAAGAGAATTGGAGCAACTATCAGGTTAATAAACTCTGTGGAGAGAGCCAAACCAAATTTCCAAGGCCCCATGATCAGTTTGTCTAAATGCAGCACAACAATGTAATGCTGATAGGCCTGACTTCCTTTAGTGTTAATGGACATTACAGACCTTCCCTACCTTCTGGACTGAGGGCTTGTCTGTCTTGTTTACCACTATATCTCTAGTACCAACAGAGGGCCTGCCAATGGTATATGTTAATAAATCTATGATATGAATGACCAATTACTTGTCCTGGAGTTCTGGGTACCCCAAACTTTTCATTATTAATTAAAGAAGTAGGCTCACACTTCTTTATGAAGAAGTGTATGGGTATGGTGGCTCACACTTGTAATCCCAGCATTTTGGGAGGCTGAGGCAGGTGGATTATGAGGTCAAGAGATTGAGACCATCCTGCCCAACATGGTGAAACCCCATCTCTATTAAAAATGTAAAAAATTAGCTGGGCATGGTGGAGCACCTGTAGTCCCAGCTACTCAGGAGGCTGAGGCAGGAGAATCACTTGAACTCGGAAGACGGAGGTTGCAGTGAGCTGAGATCACACCACTGCACTCCAGCTTGTGACAGAGCGAGACTCCATCTCAAAAAAAAAAAAAAAAAAAGAAGTAATTCCTATTGTTATCAGTGCCCTTCTCTCCACTCCACCACACACACAAACATGTATTTCCCTGCTTCTCCCACTTATCCGTTTGAGGTCTGTCTTTTCACCACAGAGGAGTGCATTAAAGATAATAGTAATAATGGCTAGCAGTCACTGAATGTCTACCAGTGCCAGGCATTGTTCTAAGCCTTTCGTGTATTAACTAAGGTCTTACAACGTTTGGATGAGGAGATACTGTTATCATTCCCACTTCATAGATCAGGAAACTGAGCTATGAAGAAGTCAAATAACTTGCTCAAGGTCACATGGCTGTTAAGTAGTAAACCCTTATCCTCTTAATTAGTGCATTGAGACATTAATATACATGCAAATCAGCTGAAGCCTTGTTAAAGTGCACAGCATGATTCAGTGACTATATGGTGAGGTCCGAAATTCTGCATGTGTAGTAAGCCCCCAGGTGATGCCAATGCTGTTGTCCATGAGCACATCTTGCGCAGTGAAGCTCTGTAGCGTGTTTCCTACCTGTCTATACCATTTTCTGACTCCCGATGTCATGAGCTATCAGAGTTATTTCCTAACTTGATATGACATTTGTTTAAAAGATGAAACCGAAACCTATGGTCAGTTTCCTTCTGGGAGAAAAAAAGGGAGTTCCAACTGGCCTGATTGTTTTGAGTGTCTTTGAGATCCTTGTGCAAAGAACTGATCCTAAGCAAAGGGAGGGCAACTCTAGACTCACTGGGTATGAGCCCAGCTCACACCACGGGTTCTGATCATGTCTACTGGTTGACGGCCACTGAAGGAGTCTCCTCTATTTTTATTCCATTGAGGCCACTAATTGAATTAGCCCTAGGTATTTAGGGTGAAAGTGTCCATGCTTCAAGGCTTCAGCTGTAGACTATTGATTAACTGTGCCTCTGGAATTCCCAAGCTCAAATGTCTAGAAACTTTGCTTCTTCTAAATGCAAAGATAACAAGAGAAGGTAGGAAGACATATGAGGGCAAAGCTCCATGAAAAGAGTAGATTAACAGATTGATTAACAAGTATTTTTGAGGCCTTGATATTAAAGTGAAATGACTTTATCTTAACCCTCAGGTCTCAGGTGAGCTGCAGGAATAATGGAATCAACTCTCATTCAATGTCTTTTCCTAATCAAGAGTGACTTCTCCTTTATTCCCTAGCAAGATATACTTATGAGACATTATTTCTAAGACAATTCTGAAGGCAGACACACATTTTTGGAACGTTTTAAAAAAGGCTACATTAAAAAGTCTGAAATAAATAATTTTCATTTTTTAAAAACAGACTTGTCAAGAGCTATGTCACAGCCCTCCCATGTTAGCCCATAAAACTTGGAGTTGACCATAGCCATTCTGATGGGAAGCTGAATCTCTAAGGTCCATTCTCATATTAAGATTCTCTGATTCCATTTCAATCAGGTCTAGGGCTCTGATACTCAAATGAAGCTGTTAGGACCCCTGGGGGCAATTATAGCTCCTAGACAGCTTGGGTTTTCTCTTGGAAAAACCTTAGGCAGTTCATCTCTTGGAGAGAAGGAACTCCCAGTGGGCGAAGCACAGAGCTTGGTGTCATGGGGTTTCTCTCCTCCTTCCCATTTCTTCTTGTTCCATGGCTATTGTTACAGTCCAGAGCAGGGTCATTACCTGCCCAGCTAGCACCAGCCACCTGAGCGAATGTTTAACCTTCAGACCCGTCCTCATTTCTCCCATTGCAGTTAAAAACAAAACGACTAGGTTTTTAATTTTAAGTTATGTATTATGAATAACACATTGGTCTAGTTGCTATGGAATATACAAAAATGAACGAGATGTAATTTTTTTTTAAGACAGGGAGAATGGCATGTGAAGATGAAAGCAAGGGCTCAGGTAATGCATCTACAAGCCGAGGAACACAAAGATTGCCAGCAGAGCACCAGAAGCTAGGGGAGAGGCATGGGATGGGTTTTCCCTCACAGCCCTCGGAAGGAATCAACCCTCCTGATCCCCTGATTTTGGACTTCCAGCCTCCAGAATGGAGAGACAGTAAATTTCTGTCATTTAAGCCACTTAATTTGTGGTACTTTGTTACAGTAGTTCTAGCAGATTAGTAAAGATGCTAACAGTATAAAGGCAAAAAGAACAAAAAAACAATAGCCTAGTAGAGTCATAGAATATGAACTGGGATATACACTATGAGGTACAGATAAAGTCCTATGGGGATTCAAAGAAGCAAGAACAAGTAAAATAATGTATAAGAAAGAAATTTTTTAAAGCTGTAAATACTCTGTAACTATACATTTTTAACTTCTTCAAGCAAGGGAAAGAGAACAAGATTGGGAATCAGGAGTCCAGATGGTAGCTAGACCAGGGGTTGGCAAACTAAAGCCCAACATTGTTTTTATACAGCCTTCAAGCTAAGAATAGTTGTAGCATTTTAAAAAAGGGTTGTATTAAACAATAACAGCAACAACAAAGATAAACAGAGACTGAATGCTGCTTGCAAAGCCTAAAATCCTTACTGTCTGATCCTTCACAAAGAAAGTTTGCCAACCTCCTGGTCTAGACAAGATTATGCTGTAACTGTGTGACTACCGACAAATCTAGCTGGAGAATTGGACCTTATCCAGCAAGTAAAGCGTTCATCAAGTGGATAAGATGGCTAGATCTGTTGGTAGTAGGAGAATGAATTGGAGTGGAACTACTACAGAGAAATGTTTAGGAGGCAATTTAAATTTCTAATCTAGAAAGAGATATAGATTTGGGAATCATTAGCACATATTCAGGGCTTGAAAATGGAATGGATAAAAGCGCCCAAGGAGAAAACCAGTGGAAACTTGGGTATGGCCACTTTAAGGGAAGGAGAATAGAACAAGAGAAGAGTGAAAGAGACTGAGAAAAAGTGATCCAGGAAGTAGGAGAACAAGAGATGAACAGCAACACAGATAGAGTAGGTTGTCAACAACGTTAAATGCTAAAGAGAGGGAAAGTGTAATGAAGAATGAAAAGAAGCCTCAGATATGTCACTGGTGACCTTGTGACAACAGTTTCAGGACAGCGGTAGAGTTGCGAGTAGGGACAGGTAGTGCATTTGAGGATATTGATAGTCAAGGGAAGAATGGAGACCAGTTCATAGGCTGAGTGGAAGCAGAGTCAACCGAGGCAGAAAGTGTCCATTTTGCTTACCATGCAGGGTACCTGAGTCTCCAATTAAATAATGAATGTTAAAGTGTTTTGCAAACTATAAAGTACTATGCTAATAAAAGGCATGGTGTTGTTATAAAGTAATTCTAAATTCTGTGATCATATGAAACCGTGATTGTTTTCTTCCTCAAGTTTACAACTTAAAATCAAAGCATTTCTATTGCCCATCAAGTCTACACTGTCCATTCTGGAAGACCTTTCTAGCCCCTGACTATGGCCAACTTCATCTTTCAATATTTTTTTCTTTTTTTTTTTGAGACAGTCTGGCTCTGTTGCCCAGGCTGGAGTGCAGTGGTGCAATCTTGGCTCACTGCAACCTCTGCCTCCTGGGTTCAAGTGATTCTCCTGCCTTAGCCTCCCAAGTAACTGGATTTACAGGCATGTGCCCCCATGCCCAGCTAATTTTTGTGCTTTTAGTAGAGACCGGGTTTCACCATGTTGGCCAGGCTGGTCTCGAACTCCTGACCTCAACTGATCTGCCCGTCTCGGCCTCCCAAAGTGCTGGATTACAGGCGTGACCCACCCCGCCCGGCCCATCTTCCGGTGTTTCAACTTCCCACTCTGGAACTATCTGCACCAACCAGGTAAACATACATTTCATCCTCCCCACAAGCCTTGTTTTCCTGTTCTTTTGAGCTTTTACCCAGGCCATTTGCCTTGCTTTAAGGCTTAAGAGTTGCTTGCTTTAAGAGCTACAGATTTAGGAAATAAGAATACAGGATGCTAGTTAAATTTGAATTTCATATAAAGAAGTGTTAGTATACGTTCCATGAAATATTTGGACATGGGTGTCCTGTATTTTATTTGGCAAACTATACTTCCCCTCCTCTCTTAGTTTATCCATATGTGTCTCTTTCTTTGTAACTCAACTCAAAGCTCATCTGCTCCTTGACATGATGATTTAATAAAATAATATAGCTTTTTGTCAACAAAAAGACCTAGAGTCAAACCCTGGCCCTCTACTTACATGCGTGCGGTCTTGATTAAATCTTTTAGTTTCTTTGAATCTGTAAATTACCTTTCAAGGCTCCTATTAGGTTTGAATTAAACATTTGGTTTATTTGCTTAAGACTTACATTGTTTTTGGTTTTGAGACAGGGTCTGGCTCTGTTGCCCGGGTTGGAGTGCAGTGGTATGATCTCCTGCAGCCTTGACTTGAGGATCAAGCGATCCTCTCACCTCAACGCTCTGAGGAGCTGAGAAAACATGCATGTGCCACCACATTCAGCTAATTTTATAACTTTCTGGGCCTGGCGCCTATAATCCCAGCACTTTGGGAGGCTGAGGCAGGCGGATCACGAGGTCAAGAGCTTGAGACCAGCCTGACCAACATGGTGAAACCTCATCTCTACTCAAAATACAAAACTTAGCTGGGTGTGGTGGCAGGTACCTGTAATCCCAGCTACTTAGGAGGCTGAGACAGGAGAATCGCTTGAACCCAGGAAGCAGAGATTGTGGTGAGCCGAGATTGCACCACTGCACTCCAGCCTGGGCCACAAAGCGAGACTCCATCTTAAAAAAAAGAAACAAAAAACAAACTTTTTGTAGAGACAAGGTCTCCCTATGTTGCCTAGGCTGGTCTTGAATTCCTAGATTCAAGTGATCCCAAAGTACTGGGATTAAAGGCGGAAGCCTCCACACCTGGCTCAACTTACATGTTTATTTAACTCTTCCCTATCCAACAGATAATTTATTTGCTCTGGGTGTCCTCTCTGCTTAGACGCTCAGTTTGTACTTCTTCATTTGTATTGCTGCTTAGAGTCCTGAGGAGTGGGTTTTGACTTTCCCATCAACCATAATATGATCTATCTGGGTCATTCCTTCTAGCATCTAAGGCTGGCATTTACTCACAGGGAGCTTCAGGATAGCGATGGACTGATGGGCTCCATTCCCTTCTCTCAGAATCACTGGAGGGTTGTATTCCATAAGGGCCTCAAAAGCAGGTGTTCCAGGCCACATATTCTCTCCACTGCTGTGCTAGCCATGCATGGGTTTTCTGAGTGGGTTGATGGTGAAAAGGTGTGGTAAGCCCTTTGGGGTGAGGGGTGGGGAATGGAGGGAAGCTGGAGTAATCACCATGATTAATGTTCTTCTCTGTGACTCAGATTAATTATAAATACTGAAATTCCTAAGAGAGAATTATAGTGATGGGATATAGGTAGGAAGGTGAAGGCCTCTAGTGGATTTTCTTTTGAACTCCCGAATGCCCAGCCAGAGGACATAACTTTATTTGCCCAGTTGGGCTTCTGTGCCTGCCCCAAATACTCCTAAGTGGCAGGAGGGAAGTAGAATCTGATGCCCTGTTTCCTCTTGCTTGAAGCTGACATGGAACCATCCTTACTGTAATACCAATTCACTTCCTCTCCCCCAGCTGCTGGGGATATGGGTAAGCAGCAGTTATCTACATCTCCCAGCTCTGATTTTTATCTCAAGCCCAGTAAAAAAAAAAAAAAAAAAGAAAAAAGGAAGAAAACACCCTACACCTGACCAAACTCAGTAATAGAAAGTGGTTTTCTTTTTCCCCTTTCCCTTCCCTGGTTCCCTGGAGCTTATTTCACTGGAAGGGAACGCAGGTTGATGTATTTTTAAATGGCTTTGATTTTATCACCTTGCTTAATGATTTGGCAAGTTATTTATTAGATGGGGAGCTTCCCAGAGGGGCCTGGCCCATTAACGTATAAATAATGTGGCAAATAGTTCAATAGAGCCATAAAAAAAGTGATTTAGAAATAAATTGACCTCTGTTTGTTACATGTAAACGAAGGCCCAGGGTCATAATGTATTTCGTGCCCTTAAGCTGGGTTGGTGGGATTGGGGTGGAGAGGGATGAGCAGGGGGCTAGTGCAGACACTGGGGGAATTTTTCATCACAGTCCTTTTTTCTCTATCATGGTTGAGGGTGTGGCAGGTGTGATTTGTGCTGTGTGGGGTGTGTGTGTAGCTGGGTGAATACACTTATGGTCTGGGGCAGCCATGTGGTTGGTAAAAATGGAGCAGGGGTTGGGGTGGGAGTTTCCTTCTGGATGGAAATCCTGGTTTAGGATTTTGTCATTTTTGAGAAGTTAACATTTAACCCAGGTATATGGGAAGAGATAGTTTGGATGGCTCCTTGTGTCTAAGGAGAAGCAGGAGCCGTCTTGGTACATTCAGATCACTGTAATGAGTTCCTCTGAAGGAAACGCTGTCCAGTTCATCTCCTTCTAGCACAGTGTATAGCACATTGTGGGGCATCAGTAAATGTCGATTAGAAATAAGAAACACATGTCCACATACATACCACGATTGGTGGAGGGAAGGAATGGTACCGATACTTTCTGAACGAGTGGTGAATGAATGATAGATATAATAGGTAACATTTACTGAGATCTTAGTATGTAGTAGGCATTTTGTTACGCACTTTACAGCGATAACCTAATTAAATGCTTTATATGTTTAGATTATGAAATATGTAATTCAGCAACCTGCTAGAAGTTATATAACTGGTAAGTGGCAGAGCCAGTATTTGAACTTCAGCCTGACTCCATAAACCCAGTTTTAATCTTTTTTTTTTTTTTTTTTTTTTTGAGACGGAGTTTCACTCATGATACCCAGGCTGGAGTGCAATGGCGCGATCTCGGCTCACCGCAACCTCCGCCTCCTGGGTTCAGGAGTTTTAATCTTAATATTTACACTTTGTCTTGATAATGAATACTTGATAGATTTTAGATAAATTATATAACAAAAATTTAAGTACATTTAATTCTGTTAAATAATTGTTTAAAAATTGAATAGGCTGTCCTTCTTTATGCTTATTGCCATCTTGTGCCAGGGGGGAGGTGGCTTGATTCGTGCTGTTGGTGGGAGAAAACCGCTTAAGGATAAAATATTTGTGGGAAGGCACCTAACATGGAGTTGATTGTAAGATTTCCAAAAGGAGCTTCTGCGATGATCCAGAGCCCCCTCTCCATAGGCAGGTGAAAGATCTGTAAACAGCTCCAGAGAAGAGACTCCACCCAGGAGCCAGAAAGTCCTTTTTTCAGGCTACCTTAATTCCTGATGCTGTTTTAACTCATTCCCTCTAGTTCATTCTTCCAAAGACAACCCTTAATACATGATCAAAGGCCCCCTTTCTGGTTTCAGGGTATCTTGTTAGCTGGGCAGAGTTTCCAATAGAGTCAGGGCTTTAGAGTGTCTTTCATCCCAAGAGCTCAAAGCCTCCCACGGACATTAACCCATTAATCACCAAGCTGCTCTTGAAGTTGAGAACCAGTGAGTGGGAGCCTCCCCCGCTTCCCAGGTAGAGAAACTGAGTCTGTGACTTGTCCAGAACTGCCCAAGGAGTCAGGGTGGAGCCAGGCAAGGAACCTAGGTGTCCAGGGAGATTACCTCCTCTATTGCCAGTGATTCAGGGCTCCAGTTTTCTGCGACTCAGCAGAAAAAATAACTCACTGGGGAATGGTGAAAGTTGAGGCTAGTGGTATAGGAGATCAGGATTCTTTTGGGATTGCTGGGGAAAATAGCCTTGCTCAAGGAGATGTGTATTCCTCAAGACCAGGGCTAGGGGTCATTCCTTTTCATATCCTCAGTTCCTAGACTGTGCTTGGTACATAGAAGGCCCTTAATAACTGTTTGCTGAATTAATGTGTGAATGAATGAATCAATGAACAAATGGCAGGTTGCCTGAATTTGTCTTATGGATCTGGGCCTTTTCCCCAGTCCCAACTTTTCCTTCCAACACTAACATCTTTGGGAAGGGGAGTGGGGAGGAGAAATTGAACTGCCAGTTGACCTTCTCTGGATGGGATGTGAGCCTGAGGGGAGGAGTGAGAAGAGATGTGTGGGTGGATGGGCCGGGGATGGAAGAGGGTGAGGGCGGAAGGAGTTCCTGAGACTCACCGTCAGTTTTCCTGTGAAGATCTACACATAAATCTAAAATTTATTCCAGGAATTCTGTGAGTTCCTGTCCCTCACTTGCTGGAGTAATCGTCTGGGACAAGCGACGTCACCCGTTGTAGCCTTCATCTGTTCCACTGCAAGCAGCAGAGCTCTGGGTCGTGTGGCCAGATAAGAACATGATTTTTTCTCCATGTGTCCATCATCTTGGTGACATTCGCAATGCGCCCCTGTTTTGATGAAGGAGCAACAATGTATCACTTTAAAATGCTCCCAGTGTGTACAGAGATCACAAAACCAGAGGTTTTTTAAAAGGCTACAGGAAATCCCTAAGGTCATGGCTTACAAATTCCTGGGTTTGAGTAGAAGACATCTAACTCAGTTATGAGATGAGGTGGAGGAGGACTACCCTGTTTAGAATGTTTGTGTATAGGAGACTCTGTGTGTGTATCTCTACATAGGACTATAGATATAAATGCACAGCAGTTTAACTGTTATATGTAAGAATCTTTATGAGGGGATGCACCAGGATTCACTCCTATGGGGAGTGGCTGTGGAGGCTGTGGGGAGGTCCACATCTGTGAGGGTCCCCTTGCTTCCTTTGAGCCTGGTGGAGCTTTTCTCCATCTTCAAACCCTCCTTCCCCTCACCCCTCACTTGTTGCTGGGGATGCTCCTAAGTAATCTTGAGGCTGAGGATGCTCACTCCCAACTTTTCTCCCGGCATGTCTTTATTTCTGCCACCCATCTGATCCCATCCCCATCCCTAGGTGGGCTCCCTGCTGCCTGCGTTTATCTCCCTGTTTTATGATGTCATTTAATTAGCTCGCACATGGTGGTTTTATGGGACAAACACGGCCTTGTTTGCCTTATAACTGGATTTCATGGCTCTGTGGGGACAGGTCAGGAAATCTCAGTCTAGCAGTGTTTGAAGTTTGGGAATGCTGGATCTTTAGAAACCTAGACACTTTGGGAGTGGCCTTAGAGCTCTATCTTCCACAAACTGGAAAAGAGTCGCCTCTCACTTCTCTAGTTCCCCATCCCACAGCATGTGATAACCCCTCTGGGAAAGCGGGAAGGCTTTGCCAGCCATTAGGGGCCAAGGGATATCTGTTTTGACTCTCTGTTACTCGTGTGACTGTCATACATACTACTTTTAGCCCCTAGATAGGGTGGCTGTTATTATAGGATAGTTAAAAGCCTCCTGAACATCAACTCTAGGGGAATAAGATACTGTATGGTAGAGCATACATTAAAATAGGACCTGTGAGAAAAATAGAGAGAATTTCATTCCTTTGACAGAGGGATTTGTGGGTCAAGAGAGACAATTGGGGTGTTGAACCAAATAGAATTCATCCAGATGCTAACTAGGGAAATGGGGGTTACCATGTATGATTTAGGAATACTTGGTTTCTATTAGGAATACAATGTATTTTGGGGTTTTGTTTTGTGTTTTTTTTTTTTTTTTTGGTTTTGTTTGTTGGTGTTGTTTCATTGGTTAGGTCAGGAAATTCTGGGATGATATAAGAACGGGTTATCGGGCCAAGCATGGTAGCTCATGCTCATAATCTCAGCATTCTGGGAGGCTAAGGCAGGAGAACTGCTTGAGGCTAGGAGTTTGAGACTAGTTGGGCAACATAGCAAGACCTCATCGCTACCAAAAAAATTAAAAATTAGCCAGGCATGATGGTACATGCCTGTGGTCCCAGCTACATGGGAGGCTGAGGCAGGAGGATCGCTTGTGGCCAGGAGTTTGAGGTTGCAGCGAGCTATGATCACACCACCGTACTGAAGCCTGGGCAACAGAGTGGGACCTTGTCTCGATGATAATAATAATAATGATGAATTATCTAGAACCATACCGGACAGATGAGATGCATCTCGTTTTCTAACATCTCTAGTGACTGAGACTCTGCCCAGCTGCCATGTGTGGAAACCTTTTGCCATGGCACCTTTCCTTCTCCCCTTGCCCACAAGGTAACTCGTATATACCTACACATGCATACATTAGAAATGCCTGCAAACAATTTCTTGATAAATACATGATTCTTTTCTCAGCTTTAGACAACACATTTCTTTGGCTTGGTGCTGTGAGTAACCAAGCCTGTGAAATCAGCCCTGAGCCAAGGGTTGGGCTAAAGGAGCCAAGAGAAATTTCTGCTGCTTCTGCTCTCCCCGCACCCTCCTTCGGGCTTGAGATCCTAAACCTGAGGCCCTGGTTCCTGTGCTCTACCTGTTCTCCCCTCCTCACTCTGGCTCCCCATCTTTCACATCTCCTTCCTTGGCCTGTCCCTCTGTTCCACGTACTTTTGGGGTCCTGAAACTCATCACTCCGATTTCTCTAAAACCTTAGCTGAAAGATGTGAAAGCAAAGTGGCCTGGAAAGGGGTGAGCGATACTTCTAGGAAAAGTACTTCGCTGAGGCAAGTGTAAGTCTGGGATTGGGCAAACTGTTAGAGGGTGTAGGAATCGGGGGAGGAGCACCCTGAATTATAATTAGAACTAAGAAGAAACATAGTAACCCAAATCTCAGAGGCAGGGTCTTATTTCAATAGATTAATATAAATTTAAAATGTGGCCTTTAGGCCGGGCGTGGTGGCTCACACCTGTAATCCCAGCACTTTGGGAGGCCCAGGCAGGCGGATCACCTGAGGTCAGGAGTTTGAGACCAGCCTGGCCAACATAGTGAAACCCTGTCTCTACTAAAAATACAAAGAAATTAGCCAAGTGCCAGGTGCAGTGGCTCACACCTGTAATCCCAGCACTTTGGGAGGCCCAGGCGGGCAGATCACCTGAGGTCAGAAGTTTGAGACCAGCCTGGCCAACATGGTAAAAGCCCATGTCTACTAAAAATACAAAAATATTAGCCAGGCATGGTGGTTCATGCCTATAATCCCAGCTACTCGGGAGGCTGAGGCAGGAGAATCACTTGAACCTGGGAGGCGGAGGTTGCAGTGAGCTGAGATTGCTCCACTGCGCTCCAGCCTGGGCAACAGAGTGAGACTCTGTCTCAAGAAAAAAAAAGGATCTTTAAAACATCATTCTCCCCACTTTCTGGAATAGTCTATCTGGGGACAGAAGGTTAGACTGAATCTCTCAACGGAGAGGACTCAGTCTCTCTAGGGCCCCTGTCTCCAGAATCTACTTGGTCAGGATGTCCTCAGAAAATTTAGCCTAAATCCCTCCTGCTGCTCCTTGCAACATCTTTCAAGACTGGTGATGCATACAATTCATCTTGAATGTCCCCTCCTCCCTGGGAGCTTGTGACAACACATCTCACCTGAAAAACCATTAGACTCCGAAAATGTTGGGACTGGCCCCAGCACGCCTTTGCCCTTCTGTGCTGTCCTCTCTCCGGATGACTTCAGAGGAGGTGAGGGTGGTGTTCGATGGATGCTGCAGCCTCCCTCTCCTCTTTCACTGAATTGCCAATATATTTTCTCTGACAGTTTGCACAGATAGTTAAGATACCGTGTAATTACTGTTGCATTTGAAAGTCAAACATGATTTATTTCTGACAAGCTCAGTCATTTTTCGGATGACGTGTGTGTGTGTGTGTGTGTGTGTGTGTTTGTACATGTGTGTACATTGGTTATGTCTTTTTATAGAAGGAAAGCAGGTATCAGCTCCTATGTCTCTCTCTCACTCAGTTACCTTCCTTTACTGAATCAGGAAACATTGGAGTAGACAGAGCACTGGAGGGGGAGACCGAGTCCCTATGCCCAGGAGACTCCTGGTGTGATGGAAACGATGTGACACACAACAAACGCTGACATGAAGACAAGGGCAGGGATGGCGGATGGAGAGGGACTATTGAAGGCAATGCGGTGGCTTGTCAACAGAAGACTTCCTTCAGGAGGCTTGTCAGGGAGTGTTTGGAAGAGAAGGTTTAGGGCCAAAGAGAAAGGAAAGAAGGGTGTCTTTGATAAGAAAGAAGAGTGAGCTTTAAGAAAGAGGGAAATTTGCATGGAAGGAAGCCATTTTTCCTAATTGAGGCAGAATGTCTGAATGATGGAGTCACAGGAAAGTGGAAACCGGGGAAGCGGAATGTTCCGGTGGGCAGAGGGGTCAGAGTGCTTGGTGGTGGTGTTTTGTCAAACAGCTATTGCGAGGCATTTAGGTAGTGCCTTTGAAACACCAGGTCCACAGAGGGAAGGCTCCTGCCTGTTGCAAGGGATTGGACCTGGCAAGAGCAATGGAGAGATGAGAGCAGCTAGGAGAGGAGAGGATACAGAGACTGGAGAAGGCACTGCAGGGCCTTTCTGACTACTCGGAGCTTGTGGGCTGGAAAGAGCAGTTGGTTTTTCCCAGTTCCCTTCTAAGTCCAGCAGGAGAGTTTAAGCTTGGACGAAAGAAAGGATTATAGGATTGCCCAAAGCAAATGTACCATTGCATTGTCTTCTGTGCCCTAATATACGTGTGGGCTGTGAGGAGGGCACCTGCTCTAAGGCAGAAAGATGCATAGGGATGGAGCTCATCTTCAGCCCCTGCGGTGGATAGGGAGTGGGGGTAGTTGGTGCTCTTAAGTGTTGCTCTCGGCGTCTCTGGCTCAGGCTTCTGTCAGTACAGACCTGCATCCGAGCTCCGCCCCAACTGTTGATTATACCCTTTGGGATGCATCATTGCTAAGAAAGCAGATGTGCCAGATGTGACATGTTTGAAGGAAAAAAAAAATCCCTCGCCTCTGAGCCTTGGGGAGAGCAGCTCATCACCATCTTGCTGCCACTCATGGGCCCCTGAGGTTGGGCTTTGCCAGCTTCGTACCTTTGTAGTCCCTCCACAGAAGGGTCTCCAAGCACTAAAGGAGCCAGATGTGGGGAAGGAGAGTGAGGAAAGACGGAAGAGACACTGAGACCCCATTTCAAATGGAAGAGATTTTGGTCGCACAGTAGTGGGTGTGCTGCCAGCTAGTTCACCTTACTGGGTTGGACTCCTCATGTAAGGAGGTGCTAGTGTGTGTGTGTGTGTGTGTGTGTGTGTGTGTGTGCGTGATAATGTTCTCTAAGTATGGGTTTCTAGGAATTCAACTCCACAGTACCACTCTGGTTTATCTTCCAACTTCTCCTGGATGCCTCCCATGACTTCCTGGGAAGTCTTCTGCTCCATACCTCCCTGCTGCCCTTGCAGTTTTCCTAGTTTTATTTTCTTCCTGGACTCAGAAATTGAGCTCAGAACTTGCTATACGTCTTGTCCTTTGCCTGAGGGAGAACCTCTCGAGCCGCGCTGACAGATGTCTCAGTCTGGGAAGCCCCAGCATGCTTTGCTGAGTACCTCTCCGCCAAGGTGGCGCCCAAGGTACCCAAATCTCAGGGCCTTGCTTCTTCAGTTACTCCCCCAGTCATTTCTCAATGCTGACGGGATAAAGGAACAGTTCATTCAGTAAGACAAGGAAAAGATTAGGGAAAGAAATCCAAGACTCTTGACTATACTAGAAAGTTCTATGACTGAGGTCAAGGTAAAGTCACAAAATACTGCACAATGCCTGGGGGTGGATATAATGGTTCTATAGTATGAACAACCCTTAGAAATGTCATTGATTCCAGAAAGCCTCTGCTTAGATTCCTAGAGGTGATTCTTGATTACATCTTTAAGTGTTGACATTTCCTATTTTCTAAATTAGATTCTAACCCTGCTAATCTGAGCCCAAGAAGAGTGGACCTGTCACCAAGACATCTTGGAGGCTAACCCTAGGACTTGAACACTTTAAGTTAGTAGAGTTCTACTGTTTCTACCAGCTAAAAGTCCACTAACTAAACCAAATCCTGAAGTAGTTCTATCCCTATCCCTAACCCTATCCTTAATTCTGATCCTGAAATTAACCCTAACCCAAATCCCAATTCTAACCCTGCTTACCTCTCCCCTCCCCCATTCCCACTACCTAGAATGTTTTGATGGTGGGAGGGGCTCGGGAGGAGAGGGCAAAATGAAGAATGCCTCTGGGAAAACGGAGGAGGAGGAGATCCAGCCAGAGCGACCTGGAGGAGCCAGTGTGGTATCTGGGAGCCTGGGGCATAATCTTGGTACATGCCAAGCCGTGAGTCACAACATCGTTCTCCATGGCATTTTGTTGGAGGGTGTCTGGGCTGGCAGCTGGTAAACAAGCTTGCTTAGAATAAGGTGTGCCCCCCCACTCTCTCTCTAATTTAGGGGAGAAGGGAAAAAGTCTTCTATCCTAAGGGTCCTTCTTTCCTCTGTTATTTTAGATTTCACAAGACTTAAAAGCAAGAGGAAATACTTGGTCCTTAGAAATTCTTTGTCACTAGTTGCAAGGAAATTATGGAGAGACTAGATCATTGAGAATGCAGAGTCTCAAAGCTTCCAAACGTGAGAGGTGCCCTAGTCCAGCCCACTAAGCGTCATCCCCCTGAGGGACGCCGGGTTGCCCCATTCTGCCCTGTGCCCTCTCATGGCAGTGCCCATGCTACTCCACCTCCCTCCCACTGCAGTCACTGCCAAAATCCAGATAGGCATCCACTGTGGCTGGATAGAGATCTTTATGGGGACAAACCTGTGCTTGTGGATAAAATAGCAGCTGGAAACACCCGGAACTTTTTCCTGAACTTGGTACCTATCCCAGCTAACATCAGTCATGATGTGTCAATTTTCTATCTACAAAATGGAACCAACTCTGAGCCGTACTCCTGGGGAAGGTGTAGAAGGAGCAGGGCACTAATGACTATTTTCTGACTTTGAGGGATGATGATTAGGGTTATTATTGTTTATTCCTTGAGGATGCAAGGCAGCCATCAGCCTGACTCTAAACACATGTAGTGCATTGCAATTGCTGTCTTTGGGGCTCAGGGAAGCTCTGCTCCTTGTCCCCCAACCTTAGCTCATATCTGCCAATCCTACAATAATTATTTATATTATAAATAGGACTTTGGGGAAGGAAGGTGCTTATTTGCTTGATGTCTTCCCTGTAGGCCTCATTTTCACACCCTGGAGCAGAATTCATACACCTCTCCCATCACAGATTTAGCTCCTGTCCCAGCATTCTCTGCTGGGTTTGGAGGTTAGAAGTTCTTTAAAGTCAGCTAGGAGCCAACAGCTGCAAAACCTAACCTGTAGTATGTCATGAGAGACCCCCAGTGCTTCATCCTTTGAATGACACACAATAGTCACTTCAACGAAGCCTTCTGAACTCCCAGATGCTACCCATTTGGCAAAAATCAGTGTTTCAGTTTATTGAGAATTTCAAAAATACTGTTTGATTTAGAAAAAACTCAAATGTGTAAATCAAGCTATGTAAATCAAAAGAGGTTTGGTGTCAGAATTCCTGCCAGCTGCCTCCTTTTCCCTCTCCCTCCATAATACTGAAACAGTGGAGTCATAATAATAACTAACATTTAAAAAGTATTTCACAGTTCCAAAGTGTTTTCATTTATCATCAGTCAATGATAACCCTGTGTGCTTGGAATTCTTGCCCACATTTCACAGATGAGAAAGCTGAGGAACACAGTGTTTAGTGAGTTCCTCAAGGTTACAACACCAATAAGTGACACGCAGTTGGCATTTGATCAAAATGCAGTGACTATGGAAGGTCTTTTTATTGTCCAACTATGGAAGAAGGAGTTAGGGAGACCCTTTCTGAAGAACTTTTCAGGATGAGGAATACAGAGTTTCTAATTCACAGAAGTGTTCCTAACTCATAGGCTTAGGATAAGATGATCTTGGCCTAGGGCCCAAAAGATACTAGGTATAAAATATAAAATAAATCTAATTGCAAAGTCAGATAAATATTAAGAAAACTGAGAAAAAATGCCATCATTTACGTGCAGATAATATTTTATTGCTGAAGTTTTGAACATTCTAAGCAATCTTATTTAGAAGGAATCCCCAGAGGCTAATCTGTCCAGGGTCCCATCTGTAGGCCACATGGTTAACATGTGGTTGGATGCCCTGTTCTTTGGTTTATTTATTATTCTTTTTAAATTTCCACTTTTATTTTAGGTTCAAGGGGCACACGTGAAAGTTTGTTGCATGAGTGAATTGTGTGAGGCTGAGGTTGGGAGTAGGAATGATCCCATTACCCAGGTAGTAAGGATAGTGCCCAATAGGTAGTTTTTCTTTTTCTTTTTTTTCTTTTTTTTTTTTTGAGACAGAGTCTCACTCTTATCCCCCAGGCTGGAGTGCAGTGGTGTGATCTTGGCTCACGGCAACCTCTGCATCCTGGGTTCAAGCGATTTTCCTGCCTCAGGCTCCCGAGTAGCTGGGACTACAGGCACCCCCACCACATCCGGCTAATTTTTATATTTTTAGTAGAGACAGAGTTTCACCGTGTTGGCCAGGGTGGTCTCGAACTCCTGACCTCAAGTGATCTGCCCACCTCAGCCTCCCAAAGTGCTGGGGTGACAGGCATGAGCCGCTGCGCCCGGCCCAATAGGTAGTCTTCCGACCCTCATTCCTGCCTTCCCTTCCACTTTAGTATTCCCAGTGTCTATTGTTCCCATCTTTATGTCCATGTGTACTCAGCGTTTAGCTCCTACTTACATGTGAGAACATGTGGTATTTGGTTTTCTTCCCTTGTGTTAATTTGCTTAGGATAATGGCCTCCAGCTGCATCCATGTTGCTGCAAAGGACATAATTTCATTCCTTTTTGTTTTTTTAATGGGACGCCCAGTTCTTAAAGATGTCAGGGGAACAAGAGCTCATGTAATATTTGACCCATCTATTATTAACTTCATCTTACACCTAATCTAAATCTCTTTTGCTGTTATCCCACTCATTCTGTTAGAGGGAGTAGAATAAGGCTTACCAGTCTTCACCTGCCTCTCTCTCTCTCTCTCTCTCTTTGTCACTTTTCTGCTCAGAAACTTTTGCTGGTTTCCCACAGCCACCTTATTGGTTGCTTACTATGTGTCAGGCACTGAGAGGACAGGAAGAAAATCCTCAAGGCCACAGAGCAGCATAACTGAAATAAGAACCAAATGAATCCACCTGAATGTCTCAGCCTCACAGGGTGTGGGTGGACAGGAGGCGCCATTTCTGTCAGAATGACCCGGTGCTCCAATCACCCAATTGTGCCTCCTCTCACTCCGCCACCAGTGCTTTGCTTAAGCATCCTGCCTTGAAGCAAGAGCTGAGATGTCAGTTTTGGGGGAAAGTGAGATGCAGTGTTGCCTGACAAATGGGTGGGTCCCCACCCCCCCCCACTTCCCCCACCCAGTTTATGAGCCTAGGGTGGCTCCTCCCTTCTAACACCCTCCCTCTCTTTATGACCTTGCGCAATCTTTGATGTCTTCTTCTTGTGAAGGGGTGGGGGTTGGGAGAAAGAAGCCAACCTCAGCCAAAGAGGCCCTGCCCACGGTAGTTCTTGGGTGAGGGAAGGGGCTCCAGAGAGTAGGGCAGGGATTTTGCACAAGGAGCAGTAACCTGGACAAGCTGGCACACTGGCCCTCCTTCCAGATCTCTATCTACTTGCGAAATGTCAGCACTACATTTGGTCTCTTTCATAGCATTAGTAAGAAGAACATGCTTAGGCTTTGAGCAAGCCAGACCTGGTTCAAATCCTAGAACTTCAACGTTCTAGCTTTCTGACCTTGGGCAAGTTGCTTAACCTCTTGAGCTTCAGTTTCCTTGGCTAAATTGAGTAATATACTATTAATTTCACAGGACGTCATGAAAAACTAAGTAAAACACAGTAACATAAAGTCCCAACATCCATCGAGTGTCTTGCATCCAAACTTGTCCCTCTAATTAAAACATACATTTCTTGACAGCAAGGATGTCAATGGCTTGCTGCCTTCCACACCCCTCCACTTTTTCTAATACCACAGATCTCTTTGCCTCTCTGTTTTATTTAGCATTTACTGACACATGCTCTGTTTTCTTTATAAATTCACAAATCCCAGGATTTGTACCAATCTTTTCTGTCTTCTGCAGGCCCCCATCTCAAAAGCCACAAAAAGAAAAGGTAGTCATGGAGCTTCTCCTATCCTGGAGAATCCTGTAAGCAACTCCCTCTTCACACTTGGCACTTTTCCCTCTTCTCTGCCATGTTCCCTCTCTCCTCCATTAAAATGATTTTATTTGCTTTGCTCCTATTCTTATCCATCTATAATTTTTTATTTTATAGCTACCCTATAATGGTCTGGGGCTATCCCTCCTGAATCACCAACTGGGCTTACTTTAGGATTTAATTTGGTTTTATTAAAATTACCAAAATTCTCCCTGGGCAGGTGTAGACCTGGGTAGGGCGAAGCTCTCTGGGCTGTTGACTGTGAGGCCCCTCCCCACCAGTAGATTTCCAGGCCTCTTCAGTTTTGCATTCAGCCACAGCAGGTGAGTGTTTCCGGCACATGTGGGGTGTGTGTGTGTGTGTGTGTTTGTGTGTGTGTGTGTCCTTACCCTATTTTGTCTTATAAAATCTCAGAAAATGAGTTTCCCACTCCCACTACCTTTACTTGTTCATGTCTACACTCTTGTTGGGAGCAAGTGCTTGCCTACGTTATTTTTGCCTTTTCTAAATTCATAAGTAGGAACTTAGAGGAATCCCAGGTAGCTGGTGTAAGTGCATCTGAGAACAGTCAATGCACCATAGGTGTGTGATATGTATATAGAGAGGTGTGTGTGTGTGTGTGTGTGTGTGTGTGTGTGTGTGGTTATGTGCATGTGTGTTTGTCTAAATGTAGCTTGAAGTGTAGATGTTTCCCCAAGTGGCTATGAGAGCACAGATTTATACTGCCTAGGGAAAGGCTGTAACCTAATTTAAGAGGTGAAGGAAGCTGCCTACAAGTAGCCACAATATCTAATCTGGGGGGGCTATAGACACAACCTAATATGTAGATTCTATCAGAGATCATTTTTGGTGTAAAGTAAACTATAATACTAGGTTTTAGGCTGCTTCGTATCTTTACTTTCTTTTCAGAAAAGTAGTGTAGGAAAAGCTTGGCGGAGGCGGAGCAGATTTCCATTTAAATTTTCCGATATATTAGTTTTTCCCTTGAATAAAGATATCTTCATTAGATATCTTTATTTCCCTTGAATAAAGATATCTTCATTCAGAAATTTTCGCTTTAGGGGGTCTGCACCCAGAAGCAGTAGAAGAGGAAATACGAATCAAAGAAAACGAGAATGGCAAAATTGAAAAGAAACCTCCTGAATCGGATTTCTCATATTTATCTTGGTGGTTGATCATTGACTGTCCCCCAAGGCCACCAACGCACACAGATCCCATTGAGAGGGAGAACCCAGGTGAAGCTTCTCCGCTGCTTCTGTCTTAGTCTAGTTTTCCTGTCTGAAGAGAGACATTTTCAATTCATCAGAGCTTGTGCCTCCCTCCACCTTCCCCTCCCTCCATTTTCCTAAGATCTAGATGAGTGTTTTCCCATCTCTGTCTGTCTACTCACATCCCAAGTATCTCTTAAGAAACTGGGGAAGAGCTCTCTATGGGAAACATGAGAATCCCACAAAATTAGGGTCAAAGAGCTGTTGAACCAGGAGTCTCTGTTTCTCGGTGCCCTGACTTTTGCTCCCTCCTTACTTGAAGCAATTGGCTGGAACCTGCCTGTTGCATTTAAAAGAAGTGGGAGTAGAGATAGGGTTTTTAAAAAGTTAGCTTTGTATTAGGAATAATACAAGGACTCAAGTGCCTCCCTAAGGATCTAATGTTGGATCTACAGAGTTGAATGAGAAATGAGTCCATTTGAGGCAGCCTAGCACGGGGCACTTGAAAACTGACATTTTCTCACCATCTATCCTTTCTTTTAAACAAATAATGTAACTTGGAAGAATATTATTATCCTAAAACATTTTATTTTTTAATTAAAGAGGGTTGATTATGCTACCCGTCTCATCTCGTCCCAGAGGAGGGAAACCCTGTGTTCAGCAAGTTTGCTAAGAAATAATTATAGGTTCAGATCTTCCTCAGGCCCCGAAATTCAATTAAAATTTTTTTGTTTTAAGTTGCTAGCAGTCACATGGGGTGTGTGTGTGTGTGTGTGTGTGTGTGTGTGTGTGTGTGTGTTGTGTATATGTGCGTGTATGCCCCAATTTTCCTTGTAACTATTCTGGGAATGGGTTCTCAAATGTGACAATCGTCTTCACATTTCCAGCCCAATTTCTTTGGCTGTGTGAGCAGATATCAACATAGTAAAAATCTTCTGCAAAAGGAAGCTCACTTTGATTTTTGTTTGTTGGTTATTTTTTGGCCAGAATCTCCCCAATTGTCTACCAGTCCGCAGTTGCTGGGATACTTCTCTGCCTTATACTGAATTAGGTCAGTGTAAATCAATGGCTCTCAATCTTCACTGTGGATCTGAATCACCTGGGGAACTTTTAAACTATAGAGATGCCTGGCTCCCACTTCTAGATGTATAGAGTCAACTGGTGTGCCATGGGACCCAGGCATCCATATTTTTTAAAAGCTTCTTGGGTGACTCTAATGTGCAGCTGGGGATGAGAACTACTGGAGAGATGGCAGCTGTGTTTGTATCACACAGATGATGTGAGGTTTGGGTGATTAGTGAAGACCCCCAAACAGGGTCATGAGGCTCAGTTTGACTCTGCATTGCTCAGCTCACTGTGTAGTTATTTTAGATAATGTAAGCATAGGGGCAGAGCCTTACCTGTTTATTCAGACTCAAAGTTATATTTAAATGTAGTAGGTGTAAACAGGATTCCATAGTTTTCCCCTACCACCTCTTTCCCCTTTCCAGGAGAGGTGACAGTTCTGTTGAAGCTCTATCTCTGTTTACATACAGAAGGACATACAGATTATTTAGGGAGGACAGTGGACCCTCCATAGGTGGCAGGTACGATATGGGTAGGCTGGCACAAGTAGGACATTCTAGGACATGGGGATGTATTTATGAGTTCATTTAAGCCATGGCTGACTTCTCCCACAGTGCCTTAGGGCACAAGCCCTCCTGGCAGCCAGAACTATGAAAAGAGGGTGGGTAGGGCTGTGTGGGGCCAGATTCTTACCAGATAATAAACCAAAATAGACATGTTTAATAGAAATCTAATAAATGATTTAATAAAATAAATAACACAAATGTGCCTATGAATCCCCATATATCTCAGCATATAAACATATAGGTTTATATATATTAGTGGCTTATATAATGTGTATGCATGTGTGTAGATTTAAATAGACTGGTATATAAATTTATTTATATAATGACAATAGCCTTATAGGGTATGGAAGTAATTGTGAAGCTATTTCAGGCATTTTTTTAAAGAACTGTAGCCATTTTAATATTTTGACTGGAAATTTCATCAATATTCTGATGCTTCCAAGTTATTTAGATTTATGAAGTATGTATGTATTTTCTATTTTGTATACAGATGTTTGTTGTTATCTATCTTACCTTTTTCAAAGAGAGAGTACTGAATCTGTGTAGATAGCCAAAGTGGGCAATTCAGACTCAAATCATCTACTTTGGGGCTTAGATAACCTGAGTTTACTAACTGAATGAATCTGGTTCTAAACTCTTCACTTATTTGGTGCTATATAGACATGGCCACTAGGAATTTGAACCAGATGAATGCACTTCGCTTTATTTTTGAGGATGCTTGTGTGTGAATAGCTAGTAGGACCTTTGGGTCAACTTTTACTTATCTGCACTCTTGGAGGGAGGGAGTAGAAAACTATCCAAGAAATAGCTAAGCAAAATAATTTTAACTTGGCTTTGCAATGAAGTCACAATCTGAATCTCTCTCTCTTTAGCCTCCTCTCAAGTACAGGTGCCAAATAAATGAATACGCACACACACACACACACACACACACACAGACACTCGCTCGCTCTTTTGTCAAACTGACCCTAATATCTTTCTGGGCTTGAATGACTGCATCTTGATGGCCCATGAAGGGGAGGAAGTGAACCTAAGTGATCTCTAGAGACCACAATAGACTAGCACACAGTATCCACATGTCAATGTGTGCTAACATATGTAGGACTACGCTTTTGTCCCCAGAGGGCTTAAGAAATTGTCTACAAACCACTATAAAACCCTTATCCGATTTCTATGCCATTTCTGCTTATCTGGTAACATAGTTTGATTCTGCATCCAAAATGGAACAGATATTGGAATTATGTCTCCCCAAAACACCTCCCAGAGCTGGGGCTCGGAGTCACACGGTGGACAGTGGAGGGTGGGAAGGAAGCCATCCACTACCATCTTCCTGTCCCCCTGTGGGTAGTTGAAGCTCAGCCGACTACAGAGACTCCGGAGACTCTGCCTAACAGGTCCATTTATGGTGATATTTTATGAAAAAGAATATAGATGGGTTTTAATAAGACTCTTCTCTCTCTGAGCTGGCTCTGCAACAACTTAGCTTTAAATATGCATCTCATTTTCCTAACTGCTTCTCTTAACTTGTTGGCAAAACTGAAATGAGGCATATGGGGAGACAAAAACAAACCTGGCCTTGGAAAAAGAAAACCCTGTCCAAAGCCAAGATTGGCTACCCATCAATGAACTAAAAAGGGAGTTTTCTAGCTTGTTCAGTCTTGGATATCCCATTTCATTAAATATGTACAACGTGAAATCAACTTTGTTGTTTTCTTGAATCCAAACCTCCTCTTTCGCAGGGCTGTGTAGGAAAAAGGAGTAGAACTGCTCTGTGAGTTTTGTAGAGTCGCTGTTTCACCCACACTACTGGTGATTCCACTAGTCGCAGTGCGGACATATCGGCCTTCCGGTTTTCACCTGGGAGGTATATGGTCACCTATTATGTGGGTTTGTGTCAGCAGAATGAAGTGGGGTGAGGAGGATTGGACCAGCTCCTCATTTACTAATTCAGTGAAGGTTTATTGAGCCTCTATGATGTACCAGGTACTGTGCTAGGTTCTGGGATGGCAAAGAACAAGACCTGCAAGGTACTCACTGAATTAGCAGAAGAAATCAACCTATCAACAGGTAATTATAATGTTTTATGTGTAGTGATAGAAATAATGCACAAGGTTTTATGAAAGCACAAAGGAACAGAATCTAATCCACTCCTTGGGGTGGGGGCTGCACAGAGGGTGGCCTCTTGAGAATCAGATGGTGAGCACTGGAACTTTATTTATTCCACTTTGTGTCTCCTAGTCCTAATGATGGTGCCCTGTTTGTTCCATGAATTGACCAAGGATTTAAGACTCTTGAAATGCAGTGGCAAAAGCACTGTGATAGGAGTCAGTAGGTCTGGGTTCTGGTCTAGGCTCTGCTATTGCAGTTTGTGGCTTGGCCATGTCACTGCTTGTCAAGATGGAATTAGGGGAAGATGCTGGACCAATACCAGGATACCGCTTCCCTATTTAAATAAAATATGCTGCCCTTCCTTCCAGTATGTCTATAATGTAGAAGAAATAAAATAAAAGTTTTCTTTCTATAATCCTTTCATAAAGTAGTTGTCAGCTCTCTATAACCTTGTCCTTTTCTAATTTTCTGTGACACTGTTAAAAGTTAGGGCAGGTTAACTAGTACTGAGGAAGCTGGAACCTGGGAGAAAGTGAGATCATATTAAAAAGCCCATTTGGCTTAGTTCTGCCAGTGCTGAAAAACGGTTTAAACCCAGCCCACACTTAGGGCAGTGGGGCAGCAGACAGAGCATGGGGACTGCATTGCGTCCTCCTCCACAGAACCGCTGTTTGAGAGAGTGAGAGTGGTGGCCAAACTGTGCTGACCTGGTTGGAACAGGAGGGCTTGCATCCCTTGTGAACGTGTTTCCACCTCCTTTTTCTTGAAGGAAGGGAAATAAAACCCAAATGTTGTACATCTAATCAAACAACTCAGTGTTAAAGCTGGGGGGCCTGATCCTTCTCTTTGCTCTTTGCCTCTAGAACACTAAAACTCTTGTTTACCTCAGCCTTCTTTTCTGTAATACGGTTACAACAATTCCTGCCCCACTTACTATTTAATGTGCATTTCTTTTCTTCTTCTTCTTCTTCTTCTTCTTTTTTTTTTTTTTTTTTTTTTTTTTTTGAGACGGAATCTTGCTTTGTTGCCGGGCTGGACTGCAATGGCGCGATCTTGGCTCACTGCAACCTCTACCTCCTGGGTTCAAGCAATTCTCCTGCCTCAGCCTCCCGAGTAGCTGAGACCACAGGTGTGCACTACCATGCCCAGCTAATTTTTGTACCTTTAGTAGAGACGGTGTTTCACCATGTTGGCCAGGATGGTCTCGATCTCTTGACCTTGTGATCTGCCTGCCTTGGCCTCCCGAAGTGCTGGGATTACAGGTGTGAGCCACCATGCCCAGCCTAATGTGCATTTCTTTTATAGTACTTATTAAAATTTATGCTTTATATTTGATTAATATGTCTTCCTAAATAGATGGTAAGATGAAGGCAGGTATTATATTTGTTTTCTTCTCCATTTAATTCCCGGCATCTAGTATGGTGCTTCCACATAGCAGTCACTCAATAAATATTTTTTTATTTTTTTAGACATGGGATCATGCTCTGTCACCCAGGCTAGAGTGAAGTTGCATGATCATAGCTCACTGTAACCTCAAACTCCTGGGCATAAATGATCCTCCCACCTCAACCTCCCACATAACTGGGACTATAGGGGTACACAACCATGCTGAGCTAATTTTTTATTTTTTATAGAGTTGAGGGAGGTCTCACCATGTTGCCCAGGCTGGTCTTAAACTCCTGGCCTCAAGCAATTCTTCTACCTTGGATTCCCAAAGTGCTGGCGCCACTGTGTCCAGCCTCATACATACTTTTGAGTAAATGGATGAATGATGTTGTCAAAATCAAGTATTATGAAGTATTTGAAATCACTTCAAAAAGTTGTAAAGGAGAAGCATGTAAGGCATTGTTTTTTCTTAACTGGATTGTAAGTTTCTTCATTTTTGGAACTGAGTCTTATACTCTTTATTTACCATCAGTCTAGCATTTTCACTTAGTAGGTACTCTAAATAACTATGCTTATCACTATAGTATTTAAAGGAAAATCATAATACTTGCAACAAACAACCTAAAAATGAATTTAAGAAAAAAAAATCCCATTTACAATACCATCAAAAATAATAAAATTCTTAGGGATGGAGTTAACAAAAAAACACAAAACTTATACTCTAAAAATTACAAAACACTGTTAGAAGAAGTTAGAGAAGACCTAAATAAATGTAAAAACATTCCATGTTCACGGCAATATTTTCCAAGTTAATCAAAAGATTAAACACAATCACTGTCAAATCCCAACTGGTTTCTTTGCAGAAATTGACAAACAGATCCCAGGATTTATATAGAAATCCAAGGGACCCAAATTACCCAAAACAATCTTGAAAAAGGAGAGCAAGATTGGAGAACTCACATTTCCTTATTTTAAAACTTATTACAAAGCTACAGTAATCAAGACTGCATGCCTTATGGTGTAAGGGTACGCATATACTTATCCAATGGAATAGAGTTAAGAGTCCAAGAATAAATGTTCACATTTTCAGTTGATTGCTTTTTGATGTAAGTGTCAAGACAATTCAATGGGGAAAAATAGTCTTTTTGGCTGGGTGTGGTGGCTCATGCCTATAATCCCAGCACTTTGAGAGGCCAAGGCGGGAAGATCATGAAGTCAAGAGATCAAGACCATCTTGGCCAACATAGTGAAACCCCATTTCTACTAAAAATACAAACGTTAGCTGGGTGTGATTGCATGCACCTGTAGGCCCAGCTACCCAGGAGGCTGAGGCAGGAGAATCGCTTGAACTCAGGAGGTGGAGGTTGCAGTGAGCCGAGATTACGCCACTGCATTCCAGCCTGGTAACAGAGTGAGATTCTGTGTCCAAAAAAAAAAAAAAAAAAAAAGTCTTTTCAAGTGGGACAACTGCATAGCCACATGCAAAAGAATTAAGTTGGATTTCTATTTCACACTACATACAAAAATTAACTCAAAATGGGTCAAAGAACTAAATCCAGGAGTTAATTAAAACTATAAAACTCTTAGAAGGAAACATAGGTGTAGATCCTTGTGACCTTGGATAATGCAATGATTTCTTAGTTAAAGGCACAATTTAAAAACTAGATCAAGTGGACTTCATCAAAATTAAAAACTTTTGCTTCAAAGCACACCATTGAGGAAGTGAAAAAACTCACAGAGTGGGAGAAAATATTTGCAATTTATATATTTGATAAAAGACTTGTATCTTGAATATATAAAGAATTCTAACTCAAAAAAATAGACAAATAGCCCAATTAAAAATGGACAAAGGATCTGAATAGAATTTTCTTCAAAGAAGATATACAAATGGCCAGTGAGGACAGGAAAATGTTTCCTACATATTCCTAACATTATTAGCTATCAAGAAAATACAAATCAAAACCACTATGAGATGCCACTAGAATGGCTACAACAATAATAAAAACAAGGTAATAGTAAGTGTTGGGGAAGATGTGGAAAAATTGGAATCCTCATACATTGCTGGTGGGAATATAAAATGATGCAGCCATCTTGGAAAACAGTATTTCCTCAAAGTGTTAAACCTAGAGTTACCATATGACCCAGTAGTTCCACTTCTAGGTATATACCTAAGAGAAATAAAAACATGTGTCTATATAAAAATTGTATATGAATGTTCATGGCAGCATTGTTCATAATAGCAGAAAACCCAAATGTCCATCAATTGATAACAGATAAATAAAATATGGGACATCCATATAATGAAATATTATTTGGCAATAAAAAAGAAATGAAGTATTGATACATGCTACAACATGGATGAATCTTGAAAACATGCCAACTGAAAGCAGCCAGTCATAAAAGACTACCTATTGTATGATTTCATTTATATGAAGTATTCGATGTATAGGTATGCCCTATATTTGGGGTATAGGTATTCAGGTTATACATAAAGATATAGGTATATGCTATATTCAGGGTATAAGTTCAGGGTATAGGTAAAGCTACAGAGACAGTAGATTAGTGGTTGCCCAAAACTAGGGGTGTTGTGGGGAATAGGGAGTGACTGCTAATAGTTATAGGTTCTCTCTTTGGGGTGTGGAAATATTCTAATATTGATTTTGATGATGGCTGTACAACTCAGTGAATATACTAGAAGCCATTAAATTGTACACTTCTTTTTTTTCCCCAAACACCAACTCAAACTGGAAAATTGTACACTTTAAATAGGTAAATCATATGGTATGTGAATTATGTCTCAATAAAACTTTCCTTGAAAAAAAGGAAGGGGAAATTATAATGTAGTGCCGACCCTAGGGAACCTACAAGGTAATCGGAAATTCTTTTGGTCTCCATCATAAGATCTTTGTTACTCCATTTTGAAAGTTTACTTCTTCATTTCTTTTTTTCCTTTTTCTCTTTTTGAGAGGGAGTCTTGCTTTTTTGCTCAAGTGCAGTGGTGGCTCTCAGCTCACTGCAACCTCCCCCTCCCAGGTTCATGCAATTCTCGCCTCAGCCTCCTGAGTAGCTGCAATTACAGGCACTCAACACCACACCTGGCTAATTTTTGTATTTTTAGTAGAGACAGGGTTCTCCATTTTGGTCAGGCTGGTCTCAAACTCCTGACCTCAAGTAATCTGCCCACTTCAGATTCCCAAAGTGCTGGGATTACAGGCATAAGCCCCTGCACCTGGCCTATTTCTTCATTTTTCTATCAGCTCAGTGCTTTGGAGCATAGAATGAAAGTTGTAGGGAGATTTTTCTCTTCTTTCTTTGAGACAGGGTTTGCTCTGTGGCCCAGGCTGGAGTGCAGTGGCACGATCTCAGCTTACTGTGACCTCTGCCTCCTGGGTTCAAATTATTCTCCTGCTTCAGCATTCTGAGTGCCTGGGATTACAGATATGTGCCATCACGCCCAGTTGATTTTTGTATTTTTAGTAGAAACTGGGTTTTACCATGTTTCCCAGGCTGTTCTCAAACTTCTAAGCTCAAGTGATTTGCCCACCTTAGCCTCCCAAAGTGCTGGAATTACACGTGTGAGCCAGCGTGCCCAGCCAGTAGGGTAGATCTTAAAGGAGAAGCAAGAGGTGGAACAAGGAGGAAAGGGAAGTCAAGTTGCTGAGTTTTTTGGGAAAAGCTGAGAAGCGTGTTCACTTTCCTGGCCAATGTGCTTAGGTAAGTTTTGTGTCAAGACTCCAAAAACAAATGTTTTTTTATTGAGATTTCTAGTTTTGGTGGTGGTGTTTGAACTGAGTTGACCCAGCCACCTTCTTTGGGTCCAGAGACACTAAAAGTATGAAACATTGACCTCTTGTCCTTAGTCTCCTACATCTTTCTGAAGATCTGGATAATTGGTGGGTGGGGAAGAAAGCCAGGGAGAACCTTGTGTCTGTCTTGAGAATGGAAGGGTGACAGGAAACCAGGGAATGACTCTAGAAGACTAGAGTCTAGAAACGCAATGCTCTGAAGACTTCCCTAGGTGTATAATGGGAAGGAACTTGGATATCTTGATGAATGCTTGGACTCATACTGTGCTACGGTTTCAGTTCTAATCTTCATTTCTGTCCTTTCTCCAGGATCCAAACTTCAGTGACCTGAGTACTTGTCACACCTATTTGTTCTGAATTGCCCCTTTAAACAGAGCCTTTCTTGACAGAGAAAAGGAGTATTGGTAGCTGTGGAAGGCAGGGAGATCTAGCAAAAAATTAAATAAAGAATAACCAGATTTACAAACTAAGAATCAACAAATGTAAAGACTTTCTTCATTAAAACAAAAGCTTCCTTGATGAAAAAGATGTTGAGCTAGATTTTAAAGGACCTTTAGAATGCATATTGTGGCAAAGGAGAAGAAACTCTACCCAAGGCAGCCAGCATAAGCATGATGCAGGAAGCATTTCCACAGGAATAGGCACTGCCAGAGCTGGTTATCTGTGACCCTGTTCCTGCATATCCTGAGTGATTTGATGTGACTAGCTGAAGTCCAGTTAAGGGTCAAGTAAGGGGATACTATGAAGTAACAGTTTGGCTTGGGTCTTGACTGGAGAATTCAGTGCATTTGAGGTTGCCTTTAAGGGGAACAGAATTAAGAGCATGAGGAGGTCTTGCTGCCATGTGGATTGCCTACACCAAAACAGACTTGTGTTCTGCTCTCCGGCCAGCCCTACTCTCTGCTCTTCTTATCCCAACTTGCCTAATTGATACCTTGGCCGATGGTGTCATTAACAGTGCTCGAATAATAGCCTGACTGGCTGATTTCAAAATGAGAGCCATGATTAATATGTCAGAAATCCAGCTGGGGAGAACAGGAAAGGGGATGACCCAAGAAATAGAAAATGGGGGAGGGGTCCTTCCCCCCCTTACTGCCAGCCCACTGTCTTTGGCAGAAGGGAAGAACTTGGGGATGAGAGTCTGACTTCCAGCTCCTCGGTTTGCTGATCCCTCTCCATTTTCCCTCCCCTACCTCCCCCAACAGCACACGTTCTGACACCTACAAGCTCGTTACATGATGATGACCCATATTTTTATCTTTTTTATGAGCATCAAACACACATCGTCTTGCAAGCACATGTGTTTTTTCCCTGTTGACGTGTGAGTGCCTTTGATGGTAATTTATTGTAGGGTTGAGCAGCCAGGTCTTAATTGTACCCTAAAATTGCTTACCATTTTGATGCCTCCAAACCCTCCCAAAATGTACCTTTTTCCTACAGAAGGGTGTGGGGCAATCTCTTTTTTACTATGTTCTATGGTGGAACGTGAAGCTTAGAGAGAACATGAGGGAAAGATTCCCTAGCTGGGTTTCAGGGACGCTTTGGTCCCCCCTTCTCATTACAATTGGGCTGTATGAAAGTTCTGCTCTACTCAGCAAAATTAGACTCAGTTTTTCCCTCATGGTATAGGGTCAACATGACTTCACTGGTTGCTCAGAATGGCCAATGGGCAGTTTCTACTCCAGCATTGAGGCTTTTGGGGAAATTTCCATTGTGGCCACTTGTATCTGTGACTCTAGATGGGATTAGAAATGGGAATGTTGGCATTGACCTAGGGAGCCTGGGCTATGAGAGGCAGCATGTCAAGTCTTCCACAGTCTCCTGTAATAACCTCTACTTCCACCTCTGACCACTTTCTCCCTTGGCTTAGGTAGAATTCAACATTCCTATGTACAGGAGAATAGAGGAATACCAAAAAATACCAAAACCCAACAGAACTTAGTGGTTTTGTTTTGTTTTTGAGAAAGGGTCTCACTCTGTTACACAGGCCAGAGTGCAGTAGCATAGTCTCAGCTCACTGAAAAATTCTCACCCTCCCAGGCTCAAGTGATCCTTCTACCTCAGCCTCCTGAGTAGCTGGCACTATTGGCATGTGCCACCATGCCTGGCTAATTATTTTTTTGGTAGAGACAGAGTCTCACTATGTTGCCCAGGCTGATCTTGAACTCCTGGGCTCAAGCAATCCTCCCACCTCGGCCTCTCAAAGCGCTGGGATTATAGGTGTGAGCCACCACACCCAGCCAGAGCTTAGTTTTAATTATAATTTGAGTTTGGGCCTAATAGTCTCCTTTGCCGTGGCTTCACTTTGTCTCTTAGTACAATAGACAGCATCATACACTAGGACACTCACATTCATTACGGAAGGATGAGTCGATGTTCCAGAACAACTAGAAATGTAACCCATGTCTTATGAAAATATAAGAAGAAAAGAAAGACTGAAATTCCTATCGCTCCCTCTGGAGAGGCCAGGTATAGTGTCCAATGTTGACCCAGGCTGCTGTGCTGGAAACCCGTCTACCTGTAGACAGTATCCATGTTAGCTCTTGCTACAGACTCTCCATTCCAGCTGAGTTCATTCTGCCTCTCACACATGATGCCCCTTGCATCTGCTTGCTCATACTTGCCTCCTCCTTTTCCAGATACTGTTTCTCTGTCCTCCCTGACCAGTAGTATACATTTTCTTTATAGATACCTGGTCATAAGCTCACTTCCACCAGAAAACTTCCTTAATTGACCTCACCTGACTCTGAGGAGTTTACTATTCTATGTTAGCATTCTACTAGTTCTTCAATATTATATTATTTGCATCTATTTCTATGACCTACTGTCTGCCTGTGTCCATGGAGGAATGTTGTGTATCTGCCTTAATGAGCCTCCTGACTGAGAGCAGAGCTATTACCATCACCTTCTTCAGTGGATTAAAACCTCTTCTGTTAAAGGCCTCTCTCTTCTGAGAGACTTTACACCCTTCCTTGGTGTCCACGGCAGTGAGGTTGTATAGAAGCAGATGACTTTGAGAAAGACAGCAGCTTCCATGCTGGAGTCCATGTGAAATCTCATTTTCCTGTAATACCTAGGACATGTGTTCTCAAACTTCAGAAAATGAGTCAGTTGTCTGGAAATTTCAAAGAAATACTGTGCATCTATCTTAATTACCTGGTTCTCTAATACACAGATAATAAAATTAGAATTCTGTCGCTTGATCTTCAGAGCCCTCCATGGCAGCAATAATATTGACATCAGCATTCCTTTACATAACCTAGACTACAATCTCATGGGTCTATTTGAGTTTCTTCAACTTGTTCTATGCCTCGAGACCTTGGCACATGCTATTTTTCCTGTCTGGGATGCCATCCTTTCCTCATCAACTTGCCACGATCTGATCCTTCATTTAAAGCCTAGCTTGAAATCTCCAAGATTACATCCTAGGTCTCTCTAGTGGGAATGATTTCTGACCCACCTGCAACTATAGTGTCACATTGTTTGAGTCTCTATTATACTACTGTTTTGTACTAGAATAATATTCACCTATGTATTTATATCTTTTACTATTTTGTAGGTTATGGGAAGGTGGAAAGATATATATATTTTCTCTTTTTTTTCCCCCTTCTTCTCTGCCATCTTGTATCAATTTAAAACTAACTCCGCCAAGATGGTTTATTTTTTAACTGTATATCCCTTTAGGTTTTTGGGCTTAACATAATGCTTTGCATAGGAGATGCTCAAGAAATATAAATTAATTTGGATAATAGAGCCAGATTTTTTTTTCTTGTTTTCAACTTTTATTTTAGATTTCAGGGCTACACATACAGGTTTATTACAAAGGCATATTGTGTGATGCTGCAGTTTGGAGTACGCTTGAACCTTTCACCCAGGAAGTGAGTGTACTACCCATGAGGGAGTTTTTCAGCCCTTAACCCCTCCTACCTGTAAAGAGAGAGACTTCACACTCTTCCTTGGTCTCCCACTTGTATGTCCATGGCAGCAAAGTTGTATAGCTTTATCAAACTCGTCTTCATTCCCCAGTGTCTATTGTTTTCATCTTTATGTCCACGTGCACCCAGTGTTTAGCTCCCACTTTTAAAGTGAGAATGTGGTATTTGGATTTCTGTTTCTGTGTTAGTTTGCTTAGGATGATGGCTTCCAGATGCATCCATGTTGCTGCAAATGGCATGATTTCTTTTTTCTTTTTTTTTGAGATGGAGTCTTGCTCTGTCACCAGCCTGGAGTGCAGTGGTACGATCTCACCTCACTGGAACCTCTGCCCCCCGGGGTTCAAGTGATTCTCCTGCCTCAGCCTCCCGAGTAGTTGGGACTATAGGCATGAGCCACCACGCCCAGCTAGTTTTTGTATTTTTAGTAGAGACAGGGTTTCACCATGTTGGCCAGGATGGTCTCGATCTCTTGACCTCGTGATTTGCCCACCTCAGCCTCCCAAAGTGCTGGCATTACAGGTGTGTGCCACTATTCCCAGCCAATTTCATTCTTTTATGGCTGCATAGTATTCCATGGTGTATATATACCACATTTTCTTTGTCTAGCCCACTATTGATGGGCACCTGGGTTGATCCCCATGTCTTTGCTATTGTCAACAGTGCTGCAATGAACATAGGGGTGCATGTGTCTTTTTGGTAGAACAATTTACTTTCCTTTGAGTATATACCCAATAATGGGATTGCTGAGTCAAGTGGTAGTTCAACTCTTACTTCTTTGAGAAGTCTCCAAACTACAGAGCCAAGGTTTTATGTTTATTTTGTTCTTACAATTGCTTCTCTAACTATGTCACCATTTTGCTCTGTCTTTGGATAGTTTCCAGCTCTATTCATTGTAATATCCAAGAGCATCTAAAATAAGACTGCAGATGGAACTGACAGGTTGGAGAATCAATTCAACAAAATTGAACCCAGATTCATCCTTGGAAACTTTTTGGACTGGTTTGAGATTAGCTTTCCCGTTTTGCAAAGGGCATTTGGAGGGTTGTCTGTGCAGGCCCACTCAGGGACAAAGCAGGATCAAGGAAGAGGCAGTTGAAGATGAAAAGATACTGATTTCTGGGAACAAGATCAGTTTGAGGATTTTGTATGTCAGCAGAAAAGGGCAATGTATTTGCATGAAGGTATTCATTTCGCTTTTGGCACCAAGCTGATTGTTTTATGCTACAATATTGTCACTGACAGCACTTTTCTTGTCAGTTGCCTGAGGAAGGGCTCACAGCTCTGCTCCCATTTGCTTGTTGTTAAAATGTGAAGAAGGGAATGTTTTTGAGCACTTATGTTTCATATGCTTAAGAAAAGACAAATCTAAAGCTCCTAGGTCTCTTGCCAATTTCTCCCATTAACTACTCACTCCCCCACCATCTCAGTTCTCCTGACTTTCAACAAAGCCTTTTCATGATAAGATAAACTATTTAACTGTTTCCCCTTTCATAGTTACCCTGTCTCATTTCTGTTGGTCTACACAGCTGTTCTGTTCAGTCCTACTCCTGTGTGCTCAATCCTGTAGCTTCCTTCTTGCCAAACTCGTCTATTATCTCCTCTTCCTCCTCTGGAAAGTCTTCTCTGACTGCCTTCCAGAAATGTCCTTACCCCTCATTCTCTTAGCTTTCATAGCGATGATGGCACTCCAGCATTGACTCTCTGTTTATCTCTATCTTGTTTTCCATTGTACGAGAAACTTTCCCATATTGATATTCCTTTTCCTATTAACCAGAGTTCATATTCATCCCCATGGTTTCCAGTTCCTGTAGTCAGAGAAATCATTGACTGGCTTTCTCTTGCTGGGAAAATCAACCAACTTTAGCAACTGACAATAAAGAGAGATTTAGAGCCTATTGACCCTCTCAATCCCTTCTTTCCCCTCTCAGGCCCTCCTTTCAACCTTCCCTTCCTTCCACAAATGCTGGCTGAGCCTCCGTTATGTGCGAGGTGCTGCTCTAGGTTACCATGCTTCTTCCCTGTATAAAGCTTATACTCGATGCTGTTTCTGAATGCGAGTTTAGATATTGGTCTGATACTAGAAATTACTTAATCAAATGCTCCCAAACAATGTCATAAGTGTGAATTCCGATAGAGTACAGCATTAGGGTATCTATTCTCTGTAAACCATTCTCTCCATTCTTAAAATTGCTATTAATCATTGGCCCATCTCTCAGAACTTGATACAGAAGAGTGTTTGTGTCTCATTCTGTCATGAGCAGTTAGTCCATCTCAAAAATAATTTTAGCATTTACTGAAGAACCCCAAGGAGTGGAGTGGGGAAACTAGATAGTTCAATCTCCCACTGTCCCATAGAAACACACACATATGCACATGTGCACTCACCTGCAGGCTTATGTAATTACATGTTACTGAAACTAAACGGCTAAGTTAAACTGGAGTAAAGAAGGAATCTCAATTAGTTGCAGTTAATAAGGGAAGACTCGGCAAGAAATGGATTTGAGCTGCGTTTTGATGGGAGACTTTGGGAAGTAGCCTGTGAAGACAACACTCTAGGTGATGGGAGGCATTCATTGTTCAATCTGAGGCTTAAACGTGAGAATAAGTCAGGCTGGGGGTGTTGTTGAAAGGGTTATCTTGGTTGAAGCATAGCTCTAAGTAGGAAAAGTCTAAAGAAATGGGTTTGGTGAGAAATTAGAATGAAATTGGTAGAGGACCTAAATGACCAACCTAGGATGTGTCTTCCTAGCTGAAGGCAGGGCCATAAATAAAATAATTTCAGGAGGGCTAAAATGTTTATTCTTCCCCTTAGCTTTTGAGAACAAGAGGCTAAGGTTTCTGGGACTCTGACTTCTATATGACTAAGGTGCTCCTCTCACATGAAGTAAAGCATAAAGACCAAATACAATGTAAACCTAATGTCTAGATTTTTCTGTAATATTGTTTAAATTTCAGCTGTAATTATCTGTCCAAATGGACTCCACACTTTGTTTTGCTTGGTTCTATTCTGGAACCATAGAGTGACCTGCGGAATTCAATTTAACCAGCCATATGCTTCTTGCGTCATTCAGTCTACCCATTTTTTCTGTATGAAAAGGTTTCACAGTAAAGCAAAGAAGCTTTAACACCTGACATCTGTCCATTGACCTTTAACTTTCTGGAGTGACCATATGTGAGAGAAGGAAATACCACCTAGAAACTACCCCTGGATTTTCCCAGTCTGCTGCACAGAGGTCTTCCAAACCTGGGTTATGCTAGCTGAGGGCAGAGGAGAAAAGTCCCAGCCTGAGCTTCCCAAATTTATGTATTTCCACCTTGAACCCCTGCTGGAATTTTCTCTGAAGCAGAAGGAAGAGGTGGTCACTTTTCAGCCTTTTTATGCAAGGATGAGGGGGCAATATTATAATGTATCTACCTCTTCCCCTTGGCATACTTAGATTTAAAAGACAAAGTATCAAGAAAGGAATTAATTTTGTAGAGAAAGAATGAATAGAATTACCAAAGAACTTTCCAACAGCATGGCTTGCTGAAGGAAACTGGGCAGTCCCTCTGTCTGAGGAGCTAGAAAAATGGGGTCAATTCGTGTTTGCAGATTTTGGAGGCAGTGAAATGAAGGAGAAGACTCCCCAAAGCTCTGTCTGCAGGCCGAAGACTCGGTGATTTCAGAATGGGACATAGAGGGAGGAAGTAAGGGTGACTTGAAACCATCTTTTTAGGCCTCTCTTCCCTGTGGTTGAGTGTACCTCTATTTCTCAAAAAAAAATTGTTTTGGCTCTTCTGCTACAGAGATGAATGGCTTTCAGGAATCGAAGATGAAATTTATTCAACCTAGATGTGTAAATAGAATTTGTGACCAATTTTGATATGACTTTTCTAGCTAGACTTATAGGCAGGGGTGAATTTTCATACTGGCATAGGGTCAACTCTTTATTCTTGATTTGTTCATTATCCACTTTGTGGATTTTTGCAGACTCCATATTTCCACTGCCTTGGGTTTGATAGGAACACTGAGTCAGAGCAAGCATCAGGAATAGACTCAAAGGGTGTGTTTGTATGTGTGTTTATGAGTGCAGGTATCCAAAGGTAAAGCAATGAGGATTTATTTCACTTCCCTTTTTTCTTTGTAACACTAATTACATTTGTGAACCTGTTTAATGGTGGCGTCTACCACTAGACAGTACTCTACATGCAAGAATTATGCACCACTGCATACTTACCACTTAGCATAGGACGTGGCACATTGCAGACACTTAGCAAATGAAAAAATCATGTGTGCCTTTGCTCTCATCCACTAACTTAGGTAATGAGAAGTGTCTCCTTCTCGGGGACCAGGAGCATGCTCTGCTATGGCAAGTGGAGGGATCAGAGATGAGCCCTGGAGCCTGTGATCTGATCTCCCCAGCAAGGCTGTCGGCTCTAGGGTAGATTCCTTGTTGACTATCCTCTTCTCATGACTGACAGCATCTTAGCATAATACTTGGGGCACGGGCCAGGGAGTTACCCAGGGCTGAGGATGGGAGGAGGTGAGTCCTGGCTATCAGAATAGACATCTTATTCCAGCTGCAGTTGTCCTAGATGTGGCCTGATTCCCAGCCCATTGACCTTTAGGGCACAATGGGGGGTTGGGAGCATGAGTCAGAGAGGAATGTGGGACTGGTTGTTTGGGAGTTTCACTCTATGGAGAGAAGCTGTTTCCCCGTGCCTATCAGTTTTCTAATGGCATCTCCAGAGGCAGAGCCTAGAAACAATTACTTGAAAGAGTCAGACGAAGCACCCACACTCTTTTGAACCCCTAGGATGTTGGCAGGAAGAGAATTTAAATAGATTTTCACAGGCACAGAACGGAAAAGTATTGTAGAGTATTTCAACAGAAATTTGAGCCTGAGTACAATGGCTCATGCATGTAATCCCAGCACTTTGAGAGTCCAAAGTGGAGGAACTATTTGAGCCCAGGATTTCAAGACCAGCCAGGGCAATGTAGTAAGACCCCCATATCTATCTATATATATATAAAGAAGTTAGCCAAGTGTGGGAGCATGTGCCTGTAGTCCTAGCTATTCAGGAGACTGAGTTGAGAGGATTGCTTGAGCCTAGGACATGGAAGCTTCAGTGAGCCCTGTTCATGCCACTGCACTCCAGCCTGGGTGACAGAGTGAGACCCTGTCTCAAAAAAGCAAAACAAAACATACATGCACACAAAAAGAAAGGAAAATTTAAAATCTTCTCATTCATAGTTCTACCTCTATCCCAGAAAAATATAAAATCTCTCTTTTTTTCTAAAGTGAGGGCATTCCACTATTAGGTGACCGTGGTAACCACGACACCACAGCACACTTCTGAGAGCATCCCACCGTTAAATCTAGCCAAATCTAGCCTGCAACATGGAAGCCATGACCAGGACAGTGGAAGTGCTGTGTGAATTATCCAAACCATCATTACCTCATTCTTTCGGTGGGAGTGGGCCGGCACGCCTGGGAGACCCTCACCCTGCCTCCCATGACGCCCTGCTTCTTCATACAGTACACACAATGGTAGGAGATGGCAGCAGGAGCAGAGAGGCCCTCATTCTGGAGAGGGGACCTTTGAATCATGTAAATATGATGACATCGGCAATGACAGACTCTTCAGCCGCCTGGTAGTCTGTAATTGAAGCCAGGAATTCAGCACACGCTCAGACACACCCAGCCTTCACCATGGGTTCCCAGAAGCAAGTTCCTGCATAGCCACTAGGCTGGGAGGACCCTCACTTAACCAACCCTCCCTGACAAGCTCCAAGGCCTCAGAGTTGAATCCTAAATTTCCAACTTAACAATAATTTTTAAAAAATTGCATGATGCTGAGGCTTGGGGTGTGGCTGATCCTGTCACCTAGGTAGTGAGCATAGTGCCCAGTAGATAATTTTTCAGTCCTTGCCCCTCTCCTCCCTCCTGTCTCTAGTAGTCCCCAGTGAAGGTTGTTGCCATCTTTATGTCCATGTGTGCTCAATGTTTAGCTCTCACTTATAAGTGAGAACATGCAGTATTTCATTTTCTATTCCTGTGTTAGTTCACTTAAGATAATGGCCCCCAGCTACATCCATGTTGCTGCAGAGGACATGATTTCATTCTTTTTTATGGCTGCATCCAACTTAGCAATAATTTTTATCCCTCTTTTTCTTTTTCTTTAGTTTTGAGATAGCATTTCACTCTTGTTGCCCAGGCTGGAGTGCAATGGTACAATCTCGGCTCACTGCAACCTCCACCTCCAGGGTTCAAGCAATTTTCTTGCCTCAGCCTCCCAAGTAGCTAGAATTACATGTACCTGCCACCACACCCAGCTAATTTTTTGCATTTTTAGTGGAGACCCGGTTTCACCATGTTGGCTAGGCTGGTCTTGAACTCCTGACCTTAGGTGATCTGCCTGCCTCAGCCTCCCAAAGTGTTGGGATTACAGGTGTGAGCCGCCGCGCCCAGCCCCCTCCGTCTTTTTTCATTCTCAGCAGTGCCTAAGTTGTTTGTGCTGACTGTTCTCAGGAGCTAAGCCCCCTAATGAGTGAGATCCAAGCTTCATGGCAGTATCATGGGAAATTCTTTCGTTTTGGTTTAACTGAAATCTGTTTGTTATGACCTGAGTCTAAAATTGATCAAGCCGGAAAACTTCTACACTGCTCTGAAGTCCCAGGCAAATAGGCTGGAGATTTTTCCTGCTATTCTCCACCTCTCTCCATAATGAGATGCTTTGTTTCCATGAATTGGCCCTGATCCAGACTTCTAGACTCTATTACAGGACATTCATCCCTCCTTCTGCCTCCAGGCAGGACTGAACTTAACTCATCCCAGGCTGAAGGGTGTCTCCTGTAGACCTTGTTTCAAGATTTCCTGACTCTTTGGCCTCTTTCAGTTAAAAGTGCACAGCTGATTGCCCCTGATGCCCAATCTTAATTTCCTAATCGCAATTCTAGTTCATTTCTGTTGTGGAAAGGAAGAGCCACATCTCCCTTATACCTTCCCAGCTAAAATTAACTCAGTTCTTTTATATGCTTCTCAAATATTAATTGGACCCCATATCTTACTTGTGCTAGAGTAGGAAAATTAATATTATTTGAAATATGCCCTGTTATCTGAGTATTGTTGGCCTGAGCTAGTATTCCATATTTTTTATCACTTTTGTTATTGTGCTTCTCTCCCAACATATCTCATCCTTTCTTTGGACTGAGACTTCAAATATGAGTTTTATCTACAAGGAATACCTTCCCTCTCTCATCAGTCCAGACCTTCCATTACTTCCAAACCCTGTCCCATTCTCCCTCTCTAGAAGATGTTTCCTAACTCTATGTTCTCTGTTTAGTCCCAATTCATCTGAATTTCACTAGCAGCAATGTAAAAAACTTCATTCAACTGGCCTCAAGGTCTGCTCTTGCCTTACTCTCTCCATATATGAAGCATGGATGAGGAGAGCTCTGAGAGCTTGAGGGGAACCAGTGGCACAGTGTAGTGGGATGTGTATAGCAAGTCAAGAACCCTGGAGTTCCAGTGTGGGTCTATCACCTTGAGCACCTCATAACCTCTCTGCCTTCCTGCTACATATGGACAAACCTTCAATCAGGCCATCTTGAAGATTTCTTTAACTTTAAAAACGTTATGAATTTGTGCTTTCCTCTCTTTCTTGGTGTCTTTCAATATCTTGGACAGAACTCTAAAAGCAGGGAAATCACAGGTTAGGAGAATATGAACTAAAAGGCATACTTGATAGGGAAGAAACTTCATTTTAATACGGAGGTAGTACTGATTGTAATAACTGGAAATTGGTAGTGAGAATGGGAGCAGACTGCTGCACCTTCTTATCCTCTTGCAATCTTACAAACATTGTTCCTTAAAGGGTAAGGAGGCCAGGCGCGGTGGCCCACACCTGTGATCCCAGCACTTTGGGAGGCCGAGATTGGCGGCTCACTTGAAGTTAGGAGTTTGAGAACAGCCTGGCCAACTTGGAAAAGATCCATCTCTACTAAAAGTACAAAAGAGCCAAGATTGTGCCACTGAACTCTAGTCTGGGCAACAGAGTGAGACTCACTCTCAAAAAAAAAAAAAAAAAAAAAAAAGATAAGGACGTGGCTCTGGCCTGATTTCTACATCTTCAGCATAGTGGCCATCAGTACCCTAGTAAAATGCTTGTTCTAATGTAAAAAGGTTGCTCCATCCTCATTCAAGTCCCTGAAGGAAGATCTTATATTAAGTTCTTACTCATTTCTTTCTTGGGAAATTCCCAAGTCTTATGTGAGTACAGTAGAAAAGACTATTTCTTTCTGGAATCTAAAAGTCTTCATTTTCTAAATAAAACTTAAGTTTGTTCTATGATATGTCGATCATTATGCTTCATAACAATCCCTGAAAATAAAAGACCATAAAAGTAGTAATTTATAAGGTTATGTAGTCTTGTCTGTGTGTGTGTGTGTGTGTGTGTGTGCACGCGTGCGTGCACGCGCACGCATGAGAGAGAGACAGAGTCTCATGTAATTATCACTGTGGACTAGGAGGGTCTTAGAGAAATATCATACTGACCATCCCACTTACTCTAAGCAGGGATAGACTCACAGGTTATTTATTTTGAATCACAATATCTTAAGCAGCTGGACAACTTAGATTTTATTCAAAGCTGAAGAGCTAGAGGAGAGAGGAGGGAAAGTAGGTATAGGGTATTTATTAAATACCTACTGTATGTTAGGTATTGTGAAAGACTTTATATATCATATATACTCAACATAAGGTGAGATTTTATCTTCCCAAACTATTTTCTCAGAAAAGAGGAAGTTATTTTATATTTGAATCCTTACAATGTCTCATATTACAGGGTATTTTCTCAATTGCTTTTTAAGGAAGACACATTCGTCTGTAAAAACAAAAAACAACCTCTTCACCCCAAAACAAACCAAAAACAATCAATGATGGTTTGTATTACCTATAGAGGCCATTTAATGGGATTTTTTAATTTTATTATTTTATTTTTCATTGACTTCAGTTTCTGGGAATGTGAAAGGCTGGGGCTAGGTTATTTGAATCAGCTTTCCTGCTGAAAACAGCTTTAAAATTCTAGATAAAATAGTTAAGACATCTTAAAAGCATGAAAGAGCCAACAAAATAGTAAGGCTATATCAAGCCAAAATCTAATTGAAAGTGAAAACTCAAAGTGAAACAAAGCATTTTACTAGGGTAAGTGAAACAAAAAGGCTACTTTTAACCAGAAGGCATTTGCTGATAGAAGCAAACTTGCACTCAGGTTTAGATGGCTGGCCTAAGAACTTCACACTCAGGGCTGGCTCGAAGTTAAGAATCTAATAGGAGACTGTCCCTATATAAAACTGAAAAATCAAAGAGTTATGCCTTTAGTATAAGGGTGAAACAGAAGTAAGCCTAGGCTGAGTATGGTGGCTCATGCCTGTAATCCCAGCATTTTGGGAAACCAAAGTAGTAGGATTTCTTGAGTCCAGGAGTTCAAGACCAGCCTGGGCAATATAGGGAGATCTAGTCTCTACAAATAACAAAATTAGCTTGGTGTGGTGGCACACACCTGTGGTTCCAGATACTTGGGAGGCTGATGCTGCAATGAGTCATGATTGTCCATTGCACTCCAGCCTGGGTGACAGAACAAGACTCTGTCTCAAAAAACAAACAAACAAACAAAAAAACCCAAAACCAACCAACCAACCAACAAAACACCAAGAAGTTAACTTACTCCCTTTGCCACATCTCCGAGGAAGGACTATAAGAAAATTTCCTTGGCACTGAGCAGAGCAGAAAGTAAAAGTCCAAGCCAGCCTGATTTGCAGCCCAAATTTATATCACTAGGTAGTCAAAACCTCAAAATTTGAATTTAGTTTAAAATGATTCCAGATTAGTATTTCCTCTGGGCACCTGGCAAGAACAAAGGCAAATCCTTCCTCAGTGAAGACCTCTTCATCCTAACCCTCAAAAATCTCCACAAATAATTTTTCAAAGGCAACAAGCAAATAAGCGCATAGGAAGAGAAGGCACCATGAGTGAGAATCAGCAAAAACAACAGGCAGCAGAAACAGATGCACAGACTTCAGAGATTGAAACTGTCAGGCACATGTTAAACAATAAGCCTGAAAATTGTTTCAGGGAATGTAAAAAGTGATTTAGTGGATTTAAAACAGAGCCAAGTAGAAGGTTTGTAACAGGAGATTGGACCCAGTTGAAGAGATAATTAGTAAACTAGAAGACAGGTCAACAGAAATCCAGAATGAATCATAACGTGGTGAAAATATGAAAATATCAGAGAGTTAAGATATATGGAAAACAGAGTGAGAAGACCTGTATCAAATGATAATTAAAACTCAAAAATTAAACAAGAGAAGGAATAGAGCAGAGGCAATGTTTGAAGAAATAGTGACAGAATTTTTCTCTCTTTTTTTTCTATGCAAGAACAAAATTATTCCTTGATCACAGAATTTTCTTAAATTGATTAAAGTCACTAAGAAACCCAGTGAATTCCAAGCAAGATAAATTAAAAAAAAAAATCCAAACTTGTGTTAGCAAAACTACAGAACATGAAATATGAAGAGAAAAATAAGGAGCCAAATAAGAAATTTCTGTTTCTGATGACAAAGAAGTAACTGATATGGAACTTGTTCTTCCACCATGAACAAGTACAAAAACAAATAAACACACACACACATAATACATATATATATGTATATATATTATGTGTGTGTGTATATGTGTGTGTATATATATACATATACATATATATGTGTGTGTGAAAATATATATGTATATATGTGTGTATATATATATTTACTGGATGGGTTTAATATTAATAACAGATTTGACACTACAGAAGAAAAGATAAAAGAGCTTGAAGACATAGAAAGAAGCCATGCAAACTGAAGCATAGATAGAAAAAAATACTGAAAAACAAAAGGGATTAATGACTAACAGGACAATATCAAGTAGCTTAACATTTATGTAATAGGATTAAGAAAATTTTGGTGGAATAATGGATGATTTTCCCTCAATTTAGTAAAAATTATAAACTTATAAATTTAAGAAGCTCAGTGACCCTAAGCTGGCTAAATATAAAGACGACTACATCAAGACACATCATAATCAAATTGCTGAAAAATTTTAAAGTAGCCAGGGAAGATATATTAAATGTAAGGGAACAAAGATAAGAATTATTAGAGACGCTTTGTCAGAATCAATGTAAGCCAGTAAACATTGGAGGAACATTTTTAAGGTACTGAATGAAAAATATGTTCCAATCTGAAGTTTTCTGTCCAACTAAAATGTTTTTCAAAATAAAGGTTAATAAAGACTGGTTTCTACACAAACAGAATCTGAATGAATGCTAAGTGTTAAAGGAAGATTTTTAGACTGAATGAAAATGATATTGAATAGAAACTTGGACTTACAAGAGTTCCAGAAATGGTAAGTATGTGGGCAAATGTTAAAGCTTTTTATCGTTTTAAAATTTTCTTTAAAAAAGAACAGGCACCGGGCGCAGTGGCTCACGCCTGTAATCCCAGCACTTTGGGAGGCCAAGGTGGGTGGATCACGAGGTCAGGAGTTTGAGACCAGCCTGGCTAACATAGTGAAACCCCGTCTCTACTAAAAATACAAAAAATTAGCTGGACGTGGTGGCAGGCACCTGTAATCCCAGCTACTTGGGAGGCTAGGGCAGGAGAATTGCTTGAACCCGGGAGGCGGAGGCTGCAGTGAGCTGAAATCATGCCATTTACTCCAGCCCCAGCAACGGTGTGAGACTCCATCTCAAAAAAAAAAAAAAAAAAAAGGAAAGAAAAAAAAATAATAACAGGCTATTTAGGAGTTAGAGACCAGCCTGGGCAACATGGCAAAGCTTTGTTTCTGCAAAAAAACACAAAAATTAGCTAGACATGGTGACACATGCCTATAGGCCCAGCTACTCAGGAGAATGAGGTGGGAGAATTGCTTGAACCTGGGAGGCAGAGTTTGCAGTGAGCTGAGATGATGCCACTGCACTCCAGCCTGGGTGACAGAGCGAGATGCTGTCTCAAGCAAGCAATCAATCAATTTTAAATGGAAAAAAAAAAAAGTTTTATAAAAGGATAACAGGCTACTTAAAGCAAAAGAGAAAACAACGTATTTTGGGGTTTATAACATACATAGCAGTAAAATGTATGACGATAATAGCACAAAGGAAATGGAAGCAAACTGTTGTCCTTACTTTGTATGTGAAAGGGTATATTGTTTGAATAGACACTTTGATAGTTAAAGTTGCATACTATAAATCCCATAAAATAATCAATAAAATAACCAAATGAAAAAGTATAACTATCCTAAAATTTATTCAGTACAAAAGGGGAATCCTAAAACTTAATTAATCCGAAAGAGGAAAGAGGAAACAAAGAACAGATGGGATGAATAGACTTAATATCAACTATGTTGATAATTACATTAAATATAAACGGTCTAAACCTTCCAATTGAAAGGTAGAAATTGTCAAATAAAATAAATAAGCATGATCAAACAATATACTGTCTACGGAAAGTGCATTTTAAATATAGAGACAGGTTAAAAGTAAAGGATGAGAAAAGATATAGCATGCAAACACAAATAATAAGAAAGCTGAAGGTGCTAGATTAATCTCGGGCAAAAGAGACTTCAGTACATGGAATAGTCAGACAGATAAAAAGGGATATTTTATAATGAAAAAAGGTTCAGATGATCAAAAGGAAATAACAATAATAATAGTTGGCAAATTACAGAACATCAAAATACATGAAGCAAAAAGTGCCATAACTATAAAGAGAAATAGACAAACCCAAAATTAGAATACATTTTAAACTCTGTTCTCTCAGGATGATAGAACAAGTCGTCAGAATATCACTAAGGATATAGAAGGCTTGAACAACATAACTCATCAACTTGACTGAGTTGTCCTTCACAGAACATTACCCTTGGTGATTGCAGAATACATGTTATTTTCAAGTACATACAGAATGGTCACCAAGGTACACCATTTTGCTGGACCATAAAACAAGCATTACTAAATTTAAAAGAATTGAAATAATATAGAGCATACTCTGACCACATCAGAATTAGATTAAAAACCTAACCAAAAGTATATCTGAAAAATTCTCATATTTAAGAAAATTAAATATAATATTCCTAAATAGTCTATGAAACAGAAACCACAAGGTAAAATAGAAAATACTTTGACTATTAAAAAATGAAGCACAATATATTAAAATTTGTGAATGTAGCTACAGAAGTATCTAAAAGGACACCTATATCTGTAAATGTTTTTATTTGAAAAGAAGAAAGATCTCAAATCAATTAGCTAAGATTCCATTTTAAAGACCTATAAAAAGAAGCAAAAAATGAAGCAAAAGTAGAACAATGAAATAATAAAAATTAGAGTGGAAATAATTGAAATGAAGAACAGAAAAATAATAAAGTCAATGACATCAAAAGCAGCATCATTGAATAAATAAACATAATTGATAAACCTCTAGCTAGACAGATTTTGAAAAACAAAGAAGATACAGCTTACAAATATCAGGAATGAAAAAGGAGATACCATATATCAACAGGCTTTATTTTTATTTATTTTCATTTTTTTTGAGACAGAGTCTTGCTCTGTCATCCAGGCTGGAGTGCAGTGGTGCAATCTCTGCTCACTGCAACCCCCCCCTCCCAGGTTCAAGCGATTCTTCTGCCTCAGGCTCCCGAACAACTCGGATTACAGGTGTGTGCCACCATGCCCAGCTAGTTTTTTGTATTTTTAGTAGTGATGGGGTTTCACTATGTTGGCCAGGCTGGTCTCAAACTTCTGGGCTCAAGAGATCCCCCCACCTTTGCCTCCCAAACTGTTGGGATTACAGGCGTGAACCACCATGTCTGGCCGATTCAACAGACTTAAAAGCTAATAAAGGAATATTATTAACAACTTTATGTTAAAAAAATTTGTCAACTTAGATGAAACGGACAAATTTCTGAAAAACACAAGTTATCAAAACTGGCACATAAGTTGAAAATGTGAACAGCTCTAGCTCTATTGAAGAAACTGAATTTATAATTTTAAAACCTTCCTTGGAAGAAAAACACCAAATCCAGATGGGTTCACTGGTGAATTCTATCAGACACTGAATGAAAAAATAATACCAATACTGCACATTTCAGAAAATAGGAAGGAGGAGGTACTTCATAACCCATTTGATGGTGCCAAAATTATCTTGACATCAAAACCATACAAAAACATCATAAGAAAACAAATCTATAGTTTAATATCTCTCATAAACACAGATATAAGAATTTTTAATAAAATATTAACAAATTGAATCCAGCAAAGTCAGTTTAGTATTTGACTATCCATCAATATATTTGACAATGTAAACAAAAAAATAGAGACAACATGTAATCACCTCAGCAGATTCAGAATAAGTACTTGACAACATTCAACACTAATAATTCTCCAGGCTAGAAATAGAAAAAAATTTTCTCAGTCTTTTAAAGAGCATCTACAGAAAACCTACAGTTAATATCATATTTAATGGTGAAAACTTTCCCCCTAAGATCAAGAACAAGGCAAAGATGATCATTCCTACCAGTTCTGTTCATGTGGTTCTGGAGATCCTAGCCTGTACACTAAGGCAAGAAAAAGAAATATAAAGCGTACACACTGAAAAGAAAAAAGTAAAACTGTTTTCATTTGCAGGTAACATGATTATATATATATACATAAAATCCAAAAGAATCTAGAAAAAAATATGTTAGAACTAAAAAATTTAGATATGTTGAAGGATATAAAGTCAGCATGTTAAAAAAATCAATTGTATTCTCATATGTTAGCTATGAACAATTAGAAAATAAGAAGTTTAAAACCGTTGTCTATAATAACATCCAAAAATTCATGAAATATTTAAGGATTAATTTGACAAAATATATGTAGGACCTGAACACTGAAAACAACAAAACCCTGCTGAGGAAATTAAAGAAGACATAAATAAAGAGAGATATACCATGTTTGTAAATTGGAAGATAAAATATTGTTAAAATGTTAATTTTCCCCAATTTGGTTATTAAATAAACTAAATTTAGAAAGAGTCAGTGCAGGCCGGGCGCGGTGGCTCATGCCTGTAATCCCGGCACTTGGGAAGGCCTAGGCAGGTGGATCATGAGGTCAAGAGATCGAGACCATCCTGGCCAACATGGTAAAATTCTGTCTCTACTAAAAAATACAAAAATTAGCTGGGCATGGTGGTGTGCACCTGCAGTCCCAGCTACTTGGGAGGCTGAGGCAAGAGAATTGCTTGAACCCAGGAGGCAGATTGCAGTGAGCTGAGATTGCGCCACTGCACTCCAACCTTGCGCCTGGTGACAGAACAAGACTCTGTCTCAAAAAAAAAAAAAAAAAAAAAAAAAAAAGAAACTAAAAGAAAAGAAAGAGTCTGTGCAATTTCAATAAAAATCCCACAAGATATTTTTGTAGATATCTACAAATTGGCTCTAAAATTCATATGGAAATGTAAATGACTTAGAATAGCCAAAACAATTTTGAAAAAGAATAGTTGGAGGATTTACCTGAATTCAAGATTTACTATACAGCTGTGATAATCAAAACACTGTGATATTAACATAAAGATAGGTTGGGATAGAAAAGCCCAAAAGTAGAGCCATACATTTAGTCAAAATTATTTTCCAATTTTTTATTGTATAAAATATATATAACATTGAATTTACCATTATAACTGTTTTTAAATGTGGAACTCATTGGTATTAGATAAATTCATAATGTTTGTTGTACAACCATCTCTATCATCCATCTCCATAACTGTTTTCGTCTTGTAAAACTGCAACTCTATACCCATTAAACAATAACTTCCCATTTTTATTCTTCTCCATCCCCTAGCAATTACTATTCTATTCTCTGTTTCTATTATTTTATTGGTCAATCCATTTTGGATAAAGCTGCCAAGGTAATTCAATGTAGGAAATGATACTATTATAACAAATTATACTAGAACAGCTGGATAGCCATCACAACAACAGCTTTGACCCTTACCTCACATCATAGACAGAAATTAGTTTGAGATGGAGCCAAGGCTTTTCTACAATAAAACATAAGAAGGAATCTTCACAACATTGGAATAGGTAAAATTTTTCCAGGGCACAAAAAGCAGGATCCATAAAATTTTTAAAGTATGAATTTGATTTTCAAATTAAGAACTTCTACTCTTTGAAAGAGACTTTTAAGCAAATGAAAACACAAGACCATGAGAAGAGATCCATATATATACATAAAATATGCAATTCTCCTGCTCAGCCTCCTGAGTAGCTGGAATTACAGGCACCTGCTGTGCCCAGCTGTATATACATATGTCTCTGACAAGGGACATGCATAGTCCTTTGTATAGACAAAGAACTCTTCTTACAAGTCAATAAGAAGGCAAACTAATTTAGAAATGGACAGAGGTTGTGAACAGCCTTCACGAAAAAAAGATATACAAATGCTTAATAAATGCATAAAAAGTTGCTCACTATCTTTATCCGTCAGGGAAATGCAAATTAAAATCACAGTAAGATACCACTACACACAACTAGAATGGCTTAAAATAAAAAGACTGACTATACCACATGTTGATGAAAATATGGAGCAACGTGGCACTCTCATACACTACTGATGGGAATTGAAAATAGTTCAACCACTTTGGAAAATAGTTTAGTGGTTTCTTTTTAAGTTACACATACATTTATTGTAAAAATCCAGCAATTGCCTTCCTAGGTATTTACCCAAGACAGATGAACACATATATTCCCACAAAGACTTGTACACAAAATGTTTATGGCAACTTTATTAGTAACAGCTAAAAACTGGAGACAACCCAAATGTCCATCAGCTGGTGAATGATTATGCAAATAGTGATATGTACATATAAAGGAATACTTTTGAGCTATAGAAATAATAAATTACCAATACATGCAACTTTAGAATACTGGAGAGCATATATTTATATTTGAGTTTCCTCACATCCTTGATATGTTAGTCTATTAGGGTTATCATCCTTTTTTTATTTATTAACATGAGAATAAATAGAAAGAATAGAATAGAATAGAATAACAGAAGTAATAGGATAATAGAAAATAGATATTTTTCATTCAGAGAATGGTTCATGACCAGCAATATTGGCAGTACCTGGAGCTTATAAGACATGCATAATCTTGGATCTTGTCCCGGGCCTACTGATTCAGGATCCACTTTTAAACAAGATCCCCAGGTGTTTCATATGTAAAGTTTGCAAAGTATTGGTCTAGGTAAAGTCTTTTATCAAATTTAAATATTACAACTGTTTTTTCCAATCTACCATCTTTCTGTTAATTTTATTTATGTGTTCTTCATGTTCTTTATTGGAAAAATATTCTTATTTGATGAAATAATATTTATCAAAACCTTTCTATTTTTTTCACGTTTTCTGCTTCTTTGATAGATGGCATTTTCAGAAGTTCCTGTAGTTTTTCCCTTGACTTAATAGCCATATTCATGTTATTTACCCCTTTACTATTTCTTAAATATGTCATTATCTCAGACCCTAACTGGACAAGTTCTTTAGCATTCTGTTGGATCTCTTGTTTTCCATAACTCATTCCTCTATCATGTTGATATTGTCTGGATTTTTAGTTTGTAGTTTCACAGGTATGCCTTTTCTTCTTTGGTTTAATCTTAGCTTTTTAAAAAACAATAAACTTTACCAAAGTATTTAATCACCTTTCCTTTCTATTTCTCCTTATAAGGTTACTTTTATTTGCCCCTCCCCCACCCATTTTCTTTCTTTTGTTCTTTCTTTTTGTTGTTGTATTTGGGCTCTGGGGTACATGTGCACGTCCTGCATCCTGCAGGATTGTTGCATAGGAACATACATGCCATGGTGGTTTGCTGTCTCCACCCCTCCACCCCCATTGCCTGTATCAGGCATTTCTCCCAGTGTTATCCCTCCCCCTCCTCCCTGCTGCCCCCTCTCCCCTCCCCTTCACTGCCACCCCACCTAGCCCTGTGAGTGTTGTTCCCTTCCCTGTGGCCAAGTGCTCTCATTGTTCATCACCAACCTGTGAGTGAAAACATAAGGTGCTTGGTTTTTCTGTTCTTCTGTCAGTTTGCTGAGAATGATGATTTCTAGGTTCATCCATGTCTCTACAAAGGACATGAACTCATTGTTTTTTATGGCTGCATAGTATTCTATGGAACATATGTGCCACATTTTTTTTTGTCCAGTCTATCATTATGGGCATTTGGATTGGTTCCAGGTCTTTGCTATCGTAAACAGCAACACAATGAACATACGTGTGCATGTGTCTTTATGATAGAATGATTTATAATCCTTTGGGTATATACGCAGTAATGGGATTGCTGGGTCAAATGGAATTTCTATTTCTAGATCCTTGAGGAATCGCCACACTGTCTTCCACAATGGTTGAACTAATTTACACTCCCACCAACAGTGTAAAAGTGTTCCTTTTTCTCCACATCCTCTCCAGCATCTGTTGTTTCCAGATTTTTTAATGACTGCCATTCTAACTGGCGTGAGATGCTATCTCAATGTGGTTTTGATTTGCATTTCTCTAATGGCCAATGATGATGAGCATTTTTTCACATGTTTGTTGGCCTCATACTTGTCTTCTTTTGAAAAGTGTCTATTCATATCCTTTGCCCACTTTTGAATGAGTTTGTTTGTTTCCTGTAAATCTGCTTTAGTTCTTTGTAGATTCTGGATATAAGCCCTTTGTCTGTTGGGTAGATTGCGAAAATTGTTTCCCATTCTGTTGGTTGCCAGTTTAGTCTAATGATTGTTTCTTTTGCTGTGCAAAGTTCTTATTTATTTATTTATTTTTTTGAGTTGGAGTCTCACTCTGTCGCCCATGCTGGAGTGCAGTGGCATGATCTCAGCTCACTGCAACCTCTGCCTCCCTGGGCTCAAGTGATTCTCCTGCTTCAGCCTCTCAAGTAGCTGAGATTATAGGCACCTACCATGCCCTGCTAATTTTTGTATTTTAGTAGAGGCAGGGTTTCACCATATTGGCCAGGCTGGTCTTGAACTACTGATCCTAAGTAATCCACCCACCTGGGCCTCTCAAACTGCTGGGATTATAGTCATGAGCCTTTTTCCTCTATGTCTTTAAAGATTCTACTCCATTGTTTCTTTCATCCTATGTTCTGTTGACATCTGATGTCAGCTTGATGCTTATTCCTTAATTAGTAATCTACTCTTTCTCTCAAAATTCTTTGTCTTTGATGTTCTTAAAATTCAGTGTAATGTATTTAATTGTGCATTTCTGCTATCTGTTTTATTTGGCCCTGTATGAGCTCTTCCAGTCTAAGGTCTTTAATCTTTAATTCTGGAAGATGTTTCTTCCTTGTTTCTTTAAATATTTTCTCCTCCACTTTTCTCTCCTTCTGGGGCTTCTGTTGTTAGATTGTTGGACCTGCTATTTCTAACCTTTATAGCCTTTAGATTTTCTTTACATTAAAAAAAAAAAAAACAAAAAAAACCTGTTTATTCTTTCCTGCTACCTACTGTGGAAGTCTGCTTTTTATAACTACTCATCTTTGAATGAGATAAGTTTTCCCTGTATCACTATTTGTAGGAAGACCGAGTGGTTGAGAGCTCAGAGTTCCAGGCTAAGAGGAATTTTTCTTAGATCTGAGGTTTATGTGTGAATTTTATCCTGTCTATTTCCCCAGCCAATTGAATATAAGTTGCTGTAGGACTAGTCAGGAGGCAAGATTTATCTTCTCCCTCCATCACACTGCTTTCTGAAAATAGGCTTGTTTGTGTAATTCCTTCAGTCCCACTTCTTTTGTTTCTCTGAAGCAAAGTAGGCCTAGGAAAGTTCTTGCTGCCAGCCTGTATACCCTGCTGTGAGAGATTTTGGTTTTGTACTGAAGGTGTGTTCCTAGAAGCAGCGTACATACTGATTCTTTACATCTGCAGCTGGGTGCATCCTCTTTTCTCCCCAGTCCTGTTCATGGCCGCTTCTATTGATGCCCTTTCTATCTGTTGCTTGGTTCATCTTTCTCGTAGCTTCATGAAAGATTTATCATTCTCCTTGTGATTTTTTTATTTTTGGTGATTCGCAATAGGAGAAAAGGACTGTCCTTTTTATACTGCCATCTTGAACAGGAAGTCTGTCTAAGCCATCTTAGAAATTCTTGTATTTTCAGCTTGTAGCAATTCTTTCAGGGTAATGAGTTCTAGTAGTCTGCTAACTGAATGCAAAACAGCTTATTCTTTTGTTTCAAAATGTGCCTCTCTTGTTCATTATTTCAGGATTGGCAAATATATTTATTCACAGGATAGCCTTCTTTAATTTAAATATTTTCGCTATATCCTACCCTCCAAATTTTATCTTTTTAGATAAAGATCACTATTGTCATAAGCCAGCCCCTCATCCTCTTCCATGGGCCATCTCTAACTTCATTATGTGTTTTAAGGAGAAGAATCTAAAAGTGAGTTCATTAACCCACATGTGGCCATACCATTGTTTTATACAAAGTCACCTCTGAATACTGGTTTGTGAGCATCCTAGTGTTCCTATGCTCCCAGTGCCAAAGAGCAGAGCCCTGCCCTCCAATGACAGATGACATTGATATTTTAAAAATAAACAAATGAAAGTCATTCCTTGCCTTCTGTGGTCTCCCATTCTAGAGTCTAGTTTGGGAAAATTTTTTCTCTCTCTCTCTCTCTTTCTCTCTGTCTCTGTCTCTGACACACACACACACACACACACACACACACACACACTACCATCAACAACAACAACAATAAAAGACTTAAGAACACTTAATAATGTGAAACAAGTGGCAAAGCAGCAAAATGAAACTATACTTGTAACTGCTGTGCAGTTACAAAGCAGTAGCATTGTCATTGTTGGGTTAAGTGAAGTCTTCCTGCCAATAGGAAGTTTTATGTGGAGTTTAGACAAACGATAGTTTAAGTCATTGCTGGGCAATTTATTAGCTATGTAATATTGAGCAAAATGACTGATCTTTCCAAAAACCAGTTAACTCTTTCATAAAATAGTATTTGCCTCAAAAAGATTTTTTGAGTTAACTGAGATGATACATGCAAAACCCTTCACACAATGCATGGCGCATAATAAGTATTCAGGAAATCTCAGCTACAATAATTTTTATAAGGAGAGAAATTTGAGTTACTGCAGAGGAGGTGAACATTTTTGGCATGAAGGCCTGAAGTTTTGCATGAGGATGTCATGTGTGAAAGAGAGGAAGTGGAGTATTTAAACCAGAGAAGAGATTCCATTTAGAAAGTCATTAGATGTAGGGGTGGGAGGTATGGTGGAAGGTGGGAGTGATGAGGAAGGGGAGCTGCATGAAGGATGAATCAAGGCCAAGTGGAAGAGCTTTAATTTGATATGATGAACAACAGTGGCTACTGCATAACAAGGGGATCTCGTGGAAACAGCTTTTATGGATTCTTGATTTGTTGCCGTGACTGGTAAATTAAAAGAGGGGGAAGATTGGAGGTGTGAAAGCATGAAAGTTGGTTAGGAGTCTGTTAAGATAATCTAGACATAACCAATTTGGTTCTAGACCAGGTTTAGGACTATAAACATGGTAAATAAAGTATACAGTTGATGGGCCATGCCAGGCCAGAGCCATGTCTTGCCTTGCTTCCTAGCTGGTCAGGAGGTGGTGAAGCCCAGTTACAATAGAGCAAGTTCTCTCATGGTGCTTGTGGGCATGTACAGCTGCAGCCTCATGTCACACCTATGTTGTGCTTTTTTTTTTTTTTTTTTTTTTTTTGAGACAGGGTCTTGCTCTGTCATCCAGGTTGGAGTGCTGGAGTGCAGTGGCATGATCTCAGTTTACTGCAACCACTTCTTGGTTCAAGCGATGCTCCTGCCTCAACCTCCTGAGAAGCTGGGACTACAAGTATGCCAGGCTAATTTTTGTATTTTTTGTAGAGAGGGGGATCTCGCCATGTTACCCAGACTGGTCTTGAACTCTTGGGCCCAAGTGATCTACCCTCCTCGGCCTCCCAAAGTGTTGGGATTACAGGCATGAGCCACTGTGCCCAGCCTGCTGTGCATCTTTTACTCCTACTCTGGGGCTTCCCTGTTGTCACTCATGCTTAAAAAGGTTGTGCACAGCAGGCCAGGAGTGGTGGCTCACGCCTGTTATCCCACCACTTTGGGAGGTGGAGGCAGGTGGGTCACCTGAGGTGGACAGATCACCTGAGGTGTGGAATTCGAGACCAGCCTTACCAACATGGAGAAACGCCATTTCTACTAAAAATATAAAATTAGCCGGGTGTGATGGTGCATGCCTGTAATCCTAGCTGCGTGGGAGACTGAGGAAGGAGAATCCCTTGGACTTGGAGGGCAGAGGTTGCAGGATTGTGCCATTGTACTCCAGCCTGGGCAACAAGAGTGAAACTCTGTCTCAAAAAAAAAAAAAAAAAGAAAGAAAAGAAGAAGCAGAAGAAGGTTGACAGCACATATGCATATAAGACCCAGAAGTGCAGGGTGGTTAACACCTGAAGGGACAGAACTTGAATAATGGGAGGTAGTAAGTAAATTCTTTTCCCTTCCTTCCCCTAGACAGACTGTTTGGGGATGTAGTTGCTTCACATGGTGAAGACATCCTTCCGCATCAAGTAAGCAGCTTTTCATGGAGCTATGGCCAGCTGTATATAGCATTCCTTTTTATTTGCTGTGTCTTTTTTTCTGCTTTGTTCTCTTTATCTTTCATTCTTTCTTCCCTGGGACTGCGTTTCTCAATAAAGTATTATCACATAAATTTTTACTTCTGGCTCTAAATTTTAGGGAAACTGGGCCAAGAAAGAAGAATAAACTCCAAGAGATAGTACGATGGAGGAATGAGGACTTGGTGATGGTGTAACTGCATGGCAAAGATTAGGGGGAAGTTTAAAGATTAGCTCCAAGTTTGCGGGCCTCTGGATGGAGGCGGCGTGAAGGTACTTTTCACAGTGGTGAGGAAAGGGGGAAGTTAAGAATCAACCCTAGTGCTGCTTATGGTTTGAGAAGAGCTTGTCTATATCCCATATATATGGTTTAAAAGTCTCTGGATCTCCTGAGTCAGAGTCCTATCCCTTTATCAGTGTAAGTTCCAATATCAGTGCCATGTTTTCTGAAGTGGATAGCAGCTGCATACTTCAATCTGTACTGGACTGGATGGATCTGTGTAAGCAGTGTAGGCTAACATTATTCCAGCTTAGATATCTGTGAGGAGGAATTAGACTTACATTTCTTTTCTAAGTGAGTGAAGTACAAAGCCTTTCAAACCTGACAAATAAAACCAAGAACTTGTCTGTACCCTTCCATTTATGGGAAATTGACATGGGCTCCTAAAGATTGCTGTGTATGTCAAACCAAATGGAAGCTAGAAAAGGTGGTTGATACATTGGGGCCTGTTGGGGGTTGGGGGCAAGAGGACGGAGAACACTAGGACAAATACCTAATGCATGCAGGGCTTCAAACCTAGATGACGGGTTGATAGGTGCAGCAAACCACCATGGCACACGTATGCCTATGTAACAAGCCTGCACGTTCTGCACATGTACCTCAGAACTTAAAGTAAAATGAAATAAAATAAAATGTGGTTGAGGACCCAGAGGACCCTACACGATGTCAACACAAACATATTTTATTGGAAATTCTTAAGTCCTCCCATGACTTGGTACTGCGTGTGCTGATCTTCGGAGAGTCAGCTGCCAGAACTTTGGGAAGCGGAAAATTGGATAGATGAGCTTGATTATTCAAATAAATGATTTGACACCTAAATTATCTGGATAATTGCCTCCTTGTGGTCTAAGGCAACCTGACCCCTCATATTCCTGGAGCCACAGGAACTCTGAGAGTCATAATTGCCTGTGAGAAACTGAGTAGCGTGTCTGAGGGGGCGTCTGCAGAGTAGGAAATGAAAACAGACTGTTCAAATTGGCAAATGAGTAACGTGTTCATTGCGTCAGTTAGAAAATCAGCCCAGGCTGGGAGTAAGTCAGGAAAGTAAATTTTGGTTGGTGTCTGACAATTTTCTCATCCTGTCTATTTTTTAAACTTTGGTTGATTCATTCCCAAGTAACCCTCACCCTGCACCACATATTTGCACTTATTTATATGCTGCTTTGTAAGTGTTTTAAAGCCATTTTTCTGTAAGTGTGCCATGTTTTCTGATGTGGGTTTAGGTTCTTTGATGTAGTCTCTTCAATAGTCATTTCCCACTTTCCTCTCATTTGCATTTTACATCTCTGTTCATTTGATGTTGTCTCATGCAAACCTCCACGTAACTTCTTAATACCTTTATCTACACATTGCCCTCCTTCTGCTGTCGACTAAAAGTATGAAAGTGATGCTGCACAAGATTTAGCACACATGCTCTTTGGTTTCTGCTTTACAATGACCTGCTTTAAGAGAATATCTCGAGCAACTCTGCATCTGAAAGCCTGGGTTCCTTGTGCACACTTTGTGTCATTGTCCATGATGCACAACAAGCTGAGCCCTTCCTGTTCCCACACAGCATCATGGGTTTTGCCCTATTCTGCTTGGAAACCACTTTCCCCTTCTGCACTTGGGAAGTCAGCAAGAAACTCATGCTTCAAACGCTAGCCCAGAGGGTTGAGAACCTATCTCCTCTCCCAGGCAAATATTCACTCATCTCATCTGCTCCCAGAATACTTTTTATAAAAACATTTTCAAAGGTCAATGCTCATCTTATAATTTTTTTTTTGTTTTCACGTTGGTCTTCACCAAAATGCATACTTCAAGACCACAACTTGTTCATTTTTATAACCACATCACCAAATACAGCAGCTGTCACACAATGGACACTCATAAAACGTTGGAGAATAAATATTCAGTGTATAAGTTCTTGTGTGGAATGTTGATAGTTCTCTGTTCTATACTCCCATCTGTCCAAGGAGCCCACCAGGGTGAATTATTTCCAGCTTCATTCTTCATACGCCTTCTCTGCCTCAAGAATCAGCATCCTGCTGGTCCCAGTCTGTCCCTGCTGTTATCCCAACTATTCCATTAATTGGCAGAGGCAGAATGGGGCCCCGAGGTAGTTTAAATAAACCATTTGTTCACTTTATCAGATATTTATTCCAATATTTGTCTCAATAGTTATCTCACATCTACCCTGTGCCAGGTGAAATTTGCATTACATGCTGTTGATATACCAGCTAACAAGGTAGTCAAAGTCCCCATCCTCCTGATGCTTATGTTTTAATGATTTAGTTGTACATCATAGACAATGACACAAGTGTGCACAAGGAACCCAGGCTTTCAGATGCAGGGTTGCTCGAGATGTTGTCTTAAAGCAGATCATTGTAAAGCAGAAACCTAATAGCATGTACGCTATATCATGACAGCACGTGCAGCATTGCCTTCATACTTTTAGTATGATGCTTATATTTTGATGGCTTAGTTGGAGAGCGAGTTGATGGGTAGATTAAAAATGGAAAACAAAGGTTTTTGCCTATGTTATCGATCAATTCAAAGCTATATAAATCTTCATTTTTCCACTTGAGTTTGGTAATGAGTCCTATCTGCATGTGTCGTGTTTCTGTTATCGTATTTCTCAGAAAAAAAAAAAAAAAAACATATACCATGGCTACACATGTCCCTAGCACCTATGCCATGCTATAGATAGACACTTATTCCTGTATATATATATATATATATATATATATATATATATACACACTACATTCAACAGCTATACAATGTATACACACACTGATAATCCATTCACCCAAATATCAAACCTCCCAAGGTATAAGGTACACTACCTTCCCCTCCACTAATAATTTCCATTCTGATGCATTCTTTCTCTCTCTTCCCTCCCTCCCTCCGTTCCTCCCTTCTTCCCTTCCTCCCTTCCCTCTTTACCTCCTTCCCTCCTTCTCTCTCTGTCTCCCTTTCTCCTTCCTTCCCTCCTTCCTTCCTTCCTTCCTTCCTTCCTTCCTTCCTTCCTTCCTTCCCTCCCTCCCTCTCTCCCTCCCTCCTTCCCTTCCTCCTTCCTTCCTTCCTTTCTTCCTTCCTTTCTCCCGCCCTCCCTTTCTTGCTTGCTTTCTTCTCACTCTGTTGCCCAGGCTACAGTGCAGTGGCACAAACATGGCTCACTGCAGCCTCACCTGGGCCCAAGTGAACCTCTGTCTTCAGCCTCCTAAGTAGCTGGGACCACAGGTTTGTACCACCACACTTGGCTAATTTTTTAATATTTGTAGAGACAGGATCTGGCCATTTTGCTCAGGCTGGTCTCGAATTCCTGGCCTCAAGCCATCCTCCTGCCTGGGCCTCCCAAAGTGCTAGAATTACAGGCATGAGCCACTGGCCTGGATACATTTTTAATGCATGTGCATGTAGATGCACATAGAGCAAACATTACCATGCGCACACCACGTGCACATACATTGGCAGTTAGTAAAATACTGTCACAGAGGGCCTAATGATAACTTTTATTTCTTTGTGTGTGGCAATTTGCAGTTTCTAAATGTTTTCCCATCCAATGAATTCCTTTGATCTTCCTACCAAATTCTCTAAGGCAGTCTATACCCATTTTCTATTTAAGGAAATTGAGGATGAGCAAAAAAAAAAAAAAAAAAAAAGAGAGAGAGAGAGAGAGAAAGATAAAAACCTGTATTTACTGAGGAAATGACCACAGTGCATGCACACACACACACACACACACTCTACCAGGGCCTGCTCATGGGGCTATGCATTTTTGCCCATATCATCTCTGTGAAACATTATCATTTTACCCATCTTACATATGAGGTAGCGTTTGAACTATATCATGAAACATTGCATGGACCCCTATTTCCTCACAAGTTCAGCAAATTGGCATTGAAGTCATCCCAGATGGGTGGGTATTAAAAAGGCTGTCCTAAAGGGTACCAAAAAGAAGAGTCATTTCCATCAGAAATTTTTTTCCTCTAACTCAGTCCCAGCTTCTGTAGCCTCTGTAGCTCCATTCTATTTCCTTACCGTTTTTAGGTCCTCAGAAAAAAATGAAGCACAGCTGCCAGTTGTCCTCTGAATGATAACTGAAGAGTTATCATTATATTAGCATATATTAGCATACGCTTTAGTTATGCTGTTGAAGACAAGTATCTCCCATCACTTCATATTAGAGTGAACTTAATAGTTACATGCTCCTCAGTAGAGGCTCAAAGCTGTAATGTAAAGAACACCCCTCTTTTTCATTACCTGGACCCAAAGACATGTTTCACACAGGTCAGATAACCTTGCAAAAAAGCTACTGGCCTGCCCACTGATAGTGAGTGTGGATTTGTGTAAATAGTCATGGAGGACAGACGTCTTGGGACCCAGTTTTCAGCATCCTTTATAGCACGCCTCCCTGCCTTTCAAATCCGAGCCTTCCCCAGATTTTCCTTGCTTCTCTCCACAGATCTAAGTTTACTCCTTTTCCCCAGTCTTTTCTGCCTCTCCTTGCAAAGTACACACACAGAGGCACACACATGGAATTTTGTCCATGGCCCTTCTTTACTTTGGTCCTTTACTCCCTGATTGGTTTTTCTCTATTTAGTTTCTTCACATCTTTCTAGCACTTACCTCTGGAGCTCAGCAAACTGCCTCCTGGTTCTGTCCTTGTCTCTCTTTGCCACGGTCTCTGCTTCATGAGTGCTTTTCAGTATCTCTCCCCCCACACTGCCATGGTACTGAATTCTCCCAGTGGGAAGGGACGAAATCTCCTTCTTCTTTTGAATTTTCTCCCTGATCCCTGAACACCTGGTGGCCATCTCAGAAGTGACTGACCTACACATCATGTGATGATCCTCCAAGTCAATGGATTATATTCATTTATTTATTTATTTTTGAGATGGAGCCTCACTCTGTCACCCAGGCTGGAATGCAATGGCATGATTTTGGCTCACTACAACCTCTGCCTCCCGGGTTCCAGCAATTCTTCTGTCTCAGCCTCCCCAGTAACTGGGATTACAGGCTCATGCTGTCATGCCTGGCTAATTTTTTGTATGTTAGTAGAGATGGAGTTTTCACAGTATTCCCCAGGCTGGTCTCAAACTCCTGAGCTCAGGCAATCCACCAGCCTCAGCCTCTCAAAGTGCTAGGATTACAGGGCGTGAGTCACTGCACCTTGCCTGGATTTTTTTTACAAGTTTTATTTTGTTTTTAATTGACACATAATAATTGTACATATTCATGGGGTACAGTTTGATGTTTTGATACACGTATACATCATGTCATAACCAAATCAGGGTAATTAGCATATCTTTCACTTCAAACATGTGTCATGTCTTTGTGGTGAACACATCCAAAATCCTCTCTTCTACCTATTTTGGAGTTATTCCTTAAATTTCTATTTAAGGTGTTGCTCTAATTTTAGACAGGAATGCAATTTTAGTCAAGAACAATATTTTGTGCTTATGACATTAGCTCAGGATGACAGGGAAAGTGTAATAGAGGAAAAAATATGATTCTGAGGGTGAACACAATTTCTTGGGCCAATTAACTGAGACAGTTCACATGTTTATTATGTTTAAACTATCTGGTGATTAATTTAGGGAATTTTATAGACAGTTTAATACTCTCCCAGCATAAAGAATAAGCCAGTTTATATAAAAGAAGAGAAAAAGAACCCTGAGCTAGATCTACCTCTGATGATGAAAAAGACAAATGAAAGATGGAGATATTAGAAATTTTTCCTTAAATTGTATAGTTCAGAATGAAGGTACAAATACTCAACCCCCAAATGTTGGGGCATGCCTATTACCTCCAGGAAATTTCAAATCCTGATTTGACCATTCCTTGCCCTTCAGTGTACACCTTGGCTTCCCTACCCTAGTCATTCCCAAGTTGACATTGCAAACCCTTCCCAATGAATGCTTACGTAAATCTTAATTGCTAAGGCAACTCCTCGGGTAAAATCAAATTTAAAACCTAGTCTGATGATCTCTATTTTTTTTTTGGTCATCCACTTCCATTTTATTGGCTAGGATCAATAGTTGCCTGGGTTTAAGCCATGACTATTTATTGAGTGCCTGGGACAGGTATGGTAGAGGTGGCAAGGTAAAGTCAACTTAAGATATTAAAAGAACTGATTGTGCTACTTGAAGTGGATGTGGCTGTCTGGACCATCTCTATACTTTCTCTGTTTACTGCCTGAAATGCCCATTCAGTCCCATACCTTCTTCTCTGTCGTGTGCCTGATTCAAGCTTTTTTACTTCACCTTTTCTATTCTCTGCTTTTCCTACCTCTATATTTTCAGGACTGCTATACATACACATACAGGAAAAAAAAACCAACAACCCTTCTTTCCTCTTTCCCTTTCCTCTTTCCCTTCCTTTTTTCCTCTTTTTTGTCACTAGATGCATATGTATGGTACCAAAGGTGCCTTCTGATGTTGTCAGCTTGGTCATGCAATTGGTTATTTTAGTCGAGAGTCAGGTGGGGAGTGCTTCCATGAAAGGGCCACTTGATTAGCTATATGCCCAGCATAGACATACCATCAGCTTGTTCTCTCTGCATACATTTTCTCCTATTATTCTGCCTCTCTGCAATCATTCATCTATTCAACAAATATCTGTTATATTCCTACTATGTGCCAAGAATTATACTATACCTATGTTTTAATAATGATATGATGGCAGGGCCCGGTGGCTCATTCCTGTAATCCCAGCACTTTGGGAGGCTGAGGCGGGCGGATCATGAGGTCAGGAGATCAAGACCATCCTGACCAACATGGTGAAACCCCGTCTCTACTAAAAATACAAAAATTAGCTTGGCATGGTGGCTTGTGCCTGTAATCCCAGCTACTCAGGAGGCTGAGGCAGGAGAATTGCTTGAACCAGGGAGTTGGAGGTTGCAGTAAGCCAAGATTGCACCACTGCATTCCAGCCTGGTGACAGAGTGAGACTCTGTCTCAAAAAAAAAAAGTGACATGATATTGCTGTTTCTTTCTGATTAACATATTTTCAAAGCTGAATGAAGAAACCTGTATTAGGAAAACAGATCTGAAGGCTTCTATTAGTGTGAGGGGGGCAGGAAAGAAGGAACAATATGGCTGTTCAGAGATCCCTTTCTCACACTAGCTCCTGCCCTGGATGGCAGAGCAGTGGGTGGGAGGTGGAGGATTGCCAACAGTCATAATTCCCCCCTCCCCACTAACCTTCTTACCCTCATTTTCTTTCCTCAGGGCCCCCCAACCAAAAGGGAGTCTGTCACTGTAATTAAGCAGTCTGTAATCAACAAAGTCCCATTAAGAAGTAATGAGGCCAGTAATGCAGTGGGTACTATTGGTGGAGGATTAGTGAAACTCATGTGATTTCTTGCAAGTCTCCCACTTTCTGAGGAAGTGTTGCGGGGGTGGGTGGATAAACTGTTGACTCAGCACTATTAGCATTAGTCCCTGCACTCTGCCCCATACTCTCAAGTTAAGCACCTTGCTGAAGTTGATTGGATGTGTTGGGTAGGACGTGGCTCCCAGCTCTGATAAAGGCATGTATGTGAGTTCCTTGCTGGCAGGCTTATATCATAGCTATCTCTGCATTCCCAGTGCCTGGCACATCATAAGTGCTCAGTAAATGTTCCATGAATCCCAGGAGAGGGGGGATTAGAAGTACACATTGAGCCTAAGACCCAAATGTCCCACCTTTTTGCTTAAAACTTTCTCAAAAAGTTTGTGGCTCTGTGAGCATCTGGGTAAATATTGACCAAAGAGGATCTTGGTACTAAGGACTATAAGCTCTTTTCACGCTCTTCACATATTGAATCTTGCCTTTGTTGTAATTATCCACACATGAGGGCATAAGTTCTTGGAGGGCTATGACCATTTTATATAGTTTTATACTCTACAGAGTGTAGGTTGGGTGTAAAGCTCTAATGTATATTTTGCAGGAGCCAGGATTGAAGCTAGACATATGGAAAAGTTGTCATGCCAGGAAGCTAATACCAAAGGTCCCCAGAACACTCTTTTCTATTAATTTAGAGTCTAGTAAAATAGTAAAAGCTAAGTTGGGAGGAACTAATCAATCTGGAGATGCCTAAAATGTATTATATGATCTGTGTCAGGGGAGCTTGCTCTGTATGAAAATGTAGTTCATTCACCTTCCTAACATGAATCCTGTGGAGTCTAAAGTCTTAAATGTGGAAGCAGCAGAATGACCTCTCCAAGTATGTTTCAGCCCAAGGCCTCTGGGAGCTTGTGCAACCTTAGCATCTCTTGAGCTTGTGGTTTTTATGGTTTTCCTCAGCCTAGAACTAGATGGCCCACTCAGGAAACTGAAGGATAGCAGTTCATATCATTCATTCCCTTCCTTTCACAACACCACCTCTAAGTTGTCCAAACTCTTCTCAAGCAAACATAGTTCATAACTTCTTTCAAGGTAGAAAGTTATTCTGAAGGTGGCGGCAATATGGAGTGGGGGTTATGGGCACCTACTTCAAGTCACATAGATTTGGGTTTTAACCCAGAGCAGTTTCAATTAATTCTCCCGTTTACTTAAACAAGTTACTTAATCTTATGTCTGAAATAATGCTAATAATACCTATCACACGGTTTGTGAGGATTAAAAGAAAAGAAGGTGGTGGGTGCGGTGGCTCATGCCTGTAATCCCAGCACTTTGGGAGGCTGAGGCAGGTGGATCACCTGAGGCCAGTAGTTCGAGACCAGCCTGACCAACATGGAGAAAATATGTTTCTACTAAAAATACAGAATTTGCCGAGCATGGTAGCACATGCCTGTAATCCCAGCCATTCAGGAGGCTGAGGCAGGAGAATCGCTTGAACTCAGGAGGTGGAGGTTGCAGTGAGCTAAGATCATGCTATTACACTCCAGCCTGGGCAACAAGAGCAAAACTCTTGTCTAAAAAAAAAAAAAAAAAAAAAAAAATAGTAAAGAAGGTATATAGAGCACCTCCTAGCACTGTGCCTGGCTCACAGTGGGTGAATGATCAAAAGCGTAGGTAAGGAGAATAGAGCTAAATCCAGCCTCCATCTGTCCTTTTTCAGTATGTACTGCATAATTTTGCCTAGGTTTATGTGAGCTCTGCGATTGTTCCTTGTGTGTCTTTATGTTTTGTTTCTCTACTTAGACTGTGAGCACCTCTTACCAGACCTGATATTCTTTCACATTATTGAATTCCATAGAAGCCTTTAGGACAGGACCCCTGCTCAGGCATCAGATAATTATAATTGGTCCATCTGCCATTTCTAGTTCATGAAATGTGTTATTTAATCCTCTACATCAGGGGAGCTTGCTTTGCATTAAGATATAGTTTGTCTACTTTCCTTAAGTGCACCCAGTGGAGGCTAAAAAGCCTTATATGTGGTCTGAAGAAAAGAGATGGTCAGGAACATTAGGGTACCTTGAAGGTGGTAAAAGAGAAGAGAGAATCTTAAAGCCTGGATGAGAAAATTGGGCCTGTTAGGCTTAACTGAATCCACACATTGAATGGAGTCTTCTCTTCCAAGCCTACAGGCATGAGCTTTGCAAGTTTGAGCACACACACTCTTGGCCTGAAACCACAGCTTCAGAATGAGCCTGGCACTAGGAGTTATCTCCATAATCTCCTTCCCTTTCCCAAACTAGAGTTATTTTTCCCTTGTTTCTTCTGATGTTGAGGCTATAATCCTGGCAAGAGTTGACCATTTCCCCAATATCATGTGTTCATTTTTGCCATTACTTGGTGTGTTATTTTTGGAGTGATTTGCAGCGAATGTTTCATCTTAGCCCCGCATGCTCCTGTTGTCCTGCATCCTTGGGCACAGCCATCTCTTCACTCATCATTTGGTGAGGTCTAGAATGAAACAAACCTTCTGAATACTTCTTCCTCTTACAGAAACCCTTCTTGCTTGGTCAGACCCCTCAGGGAGCACCTTCTTGTGTTATATCTGAAATCTCCTGTTTTGGCTCTCAGTGTCATAGTTTGCTACCAGAAGTATGGATAATTGAGACCACAGAGAACCCTCCCTAAAACAGTGAAAAGCCTCAGAAGTCTTTGGTTTATAAAGGACTGAGGGCTCCGCTGTCTATGGCCCCGGCCCTGGCCTCAGCACTTACAAACTTTCCTGACACCTGGAACTGTGGACCTGGCACCAAGCAGAAAATAAACTCCAAGCAGCCAGTAAAAAAAGAAAAGAAAAGAAAGCCTTTAGTTTAAAAGATGTGGAGATGAATTCTTGAGAGTTTAGATGCTTCTCCCACCCCTCCTCCTTCTGGCCTCACGATGTCCTGCCATTTGTACATTTGAGACATGTGCTAAAGTGTATCTACCCATCCTGCTCATCTTCACCTGTAAGAATGCTGGCTGATTCCATGTGTCCCACAGGGTGATGTGTTGATTCAGATAGTGGGCAGCAGAAAGCCTTTGCCATTCAGAATATGGAAATGGGAGAAATGGAGCCAGAAAATGTTTACAGAACGGTGAGAGAAGAAAAGGAAAAATACCCAAGGTACAGCTGACCTGTTTAAATGCAGAATATACTTAAAAGACTCCAAAGACTGAGGCTTTTGTAACATGAATGAGGAATATTAAAGGTAAAAGATTCTTGTTTTCCTAAAGAGGTATTCCTAAACCTACCAAGCAGAGGAGAATCCACAATATCTGTTGTGGTAGGAAGTTCTTCTGCAGTCTAAACTTAATCCCTCCAATGCTAGTTTATTTGCCTATATTAATGTGTTGCTTTGTAAATGTTCTTAGGTTGCTTTTATTGTGTGTATTTTGTCGTCACAGGTAAACTCCTCCTGGGCAGGACCTGACTCTTCAGAGGAAGTTTTTAATCCCCCTCCCCAGAAGTGCCCACATGAAGGCCATGGTAGAGAAGAAGCTCAAGAGCAATCCCTAAGCAACCACACTTGGAAGCATCCTGCATCAGAGGGGTTTGTTCCAGGCTCAGATTTAATTCCACTATTTCCTTTTCCTAAGACAAGTATTGTCTGAAGCAGTCTGTGTGATTTTGAGATGAAAAAATTGCAGAACTCAGCTCCCAGGTTGTCTCGTATCTGATTCTTTGACAGGGGAAAAGAAGGAGACTCTTCTGCACAATAGCTGAGCAGACAGGAGAGAAAAAACTTGAAGATTCACAGTGGAGTGAGGCTAATTGGAGCCTTCCTCAGAGCAGCTCAACTTTCCCAGTTTTACCTATCCCATTCCTTGCCATTCCCACCTGTAATTCTGTCTTGGCAAGAACCCCACACTGAATGTTCTCAAAGTACTTTGTAGACTTTAATTAGTTCTGTGGGAAGTCAGGCAAAGCTCAGCCTTCATTCTGCCAACAGAGATGACAGTGGTGGGTGTGGAAGGAAGGCAAGAAGAAGATAGACACCCAGAACAGTTGTGCAACTTACTGAAGGCCATGTGGATAGAAGGAACTGGGTTTAAAACCCCTGAGTCTTGATAAAAGTGTCTTAGCCTTCCAGATTCCTAAACAGGTAGTGGGCTCATCCTACTAACCTAGTTTGCTAGGGTGTTGTTGATGAATGCTTATAAACCCTGTCCCAGATGATAGGTTTGGAAGATTGTTAAGGAAAGCATGTCATTAAGTCCCTACTCACCCCCTCCTTGACAAATAGCCCTAGAGGGAAATGAATGTTAGCCAGAATCGGAGGGCCTCCACTTCAATGGGATGGACTGAGATTCAGCAACAGGAGAAATTTTCTAGCAGTGAGGGAAATCAAGGATGTGCTGGGGCTGGAGGGTAGGGTTTGGGAAGGCCTAAAACAGGTGACCCATGGCCAGACGGCCTGGAAAAGATCATCAAGGAATAACTGATTCCCATTGGTCGCTGTGGATGGTCATTTTCTTAAAATTCAGGACACTATTTTTGTAGTAGTTTCCCTTCCTCTTTTTGTAAGAGCAGAAGACCCAGTAATTATTTTATCCTCAGTAATTTCTTTGGTCAATATTATATTATCCCCAGTAATTTCTTTGGTCAGTTCCCACTCTCACTGGCCCCTTGGCTATCTTCTCCCACCATAATTAATGAAAAGTTGGGGAACACTAATGCCAAATGCTTTTTTATGTCAATTAGGAGAAAACAGAATTACGAAGGTCAACCTGCTGGTATAAAAAATATTACATAGATTAGCCCTGCTCTACACATATGTTCTCAAAATCGCTAAGTGGCCACTTTTATGTTGGGTAAACCTTAAATGACTTAATTTGCAAGTCTGAGTAATGTTCTCATAGAAACAAGAAACACAGTTAGGGAAAGAGAAACTAATATTTGAGCTTGAGACACTTTCCATATCCAAGTCTAATTGAATCTTTGCAGTCACCCAATAAAGAGGTCTTATTATTCCTATTTTATGGGTTAAACAACCAAAACTCAGAGAGTTGAAATAATACACTCAAAATCACTCTTCTAGGTGGAGCCTAAGTTTGAACGCAACTCTGGCTCCCAAGCTGTCCATTTTGTACTATGTCATGCTCAAAGGCATATTCTGCTTTCGTCAACGGTCAGACTATGTGCATTTAAGTTTCCCACACAAATTCCAGAAGAATTTTATTAACCAATTCACATGACCTTGAGTATTAATTTAGTTTAAAAATCTTTCCCCTTATGATTTAAAAAATATCCACTTTAAGAAATTATCTGGGCCACACGCACAGATCATGCAGGTTTGTTACCCAGGTATTCATGTGCCATGGTGGTGGTTTGCTGCATCCATTGCCCCACCATCTTCGTTAGGTATTTCTTCTAATGCTATCCCTCCCCAGAACTTAAAGCATAATAAATAAATTTTTAAAAAATTAAGTGGTAATTACGTTAAAAAAAGAAATTTAAAAAAAGAAAAAGAAATTATCACCATGTGCAGGATTATCATAAGAATTTTTTAGGCCAGGCGCGGTGGCTCAAGCCTGTAATCCCAGCACTTTGGGAGGCCGAGGCGGGTGGATCACGAGGTCAAGAGATCAAGACCATCCTGGTCAACATGGTGAAACCCCGTCTCTACTAAAAAAATACAAAAAATTAGCTAGGCATGGTGGCGCATGCCTGTAATCCCAGCTACTAAGGAGGCTGAGGCAGGAGAATTGCCTGAACCCAGGAGGCGGAGGTTGCAGTGAGCCGAGATCGCGCCATTGCACTCCAACCTGGGTAACAAGAGCGAAACTCCGTCTCAAAAAAAAAAAAAAAAAAAAAATTTTAAAAGATATAAAAAAAGAAATTAGCAGCAGGTTGTGGTGGCTCATGCCTGTAATTCCAACACTTTGGGAGGCTGAGGTGGGAGAATTGCTTGAAGCCAGGAGTTCAAAACCAGCTTGGGTAGCATAGTGAGACTCTGCCTCAACAAAAAATTAAAAATTAGCCAAGCATAGTGGCACACACCTGTAGTCCCAGATACTCAGGGGGCTGAGGCAGGGTGATTACTTGAGCTCAGAAGGTCAAGGCTGCAGTGAGCTATGACCACTGCATTCCAATAAGGGTGAGGGGTGAGACTCAAAAAAGAAGGAAGGAAGGAAGGAAGGAAAGAAGGAGAGGAAGAAAGAAAGAAAGAAGGGAAAGAAAAAGAAAGAAGGAAAAGAAAGATGGGAGGGGGAGGGAGGAAAGGAAGAAAGGGAGGCAGAAAGGAAGGAAGGAAGGGAAAGATGGGAAGGAAGGAAAAAAGGAAAGAAGGAAGGAAGGAAAGAAAATAGGAAGGAAGGAGGGAGGGAAGGAAGGAGGGAAGGAAGGAAGAAGGGAAGGAGGGAGGGAGGAAAGAAGGAAGGAAGGAGGGAAGGAGGGAAGGAAAAATTATCCACATTTCTTTCCATTACCAAGGTCTGTCAAAAGCTGACTGTTGAGCCAGGTGCGGTGGTTCACAACTGTAAAAACAACATTTTGGGAGGCTGGGATGGGAGGATCACTTGAACCCAGGAGTTTGATCTCATCCTGTAAAATATAAATAAAAATTAGCTAGGCACAGTGATGTATTCCTGTAGTCCCAGCTACTTGGGAGGCTGAGGTTGGAAGATCTCTTAAATCTAGGAGTGTGGGGGGTGGGGAGCTGGGGAGAGATAGCAAGGGGAGAAATGCCAGATGTAGGTGATGGGGAGGAAGGCAGCAAATCACACTGTCATGTGTGTACCTATGCAACAATTTTGCATGTTCTTCACATGTACCCCAAAACCTAAAATGCAATAAAATAAATAAATGGGGGAAAAAATAAATAAATAAAAATAAAACAAACAAACAAAAATACAATCCACACAATAAATGAATAAAATGGCATTTACAATCTTGACATATAAAAAAAAAAATCTAGGAGTCTGAGGCTGCAGATTGATCATGCCATGATCATGCCACTGCACTTCAACCTGGGTAATGGAGTGAGACCGTGTCTCACAAAAGAAGAAAAAAAGCTGACTGTTGCCAAATAATAAAGAACATACTATATGATTCCATTTATATAAACTCTAGAAAATGTAAGGTATTCCATTGTGACAGAAATCAGATCAGTGGTTGCCTGGGCAGGGGTGAAGGCTGGAGGGGAAGATGGAAAAGAAACTTCTGAGGATGATGGATATATTTATTATCTTGAATATAATGATGGTTTTACAAATGTACACTTATGTCAAAATTTATTAAAACTTTTAAAAGCTGACTGAATATCAGTCATCTACACATAGAAGAAATAATTCTGCATTAAAAGTAAAAACAGAGCACTGACTTCCCTGCAGCTCACTGTATATAAGCATACTGCCTTCTACCTACCAAAAGGGAAGCTGCTCCCCTAGACCGTGAGCTTTCTAAGGGAAAAGGTTGTGTTTGGCTTGTCCTTGTGTCCCTAGCATCTAGTGTAGTGCCTGGTACACAGGTTCTCAGTAAACATTGAATTGAACTAGATGTTTCTTTGAGAGTTTACACTGATTCCATAGAATTCAAATGTTTAAGCGGCTTACTAAATATTAAGCAGATTTCCTGAACTGGCTAGAAGCTTTTGTAGATGTTTCAGTTTTCAGGGGCTCTAATTTTGCATACAACCATAAAAATGGAAAGAAATGACACTTACCTGCTGAATTGAGTTGTTTTGCTATCAACCAACTTTGTGAGTCTCCAGGTGTACTTGCAAGAAAGAGGTTCTGAGAGACCTGATGATGGATAAGAAGAACGTCTAGAGAACAGAAAGTGTTTTAAGATGAGCAATTGCAGATTTTAAGTGTGGCTTGAAACTGGAATCTTGTTAATATATGTAAGTGAGAAAGTACATGTACTAGGGTATTCTCACACCTCACATCTCCTATTCACCCTCAGTAGGTCAGCTTCTCTCTCACAGCTTCCCCCAAATTACAACCATCTGATGCTAACTCCCCTAATTTTTCTCCCCTTGGCCTCCAAACTCTAAACATCCTTCCCTCCATATCTCTTATATTAATTAAAGAAAGACATAGCCTTATTACTTTCAGATCAACCTCTCCACTTCTGTTCTAACAACATATTCTTTTTTCTCCTGTCCTTAACCCATATTCTCATTTCCTCGCCCAAAATAAGTTTTCCTTGAGTCTCTTTTCTCTAAAACTTCAATTCCATCTTACTCTTCAATCCATCATCTTTCCAGAGCATTCCTTATCTCAGTTTCAGACTCACCATTTGCCCGGTCTGTCAGGCTAAAAATTTGCAGTTATCCTCAACTCCCTGTCTTCCTTATCAAGTTAATCACTCAGGCCAATTGAATTGCATTTCAGAAATATCTCTTATCTTTTAATTTTTTTTTTTTTTTTTTTTTTTTGGAGACAAGGTTTCATCATGTTGATCAGGCTGGTCTTGAACTCCTGACCTTGTGATCCTCCTGCCTCAGCCTCCCAAAGTGCTGGGATTACAGGCGTGAGCCACCACACCTGGCCAGAAATATCTCTTGAGCACATTTCTCCTTTGTCTCCCTTTGCCTTGCTTTGGCTTAGATTTTGATAATCTTTGCCCTGAACTATTGCATAGCCACCATATACTTCTTTCTACCAGATGTCTTTTCTTTTCCAGGCCGACTCGACATCACCACTACTACCTGAATTATCTTTCTTTTTTTTTTTTTTTTGAGACGGAGTTTCACTCATGTTACCCAGGCTGGAGTGCAATGGCGCGATCTCGGCTCACCACAACCTCCGCCTCCTGGGTTTAGGCAATTCTCCTGCCTCAGCCTCCTGAGTCGCTGGGATTACAGGCATGGGCCACTATGCCCAGCTGATTTTTTGTATTTTTAGTAGAGACGGGGTTTCACCATGTTGACCAGGATGGTCTTGATCTCTTGACCTCGTGATCCACCCGCCTCGACCTCCCAAAGTGCTGGGATTACAAGCTTGAGCCACCGCGCCCGGCCTGAATTATCTTTCAAAAAATGAATCTGATTGGTTCACTTCTCTGCTCAAACCTTGACTCTGCGTTGCTGATCAAATAGAGACCAAGCTCTTGGGTATGACACTAACTGCACCTCAATCCTACTTTGCCTTGCTTCCCCTAGGCTCCCACCACATTGAGCTTCCTGTTGTCCCATGCCCTGTGATGCCACAAGCCTCTTCATAGGTCAGTCCTTCTGTCTGGAATGGCCTTCTCATTCTCCTCCTAAGAAATTCCTACCTAGTCTTCAATGCTGCTTAAACAGCACCACTTCGAGAAGGCAACATTGATGTATTCCTCTCTGAAGAGTTAGATACCCCCATTCTGTGTGCCAATAGCAACATATTTTAGATTTCCATTTTAACACTTAACGTTGCTTTAAAGATTTTTGAAAAACTCTCTTTCTTTACCACTACTCTACAAACTAAGCTCCCTGAGGATAGGAATCAAATTTCATTTGTCTTTGTGTCCCCTATGCCCAGGGGCATACTATATGATTCCATTTATGTAAACTGCTAGTGATGGACATCTAGTAGAGACAGTGAGTGAGGGAGTGACTGAAGCAGCAGCAGTTTTCTACTGAGCAGCCCAGGCAGTGGGTGTGAAGTTAACAACATGTCTTTTTAAAACATGCAAGAGAAAGTACATTAAGTGAATGTGCTGTACCAGCAGGGTAATATACCCCAAAGACAAGTGCAAATGATATTTGCTTCTTTCTTCTTGTTTGGATTAACTGATATTGCAGATTACTATTTGGATAAACTCTGCCTCTTCTTCCTTCCTGTGATATTGATCTAATTGAGTAGATAAGTCCTTGTCTTAGATTACCCACACCATTATGCCCCTTGCGCAGCATAAATAATTGGGAGTTACCTATAATTGCTGTCTCATTCTGGGATAACTGATTTGGGTGCTATATCCTGGACAATTGGTGGGTCATACATAACAGAACTTGGTATGGGTTTTCCAAAATTTTCCGTGGCTAACATATTTATTTTAAGTGTTTGCTGTTTTCACCTTCAAACTCCAGAACGTTTTTTCTTTCTGTTTTGCTCACTCCTATATCTCAAGCAATTGCAACAGCGACTGATACATAGTCAGTACTTGATAAATGGTTGTTGAATGAGTGAAAGTATTTTCATTATCTTCAGATATTTCATACATATAAAAGGATATATATAGCTTAAATGTAAGATTAAATAATTAGGACAGACACCCATGTCCTACTACATAAGAGATAGATTATTGGTGGGTTTTTGTTGTCGTTGTTTTGTTTTGTTTTGTTTGAGATGGAGCCGGCGCGGTGGCTCAAGCCTATAATCCCAGCACTTTGGGAGGCCGAGGCGGGTGGATCACGAGGTCAAGAGATCGAGATCATCCTGGTCAACATGGTGAAACCCCGTCTCTACTAAAAATACAAAAAATCAGCTGGGCATGGTGGCGCGTGCCTGTAGTCCCAGCGACTCAGGAGGTTGAGGCAGGAGAATTGCCTGAACCCAGGAGGCGGAGGTTGCGGTGAGCCGAGATCGCGCTATTGCACTCCAGCCTGGGTAACAAGAGCGAAACTCCGTCTCAAAAAAAAAAAAAAAAGAAAAAAAGAAAAAAGAGATGGAGTCTTGCTCTGTCGCTAGGCTGGAGTGCAGTGGTGCGATCTCGGCTCACTACAACCTCCGCCTCCCCGGTTCAAGCAATTCTCCTACCTCAGCCTCCCAAGTAGCTGGGACTACAGACATGAGCCACCACGCCCAGCTAATTTTTGTATTTTTAGAAGAGACGGGTTTTTGTCATGTTGGCCAGGCTGGTCTTGAACTCCTGAAATCAGGTAATCTGCCCGCCTCTGCCTCCCAAAGTGCTGGGATTACTGGCATGAGACACCGTGCCTGGCCAGATTATTGTTAATATTGGTGAAGCCTGTTTGGTGTGCCTATCTGATTATCTCTTTTCATTCCCTTGGAAGGAAACCTCCACTCCCAATTTTGCATTTATCATTCATCATATTTCATTATGTTTTGTCTTCATATAGATCCCTTAACAATATATTATTTGGTTTTCAATGTGTTTTCCCTCTATAATGTATGAATTCTTTGGAAACCTGCTTTTTTCTCTCAACATTATGTTATGACACTCTTCCCTATTGCTGGCTATAGTTTTAGTTCATTTTTACTGCTGTATGATAGTTAAATAAATAAACATACCACAATTTATTTGGCCATTCTCCTGTCAATAGTCAGTCCAGTTGTTTTTAGGTCTTTGTTTTTATAAATGATACTGTTATAAATATTGTTGTACATGTCTCTAGAAAGAAATATATGTACAAAATTTTCTCCAGGATGTATATTTAAGAACTGATGGACACAGATAACATTATGCTCAGGGGTGAAACATTGAAAGCTTTCTCTCTAAGAACAAGAACAAAGCAAGGATGCCTGCTCTTGCCACTTCTATTCAGCATAGTACTGGAATTCCTGGCCAGAGCAATCAAGCTAAGAAAAAGAAATAAAAGGTCAAATGATCTTTGACAAAAGTGCCAAGACACATAATGGTGAAAGGATTATCTCTTCAACAAATGGAGTTGACAAAACGGAATGAGAAAGTGAAGCTGGACCATTATCTAATGCCAACAACTTACAAAAATCAACTCAAAATGTGTTAGAGACCCAAACATAAGGCCTGAAACTAAAAAAAACATAGGGGAAAAGCTTCATGACTAGATCTGACAATGATTCCTTGGATATGTCATAAAAGCACAGGCAACAGAAGCAAAAATAGACATTAAAACTACATCAAACTGAAAAACTGCACAGCAAAAGAAACAATCAACAGAGTAAAAAAGCAACCTATGGAATGGGAGAAAATATGTTCAAGCCATATGTCTGATAAGGGGTTAATATCCAGAATACATAAAAAACTCCTACAACTCACAGACAATACAAAATATAACTTATTAGAAAATGGGCAAATGACTTAAATAGATATTTCTCCAAAGAAGATATGCAAGTGGTCAAAAAGCATATGAAGAGAGGCTTTACATCAGTAATCATTGGGGAAATGCAAATCAAAACCACAGGAGATCCTGGACAATTGCGGGTCATACATAACAGAACTTGGTATGGGTTTTCTAAAATTTTCCCTGGCTGAAATATTTTTAAAGTGTTTGCTGTTTTCATCTTCAAACTCCAAAAACTTTTTTTCTGTTTTGTTTACTTCTCTTTTCTGTTTTGTTCACCACCTCACATCTGTTAGGATGGTCATTATTTTAAAAATTAAAAAATAACAAGTATTGGCGAGGGTGTGGAGGACTTTAACCCTTGTGTACTGTTGGCAGCTGTGTAAAATAGTGCAGCAGCCATGGAAAACAGGATTGGAGTTTCTCAAAAAAATTAAAAATATAATGGCCATATGATCTAGCAATCCCACTTTTAGGTATTTATCCGCAAGAATCGAAAATGGGTTCTCAGAGATATTTGCAGTTGTGTTCATTGCAGCATTACTCACAATAGCCAAGAGGTAAAAGCAACCTAAATGTCCACCAACTGATAAGTGGATTTTTAAAAATGTGCTATATTATCCAGCCTTAAAAAAAAAAGGAAGTCTTGTCATATGCTACAATATGGATGCATCTTGAAGACATTAAGTGAATAAGCCAGTCACAAAAAGAAAAATGCTGTTTAATTCCACTTTTATAAGATATCTAAAATAGCCAAACTCTTAGAAACAGAAAGTAGAATTGCGGTTGCCAGGGGCTGTAGGGAGGGGAAAAAGGATTGCTTGTTCAATGGATATACTGTAGAGTTTCAGCTTTGCAAGATGAAAAAGTTCTAGAGATCTGCAGCACAACAATGTACATATAGTTAACACTACTGTACTGTATACTTAAATAACGTTAAATTGGTAAATTTTAAGTTATGTGGTTTTTGACCACAATTTAAAAAAAAAGAACTGTCAGGCGATGGGGTATGCATATCTTCATTTGTGGAAGATAAACCTAAATTGTTTCCAAAGTGTTTGTGTCAATGTACACACTCTAGCAGTGTGAAAGACTTGCAGTTGCTCCACATCCTCACCAGCATTTGGTATTATGATGCATTTTTACCCTAAACACTAGACAGCTGGGTATATACTTCTTAAATTTTACCAATTTGATGGATTAATTTCCATTTTATTGATTACTAGAGTTTGAGCATTTTGGCTATTTATTGGCTACTTGGATTTTCACTTAAGTGACTGGCCTATTCATGTCTTTTGCATATTATTCTAGTGTTCCAGTTGTCTTATTACTGCTTTAAAAAATCAATTCTTTATATATTTTGAGTACAAATTCTTTATAAGTCATTGAGTAGCGTATATCTTCCAGTTTGTGACTTGTCACTTTGTAAATGGAGCCTTTAAAGAAAACAAGTTTTTAGGGGAGGGACAACTTGGGGTAGAGAGGTTGGGGAGGGATAACATGGGGAGAAATGCCAGATATAGGTGACGGGGGATGGAGGTAGCAGACCACATTGCCATGTATGTACCTATGCAACAATCCTGCATGATCTGCACATATACCCCAGAACCTGAAGAACAATTTTAAAAAACAATTAAAAAAACATATTTCCCATTCACAGTTACTACAAAGAGAATAAAATACCTAGGAATACAACTAACGAAGGACGTAAAGGACCTCCTCAAGGAGAACTACAAACCACTGCTCAACGAAATAAGAGAGGACACAAACAGATGGAGAAACAGTCCATGCTCATAGTTAGGAAGAATCAATATCGTGAAAATGGCCATACTGCCCAAAGTAATCTATAGATTCAATGCTATCTCCATCAAGCTACCAATGACTTCTTCACAGAACTGGAAAAAACCGCTTTAAACTCCATATGGAATCACAAGAGACCCCGCATAGCCAAGACAATCCTAAGCAAAAAGAACAAAGCCAGAGACATCACACTGCCAGACTTCAAAGTATACTACAAGGCTACAGTAATCAAAACAGCATGGTACTGGTACCAAAACAGAGACACAGACCAATGGAACAGAACAGAGACTGCAGAAGAAACACCACACATCTACAACCATCTGATCTTTGACAAACCCAGCAAAAAGAAGCAATGGGGAAAGGACTCCATGTTTAATAAATGGTGTTGGGAAAACTGGCTAGCAATGTGCAGAAAGCAGAAACTGGACCCCTACCTGTCACATTACACTAAAATTAACTCCAGATGGATCAAAGATTTAAACATAAAACCTAACACCATAAAAACACTAGAAGAAAACGTAGGCAAAACCATCCAGGACATAGGCATAGGCAAGGACTTCATGACTAAAACACCAAAAGCAATGGCAATAAAAGCCAAGATAGACAAATGGGATCTAATTAAACTCCACAGCTCTGCACAGCAAAAGAAACCATCATTAGAGTGAATCAGCAACCAACAGAATGGGAAAAAAGTTTTGCAATCTACCCATCTGACAAAGGGCTAATATCCAGAACCTACAAAGAACTAAAACAGATATACAAGGAAAAAACAAACAACTCCGTTCAAAAGTGGGCAAAAACAAAAACAGTTGTGTACTACTCTATCCAGCATTCTCTGTCCCTGCCTTCCTACTTTCCTTATCCTTTGCCCAAAACTTCCTATTTAGTAGAAACAAAATAGTCTCAATAGAATATGGCCAAAACCATGGTAGGAAGGATAAAAGAGAGTTACAAATACTCTACTTGAGGATCAGCAGCAGAGTGGACTCACTTTCCCTAGAGCCTTTCAAAGTTGGACTATGATGGCTTTGAGTGGAGGAAAGAGAAGACCACTATTTGGATCTCCATGGAGGATATTTTCTGAGTCTTATGGTTGGGTTAACTGAAAATCCTTCTTGTGCTTCTTAACCTAGGGTGGCTTCTCCACAGGGAAGTTTCAGAAGGAATAAGTGGAGAAGGTCTGGGGGGAAAAAGGAGAAAGTTTGTCCTCTGGAGCAGAGCAGAAGGAGTGGAGTGAGGAGGAAAGCTATAGAGGGACAGATGACAAGGTGGGATGGATGGCACTCCTGGCTCCTCCAAAGGATATCACCATCAATTTTCAGCATTTCATCCTATGCAAGTGAAGGGGAGCAAGAGAGGAAATTATTACACGGCCCTTGGTTTTCTGAATACTGCCAATAAAAGAAATTTATGGAGTGAAACTTAGAGCATAGAGTTCTAGAAAATGCTCACATAGCCTTCAGGCACACTTACCAACTAGATTTGTGCATGTGTGCACAAATACACCACTCCCCACCCTATGTGAATACACATACACTCACTCCATAGAAACAGCATGTATGAAACAGGGAGCAACACAATTTCACTATACTTTTCAGAAGTAACCCTGTCTACTCTTTTGTTTCCACACAGACGCTAAGCTAGCTCCCATCACTGTTGCAGATTTTGTTCAAGTTGTCATGGTATGATGCTGTCAAAGTGATGAGGAGTTGCAGAAGTCTACACTGAAGATTTTGGATTGAATGTGGAAAATAATTGTTCTTGAGGAAGGACATGAGGAAATTAGTGTTAATACATATAAGAGAGTTAGCTTTGATTCACTAGAGACAGGCGGACTCGGAAGGAGACTATGCTGTGAAACAGATGCAAAACGTGACTCCTGGAAACTTGAACTAAGAAATCAGGGCTTAACTGCAAAGACCAGACAGGCTGAACCTGGGGGAATGTGTATCTGTCTCCTGTCTCCTATTTTCAATTTCTTGGAAGTTGGTATACAGCCAGGGCTGAGGGAAAGAGACCTTTGATCTCATGCTGGGGGGTGTTCTAATGAGGAAGCCTGCTGTCCTGTCTGGGCTTCTCTGGAGTTTTCTTGGAGGCCTGCAAACAAGGACTTCTGAGCCAAACCCATAGCTAAGTCCTGGCTGGTTTGAAGCAGCCTCTTAGACAAACTAAGAGAGAGAAAGGGAAAGGGAGATTTGAGCTGTCGAGGGAGCAACTCAGCCATCTTCCAGCCCACTGCTGGGGCTTTTAAGTCACATCATACTGATCATCACCACTCTTTTTTGTTAAAAGCCTTCCTTTCTTTCTTTGTTTTCAGTGTTAATGGTTGGGAAGTTACTTTTGGTGTTTAACTTCACTCCCTTATGCTCCACTGGTAACAACATTTAGGACATGCATGCAGAAGACTTTGGTAAGTTTTGAGTTAATTACAGAGTCATCATAGAACCTAATTTGTTTTTATTTGCCGTTTATTTTTTATTTTTATTTTTAAAATAAGTTTTATTTTTATTTTATTTGCCATCCATTAAGTTGAACCATATGTAATTGCTGGCATATTTGACCACTTGGCCTACAAAAATTACAATCTTTAAGTTTCTTTCTTTTTCAGACAGGGTCTTGCTCTGTCACCCATGCTGGAGTACGCTGGCACCATCTCTGCTCCACTTCCTGGGCTCAAGCAATCCTCTCACCTCAGCCTTCTGAGTAGCTGGGACTACAGGTGCATGCCACAGTCCTGGCTAATTTGTTTATTTTTGTAGAAATGGAGTTTCACCATGTTGCCCAGGCTGGTTTCAAATTCCTGGGCTCAAGCGATCCTCTCACTTAGGCCTCCTGAAGTGTTGGGATTACAGGTGTGAGCCACAGCACCAGGCCTTGAAGTTTCGACTGAATGTTTACAACCTATTGTGTGCTCAATAAGACTATGAGGCAATTCGCTTTTTTTTTTTCCTTCCAGCTCAGCTCCACCATCTAGTTTTGAGTACGTGACTTAACTTTTCTGTTTCTGTTTCCTCATCCTTAGGATGAAGATGATAATGGGACTTAACCTCACAGGGTTATTGTGAGAATTTAGATGAGCTGTTATACGTAAAACACTTAGAAAAGTGCATAACTCAAAGCAAGCTCTATATAAATATTGACTATTATGATGCACCAATCACTGTTACGTCACTTAGTTTTATTATTAAATATTCCAAGCATACACAAATATATAGATAATAAGAAAATTAACACCTGTATGTCCACCTTCCAGCTTAGACATAAAACATTCAAAATCTAATGGAAAGCCAATGGGTGGTCTTTCTCTCTCACATTACTGTTCCTTTATTCTTGGAGATAATCTCTGTTCTGAATGTGGTGCTTACCTTTACCATTGACGTTTCTCTATTTTAGTACATGTGTATGTAACATGTGCCAGATGCAGCATTGTTTATATGTTTTTTAATTTGTATAAGTGGTGTCATACCATAATTATCCTTTTCATCTTGCTTTTGTTGTTTAGTATTGTTTTTGATACTTACCTATGTGACTACATGAAGCTTTAATTGTGTTCATTTTAACTGCTATATAGCATTCCAATGTACAGAATGTGCTATAGTTTACTTGGCTATTCTCCTTTGGGAGAACATTGAGATTGCTTTCAAATGTTTGCTATTACCACCTATTTAATTTAGTCAACCAATTTTTATTGAGTGCCTATTACATCCAGGTACTCTTTTAGCCACTGGGATTCAGCAGGGAAAACAAGGCATAAATCTGTGTTCTCATGGAACTTACAGAGTAGAGGGGGTAAAAAATTATAAACTTGGCCGGGCGCGGTGGCTCAAGCCTGTAATCCCAGCACTTTGGGAGGCCGAGGCGGATGGATCACGAGGTCAAGAGACCGAGACCATCCTGGTCAACATGGTGAAACCCCATCTCTACTAAAAATACAAAACATTAGCTGGGCATGGTGGCACGTGCCTGTAATCCCAGCTACTCAGGAGGCTGAGGCAGGAGAATTGCTTGAACCCGGGAGGTGAGGTTGCAGTGAGCCAAGATATGGAATAAATTTGAGAGTTATTAGCATAATGTTTCTCGCCTTATATTCTCATATATTTTCCCCTAAAGGTGTTGTGCTTTGTCTTTCTTTTTTCTTTTTTCTTTTTTTTTTTTTTTTTTGAGATGGAATTTCACTCTTGTTGCTCAGGCTGGAGTGCAATGGTGTGATCTTGGCTCACTGCAACCTCCACCTCCCAGGCTCAAGTGATTCTCCTGCCTCAGCCTCCTGAGCAGCTGGAATTAAAGGTGCCCACGATCATGCTCAGCTAATTTTTGTATTTTCAGTACAGACAGGGTTTTACCATGTTGATCAGGCAAGTCTTGAACTCCTGACCTCAGGTGATCCACCCACCTCAGCCTTCCAAAGTTCTGGGATTATAGGCATGAGCCACTGTGCCCGGCCTGCTTTTGCTTTTTCATATTTAGGTCTTTAATCCAGTTGGAATTAATTTTTTTATATAGTGAGAGAAAAAGATTTAACTGCCCCTTCCCTGTCCCCATGAGTAGACTTTCCCCAGATTTGACTGGTTTGAAATGTCAGATAGCTGATTTAAACAGCACAGATCTGTTTTCTGTGTTCTCTCTTCTATTGCATTGGTCAATTTGACTATCAAAGGTTCATTATCACTGCTATCATAATATCCAGGAGGCAAAGATGGAAGTGAGAAGACTGACTGATTAAGAGTTTATTGCTATAGTCTAAATGAGAAGTGATGGCTTAGACCAGGGTCTGTGCAAATACTACACTGTCTTAATCATTATACGATTCAGTCAGGGCTTAGTGCAAGAACAGGAACAACTCTAGATATTTCAAGCAGTAAGGAATTTACTACAAGGAGTTTGATGTTTACAGTCGGTGGAAAGGCTAAAAAGAGGAGGAGTCAAATATGGATCACCCACTCAGTCTTGTAAGACAGCAACCCAGCCCCACAAGGTGTTGTCTCTCAGCTGGCTCTGTAACCCTCTTCATTAGGCCATTCTACTATTCCATAGTGTCAACTGGGATTACAGGCATGAGCCACCACGCCTGGCCCTCTAGAGTCTTGCTCTGTTGCCCAGGCTAGAGTGCAGTGGCGGGATCTCGGCTCACTGCAACCTTATCTCTCAGGTTCAAGCAATTCTCCTGCCTCAGCCTCCCGAGTAGCTGGGATTACAGGCGCCTGCCACCATGCCCAGCTAATTTTATGTATTTTTAGTAGAGATGGTGTTTCACCATGTTGGCCAGGCAGGTCTGGAACTCCTGACCTCGTCATCTGCCCGCCTTGGCCTCCCAAAGTGCTGGAATTACAGGCCTGAGCCATTGTGTCTGACCCCCTCTAGGTATCTTAAAGTCAATTTTGTCTCATATTGTAGCATCTATTCTGGCCAGATGTGGTGGCTCAGGCCTGTAATCCCAGCACTTTGGGAGGCTGAGGTGGGCTGATCACTTGAGGTCAGGAGTTTGAGACCAGCCTGTCCTACATGGTGAAACCCCACCTCTGCTAAATATACAGAAAAATTAGCCAGGTGTGGTGGCACGTGCCTGTGATCTCAGCTACTTGGGAGGCTGAGGCAGAAGAATCACTTCAACCTGGGAGGCAGAGGTTGCAGTGAGCCCAGATGGGCCCCACTGCACTCCAGCCTGGGAAATAGAGTGAGGTTCTGCCTAAAAAAAAAAAAAAAAAGCATCCATTCCAGTGAAGGCAAAACACTGCCTTCGGCATGATGGAAGGGGTCCACTATAATCAACTCGCCTTGGCTGGTCCCCTTAGTTAGAACACCATATGACTTGTTATTGGTCTCTGCTGTTAGCGGATTATCTCTTAGGAGACATAGTAGCTAGATCTGCCTTGGTGAGAGAAAATCTGTTTTGTTGAGTTCAGGCATAATTTCCAACTTGCCATCACAGCTCCTGTGCTAATGCATCCTTTTAGCAATCCCTGGGTGGCTTGATAAAGAGGCTGACTGACATTTGCAGAACCAGGCCATCTCGTCCACTTGATTACCAAGACCTGTCAGTGCCCTTTGGTGAGTGAACATTCAACAATTTGTAGTTTTGTTGATTCTCCCTCATGTATTTTTGTTTCCTAATTTTCACTCTTACATTTACTATTTCTTTCCACTTGCTTTGGTGGCAGAGGGGAGGTTGCTGTGACATTCTTTTTGTAATTTCTTGAATTGGGATCTTAGCTCTGTTTTTTCTTTCTTCTTTTCTAATGTATTAAAGCTATAAATCTACTTTAAATGCGACTTTAGCTGTATTCCACATTTATTAAAGATAATTTTTTAAAGGCAGTTTTAGGTTCACAGCAAAACTGAGAGGAAGGTAGAGAGATTAACCATATGCCCTCTGCCCCACACATGTGTAGGCTCCCCCATTATCAATATACCCCACCAGAGCAGTAGATTTGCTGCAATTGGTAAATCTACATCAACACATCAGAAACACCCAAAGTCTGTTGTTCGCATTAGGGTTTGTTCTTGGTGCTGTTTCCACACATTTTCATTGTGTATTTTCTTTGTTGTTCGGCCTGCATTTTATCTGCTTCCCGTTATTAATTATGCTGTGAAATCTGTTCTTAAATTTTCAAGCATTGGAAATTTTTATCTTTCTGTTACTGATATCTAAATTAATTGATTGTGTTTGGAGATATGTGGCCTGTATAATACTTATATAATTTTTTTTATTTGTTGAGATTTGTTTTGTGGTCCATTCATGGTAAATTTTTGAAATGTTCCCTATGTTCTTTAAACAAATGTATATTCTCTAATTGCTGCATAAAGGATTCTAAGCACATCTATCAGAACACGCTTGTTAATTGTGTTATTCAAATCTCCTATGTCTCTACTAAGTTTTGTCTGCCAATTTATCAATATACTAGAGAGTTATGGCTTTTAAAATCTTCAACTATTATGGTGAATTTCACAATTGCTTCTTATAGTTTTGTTTCATGTATCTGAAGTGATTACATCAAGGTAGATAATTGCTATATCTTCCTGGTTAACTGTCACTTTTATGATTATATAGTAACTACATTTTTTAAATCTCAAAGTCTTATTTTTTCATTGTGGTACAATATACATAAACTGTAATGTGCCACTTTACCCATGTTTAAGTGTGCAGTTCAGTGACATTAACACATGCATTTGGTTGTGCAGCCATCACTCTACCCACTTCCAGAACTTCCTCAAACTGAAACTCTCTACCCATTAAACACTAACTCCCCGTTATACTCTCCTCCTAGCCCCTGGTAATCACTAATCTATGTGTCTTAAAATAAACATGTTTTTGTAAAAGTAAGAGTCTTACTATATTGCCCAGGCTGTCCTCAAATTCCTGGCCTCAAGTGATCCTCCTGCCTTGGCCTCCCAAAGTGCTGGGATTACAGGTGTGAGCCACCACACTTGGCCCTCTATGTATCTTAAAGTCAATTTCTTCTATATTAATATAGCAATACTATCTGTTTTGTTATATTTTTCCATTTTTTTTACTCTCAGCCATTCTGTATAATTATGACTTTTAACAGCACATAACTAAAATTTTTTTATCCCGTCTGACAATTCCAATATTTTAACTGGTGAGTTTAGTTCATTTACACTTGTTGAGTTTACTGACAAATTTTGTTTTGCATCTTCCATCTTATTTTGTGCTTATATTTTCCATGTGTCTCTCTTGCTGCTTTATACTGAAATGAAGTTTTTAAAATTCATTTTCTCCTTTATTGACTCGAAAGTTATAGATATTCTATTTCCATCTTTCATGATTTGCCTTAATTTTAAATTCAAAATAATCATAATGGCTTAATCAATACTTCCTACTATCCTTATAAAAAATTCAAGAGCCTTGGAATACTTTAACTCTGGTTATATATCTCTCATTATATATGTTATTGTCATTCAGTATTATAATACCATCTTATTTTCATGTTCCCAAATTAATCACTTTGTACAGTCAGTGCTTATTTAGATATACTCACGTTTTCCAATTTCTTTACTCACCATAACTGCTCTCCAAACTCCTAGTTTTATCTCATTTCTTTCTTATGGGTGGAAATTTTTATCAGCAAATTTCCTGAAGAAAATTCCTTCAGTGAAAGGTTTATTTGTGATAAGAAATCTGTTCTCGTCTGGAATTTTATTTATTTTATTTCTACTCTTGAATGATAGTATAGCTGAATGAAGAATTCTTGATGGGTTTTTCACTCAGCACTTTGAATAAATTATTAATTGTCAGCTGTTCTGTATTGTTGATTTTGGAAAGTCTCTTGTGAATATAATTGTTGTTATATCGAGTGTATTTTTCTCTCTGAGCTTAGAATTCTTTTGTTCATGGCAATATATATGGGTGTAAATTTAGTTTAATTGATCCTGCTGAAGACTTGTGTTATCTAAATTTGAGGATTTGTGTCTTCTATTAATTCTGGTACATTCTAAGCCACAATCTCTTTGAATGTTGCCCCCTCCCCAGTTTTCCTTGTTCCCTCTCCCAAGAACTTGTAATACAGGTATGTTGTACCTTCTTATTCTCCAGTGTGTTGTTGTTTTGTTTTTTTTTTTTTTTTAGCCTCTAATATTTCCTACATCTTTATCTCCTCGTATGATCTACTGGAAAATTTCATCATAGCTCTCCTCCAACCGTAATTCTCTTGTCACCTATGCCTAGATCTCTTTTTAGTCATTGATTTAGGGTTTTTCTTCTTTTCTTTTCTTTTTTTTGAGACAGAGTCTGGCTCTGTCACCCAGTTTGGAGTGCAGTGGCACAATCTCAGCTCACTGCAACCACTGCCTACTCTGTTCAAGCGATTCTTGTGCCTCAGCCTCTCCAGGAGCTCTGGGTATAGGTGTGCGGCACCATGCCTGGCTAATTTTTTTTTCTTTCTTGAGACAAGGTCTTGCACTGTTGCCCAGGCTGGAGTGCAATTAACACCATCTCAGCTCACTGCAACCTCCGCCTCCCAGGTTCAAGCAATTCTCCTGTCTCAGCCTCCCGAGTAGCTGGGAATACAGGCACAAGCCACCATGCCTGGCTAATTTTCTGTATTTTTAGTAGAGACAAGGTTTCACCATGTTAGCCAGGTTGGTCTCAAGCTCCTGACCTCGTGATCCTCCCGCCTCTGCCTCCCAAAGTGCTGAGATTACAGGCATGAGCCACCGCACCTGGCCACTTTTTGTATTTTTAGTAGAGGTGGTGGTTTTGCCATGTTTGCCAGGCTGGTCTCAAACTCCTGGCCTCAAGTGATCTGCCCACCTTGGACTCCGTTAAGTTTCTTTTGTAAACTTAAAACAAATTTGAAGTATAATACACATATATAAAAGCACATAAAACGTAAATGTATTGTTGAATTAATTACTGTAGCTGAGTTATAGATCAAGAAATAAAATGTTGTCAGACTCCAAGTGCCCTCCATGCACCCCTTGCTGATCACAGCTCTCTTCCTTTCCGCTAAAGGTAACCATAACCCTGACTTTTATGGCAATCAAGTCTTTGTTTAAATAAAAAGTTCTACCACATTTTTAACAATTAGTATGCATTCTTAAACAATATAGTTTATTTTCATCTTTTCTGAACTTTTTTGTTTTTTGAGACGGGGTCTCGCTCTGTTGTCCAGGCTGGAGTGCAGTGGTGCAATCATGGCTCACTGCAGCCTCAGTCTCCTGGGCTCAAGCAGTCTTCCCACCTCAGTCTTCCAAGTAACTGAGATTACAGGCACACTCCACAACTCCTAACTAATTTTTGTATTTTTTGTACAAAAAAACCATGTTGTCCAGGCTGGTCCTGAACTCCTGAGCTTAAGCAATCTGCCAGCTTCTGCCTCTCAAAAGTGCTGGGATTATAGGTATGAGCCACCACACCCAGCCTTCTTTTCTGAACTTTTAAAAATGATAAAAACTGTATGTAAATGTTTGTGTCCTGATATTTTGACCAATATTATATATTAATTATTCACCTCCATGATTGTGTTTGGCAGATGCTCATTCATTTTTGTGTGTTTATAAAATATTTCATTGTCTAATATACTCAATATTTAGCTATTCTACTGCAGTAAACATTTTTGGTTTCCAGCTTGGAGCGGTTATGAACAACGCTGCTGTGAGCATTATGGGATCTGCTTAGTCCGTTTTGTGCTGCTGTAACAGAATCCATGAGACTGGGTAATTTATAAATAACAGAGATTTATTTCCTATAATTCTGGAGGCTGGGAAGCCCAAGGTCAAGGGGCCCACATCTAGTGAGGGCCCTCTTGCTGAATCATCTCATGGCAGGAGATGGAAGTGCAAGAGAGTAGAGGTACTGAACTCATCCTTTTACAGAAACTGTCTCTGGAGATAACCGGCTCCCACGATAAGATCATTAATCCACTCATGAGGGCAGAGCCCTCATGACCCAATCATCGCTTAAAGGCCCCACCTCTCAACACTGTTGCATTGTTCCTTCCAATACATGAACTTTGGATGACACATTCAAACCATAGCCATACCTATATACTAGTGCATACAGGTGTGCATTTTTATAGGTTACATACTTAGAAAATACAATTGTTGGGTCTCAAGGTATGCATACCTTCAATCTTATCAGATAATACCAAACTGTTTTTCAAAGTTGTGCTAAATTATACTCCTCAACAGTATATAAGCAACCCCATTTCTCAACAATCTTATCAATGCTTGATGTTATTGTTTATCTGATCTTTTAATTTGACCCAATCTGGTGGATACACAACAGTATCTCATGTAGCTTTACTTTCTAATGAGTAATTTCATAAATTGACAATTAAAGGATGCACTTCTATCTATTTGATTTTTATCCTTAGTGACTCTCCTAGACATAGAGTGCAGAAGCATGGTGGGGGCACCTTTCTGAGGCATCACTGTTAGTGCTGCATCTATCTTTGCTAATGTGAAAGGCAGGTGAGATAATGACAGTAAGGTGACCTGAACTTGCTCTCCTCTAGCCTGTTTGATGATTTGTAAACCTCTAATTCCCTGCTGTTTAAAATATGTAGAGAAATTTCTTTTCAATCTGGACCCTGACTGATACAATGACAATTGTACTTCACATAATTTAAGATACTCTTAAAGGTAAGAAGCACCATTATTTCACTGACATTAAGAAAGCCATCGCTGCAATGAAACTAAGACAAGCACTTTCTTGACACTTGGAATTTTCCCCTAACTATTTAAAGAGTTATTTTCTTTTACTTTATTTAGAGACACATTTTGCTCTGTCACCCCAGCTGGAGTGCAGTGGCACAATCATGCCATTACACTACCAGTTGTAGCCTTGAACTCCTGGACTCCAGCAATCCTCCCATGTCAGCCTCCCAAAGTGCTGGGATTACAGGCATGAGCCACTATGCCCAGCCCAAAGAGTCATTTTAAACTTAGACAAAGGTTTTATAATTTATAATCTCTCCCTTTACCAGTGGACAGGTATTTTTTCCTACCATTTTTTTGGGCTGAACTTTGATTCTTATTTGTACATGACCGTTGAAACCCTTTGGTTACCAAGATCACCAACCATCTCTAAACACACTCCAGGGAAGCTCCAGGATCAGCTCCCACATTTGCCATCCAGGTTTTTAGTTCTTTTCTTATTTTTGGCTCCTTAGAGGATTTTTCTTTTTTCTATCAAGCTCAGCTGCGCATTTAAAAGAAAATTTTGTATTTTATCCACTATTTCTAGGTGCTTTATAGTATTCTAGTTTGTTATAATGCTAGAAACACAAGTCCATCTCATTACTATGTACTATAACATTTCCATTTAACAAATGAGAAAATTAAGGCTCATAGAAGTTAAATAATTTCTCCAAATTCACACAGATAAAAAGTTGTGGGACCAAGATTTAAACTGAGGTCTTTTGTCTCTAAAACTCATTCTTTTAGCATTGAACCACAGCTAGGAAGCCTTGCTTTAAATTTTCTGATGCTACAGTGATCATTTGCATGCTTCCAGCTAATTGAATGATTATATTTTTATCTTTTATAACAGATTTGAGTTAATTTGTACTTTATCAAGATGCCACAATGTAACTTTGATGAATTTCTGAATGTGTTATTTTTTAAATAGACTTCTGGGCTTCGAAGCTACTTTAAAAGGGCGTCTTGTCATCCCCTTGCTTCAGACAGAGCCAACATCCAGGTATTATTCACCGTCTTTGATAGATGATCATTTCCTTGGGATCTCAGGTATGATAGAAGACAAACTATAAATTTTTAAAATCAAACTCTTGGGCTTAGTGAGCCTCACTGGCAGGGGTTTTCTTCCTTAATTCTGAACTTATTCTCTCTTTCTGCACCTTCAGCCACTCTGTCCACAGGAGAGGGGCAAAAGAGCTTTCCTTGTTCTCTTTATATAACATGTCTGCCCCTCCCCATTACTGAGTAACCACATACCCTATGGGATTACTCAGATTCTTTAAGCTTTCTCTTCTTTCCTCCTTTTTGGTCATGAATTTTGTTCTTGGCTGTAACTCCTGGTGAGTTATCTCCCATTAATGATGCTGACATACAGGACCCAGATAAAGTGCTATATAAATGCTAAGTAATCAAAGCCAGGCTTGACTTTGTGATACCGGTTATCTCAGGCTGCTGTGTTATGGGATCAGCCCCCTGTTGACATTCAAGATGAAGTTTACCAGCTGCAAACCTTTTTTTTTTTTTTTTTTGCAATGGAATATTGTGACAAGTGCTAATGCTCTACCAGGGACCTTGAAAAGAAAGCGTGTGGACCTGTCGGAGAGCTGGGGGCAAGGGGAGGGAGAGCATTAGGAAAAATACCCAATGTATGGAGGACTTAAAACCTTTATGACAGGTTGATAGGTATAGCAAACCACCATGGCGCGTGTATACCTGTGTAACAAACCTGTGTGTTCTGCACATGTATCCCAGGACTTAAAGCAAAATAAAATAAAATAAAATAACAAGAAAAGAAAGCATGTTATTATTTGATGGTCTGTTATTCAACATACACATACATGTAGAATATTAAGGTATATTAGTATATACTATAGGTTTTCAGAATGTGGCCACTCCAGGAGCCCTAAGTAAATTCTCTTGCTGGGTATTGGGGGTGAGGGTGAGAGAGATCCAGAAAGAAAAGGGCCCAAGCCTCTTTTATAATGGAAGTGGGCACACTCATAACAGACAAAGACAGGATCTGCTAACGTTTTGACTATCCAATGTCATATGGCCAACATACCTAATTTTTTTCGCTGACTTAATTAAATCATCTCATTATTGTGACATTGTGTAATTACAGTCATAATAAAAGCACTTATTTCCAAGATTTGCGTAAAACAGGTAGCTACTGACCTGTTCATTCTCAGCTTTTAAAGATAATCTTTTTTTTTTTTTTTTTTGAGACGGAGTTTCACTCATGTTACCCAGGCTGGAATGCAATGGCGCGATCTCGGCTCACCGCAACCTCCGCCTCCTGGGTTCAGGCAATTTCCCTGCCTCAGCCTCCTGAGTCGCTGGGATTACAGGCACGCACCACCATGCCCAGCTAATTTTTTGTATTTTTAGTAGAGACAGGGTTTCACCATGTTGACCAGGATGGTCTCGGTCTCTTGACCTCGTGATCCACCCGCCTCGGCCTCCCAAAGTGCCGGGATTATAATCTTTTCTGTCATTAACTCCTTAGTCCTCACAATGTCAAAACTTGTATTTGGAGTTTTGTCATTAGAAAACAGAACTGAAAAGTTGTTTGGATGTTTCGTAGACAATTGTGGTCAACTTCTAATTTTCTAGGCACTTGGATAATATGTGTGAAAGAGAGAGACAGAGAGATCTTGTGTGTGTGTGTGTGTGTGTGTGTGTGTGTGTGTCAGATAGATGACTTACTGAAGGATATTTTGTTATTAGGAGGCAGATAAGGATGAATAATCCATTATCTTTTGACTCCAGCAGGGTTCAGTGCACTTTCCTCTACAGTACACATGCTAGTAGGGGCTAGAGACTGGGACGAATCTCAATAGTTCTTTCAGAAAACAAGGCATATGCTGCTTGAAGGAATTGGTAAGCTGGCATTGTTTCTTATAGACCAAAGAATTTTTAAAAATAGATAAGATGATTTAAATGCCATTTCAAATCTACTTTTCTCTTAGTCTTTCTTACAGCATACCTATGAAGTGGATAGCAGTTCTTCAATAGCATTTGCATCTTTTTCCATATTTAAAATGATATGTCTTTGTATATGTGCATTTCTAATATTTATATGAATGTTATTCAACATCTGCCCATGTGTATGTGTACATGGCGTAGAGGGCTTTGTATTGTTTTCCTCCATGGGTGTATATTACTCAAACCGTGTCATGAGTCTACCTACTAATAGAATGTATTAGTTTACTGGTTACATCATTCGCATACTTTTCTAAAGTGTTTCAGATGCAGCCCAATCAGAACATATAAACACATGCGCAGGCAAACTTAAACACCCATGTACAGGTACACAAGGAGACATATATAGATGTGCTACCACACATTCCCTAGATCTTCCTTGCATACCCCTGCTATAGCTGACCAGATATTATTGTCACTTAAGGCTGGAGCAAATGAAGAGCATGCTTTTCTCTTTACGCTGTGCAGCTGACAACATAACTGCATCACCCTTATCTGCTTGGACGCTACCTCTTTTCTAAAGGGTGGTCAGAACAAAAGCTTCTTCCTATCAGCATTTTTGTCAGAAACACCTTTTCCTGGCAATTCCTATTTGGTTCATCCTATCCTGCCATATGTACAGTTTCCCAGCCTCTTCTCCCTGACTCCTTAATATAGAATTTCTGCTTAGCCAGATGAGTGCCTTCTCTCCACCAGGCTGTAAACTGCATGAGCTCTTGCCCAGCCTGGGACACAAGTCTTTTCCTACTTCTCCCCTGGGCCCCATTTCTGCTCTCCTCCCCAAGAATCTCTCCCCTCTGAGGAGATCACTACCTTGTCTATTTCCTCTTGCTTCTGCTGCAGCTTCTCCTCCCTGCATTGATGTCCCTCATCTGTCTTGTCACTCAATCTTCTCACCTTTCTGCCTGGGTCTGAGTATATGCTCCATCTCCCTGCACAGTTGGGGTACGGCTCTCCACAGGAACTGGCTTTGTCTCTGGTTTCCTGGTGCTCCCCTCCCCCAGCCCAGGCAATGCCTTGTTCCTGACCGAGTGTTGACTGACAGACTGGCTGGAGTAGAAGCTCAGCCTTAATACTTCTCCCATCTCTTTTCTTAATTAATTTGGTGTGTTTGGCATCACCTCTGCTGCTGGAGGGATATTTTCTAGGAGGCAGAGGAGTGTCGGAGGCCTTGCTCCTTTTCCTTCCCATCCCAAATAGACTTGTATTTCAACCTGACAGCTCCCAGCCGGTCCTCTGGCTATGGAGCATTGAGTGTTTATTTTCCTGATGTTTTTATTCCAAAGTCTTCGCCAGGGTCATGTTGTTGAAGTCCGCCAAGTGACAGCAGCCCCTGACCCTGCTACTGAATCTGACACATTTTACAGGTACAGCTGTTGTCAGAAAATTATAGAAGCCAAAGGCAAGAAAAGAGGCCTTGAGAGGTCATCTTGGACGTGCCCCTGTCTCCAGTCTAGTTTCTGCTCAGGTAAATTAGGAAAGATCTAGTATGCAAAATACTACACAAGGGAAATGGGAGTCCCACACATCAATCCCATTCCATTATCTAGCAATTCCCACGGTCAGAATGAGTTTCATTATATGGACCCACAACCTCTCCTTTGAATGCCAGGCACTTTCCACTTCCGTTGTTGCCTGAAAGTGGATGATGATGAATATAATCCACTATATACTTGAATAGAAGATTAGAAATAATCCAGAGAAAGTGTACCAAGTGGTCATCCGTGATGGCTAATTCAATCTTCAACACAATATACATTCTTTCCAAGGACCAGAGTAATTCCCAGACTGATTTAGCTGTTAACCATGAACATCCAGAATCCTTCCCGGGCTCACAGTGGTAAGTAGGTCTCCAAGTATGGATTAGTCTTACTCCTAGATTTCAATTTTTTTATCTGCCCACATCCCACTCTATGTCTCTACCCCCAGCCCAGGCTGGGATAGCGCTGGTGCCACTCAATGGTGTACACACATAATAAGGGTCTCTGTAATGCCAAGCAACTGGTTGTAGGCAAGAGAAAAATGTTCTCTGGCTAACCCATCCACTTGCTACCATATATCTGGATATTTGGAAGTAATCCAATGAAGGACTGAAATTTTCCTTTGTCAGCATGAAGACAGTCCTAAAATCTCATAGTCAAGCAGTGTCCATAGACAAAGTTAACTGCATCATTAACACTTCTTTTTTTTTCATTTGGCATGCTATATGACAGGCTTTCTCCCCACCTGGTGACCCAAGGCTGGCCTGAGTGGCTTGGCACTCATTATAAAGAGAGATGCCATGTCTCAAAAGTGCCAGAGAGTCTGGCAGGCAGCCTAACTATAAGGCAGCTGCTGTTATTTCCATGAGAGAATAAACAGAATGCAAAACAAAACTCATGAAGGAGACTGCCCAGTTCTTGGTGTTGGCAGGGGCCAAAAAACCAGGAACTCATTTCCTCATCTGCTGGGACTGGGTCTAGTCTACATATCCAAGGAATAGGAGGAGAAATTTGGGTGAACCAATGCAAAAGAATGTATTATCATCACCTCTGGAAAAAAAAATGCTTTTGTGCCAGCTGTTTTTCCAAGGGACCAACTGGAGCTATTACCATACAATGTAGTGAAATGAATAGTGATTCTTTACTTAGATTTGGAAATATATAAAACTGAATAATTCAGGAAATCTACTGTTTTGTAATGAATTGCCAAAATTCTCTGCTTTATTTGGTGCTATGTAGTTTCCACTATAGTGGCCCTGATCTAGTTGGGTTATCTCTACAACTGAAACCACTAGAAAATTCTCTGAGCCAGTCCTTCATCCCTTGAAACTCTAGTGGGTCTGAAACAGCAGATAAGGTTGGAGGAAGAAGAGAAACACAAGATTAAGAAATAAAAAAGCAAAAACTACCCCTTTCCTTCTACATGCATCTAGGCTAAAGCAATCCTGAGTGAGGGAAGGGAGAAAATATCACATTAAACCAAGCTCAGAGTCTTGAAGCTACATTGCCCTGGAGATTCTCCCTAAGATTTGAAATTGTGTATATGACTTGAAGTTGTTATAGGGCTATTACCTAAAAGCAGGCCGAAGAGTCTTGGGGACCCCTGGAGTTTTAATCCAAAAGCCAAGAAGTGTTAGCCAACATCCATTGACATTGATAAAGGGTGATATAATACAAAAATGAAATTGCATTTTGCCTTTTAAAGAGGATGTGTTAGTAAAGGTTGGACTGGGATGTGATAGTAAATAAACTTCAAAACATATAGTCACTTAAACACAATAGAGGTTATTCCTCCCTCAGGTAAAGTCCTAGGCAGATGATTCTTGACAGTGGGTGGCTGTCCTCTCCATAAGGGATATGGATCCAGGATCTTCGTATCGTGTGTCAACTATTCTCTAGGGTGTCATGGTGGGCATCCTGACAGAAGAAGAGGACAGAGAGCATGGAGGAGGATGGAAACACACCCACTTGTTAAAAGCTTTGGCCAGGAAATGGCACATGCATTCCAATAATTAGAACTTAGTCACACAGCCATATGAAACTGCAAAAAAAGCTGGGGGTGTAGTCCAGCTGTAGGCCCAGGATTTGGAGGGAGCAGTTAGTATAGATTTATAATGGTTGAAATTTAACTGGCTTTTGTGTTCAGTGGCAAATTTGGACACAGAAGGTCCTCCTGGAGTACTAGAGGTTCAACCCTCATAGGGAGCAAACTTATGAGGGTATCTCTTTCACCAAAAGGAAGATCATCACTCCCCAAAGGGACTTGTCTCTGAATGGCGTAGGTTGATGGATGGTGGGGTGAAAAAAGGGACTGGGAGAGAAAAGAACTTCTGTGAAAGACCAGAGCAAAGGAAGCCATACTCAGTTGCCTCGTGAAGATAAGGAAGGTTCCTATAGCTTGACTACTGAGGCCATCTTGCAGGAGATTGGTTCCTTCTCCCAGTGGAACTTCTCATCTCTTGTGTAATGAATATGAACCTGAAACTCCTAGGTCTCAGAGAGCCTGGAAGCGAATGTGACCCTAAAAAAAATCATTGCTATCAAAGACAATCCAGTAAAATTTGCCACTGGACACAGAAGCCAGTAAAATCCATGAAGGCAGAAGAATTGCCTGGCCCTTCAACCCCAAATAAAATAAACATATTTTACATCTTATTAATTCCAAAACTGGATTCAATTTTTTAAAGTGCTGCGTTCTGGTGAGATCAGAAGACACATCTGGCAGGGATGAGGTCATTACAAGAAGAGTTTGACTATTTATTATCAAAAAAAAAAAAAAAAAAAAAAAAAAAACACCCGCCGCCCTTGGATTCTCACTCGGGGTGGGGAGCGAAGAACTTCGCAGGACCCATCAAGGAAAGCAAAGATTCCAGCAACACAATTCCCCCTGTTACCTATATTCTGGGCCTTTAGGTTGCTATTTAAAATCAAAGGGCGTCTCCATTCTCCCCCAGAGGTACTCTTCTGCAGCGACACTCACTACTTTGTTCATGCCTGTGTGCAGTGAGCATTTTTCTGTTCTTGTATTTTCACTGGAGCTTTATTTTATGCACCCTCCCCTGCCCCATTTCTTGAGAATAGCAGGACCGCATGCTGGAAAAACAAAACCCGGGGAGAGAGGAAGGTCCCTCAGATTCCAAAGCAGAACACAACCAAGGCTGTCTAAGTAAAAGAACTTGGAGAAGACATAACCCTTCAGTGTAGACATTTCAATTGAAATTTCTGCCCTGTCCTTCCAATGCCGTGATGAAGAAGGGTTCCCATAACCGCCTTTGGCGTGTGCAGCTCTGAGCGTTACAACCATTCAAAGAGCGGTCTTTGGAGGTTGCGGGAGTCAGTAACCCCTCAATTCACTCTTGCCGTTCCTTCCCTGCAGTCTGCCCAAAAGCCGGGTCTGAGGGCTTCGAAGGTCTGGGGGACCGAGCTGCGCCCCAGTGATGGGAGAAGAGCGGGCTCAGCTGGTGGGGTCGGGTCCCCTGGCCACCGCCCGCCGGCCGGCCTCTGGAGAAGGCTGGAGAGGGGACTGCGCCTCTTGAAAAATGGCTTTTGGGGTCGGTGGGTCTCCGGAGGGCTATTGGGGGAAAGTGACTCGCCGCAGCAGCTTCGAGTAGAGACATTGGAGGAGGACCCACCTCCTTGGGGAAGGCTGGGAGCGCTGGGCGGATGCCTGGCCCTAGCGCAAGAGCCAACACATACAAGTTCCGCTAGGAATGTTTGAAAATGCAAGTTTCTCCCCTGTTGATTTTTTCCCCCCTTTAAATGTATCCCCTTCAAAAAAACAATGACGTGGACAGGCAGGCGCCACCCGGTCTGGGAGCTGAAGTTCCTGACTGCTGCAGATTTCGTTTGGTTCAAGTTGAGAAAATAAGGGTCGCCCTGTTCCAGACTGGGAGTGTGGGACTTCCATCTCTGGACTGTGCAAACCGTCTGGGACTGCCTCCTAGACTGGTACGCTCTCCCTGCCGCCTGAAGCCTGGAGAAGGTTCCCTGGAGGCACTGGACTCCAGACCCCTGCAGGGCGGGACGGAGAAAAAGCCCTGAAGTCCACTGCCCACACCCCTCCAAGGCGGGAGCCCCCAAGCGCCAGTCGAGCTTGCGCAGCTGTGGGGTGGGAAGAAGGCAAGTCCTCCGCCAAGAAATCCCCACGCAGTTCCTGCCATTCCCTCCGCCTGATTTCTGCTAGAGGAGGTCGTCAGTTTGCAGGGGCAGGAATATGAAGCTTCCGGGGAATTAGAAAAGACAATATCCCTGAGCTCTCTGAACAGCCCCGGTAGAGAAGAAAATTAAACAATGTAACTAATCTCTCTGCAAGGAAAGATCTAGAGCGGGATTATGAACCCTCCCCCCAACTCTGGCTTTTCCACTGAGGCTCCCCTAGAATAAGCCTGCAGTTACAGCTGGCTAGGTCGGGGAGTGCTGGAAGAGGTGCTTTTTCTGCCTAGAGAAGGAGTACTTTCCCCCACAGCTTTTGATACTTGATGCTGAAGCTACCAAGGTTGAAGAAATGGTTGAGAGGGAGGTGCGGGGTTGAGGATGTTCCTCACTGTCCTAGGTATTTGTAACCAAGGGAGATTTTGAAGTTATTACAAATATCTTCCCTGCTCAAATAGCATAGAACCCATTCTACAGGCTCCACTGTGTGAGGCGAGGCGGGTTCACAGACTCAAGGTTCCCCCTGAGGTTGGGGATAGGGAATGCTAATCCTGCATTCTAAAATTAATAAATAAAATAAAATAAAAATCCTGAAATCTTAATTGTCGAATAATTCAGATAAGTCCTCCTCCCATCACTCACCTTTTGATCATTTGAATAATTCAGGAAAAGGCAAATTCTGATTGTTTGTGGAGACTCACCATCGCTGGACAGTATAAAGAGAGAGAAACAAGGAAAATCTGATAGAGAACAGCGCTCCAAGATGGTGAAATGGGTCTTCTGTGCATTTTTCCTGGTGTAGAAGGACACAGTCTGCCTTTCTGGGAATTATTTCCTGGAGGATATTGTATCTGTTGTGATAAAATGTAGAGTTAGATCAAGTCATCAAAATGCATATATGTGTGTGTATGCGTATATATGAGAGAGAAGGGAGAACAAACAAGGATTTTCTACTTATGTCTATGAAAGATTTTATTTCTTGGAAAAAAGAATATTTGGGCTCCAGGTTTTTTGTTTGTTTTTTGACTTTTTCGAAGATGATCGTAGCTGGGTAGGACCAGATTCCTCTACATAGTTCTTAAGCTGAATATGCACTTGCAACGTGAAGCTGGGGCATCACCCACACAGCCTTCAGGTGAAAACTGGGCTTGAAACTGCAGATTCAGATTTGTCTCCCATGTGCATGGGGCAGAGCATCTGAGATCCCCTGTTGGCTTCACAGCCTAAGGAGTGCGCCCAGAGAAGCCGGGAGACCGCAGTGGGTGTTTCTGGACCTTGCAAAGAACCCACTTCCTTAAAGGCTGAACTCACAGAGCTAGTCACCCTGAAGGATCAAGTCAGCAGGGATCGAGGAGCAGTCACGTTTAAAGGGGAGAGGGTCAGTTGAGCTTTCTTCTTTCCAGGATGAACCACATTTGGGAAACTTTTTTCAAAGGTGAGTATGAGGCTAAACTTTGAAAGGTAGTCAATCTGCTTTTCTTAATATTTTTGTAACGTTTGGAAGGAAAAATTCACCACTGTTTATGATCTTGCCCCTACTACTTAAAAGTACAAAGCATTTTAAAGATAAGACTTAAAACATGAAATTTTCAGACCCCAATACACCAAGTTTAGAAATAGATTTGAAACATGACCAACTGTAAGTACATATTGTCATTGTAAGCTTCTGTATAAGACATAACCATGCCATTTTATATGTATTATATTCAGCAAATGACAACAAATACACAGCCACACCAAAATTAATAATAAGATTCCTGATAGCTGAATAATTTACTTTCTTCCTTTGACATTATTCTAGCTAAGATTTACCCAGCTTTTCAGAAGTCTATTATCATGGTTTCCCTCCCTCTTGTTCCCAGTCCTTCCCCATCGCCTCCTACCCGACCCATTTCTTTTTGAGCCTAAGATTCATTCAACCTTCTTTGACAAATCTTTATAGGTGTATGATTATTTTTTAACCACCTCCCTACCCCAAAACTGGGCATAAGCAACAGAAAATAGTCTTTTTCTTGGTTTGTTTCCCCATTTGAGAGGACCCCTTTCCACAGGGACCCGCGGGGGGTGGAGAAGAGAGGGAAGGCTGATTCTTGGTCTTGGTAGTGGGTGCTCCGAAGAGAAATTGGCAGTCAAGTTGTGTCCCTCTGAGGCACGGGGACCTAGTTACGGACCCCCGCGTCTGTTCACACAAGCATGCTCACGAATGCCCAGGCCCTAGGGTGAGTCCGCCGTCCACCCACGCGGCCAGAGCTCTCCAGAAGCCCACTTGAGCCTGTCCTACCCCCATAAATAAGTGCACTCACCTGTGTGCTCAGCAGTAGGTGCACCGAGCGTGCACACAGAGCATCAATCAGGGTTGCGTGTGTGACTGTACCTGCCCCGCTGGACCTGCTTTAGCGCGGGGCAGTGGAGCGGGCGCTTCCTAGTGCGGGCACTTATCCTGCCACGCTCGGGTCGGCCATTTATTGTCTTGTGGGGAAGCGGCTTTCGCCAAGAAGCTTGGTCTGGGTTAGTGAAATAAAATACTAAATAATTGCCATATGTAAAATTTAGAAACCAGCATATTAAAATATACTAAGGAACTCTCTGACTTGGGAGCAATCCAGAGGAAAAGGAAGAGAAAAAGTTAGATGCTGGCGCCGAGTTCCTGGCGGAGCCAGGCGGCGGTGACTCCTCGGGCTCAGCAGAGTCGGCATCCAGGCTCCGGAAGTGACCCGAATCACAGAATCCGTGGAAGAAAATTGCGCTGAAAGAACAGCGCCAACGCCACAGTCCTGCCAAGTTTGGCAAGGTGGCAGGTTGGTTTCAGGAGCTCAATGCCGCTGAATGATGCCTAAGGGAAAAATTGATCTGAGAATTGTTCAGATTCTCTCGGATAATTGTCTGAGAGCAACTTTGCTGTTATCCTTAGACATGGTATTTTTATTCTCTATTAAAACTGTAACTTTAAAAAGCATCTCTGTACTTATATATACCTAAATACCATTTCCATTTAATGGCTGACTGCATTAGAAAACAACATGAATGGAAATGCATTAACAAACGCATCTGTACCAATACCTGTCTTCACCCACAGAACTATACGTTGGTGAAGGCTTCCCCCCCCCCCTCAGCATTGGCATTTAGACAATTAAAGCCTTTAAAATTTTTAAACATAACTATGTTGTCATATTCAAAAGAAATTTTTTTTAATTAAGATTATATGGATAATAAGGTAATCCTAATTATATGAATATGGGTATCTGCGGACACATTTCTTATGTTAATATTTATCTGAAGTTCCCTTAACACTGAACAAAACATATATTACATACTTTCTTGTCTAGAAACAAGTCTATAATAGATTAGAGGAATAAATCTATATTTCTTCTTTGGAGGGAAATTCATTAACAAGCCAAGTACTAGAAAGAGAGCTACAAGAGTTTTAAATCACAGATACAGACTCTAGCAGACTATATTCCCAAGTCCTCTGAGTAGAAGAATTGCACAAAGTCCCTTCTTTTTGTGCTTTAAGATTTGCCATCTCTACAAACTTGATTTATTTGCTTATACTGGCCAAGCCTAAGGAGAGATGACTGCCTTTGGATAGAGCAGTTGGGTCTTTCCCAAGCTCACAGTCTAACCATGTTTTCTTCCTTTTCAAGCCCACCTCATCAGCCTTCCCCAGCCAGCACCGCTGTTGTAACACCCACAAATACCTCCATGCTACACAAGCACAAGTCATACTTGTTGTAACACATGTTCCCCAGCATGTGCACTGTTCCATGCGCAGGACTTAACAATCATGTTTCCCAGAAATGCTAAAGACTGTCAAATCTGAGGAGTTTGGGATGATCTCTTTGTCTTGAAAGGTTATTTCCTCTAATCTGAGTTAATTTTTTTTGACTGTGCAAGTGAATGTATAATCCTAATCTTTGGGAAAAGGAAAAATGGATGTCCTCATTCTCTTTTCTAGTTCTTTAGATTTCATCAGCTTTGCTGCATGTACAAGGCAACACCACAGCTAAGATTTAAAAAGGTACCTCTAAATACTCCCTGAAGAGGGGGAAATTTGGATGAGAAAGAGGAGGCAGTGAGGGAGGGAGAGTTTAACAGCCCCCAACCCCAAGGATATCAAAGTGATAGTTTCCCTACAGTTACTACAACTCTATACCAAATTATATATATTTAGGAAGATTTAATTAATTGCTACCAGCAGGAATCTTGTCCCAGATATCCAGATATACAAGCTCCCTTCTACCTTTTTGTTCCATAGATCCCAGTCAAGGTTGGTCATTTTAGCAAAAAGGGGTTTCCTTCCCCCTTTAGTTGAGCTTTGGGTCTCTCTTCCCTCTCTTTTGCAGGTGGAGGGATTGAATTTTCTTTCTTTTGATGAGGCATCTTCTGAAGGTCCTTTAATTTCTTATGTTCTATTTAGTGATTTTCGTATTAGAATGTTCTCTTGCTGCAATTGCTGAAGGTGTCTGATCATGGAGAGAGATAGGCTGTGATCCATTTAGGATATATTTTTTCCTTTTCCCTGTGATGAAATATACATACTCCCTCCACCATCTGCCTTTTAGGACCCCACCAAAGTCCAGTTCCCACACCATGGTGGGACTAAGGAGGCCTCTAACCTCATAAGAAGTAAAATGCTCAGCCCTTCAGCTATGCCTTTTATATTTGGTCATTCTTTGGGACAGGTTAACCAGTCCACTTTGACCCAGAAGAATGCCATATTGAGGCCCATCCCGTCCCTGCCCTAAGAAAAATGTTATTTTCCATATCTGCTTTTAAAGTAACTAGAAATCTTTTAAAAGAAGAGAAGAAAAAAAAAGATCGGCTGGTCTGCCTTCCTTCTAGGAGCCTCAAACCTAAACTTTAAAAGATGAAGGAAATGATCGAAAGTGATAAATACCTTTTCCAGGCATTCAGTTTGTTGGCCTTCTGACCAAAAGGGGCTTTTGTTAGGTCTCTGTGAGGAAGCCAAATTCAGCCCCCAGCAAATACTCCTCCACCTCTTCCCCATCCCCCCTCAGCTCTCTTGTCTAACTTGAAAATGAACTTGGACTTCCCTCTCAGACAGGCCCTAAAACCAGGAGAGATTTTATTTGTCTGTTTCTGAAGGGCTTCCAAAAAGGGGGAGGGTATGTAGGGGGGGGGAGAGGACAGGGCGGGGGGAGGGGCTCTGGTGAAACCAGAGGTGGGAGGAGATACTTTGTTAATTTCTTAACTCTGTGTTTATTCCCTGAACTTCTTTTGTCAATGAAGGGTAAGAGTAGGGAGGGGGCCAAGTGACAGACTGAGATACTGCCCAAAAAGAAAAGGGGATGGGTGGGGTGAGGGGTAGAAAAGAGCTGGGGAAGGAGAGGGTGGGGAGGGTTGGGGAAGGGGCTCTGTGATGAGCTTGGCAGGGTTAGGAGGGCGGGGAAGCTGTGAAAGAAAGAGGACTGGGGTTGGGGACTCCAGAGGCCACCGGAGGAGGCTTCCAGATAGTTCTCCATGGAAGGGGCCACTTGACTTCCCCCGACCAAACCCAGTACACCACCAAGCAGAATCTGCAGCTGGGGGCATGCTGGAAGAGAATCCAGGAGAAGATTTGTGATAGCCTAAACTCGGACCCCTGTATGGATTCCTGCAGAGCCAGAGAGGAAAAGGGGTGACCCCAAGTCTCGGCCAGCACTGCAAGTCCTCACTGGACAGCAGAGAGGAATGGATTTCCCTGATATCTACCACTGGGAAATCAGTGGGGCCTGGAGGAAGGCGAGTTTGGGCTTAAGAGCGGGAAAACTCTGAAACAAGGAGCAAAGTGATGCCTCAGCTACCCTGGTCCCATCTTCCCTCAAGCTGTTGGCCTAGGAAGGGAGAACACTAACGGTGGAAGATGCCAGGAGGGCAGCTGCGGTCCGGGAGGTGAGTTTCCAAGCTGGTAGAAGAGGCGTAGTGGCCCTCTTCAGAGGGTGGGCTGTGGGAGTGGAGAGATCAAAGTAGAGCAGGCTCCAGAGGGATGCAGGAGCTTGGAAGGTGGCATCCGTGTCTGCAGGCTCCATGGCTGCAGGGACTAAAGGACCTTCCAGAGCCCAGAGACGTGGAGGGACTGGAAAAAGGAGGGGACCACAAGGTCCCGGGAGCTCCAGGCTCAGTCAGCTTTCTTTCCTTCTCTACCAGTATCACCCTCTGCAGCCCATCAGGAATTTTCTCCAAATGTGTGGGAGGGTCTTCCCACACAGACACACTCTCAAGGGTATCCCCCCTCATATGCCCTTTCCGAACCCCTAACCCCTTCCTATAAGTGGTCTCTCTCAAACATCCCTTTCTTGGATAGCTAAGGCCCTGTCCTCCTCTATCCTCTACAAATCTCCTCCTCCATCAGCAGCCTGAACTTGGACAGGAAAGGGCCCCAAAACTCTCTAACTGCCCTATAAGGCCCCAAGTCTGGGCCAGAATCCAGACCCCATGGTGGCGAGGCTCTTTGTTCTCTTACAGCCTCAACCCACCCCCTCCTTTTTTAAAACTGGAATTTCTCCCATAAAAAGATGGGGTGGGGGAGCAGGAGCTTCTGCGCTTTAAGCTCCCCACCCGTATGGAGAAAACCGAGAAAAGGGCTGCAGGGAGAGAAATCATCTGATACCTAATTTTCAAAGGAGAATAACTGGGCGTTGAGTAAGGGACACAGCAACGCCATTTCTTTCATCCTTTTCCCTAACCTGGCATGGAAGCTACACCCAGCCCTCAAGTGTGTGCATCAGGCTTGCACCCTCCCATGTAAACCTTGCTAAGTTACACCTCTCACTTTGTCTTAGATACAGTGGGCCATGAATTCCACCCCTCAACTTCAGAAAGACACAGACATCTGCTTCTTCATTTTTCTATATTTTCCTGGGGGGTGTCTTTGTAAGTGGAGTGGGAAGAATATGTAAATTAAAAGTGCATACAGACCCACAAGCAGAGATCTTTATTTGCATACAGAGGATTTAGGCGGAGAGCTGGGTGTCTTCAGGAACGCATTTGGGCTGTGTCCACAAGGCCGTGTGCTGAAACAGTGCAGGCAGCCTGCACCCATCCCAAACCTACAGGCACGCGCGCGCGCACTGGCGCGAGCGAACACACACACACACACACACACACACACACACACACACACACAGGCGCGCGCGCTTCCTGTGAAAAGGCACATTAAATATCTCCTTTCTGTGTTGGAGCATTTAAAAGAAAAAAATTCGGAATTGAACTTAGCTGAGAGCTCGGTTCATGGGCAATAGCTGAGGGCAGAGTGGCTCCTGCCGCTCCGCCGTTGCAGAAGTCCTTTTGAAAAAGCAGCCCGGAGCAGAGCCAGAGCTTACCGGCGAGGCTGATGGGCCGTTTTCCATTTTCCTTCCTTATAATTAAATGCTCCATCTTTTTCCCCGTACCAGCAGCTGGATTTTTGTCTAAACTTCATCCACAGTCAAATCCCACTGTCTCATCCCCGAAGCCCAGCCGGGCGATCCCGAGTGAGCGCCACAGCTGAGGGTTTCAGCGCCAGGCCCCAGAAAGGCTTTCTAGGGCGAAACTGCCTTGGAGATGTAATTACTACGTTTCCAGTGGTGCATATTCTCCTGGAGTGTTTAATTTGATTTTATTTGTGTCTCAGCGAGATCCACATTTTTTTCGGGGGTGGGGGTGAGAAGCGACCCTAGGCTTAAAGTTAATTAATCAACAAGGTTTTACTTTCCACCGCCCGCCTGCAGGCTCTGGCATCGGCGCCTCCCTCCCTGATCCCGGCGCGCCCCAGACTTGGAGACCGCGTTTGCAGGCGCGAAAGGTCTTGGGGAACCAAGTGAAAGAAGGGGGAATTGTTCAGAGCACGCGGACTTCCCCAGTCACTTTTAGCGCCCTGAGCCCGAACTTCCCCTCTAGCCTTCCCACTCCTCCAAGTTGCTTTGGGGGCCTACATCTTCGACTGGTCTTCTTGAGGAAGAGGACTATGTTTCCCTTTCTTTCTTCTCGCCACTAAATTTTGGCCGCATAGTACTCCTAATAAATGGAATTGTAAAGTTGCCGGGTTAATTAAATCTATATCTCATTGCAATAGGGATAGTTAATGCCCTTATATAAACCTGGAAAAGAACATACTATTAATTTTATTTATTGCTTGGCCGCCCTGCACCCAGATCCTTCACGCCGCTCTGGTTCCTACTCCCAAAGGCTGGGGACCTGTCTTTTGAGTCCTGGCCCGCGGCAGACGGGTCTATCGGGAAGGGAGCCCCAAGAATGGGCTGGGCATTTCAGGCCCTTTGTTTCTCCTGGCAGCCTCGCAGAACCCTGTCCACAGCGCCCCAGTTCTTCCGCTTCGCAGAAGGGGAGTCCAGGATCTGGGTACCACCTCTCCTACCCGCGGCTGGAAAAAGGCAGACCTCCCCACTCACCCACCCCCACCAGCCAGGCCTTAGGCAAGGGGGCCAAGGTCACACGACCAGTCTAGACTTGGCCAGGCCCTGCTTGCTCTCCTTGTTTTACCTTGACCTTGGACTCCAGCGGCAGGATAAGCAGTTTTCTAGCAGAGCCGGCTCCCAGCAAGACCCTGTTTTCCACTGGGCTCATCTCTCCTCACCCCTCCGTCATTGCCCTCAATACACACTGGAGCTGGTCTTCTTATGTCTCAACCCTCTTTCTGTTGTATTTTAATTCCTACTGCCAGCCCAGCCTGCAGCCTGCTTTCTGAACTCCGAGCTGACCCTTCTGGATGAACATCACAAAGATAAGAATTACTATCCTAACTCACCGATGTCTGGGTGCTCTCAACCGTCAAACACCACCTTCTCCCCAGAAGGAGGAGGGAGATGGCCCAAAGGGGTCTCTGCAGACCTGTCCATTTGCTCTCGGGTTTGAAGGGTGCAGTAGGTCCGGCTGAGCGAGGGGCTACTGTGTGGCCATGGCCTGTGCGTTGGCTGCACCCGAGCACTCAGCATTTAAAACCTGTGGCAGAGGCAGGAAACAGGGAAATGCTGCAGCCCCTCTTGTTTTTCCTCTCTTCGTTGCGATTTCTCAGGAAGGTGCTGTGCTGAAAGGGAATTTGGCTCAGTTCCACGGAGATGCTCCCCCAGAATGGGGCGACTCTATCGAGGTTCCTGACAAGTTGGGAGATTGGGAGGAAAGAAGGGAGAGCTTTTGAAGAATCAGTAAGTTGGTGTTAATTTTTCGTTTGAAGTAGGGGTCAGTTTTAGATCATGAAACTACTCCTCACTAAAAGAGAGAGTGACCTAAGAAAGCCATGGGAGCTGCAGTAAGGATATTCAACGGGGGACTGTGTCGCGGTGGCTCAAATCAGGCCACTGAGGGCAGAGGTGGGCTCTGCAGGGTCCCCCAGAGTAGCGCCAGAGAGAGGTCCTCCAAAGGGGTAGCGCTGAATCTCCCCGATTTTCCGTGTTTTCTTTTGTATACCTATACAAGAGAGCACCCTCTCCTTCGCATCCAGGGCTTTTAGCTTTCCCAGGCTGAATCTTGCAGCCACCCCCCCGAATTTCTTTGAAAAAATCTCACTCTGAGATTTTTATTTCTATTGCATATTGAAATATCAGTCTATTCTACGGCTTTTATTTCCCTCCTTTTATTCATTCTCCATTTATTGCTGAGTGTATTCCATCGCTTCACAATCCCTGCCCCAGGTGATGAATTCTGTATTTGGGGGCTGTCACACCCCTCTCCGCTCGAGGAAAACCCAGCGAAGTAAATGAGAGAGTCCTTTTCAGACATCTGGGATTTTGGGTACAGTGGCTGAAGGTAGGAACTGGAAACACAATCCCGGCATCAAAGGCTTGCTACGCGGCATCGGGTTCTTTCCATCCGCTAGCAGAGGGGAGCTGCCAGGGCCGGAGCGCTTCTGCCTGTTTTCTATTATCTTCATTTATTATTTTTTAAAATCTGGTTTCTTTCCCACCCCTAGCTTCAAGCCCCAATCCAGAGACTTGGGCAGTCATAGTGATCGGTTTGGGGGTAGGGGTCTGTCTCCCTCGTGCACATCCTTTGCCTAGGGAGAGGCGCCCAGTTACAGCCCTCTCCTCCCCGACCCCTTTGCGTCGGCCAAATTCAGCATCGCCCCCCTCCTCCTTTTTTCTCTCGGGGCCTGCCAGGGGGGCGTCTCCCTGTCCCTTTAAATTTCCCAGCTCACGCCTCCTTTAGCTCAATCATCAGAGACCTGATCCAACCATCAGAGACCTTTTTCTTTTCGCCCCGCCCCACCTCGAGGGGAGGGAACCCCAGGAGACCTGGCAGGGGCATCACGTGCGCAGAGCGCGTCACGTGGGCGCGGGAGGGGTGCTCAGGGGTGGAGGGCGGGAGTCGGCGGATTTCTTAATGAAGTATCTCCGCATGCGTAGATGGAATGTAGGGAGGGAGGTGGAAGCACCAGGAGGAGGGGAGGGGTGGAGAGAAAAGGGGGGAGGGATGGGGGAGGGGAAACAGGAGCGAGGTGTCTCCCTAGCTCGCTGCCTCTGGCAAGTGGAGTTTTTAAAAAGCTCCAGCAGATCATGTCATGACGACTTCGCTGCTCCTGCATCCACGCTGGCCGGAGAGCCTTATGTACGTCTATGAGGACAGCGCGGCGGAGAGCGGCAGCGGCGGCGGCGGAGGAGGAGGCGGCGGCGCGGGCGGAGCGGGGGGCGGCTGCAGCGGAGCGAGCCCCGGCAAAGCCCCGAGCATGGATGGTCTGGGCAGCAGCTGCCCGGCCAGCCACTGCCGCGATCTGCTTTCGCACCCCGTGCTGGGCCGCCCGCCGGCTCCCCTGGGCGCCCCTCAGGGCGCCGTCTACACGGACATCCCGGCCCCCGAGGCGGCGCGCCAGTGTGCCCCGCCGCCCGCGCCCCCCACCTCGTCCAGCGCCACCCTGGGCTACGGCTACCCCTTCGGGGGCAGCTACTACGGCTGCCGCCTGTCGCACAACGTGAACCTGCAGCAGAAGCCTTGCGCCTACCACCCGGGTGATAAATACCCGGAGCCGTCTGGCGCCCTGCCCGGTGACGACCTGTCCTCCAGGGCCAAGGAGTTCGCCTTCTACCCCAGCTTCGCCAGCTCGTACCAGGCGATGCCCGGCTACCTGGACGTGTCGGTGGTGCCCGGGATCAGCGGGCACCCGGAGCCGCGACACGACGCGCTCATCCCCGTCGAAGGCTACCAGCACTGGGCTCTCTCCAATGGCTGGGACAGTCAGGTGTACTGCTCCAAGGAGCAGTCGCAGTCCGCCCACCTCTGGAAGTCTCCCTTCCCAGGTAAGGAAGGGACCCGAGCGCCGCCGCCGCCGGGGACTCCTCCCTGCCCTGCCTGCCGCGGGGTTCCGCGCCCCAGCCACCCCCGCCGTCTGGCCCCGGCGCGCCCGCTCGGCTGGGCTGCCTAAGGAGCCGGCCGGGCGAGCTGCACTGAGGAATGCGCCGGGGAAGAAATCTGCTCCGACACGTTCTCTGTAGCTGCCCGTCAGAGAATGAAGCAATCACAGGCGCCCAAACGCCGGGCCGCGGGCCCTGCTCAGTTCAGTAGCTCGCCTCCGCCTCCCCTCGCCGGCTCCAGCCTCCTGCCGGGCTCCTGGCCCCTAATCCCGCTTCCGGCCAGGGATGGAGGCAGAGTGGGCCTATAGTGCCTTAGAATCCAGGACAAAACCCCCAACCCACCGAATAACTGGGGGGCGGGGGATAAGAACCCCCACTTTCTTTGAATTTGCAGGATAGTTCAGGCACTAGACAGTATTTTTAAAATAGGGGACTAATTTGCTGGGGTCTACAGAAACGTGGAATTTCTTTTTTTCCTTTCTTGACTTATTTAAAAATTCTGGCCATGAATTTCCTGACTGTTGAGAGAAGAGAAAATCCAAAATCTCTGGAGAGGGAATGGAGAGGAGGCTCGAATCCCTCCCCAGCGATGTAAAATTTTCCTTGCCCCTCTGGTATATTGAGCTCAAACCTACAGACATTTCCACTGCCAACTCCCCCAAATGTGGTTAAGAGAGTTAGTTATTGGTGCTCCAAACACAGAAAGAGGGGCGTGGGGATGAGACATGGAAGAGGAAGACCTGTTCAGGGGCATCTGGGGTCCAGGCCCAGGCTGGGGACCCGCTGGTCTTGTCTGGCTAAGTATGGGAAGGGAGAATTCATTCCCCTCTTGTTCCGTCTCCAATTGAAGAGAGAAAGGATCCTGCAAGTCCCACCACTCTCCGTGGGGGAAAGACCAGTCCCAGGTTTCCCAAAACCACATCAAGAGCTTTGGATCCTGCCTTGTGCTGAGAAATCAGGATTCGGTCTAAGGAGTCCAGCATTTGAGTCTGTTCTCCCTGTAAGCAGAGCTCGGTGGGAGAGCTTTCTTCCTTCTGATGCCTACAGAGATGTTTGGGGTGGGGGTCCTGGGCAGCCACAGATGTCTTCCGACACTGGCCAGCTTCCCTGCCAGCTCCACATGCCAAGCTCAGGGATGTTTTCCTTGGAAAGCATAGACCTGGAGACCTCCTAAGGGCGGGTCTGAAATTCCTCTGCATCCGGGATTGGAATTAGAGGTAGGTGGTAAAAAAAAATTACTGAATGATGTTAGAGAGTGTAGCAAATAACATTCTTGTGAATATTATGAAATATTATTAAATACTTAGTATGACACACTCAGTACCAGGGTATGACCTACACTAGGCACCCTGACTTCTGATTACCAGAATTAAGGATGGTACAATTTTATTATGCATCATCTACCCTGCATTGGCTATAATATTTTTATATAATGTGATTTATTTTATTAACTACCTAATATGTAATATACAATAATACATTTTTAAAAGATAGGCAATTCACATGTTCATGATACAGCAATGTATTTTTAGGGAGATGGCCCTTTAATTCTCTATCTCACCAAAACACGAAGCTTCTTAGGATATTTGGGTCCATCAGGAATTCCTGGGGCAGGGGAGCCAATGGGCCATGCCAAGGGGTGAAGGGGTAAGGGAGCAAGTGCCCACCAAACCCACTGTGGCTGGGGGCACAGACCCAGAACAATGGGCAATGGGTTTACAGAGAAGAGGTAGAAGAGAAGGAGCCGTTCTGTGTAGGCATGTGATGTGGAGTAGGGGTGAAGGATTGGAGAGAAGCTGAGAAATCTTTGAACAAAATAAACATCTCAAAGATTCCCAGAAAAAAAAAAAAAAACACGCCTCTACTAAAAATAAATACATTTTTGATCACAGCCTCCTAGAGAAAAATATCTTTGAAATAAAAAATACAGCCCAATTGAGATTTAATACACTTGCAAATTATGGCATGGAAATGGATATAAAACCCAGCATGCCTCAGCAGATATGTGCTCCCACAATCCCCGTGTGGAAATAGAATTGGGCTGATGTATCTCAGTGAGTGCAGAGGTACAGGCAAGAGGCAGGCAGACGAGCAAGAAATTATCTTCAGACACCCTCCATCTTTCTACCCACTCAGAGATCTTTTAGAAGTAGTGAGATTTCAAGATAACTCTGTCTATGCAATTGTGGTTTGTTCGGCAACATGTAGGTATAAACACTGCTGTCTCTCTTCAGTGCCTCTGGCTCTGAGAAACCTCATCTGTGGCAGTCTGGGCTGGTGTGGGAGATGGAGGCAATTGTTCAGCAAGATCCAGATAATTAGGGCCAAGATGTGTTGTGGCTTCTTCCTTCTCCCAATTATACAGACCCTTGCTTTATTGTTATGTTTTTTTTTTCTTCCTCCCTGTGGTGAGCATAGACTTTTTTTTTTAAGAGGCAGAAATTCCAGGAGAGAATCAGAAAGGGAGAAAAAGAGAGATGGGGTTCAGGAGAAAGAGGGAGAAAGAAACAGTGGGCTCTTTGAGCCATACTAGAAGTCCGTACTGACAAGCCTTTGGATTTGGGTTGGGAAGAGTAGCAAACTAGATTTCTAGCTGGACAAGGTGCTCTTCAGAGCCCAGAGCTCACTCATAAGGGGTGGGTGGTCAAGAGCGGGTGGGCTGTGGGAAGCTGTTCACAGGGGTCCCCAAGCCCAAAGAGAAAGCCATAGCTGAGCATTGATATGATTTTTATTTGCTCCTCCAAGGTGTCTATTAGGTTCCCAGGTATGAAGTCATTTGTGTATGTGATCTGGAGGGAGACTAGGGAAGGGCTGATTGTAAAACTAATAAGTAAGTCCCACTCACTTTAGGCAGTGTACATACATCTCGAGGTCTAAGCTACCAGATGTTTCTACATCTCTGCATACCACTTCCTTTCCAGATAAGGCAGCAGACAAAGAAAGGGGGCTTATTTGAGAAGGTAAGACTGGAGTTATTTCCCCAGGAGGCTGAAACAACCTACAGTTGGTCTGATCCAGGACAAATTGGCTAAATCAATCCTGTTATCCTGTAGAGAAAAATAACCAGTTTAAACCAGTTGTCTACTTTTTAAACATTTTTTTTTAAGGTTGATTAAATCTCACTGGAAATTTGGAGCTAGAGTTTAGGAAACCAAAATTGGATAGGTCATTGTGAGAGTTTAAAGAAAGTGAAGTAAAAAATTAAGGACAATTATCTGGGTAATTCAGAAAGGAAACCCTACCTTTACCCTACTTTGCTCTCCAGGGGAAAGGAGGTGTTTTAAAGCTAGATTGTACCAGATGGCCTATTTCCATTTTAAAAACTTACTGTATCATTTTAAGAGTCAGAAAGTCTGGCTTTAAAATCTGGTTCTGCCATTTAAGTTATTTTACCCACTCTGAGCCTCAGATTCCTGACCTTATAAAATGGATTTAACAAAGTAAGCCTGAAAAAATGTTCTGAGGATTTAAAAACAACCACTACAAATTCATGGTATCACTACTTACCCTCTTCATTGTATTCTTGTCCACAAATCATCAATTTCCCAAATCATGGTTACATCTATAAGAGTAAAACAAATTTAATAACTGAGAGATTTAAAAACAAAGGTCTTGTTCAAAAACAAATCCTTTTTAACCTAAAGGATCCGTACTATTCAAATAAAGTTATTTTGTTTTCCAGATTTTTTTTTTTAAATCTTGGTTTATTCACACAGAGGCAGAGAAAAATGCCAGGTCCAACATTGGACCAAAAATGCCTGAGAAATTGTCACCAGAAGACAGTCAAATGAGGCCATTGGACCCCCTGTCTCTCATTTTCTTCCTGAACATTTTCTCTTCCTCTGCATCTCACTGTGACCACTACTTTCCCATTGTGTATAGATACTCTGAAAGAAAGCAGACCCAATAGGGATGGGTACAGGAAAAGTGTTTTGGGGGGGTGGGATGGGAACAAACATTTGAGGAAGAAATTTGTGTCCTCCCTCTGGGTTGTGTCTATAGTTTCAAAAGGCTGTAAGAATGAAGGGGAAACCCAAATATTCAGTCCTCCCCATTAGCTTTCACCTGAAGAAGTCTGATAATTCATAGGAAAAAAAAATGAGGGCTGAGCTATCCAGATAATCTCCCTAGCTCCCCCACTTCCCCTTGAAAGTGTTGCTATGACCTTTATTGACAGGGATGAGGGTGGAGTAGAAAATGAAGTTCTAAGTGTTATATATTAGTTGCAGTTTTTGTGAAATTCTCGGAGCCTGAAGAAACTGAACTGGTGGTAGTGGCTTGGATGACAGGTATTGGCTAGGGTTTAGGATTATAGTTGGCGTTTGGGATGTAGACAGTTTCCTTCAACTGTGAAGGAATGGAGAGGGAAGGGGGTTGGAATAGAATTTGCCGCGATTTGGTGAGACTGCGTGTGGAACCCCTACTTCCGGGGACACCTGATTCCCTATATCTCAGGATCAGGACCTCCCACCTTGAGTGTTGTTAAGTGATTCACAACATTGGACCTCAATTCCTAGAATGGACCCCAATTCCTACAGTGTGGACCTCCAAGCAGGCTGGCTTCACCTGAACACTTCTATCTATGCTTCACATCCCTAGCGTAGGGCCAGTGTCTCAAGGCAGGAAAAGCCATCTGGTAGTCTGGGCCCACTGAAGCTGACCCCCTGCCTGCTGCACCATATATGTCCCTGAAACATATAACAGAACGCCTTCCTCTGACAATGGGGCAGAATATAAACTAATAAGCACCCAAATGACCTAACTGCAGGAAGGAGGGATTTTTCTGAATATCTGAAATTCTGCAAGCATGGCAGGCCAGGCTGGAATTTGGAGGGCCCCCTCTAATCAGACAAGGATCCTAATATTGAGTGCTGTGCAGAGCCATATTGAGGCCTGAAACAAAAGGGAAAATCGGTAATACTGATCCCATGTTTATTTTTTTAATTGATATTTTGTTCATCATGAATGTTTTTGTATTGTTTTGCTTTTTTAAACATTGCTTTCGAATATCGTCTTGATTACTGAGTTTTTGGCGCCCCCTCCCTTAAACTTCGAGCCCAGTGGTCTCACCCTAGTTGTGGTCTTGCTAAAATAACAGAAATGAAAACCATTAAGGGGCTTCACTATGCAGAGCAATCCTCTGGCCCCGGTGAGCCCCTGCCAGAACTCTGTGCCTAGGCAGCCTCGGGTCTCCTAGCCCAGCCCAGCTGCGCGCCTCACTTCTTCCCTCTTTCCTTAACTTCCCGCAGACGTGGTTCCCCTGCAGCCCGAGGTGAGCAGCTACCGGCGCGGGCGCAAGAAACGCGTGCCCTACACTAAGGTACAGCTGAAGGAGCTAGAGAAGGAATACGCGGCTAGCAAGTTCATCACCAAAGAGAAGCGCCGGCGCATCTCCGCCACCACGAACCTCTCTGAGCGCCAGGTAACCATCTGGTTCCAGAACCGGCGGGTCAAAGAGAAGAAAGTGGTCAGCAAATCGAAAGCGCCTCATCTCCATTCCACCTGACCACCCACCCGCTGCTTGCCCCATCTATTTATGTCACCGCTTTGTACCATAACCGAACCCAAGGAAAGACGCTGCGCGGGTGCAGAAGAGTATTTAATGTTAACGAGAAAGAAGAACCGCGCTGCCCGGAGGCAGAGGCTCCAAGGCCGAGCTAGGCCGTCCCCAACTCCCTATTCCATCCCCAGCCTCCAACCCCAGCCAGAGGAAACTCACCCGACTTCAGCGGCTTTGGAAATGGGTCCGGGTGGGCCATGGGAGGAAGGCTGGCGGCCTGTACTCCTCCTTATGCTCACCCTGCCAGAAAGTCCAGTGGCAGCGGAGAGCCCAATCATACCAACCAAAGCAGGGTTGGGGAATCCCAAATGGCCCCAATTCTTGCCTCATCCTATGACCAGGCTGGTAGAGGACCCTCCCTGCAGCTTCGGTGCAGGATCTGGCCAGCTCATATTTTCCTTCCCTGTCCCTCCCTCTCGCACTCCTTAAGCAAGATTTCCCAGTAAAGATTTTCTGTGCATATTTTAAAAGTCGTGTTAATATTCATGATAATTATTAGGGATCTGGCAGCGTGATTGGAGTACGGATGTTTCAGTAAAAGCTGGAATCAGCACAGCCCCTTACCTCCCATCCCAACTAAGAAACTGCATTTCTTCGAGCTGGATCGGGGCTGCCTTTGCCCCACGGGCTCCCCTGTTCTGCTCTCTCAGTCAACATGTGGAAATCAACGGAGGACAAAGACTCCAGCCACGCTGCTAAATAGGGCTTCTCTCTCCTCTCTCTTTCTCTCTCTAGGTGGTAAGGTTGGGGATTAGGCTAGGCACAGAAGCAGAACTTTTTTTCTGAGGATAAACATCTCTTCCAAGGAGAGGGAGAGTCAGTTCCTCAACAAAGTCCCTTTCCTCAAGGCACTAGCCCAGGAGGGACTCCTCACACTTTCACTTTTACTGACTTCCAGAGGAAAGCTAGAGGGTCTAGTGCAGAAGGCAAGAATATCTGGCCCTCAATTAGCTAAATGTAGATGCTGCCTAACATTGTCCTCCTCAAAGCCCACCTTGGTGCTGTGGGGGCCCTTTGCCTCTTCCCTTCCTACTGGTGCATTACAAAACAGTGTTCTTTTGAAATGTTCATCAGAAATAGGCTCTTTTTTTTAAATGTTATGTATCTGTATATAGTATTGTGATGTCTGAATGACAATGTACTGAATGCAAAAAGGAAAAAAACCCACAAACATGTTTTTAAAATAAAATATCTTTTTTTGCCTTGATTTTATTGCTCAGATTCTTTCTGAAATCTTTTCTGTCCACTGGCTCCTCAGGACAGTCTAGCATGCCCTGACTTGGCCAGAATATATCAGGTGGAAGAGTATACACATCACTCCCAGCTGAGTAGATTCCAAACCCTTGTTTTGCTCCACTTAAGTCTTTAAGTTATCTATACCATCTAGATAGGAGAAAATTTCCCATCCTGATGCCCAACTCGGATGAGTGTATGTTGAGGAAGGAAAGATGTAATCAGCGCCTGAAAGGCCTGGAAGCAGGTGAGTGATAAAAACACACCAGTGGCCACTTCAGTTAATAATTGGGGCTCAGCTCTGGTTCTGGGTACTGAGAAAGTGGCATCCCCACTGGGAACTAGGTGAGGTAAACGTGGTGGTGGCTGGTGGCAGTGCGAAACTAACCTTCAGCTCCCGGTGCCCTATTGCCCCCAGAGGGCCCCAAATACATTCAGCTAGTTCAGGACCGGAGGTGGGGCTGGGATGGGGTCAGCACAGCCTGCCAGGGGAGCTTCAAGCTCAGCTTTTCCTGGCTGCACTCTCTTCTTTCCCCCAGTTAACCTATGCAGAGAGGCTGAGCTGCTAGGATCCCTTTGGCTCCCAGTCTGCTAAACCAACACTACTTTTACTCTCTAGCATTCCTGGGATCCTCAGTCTTCCAGGCAGCGAGGAGACTGTGTAGATGCTGCCACTAATTTGTTTTCCTTGTCGTGTCAGTGCCTATCTCCCTATCTGGCAGAGTTAATGAGATCGTTAAGTTGTCAGGTTAAGAGACTTTTTAAAAGCAATATAGCCTAAAACAATGTTATCTCAGATTAAATCTTTACTGCAGCAATTTTTATTTATATATAATATTTTTCCTCTCCTGAGACGCAGAAACACTGGAGATATCAGGTTGGAAATCAGAGTTCTTCATTCTCCCTTTACCTGATGGGGCTGACACTTTAAAATTTTGATTTAAATAAATGTTCCTAGAGATTAAACCCATGTGAGCACGCGCGCGCGCACGCACGCACACACACACACACACACACACACACACGGAGTCTGAGAAACAAAGAGCCTGAAGAATTTGCCCTCTGTGGAGGTTCTGCTACTGATGTGGCTGCCAGTGCCGTTCTTCTGGGTCTCAACTTTACGTTAACTACCAGAGAGCTGCACGCAGGGCAGTGGAGATTTGAGGGAGAATAGGTGAATTTCCAGGAATAAGGTTCATTCTTAATTCCATCTCTCCTTTTTCTCTCCACCCACCGCCCCAACCTCTCTCCCAAAATTCCTGGGTTTCCCCTGAGACGAAAGGAGTTGGAGACTGAGTGTGTGTGTTTGGTCAGAAACAAACAAAGAAAAAACTGAGTGGACAAGAGGCCTAGGGCTCCCTTACTATGACCCCATTCTTTCTGACTGCTTTGGGTAGTCCCAAGCACAGCTGTAGGCAAACTGGAAACTGGGGACTCTGTGATCAAAGAGAAGTCTGGAGTTCTCCGAGGAATCCCTCTGCTTCTGCACACCGAGGAATCCCTCCGCTTCTGCACACAAGCCCACACATAATCATATGAGGTAGTTATCCCACACTGAGGAACCACTCTAAGGCCCCAGAAGGGAATAACGAAAAAAAGAAGAGGAGCCAGGCACGGTGGCTCATGCCTGTAATCGCAACATTTTGGGAAGCTGAAGCAGGTGGATCGCTTGAGCTCAAGAATTCAAGACCAGCCTGGACAACATGGTGAAACCCTGTCTCTACCAAAAATAGAAAAACTTAGCCTGGCATGGTGGTAAGTGTCTGTAAAGGCTGAGGTAAGAGGATCTCTTGAGCCCCAGTAGTGGGTGGGGGGTGGAGGTTGCAAGGAGCTGATGTCGCCAGAGAAGAGGAAGGTCTGTGCAGGCTGTCACTACTGGTGCATCCAGACACTGGTAAGCCTGACAAGGACTGTAGTTCCTCTGAGCACCTGTAAGCCCTCATGCGGTGCATTAAATACACCCAGATTTATTTTGGAGGAGTATCATGCCTGAATTTATTTGAAAATGACTTTCCCATAAGAGTAAGCAAACACTGTGAGTGTGTGTGAGCATGTGTTTTGAGGAGGCACATTGGGAAGATGTATTATTCTTTCCCTGAATAAGGATTTCTTCTTCAACACAATATGGTGATTGTGTTGATTTCTTACCTTTCCTTCTCCCAAGAATTGGCATAGCCTTTGCGGACTCTACGAGGTAGTTCACCTCTTACTCGCATTTCTGATGTGTCTTTCTCTCCAAGGCCAGTCTCCTAGTGTTTGTGTTAAAAGTAAGACCGAATGTGAAGGCAAATACGAGGTACTAGGGGTACAGGGTGATCTGAAGAGCTGGGGAAACCTCTGTGTGGAAACACAGACACACAGAGGGACTGAGATTCCTGCTATCTTTCTCATAATCTGATGGCACTCCCACTCCCCCTATCTCCCTAGGCCAGAGCTGGGAGGCCCAGACAGCCTAGGGCCTCACAGGACTCTCCATCTGGTGGTCACTCTCTGGGGCTGCCAGAGAGGGCTTAGTGAGGTCCTTTGCTGAGCTTGGGGGAAAAACCCTTCCCCACCCACATCTTAGTCTCCAGACCTAGGCCCACCAGAACAGGCCTTTCAGCCAGCAGCCCCACAGCCCAAACCCACCTGAGAGAACAAGCACAGCAGTTCTTTCTGCAGATCCCTCCATGACAGTCTGCTCCTGAAACCATCTGCTCCTGGGGTTGATCCACAGGCGGCTGGGTCAGCAGTGTGGGGACAGCAGGCCAGTGTGGGTGCCAGGAAGGGGCAGGCCCCTGGGGCAGCCGCTAGCTCTCTGAACAGCCTTCCCATTGGAGCTGGGGTCCATGCAGCAGGCAGCCCCCTCAGTGGCTCCGTCTGTTCAAAAGAGAACTCCCCACCCTAGGATCTGCCTGGATGGGTCTTGGATGGTATTGGAGCCCACCCCCAAGGAAACTCCAAGAGTGGTTCAGGCAGATGTGTATCTAGACCTGCACTGGTGGAGAATTGAGGGGCCCTGGGGAGCCAGGGGCTTCTGGGAGGAGGAGGAGGGGGCCAGAGCCTTTTCACAACCAACCAGGCGCTTCCTCTTTTAGCCTTGACCGTGACTAGGTCTTTCTGACCTTGACATCACAGGGAGCACAGAGGAGGGGGGAGGGTGGAAAAGGCCTTGATCTTCCGGTGGCCAGCGAAGGGGAGGGCTGCTTGCCCCCTTGACGCGCCGTCCCCCTTCCCGCCGGAGCCCGCCGCCTCTGTTTACACACAGAGGAGGTGTCGTCTCCAGTCTAGACAAGGGCGCTAATAACGCCCATAAAAGGCGGCCTCTCCAGAGATGCTCTGGCAACTCCGCTCCCGCGCGCCTGCCGCTGGCCGCTTTCTCCACCTCCCCCCCGCCCCGCCCTCCTCTGATACCTTGGCGAGGCCGGCGCGCGGCCTTGGGGTGGGGGAATCCAGAAGGCTTCTAGAGGCTGAGAACTCCTGTCCTTCACCCTTCTGAACCTCTTCTGTCTCCAAAGGTAAGTGGAACCCTCGGTTCTGTCCTCGCTTACCCAGCGCAGGGAGCCCCGGGTTTGATAGTCCATTCCCCACCCCACCCGCCTCCCGGGCCGGTTGCTCCCACCCCAACCTGCTCGGCCCCCCTCCTCTGCCTGGAACTGGGGTCCCGGGTTTGGAAAGCAGTTGTGTATGGGTGCTGAGCAGACCCTAAGCAGATCTCAGCTCCTCCTCAGAGCTAGGCCTGGCCAGTGGACAGTGTCAGAGCCAGAAAAGGAGGCCGAGGGACAAGGGCACACGGAGTAGTCCTCACCCCGACCCAGCTTAGATAGAGGTCGGTGGAGACATCTCTCCGTTGCGTTGCAAGTGGCTGTGGGTGTGGCATTTGATGCAATTTTTTTTTTAACTTGGTTCCCACACCTTGCCTGACACTCAGTAATTCACTAGGTGGAGGAGATCCTCTGCTGGTGGAGGGGAAAAATGTCAGAGCTGCGGCCCTATTTAACTGTTAGCGCACCACCAAAGGAACAGACAAAACGGGGGAAGGTGGTCCATTTAGGGATGCTCAGGTTGGAGTGGAGATACGGTTTTCTAGATGTCCTTGCCTGGGGGCTCTCACCTCCCCCGCATTTTCTGAGAGGTGATCGGGCTGGGATCTTCTGGTAACAGAGGACTAGAGGAGCCTCAGGAGAATTGGAGGAGGTAGGGGCTCCGTTGGCCCCAGGCTATTTGCCTGAGCCTAAAATCCTGACTGGGCTCCATCACCTAGCCTTCCTACAGGCCCCTCTCCTCCAGGCTGCAAATCCCTAGAAGGCAGTACCTGGAAAAGGGATTTCCCAATCTGCTCCTTACCTCCCGGGCACCCGCAGGGAGGGCTGGGAGACAGTTGGGCTCCAATCCCTGAAGAAGCCTGGAGGCCATGACATAGGAGACTGATCTCCCTCCTCAACCTCCCAGCCTTGTTTGAACTCTGCAAAAGTCAGGTCCCAAGCCCAAGTTGCCCCAAAAGGGCAAGATAGGGAGGACTGCAGGGTTGGGCGGGGGCCCAGGCCCTCCCACTCAGCCCCTCTTTCGTCTTCCCTTCTCTCCGCCGGCCAAACCTCAGCTCACACCCCTTCTAGGGCTGAGGCCCGGCCTAATTTGCATACGAGGCAGAACCGCTTTCTGCACACTAGACAGTGACCTTGAACTGGGCCACTGCGGTCTCTGGACAGACCAGGGAGAAGGCAGCACTGCGCGGTATCATCACCGACCCTGGGTCGGCGGAGGAGCCAGAATACAGTAGCTCACAGCTGACTCCCCGCGGCCTAACCCGCCAGCAGCCGCGTTGCCTCTGTCACCAGAATCGGCGTAGATTTTATAATTAACTCCTTTCGCCTGGCTCAGCCGCAGTGGAGGCCGCTAAGATGCGGGAGGGATGGAGGCACAGAGAAGGTGTGAGAGAGGCAGCAGGGCAACCAGCTGGCGGACGAGCAGGCTGCCTTGGTCTTCAAGGAAAGCCTTGGACCGCATCCTTGCCTTCAGCTTTAATTAACCCCCGAGTTAATGAGCGAGGCTTAGTTGAGCTCGGCCAGCTGCGGCGGGAACCAGTGGCTCAGGGGCCAGAAGGCAGGCCACCGCTCTAGCCTTGTGATTTGATAAATGTGTGGGAGAGTTCGCACCAATCGCTCCACGGTTCGGCTGCCTCGGCCCGACCACCTATAGTTTTGTGTGTGGTCAGCGAAGTGCCGGCGGGTTAAGCCTGGCTGTACACGGCTGCCCAACGCCTTGGGCTGCGAGTTCCTCCCAGTCTTCTAACCTAGCCCCAGCCTGCTCCCAGCGAGCAGTTCTCGCTGAGACTGGATTTAGATTTGAAGCGTTTCACCCGAGCCTCCTGCCGGCCCCGGGGACCCAGGTTGGGAGCGGCGTTTTTGTCCAAGCCCGGTTAAAAAACGGGTGCCTGAGCTGCGTGTGTCGCGGGGTTCCTCAACTGCAAACAGAGCCTCGGTGGTGCACCGGAAGGCTGGACGCTTAGATTGCTTGGGTCCTTGCCAGGGTCCTGAAAACCCCTAGGTTCACAGTGGGTCTCGGGGAGCAGGACACTGGGGATGCGAATTTTGCTAGTGGTTGTCGGCAGCTCTCCCTGAGAGGAATCGGGGTCAGCTGCACGGAAGGAAGAGGGGTTTGTGAGTGCCTCTTTGAATCCAAAACCTGGGGGAAATGGCCCGCTTTGGTGGGGCTAAATCAGGCTAGGAGAAATGCGTGTCTGGAAGAAGGAAGTCTTCACCCAATCTTCATTTCTCCTGCGTTGCATCCGCCGCCCTGTGGCCGCTGCTCCTCCAGCTCAGCGGCCTGGCCCTGGAGGGCAGCGAGCAGAGCTCCAGGCCTGGGATTTGCCTGCTGGGGTGCAGGGAATGGGAAGAGGCTGAGACCTTCCACCTGGGGTCCCCCTTCTAGGAGATTGGAGTTATCTGGAAAGGGAAAAGAGAATAGGGAGAATACTCTACCCCACAAAGGCTAGTGATTATTGGGCATAGCCCAAGCTCGGCATCCCTCACACCAACAATAGCGTCTGAGTGCAGAGGCCTGGAGAGCCTGGGCAGAAACCTCGCTGCCGGCACAGTGTTCTAATTGAAATCAGCAGCAATATTAAAGTCACACCCTGTTTATTTTTATGACCAAAAATAACCACCAAATAAAATGTTTTTAAAAAACTAGAATTTCAGTGGCACTCATCAATGCAGCTTGAAAAGGAAAAATAAGATGTTAGAGATGTTGTGACATGGAATTTGCAGCGGAGGGATGCTTCTCTCCGCAGCCTCGCGGCTCCTTGTCAATTAGACACAAAAAGGCCAATCCAGGCTGAATCTCCTGCTCATTCCTTGGCGCCACCGGCTCTAACTGAAGGTGACCGCTTCGATTTGCAGCCCACCGCTTGCCCTGGGTACCAGCCTAATGCGGGGCTGGCTTCTGGGGGCAGGAGGGGCCGGGCCAGGCCGGGCAGCTAGGAGAGCAGGGGCGGGGAATGGGAACCGGCCAAGCGGGGCGAGGGGCAGGCGCCGAGTTGCGAGCTTCGTATTGCTTCGGGCAGGGCGGCGCCCGCGGGGACACATTTCTGTCGGAGTGAGCAGCTACGTTTGGGATAAGAAATCGCCCGGGGAGCGGTGGAATTCAAAGAATCTGCGTTTCTCTTTGCTGCGTCCTGCAGAGGAGAGAGGGGAGGGAGAGGAAAAAAAGAGAATCTTCTCTGCTTCGGTCTGCTTGGTAGCTTAGGCTTATTCTCAAGCTTTCTCTGATATTTAACTTTGACCTAAATGGGTCTCTTTCGCATTCTTTCCGGCTCTCTGTCTCCAATTTTCTTTCAATATTCTGGTATTTTTTCGTATTTAGACGTTCACTAAACTGTTTACCCAACCCTGTACTACTTAAGGCGTGCATTGGTTAGCAGCTCGAAATAATCACGTGGAAATAGTGTTTTCTCTGTTAGACCCCGAAAGGATACATCTGGTTTGGGGGAGTTTTATTTTGCCTTCCTTTTTAATACGCTTGGCTGTATTCTGTGGACCTAGTTGAGATCTGATTGTGGTTTTGCAGATGTTGATTATCTCACCAATGGCCAACGTTGGCTTCTGGCCTTCTCTGGAGGGAGCTTCTGAGTTTGCACCATAAATATAATTTCACCCCCAATAAGATAATTCTTCAAGGATTTTTTCCCTTGAAGAATTATCCCTCAGGAGGCAACCTACTGCTGGCTTCTGCACTGCTATCTGATGGTCCCGGGGCAGGCTGGGCGGGTTATGGGGTGCGGGTGTCTCCTCCGCAGTGAGAATTAGGCCCCTCTCAGGCCAGTCAAGCCCTGTTAGGGGTCCAAAGCTTCCGGCTGCAAAGACTCCAGGAGGCCCCCAGAAGCTTCTCAGTGTCCCGGAAATGACAGCGGAAGAGTAGGTCGAGCCCTCAGATGTTCAGGAGCAGGCAGACAGGTCCATGCGGAGCTAGGCACCTCCTTTTGCTGCATTCTCTGCCTCCCTTCTGCATCTTTCCTCTAACCGTGAGTGGAGGTGTGAGGCTGGATGGCTCCCGGCTCCGGAGGAAAACCCGGCATTATCAATTATCCTTGAGTATTTCTTGGCGAAGAGGACTCCAAATGTCTCTCCAAATTCCTGAGGATAAAGAGCTGATAAAGAAGCGTGTGGCAGCAGCTGGGGCTGGGAGAGATAACGGCAGGGAAACCTGTCCTTACCCCCACTTCGCCTCTACTGTAAATAAACCCCGAGCCAAAGGGCTCATCCGTCTCCTTAAACAGCCAGTAAACTTTATATGACACAATATCTAATAGTAATTTATTGGGGAGATATTGTAAATTCCAACGGTTTTAGTTAATAAAGAAGCTAATTAAAGAGGGACGGGCTGTGCTTGGCCAGCTGTTGGCGATAAGATAATACTGGGGTGGGGGCGAAATGCAGGTTATAGTGGTGTATATATGCGGGCATTTTTTGGTGTGTTTTTTTCCCTTTTGCCCCGTGTTGGGCAATTGCTTTACTCTCTGCGTTAGGTTATGTGTATATATATATATATGTGTGTGTGTGTGTGTGTGTGTGTGTGTGTGTGTGTGTGTGTATTTTAAATCAGAATTCGGCAAATAAACCTGCTCCCGCCATTTGTTCCCCCCGCCCCAGGACTGGGGAAGGGGGAAGTTGGAGTTGGTGCGGGATGGTGGCGGGGGCGGGGGTCGGGGGGGGGGAGTCGGTAGTCCCCACCCCTCCCCCTGGCGGCGGCGCCCACGTGAGCGGGGCGGCCAATGGGTGGCCGGTGCAGGTTTAACTATGTTTAATGTCAGATAGCAATAAAGTAGAAGCTGCCGGTCGGGCCCCGCGGAAATGGGCGAGCATAATCTCCTGAATCCCGGGTTTGTGGGGCCGCTGGTAAACATCCACACGGGAGACACCTTCTACTTCCCCAACTTCCGTGCGTCCGGGGCGCAGCTTCCCGGGCTGCCTTCGCTGTCCTACCCACGCCGCGACAACGTGTGCTCCCTGCCCTGGCCGTCGGCGGAGCCGTGCAATGGCTACCCGCAGCCCTACCTCGGCAGCCCAGTGTCTCTCAACCCTCCTTTCGGCCGCACGTGCGAGCTGGCGCGCGTGGAGGACAGCAAGGGTTACTACCGGGAGCCGTGCGCCGAGGGTGGCGGCGGGGGCCTGAAGCGCGAGGAGCGCGGGCGCGACCCAGGAGCCGGGCCCGGGGCAGCGCTGCTCCCGCTGGAGCCGTCGGGGCCGCCTGCGCTCGGCTTCAAGTACGACTACGCGGCGGGCGGCGGCGGTGGGGACGGCGGCGCGGGACCTCCGCACGACCCACCCTCCTGCCAGTCGCTGGAATCCGACTCCAGTTCGTCCCTTCTCAACGAGGGCAACAAGGGCGCCGGCGCGGGCGACCCTGGCAGCTTGGTATCGCCGTTGAACCCCGGCGGCGGGCTCTCGGCCAGCGGTAAGGACCCCCGCCACTCGCGCGGCGGACTCAAACCAGACATCTTACCAGGTCGGGCAGAGCAGGACTGAGTTAGGGCCGCCTGGGGTGACAGAATGTGTGGTGAGGAAGAGCTTCTTTTAAAATGAAGTGCGGGTGGGGGGAGCCTATAAACATGTAAATATCCCAATAAAGGAACTAGAGAAATTTCCTTTTTTGTCCGCCAGGGCCGGAGGCGGCGGGGAATCGGGAGTTGGGAGATCGTGACCAGGACTCCCCAGGCCTGGGGGTGAGAAGGTGGGGACAGAGAGCCCGGCCCTAGTTCTCCCAGGCGCCTGTCCCTCCACCTTCCCACAGGCCCCCTTTACCTACATTTCAAAAGAAATGCCAGTGGACACGTTTACTCTTTGCCACTCGCCCATGTCTATTCTGACTGATACGGGATGCAGTCCTGAAGGACGTGAGAGGAAGGGACCAGGAAATAGGGAAGAAGAAAATTGGAAAGAGGTCTGGGGAGAAAAGAGGGGACGCCGACATAGAAGGGTCATGAATTCTGCAGCAGGAGGTAGGATTGAGGAGGTAAGGGCAAGGAATGAAAGGAAAAAAAGAGTAATGAAGTGGGTGGGGATGGGGTCTGGGTAGGAAAGGCTATTCAGGTGACTGGCCGCAAGGAGAAGGGAGAGGAAGAGCCTGGAGTTCAGGCGTAAGGCCAAGGTGAAAGGGTCTGGGGAAGGGCCTAGGGCAATGGACTGGTCACCCTTTGATCCTCTGGCCAACCCCTGCCATTCATCTCCACCCAGGCGCGCCCTGGTACCCGATCCACAGCCGCTCTCGGAAGAAGCGCAAGCCCTATTCGAAGTTGCAACTGGCAGAGCTGGAGGGCGAGTTTCTGGTCAACGAGTTCATCACACGCCAGCGCCGGAGGGAACTCTCAGACCGCTTGAATCTTAGTGACCAGCAGGTCAAGATCTGGTTTCAGAACCGGAGAATGAAAAAGAAAAGACTTCTGTTGAGGGAGCAAGCTCTCTCCTTCTTTTAAGGGGCAGGACATGAGCACCAGCCCCAGACTGAGCCTGTCACTGGCAGAGAGCAAAAGAGGGCGCCGCCTAGAACACAGTCCCCGCTTAGAACGCCAGTCGTCTCTGGCAGGCCCTCTTTGGACATCCTTTGTCTGTTTTGTTCGTGGTTCCCTCCCATACACCCCTAAAAGACCCTGCCAGGTCCCAGAGAGAAGGGAAGAAACCTAGCCAGGGAGAGCAAAAGCCCGCAGCTGCCCGAGTGTGGCAGGGACAGGAAGGCTGAGGTGGTCCAGGCTAGTTTATCTGAGGCGGGACTGGGGCGCTGCGCCTCCGCGGAGGATCTGGAGAAGCCTCGGCCCAGATGTCCCCTTCCTCTACTTCCCTTCCATGGTCTTAAGTCTCTTTGCCTGCAGGAGCAGAGAGCAGGGACAGTGGAACCAAGGCACCCTGAACTTGGTGGGATTAGAAGAGGCTGGGAGGAGAGAGGAAGGGTGGAGAGTCAGCTGAGAGAGCTGAGGGAGTCAGGTGGCTCTGGCAGGACTGGAGGAAGTGGGGAACCAAGGAGGAAGGGTGGTTTGTGAGAAAATGATCAGCAAGACCCAGAGTTTGCTTGGGTCTGGGTTCCCCAGGACATCCAGTGGGCCAAAGCTTGGGCGTTTGGCTGGCTGGGCTGTGGACAAGGACCATCAGCCTCATGTTCCCTCTAGGATGGGTGGCCAGAACAGTCTCCTGGTCCCCAGCCCTCTCCCAAGTCCCCTGCCTGCCCCAAGTGAACGTCCATTCACAGATGTGCTGCCATCCACTCTTCCGCCGCCTAGGCAGCTGTGGGCCTGGTGCAGCAAGCAGGGACCTGAGAGCCCAGCCGACACAGCCTCAGGTTCGGTAGCCACCCCAGAGGTCCCCACCTGGCTCTCCAGAAAGAAAGTCTAAGAGGCTATAGATGGGGCTTCGGAGCACCACACTGATTGGCCGGGAGAGTTTCTGGCAGCCACAGCTGAGGCCTCTGATTCTCCCTTCCCTGCTGGCGCTGGCGTTCATGGTCACGGCCGGCCAGAGGCTGGACCAGCGTAATTTATGAGGCAGGAGGAGAATTCGCCCTTAAAGGGGCTACCAGCCATTGAGGCCCCACTCAGCCCCAGTTTCCCAGGCTGGTGACAATGAAGGAGGGGGGATGCTCCAGCCCCCCACCCAACTCCCTTCTCTCTTTTCCCTGCCCACCCCCCAACATTGCCTTTTGTCTCCAGACCGGTTGCCTCCGCCTACCGTCCAGCACAAGGACCAGAGCAGAGGGAGGGGCACAGTCCTAGAACCCACTGGAGGTCTGAGAGTTGCTTCTCTGAGCGGGAAGGCCTTTCATCCAGACTTCTTCAGACCCCAGCCCCAGCCCAGTAGATCCTGGGCTGACTTTGGAGAGAAGCAGTGAGAGAACCCACCAACCTTTCTGCACTTCATTTTTATCCTTCTCCCCAAGAGTCCTGCAGCCTCCCATCTGCTGTCCCGCCCTTTCCAGGAGCAAGAAGGGTGAGAAGCAGGGCACTGATGGGAGTTCACTGCAGCCTAGACAGTGTGAAACTGGCCTGCTGGCTTGGAGTGTTTCCCACATGGGGAGAGTCTCCTCTAACAAGCTCTCCAAAGGCCATCCACAGAGCTCTTTACTCTCCCACCAGCACACAGCTTCAAGTTTCTGTACAGGCAGAGGCATGGGCAAACACATACACACAGCTGCACACAGCACAGCACTGGGCCCATCCCAGTCTCCCTAGTGCACTTGCAGGCAGGGAAGTGTCTATAGTCCCCATAGAGCCCAGCAGAGTGGAGACACAATCACATGCCTCCATTCCCACTGGGTATCTGTCACCTGACACTTCCCCATCCACACATACTTGTTTCACCCATGTACAAGTTCTCCCAAATTACTACCATTCCAGCTGTCTGCAGTCTCCTGTGGGCTTGTCCTAGGCATGAAGCACTCCCCACCTTGCCTAGTCACACACTGTGCCCCCTTTATGCAGCCCTTCCTGTGATCTCTGGGCTCTAGGGTGCTGGATTTGAGCTCCACCATTCCTAACTAACCTGATTCCCAGCCTAATAGAGAAGAGAGACCAGAACACTCCAAAAGGAGTGAGGGGACAAAGATATGCAATATTCTCTTTCCGTTTGCTTTAAACTTGACTTCTGTGAGCTTCTCTGTCAATCTCTGTCTTGTTCTCTGTGTCTGTCGCTGGTACCTAGTGTAGTCCCCGTGGATAGTTGCCCTTCCCCTACCTGCCTCCCCAGCTCTCTGTAGTGTACCCTCCTATTCAAACATCTGTCTTTAGCACGTTTTCCCTTTATATAGTCCTTGTACAGAGTTGCTTCATCATATTAATATTGATAATAATAATAATTAAAACATGAATTATGATTGTGATTTTTTGAAAACAATAATTCTACCCCAAAAGAATGGAAGTCCCAGCCTCCTAGCTGTTCTCCACTTTTTTTTCTCCAGCTCAGGTGAATAATAAAAATAATAAATGTATAATAATAATCAAGGAAGAGTGGTTGCAGGGGCAACAAAAATATACAAGCAACCAAGATCTGTTGATGAGCTACCATCTGCAGTACAAAGCAATTATAGCAGAGAGAAAATTGGGGGGTGGTAGACTTGGGGAAGGAGAGGGAGATTTGAGGAGTCATGGGGCCATAAAAATAACGTGGGCAGACTAAACGAGGTTGAAACCAGCTTCAGAATAGGAGGTCTGTGCTGCAGGAACTTGACAAATAGAAGCTGGGAGAGGGGCACTGGTGGTCTGTACTGGGATACTGGGGCAGTAAGAGTAACCAGTAATCCAGGGACTGAGATGGAGCAGGGTTGGTGGGCTTAGAGCTTCAACCCTGTGATCTTAATCCTGTGGCTTCACTCTGAGATGAAACTTGTGTATTGCAAGATGTTGAGAGGGGGCTAAAGACCCCTTGGAACTAGCAAAATAGGCTCCACCTTTTGAAGCCAGCGACCCCCTCCAGGCCAAGCCAGAGGTAAGCTCAGGCCCAGGCCAGTGGTAGAGTACAGATGTGCCCATGAGCCCTCTGCACATACAACCACCCCTACCTTCTGTAAGAAATGCCCTCTCTCTTTCTCTCCCTTTTGCCTCTTCCCTCCTCTCTCCCCAGTTACCTTTTCTATCTGTTTGGCTCCCATCAAAGGAGTCTCCTGCAAATTCCCCTTCCACCCTCAGGAATACGACGGGTCCCCACCAAGTCCAGCCTCTGAGCCACACCTCCTGCCCTGAAATCTTCCTTTCTCTCTTTCCCTCCCTTTCTTTATTCCTATAATTAGAGAAACTAGCAAATTTAGATCAAATACCATTTTTAAAAACCCTAGTCCTAGCTGCTTGTGAAGCTGAGGGGTATGGACAGAAAGGAGACCCAAAGTCTTAGGGTGCTCGCATAAATGCCCCACAGAGTGCAGCATCGATCGAAGACGGGCAGCTTGGGCAGCCATGAGCTGGGGGAGGGGCTTAGTGGTTGAGCCTGGGTCTGAATAAAGGAGGATAGGAGGAGTCTGAGTTCCAGGGAACCCAGGCAAAAGACTATCTGATTCTCAAGACGTGTCTTCACAGGAAGGGTCAACAATAGGGACATCTCTGGCAAAAGAAAAAGAGGGATTTAGGAAGGCCGCAAATAACTGGCCTTTAAATTTATTCCCAGAGACTCTCCCAATTTGAGAGAGAAGACACCTAGTTGGGTGATGTCTCTGCAGATCCAAAGACTCAACGCAAACACTGGGGATGTTGCCAGAGAAGGAAAGACACTAGCCTCCTCCTTATGACTGAAAAACAAATCGCTGGGTCTCCTGGCCAAAGAGGAGGTCATGGCTGGAACCGCGATCCAAATACTTAGGGCGCAGCTGAGCCCTGGATCTGGGTGAGGATTTCCTCTATGTTGCAACTATTTGCCCAGTTTAAACCCCCAAACTACAATCGACTCTACTAACTTTAAGACAAAGCACTCCGTGTCTCTAGCCGGGTTTTGAGGAGCAAGAAAAGGTAGGAAATAATCCGGATAATTTAGGTAGACAACAATTCTGCTGTTGTGCGTGTATAATCTTATATCGCCGAATGAGTTCTGTATTTGGACCTGGTAATTCTCGCAGTTATTCTGCTCCACTCTGACGTGCACAGATGAAACTGGGTATTTAAAGCCACTAAGCCGCTATAGAGCGGGCAGGAGATGGGTCTGGCAGTCTGGGTTCTGTGGATGCTAATGCAGCCGGAAATCCTGCGCGATCGATGGCTCAGACCCAGAGCGGAGCAGGGACCGCTGGCCCCATCCGCGAACAAAGCAAACCCCGGGGACTTGGGGTTCCGGCCAGGCCGGAGCCCCTACCCATCCTCCCCGCTATATCCAGGAAAGCAGGAGAGGTGTTTTCGGCCCCAGGCCGCGCGGGAAACGCACTCTGGAGCCGCCAATCCTCTCCGCACCGCACCTGTAGGCGCGGAAAGCTCCGGTGCAATTCAGAGGGAGGTGGAAGGCAGGCCCGATCCCACAGCGCGCCTATGCCGAGCCTCGGTCCGAGCGGCCGCCTTTCTGCGTGTGCCTGGGTCGAGACTGCGCTGCCGGTTTAGCGCAGAGAGGCCGTGGCCCGCGCCCGCCGCTGCAGGACTCCCCAGCTTCGCCCTCCGCTCCGCGCTGCAGCCCTGCGCGGTGCTCGCCGTTGTCACTTTAGGAGAGGCCCCGAAACAAAGACGCGCCGGCCACTGGTGGACGACGCGGGCGCCTGGGCCACTCCCTGACTCGCGCCTGAAGTCCACAGCGCCCCAGCCCTATAGCGAGGGCTGTGAGACCTTGGTCCAATTCCCCGGCCGTCGCGGTTCCGGCTGCGGTCATCTCCAGGGTCCAGGGAGAGGAAACCCTGCGCGCCCGCAGCCCCGGCTGACCCAAGCAGCTCCAGCGCCCGACAGCGCCGGCAGCGCTGGTCTCCTCCCGAGGGCTGCTGGGCCCCCGCGAAGGACGAGATGACCCCTGCTGGCCGGAGCTGTGGAGGCTGCCTCGCCGAGATCCGGACCTGTCCAGTCGCCTGTTCCTGAGCACCCGAGGCCTGGCGGGGGACGCCCTGTGAGTGTAATAGACCTCCAAGAGCAGCCGGAGTCTGATGCACTGCCCGGGTTGCGGGAACCAGACCTTTCTCCTAAGCGCCTTCCCTCTGCTGGGCGCGCGGTGTCCCCACGGCGGCGGCAGCGGCGGCCCGCCCTCCTCCCTGGCTTCTCATCGCTGGAGGCTCTGCCCTGGAGGCTCCTAAGACCTGTGCCGCCCGCTGGAGCCTGGCACAGGAGCCAAGAAATTGGGCCTCGACAAGACCAAACACAGCTGGACCTTTAGCCAATCTAAACCAGCCCGTTGCTAGCAGGTGATTTCTCCTCTTCCAGCCAGAGCCGCTTAGGAGGCAAGTCTTCACTTTGTCAGTTTACCTGGCCCAGAGTGGAGAGGTTCCTTCAAAGACAGGTCTGTGAGGATGGAACCCACCAGCAGCCCTTGCTTGGGAAGCTGTCTTTGAAAGGTGCATAGTCCCCATGCATAGCATGGAAACGATATTCCATAAAGCACACACTTGGTCACAGTGCTGCTAATAAATTGAAACACAGTCTAAAATGTACAGATATCTATACTACAGGTACACTCTAGGCATAGAAAATATTTTCTCTATAAAATATAAACACAAAGGCACTTTTATCTACTGTATGTGAAAGCAACCCACTGGGAAAGGATTACATACAGCACGTATATTCACCACATGTAAAACTTTATTTACACATATAACCACTACACACACATCCTACACAAGGAATGTGCAGTCCTGAGTCTATTTAGCGACATGTGAGCATATACTCCATAAGGCATATAAAACCAATAGATAGAAAATATGTCTACATTTTAAAACTGCATGGGAAATACTATATATACATAAAGTGCATATCTACCCAATGTATGGAAAATACATTCTGAGTTATGTTTATAAATATGCTGTGTGTGTGCTAAATACATTGAAAGTGCATTCCTCTGGATTTGTGAACTGTTTAAGACACATTTCTCTAGCAATCTTACTAGCAGGAGGAAGTTCAGGCATTGGCAATGGTAATCTCCATCTGCTGGGTCTTTTTTTTCCTGTTCTTCTGTACTTCCATTATTTCTGTCTTTTAAATCCCCCTTCTATGTCTACATGCGTTACTTACATAAGTGTTCTCCTATGTCTATTTCTCTGTTGCAACTTTTGTCCCAAGCTGGGGTCTATATTTAGAGTGCAAAGTCCCTTTTGCACCAGGGTCCCACTGCATAATCATGCCTGTATGAAATAAGCATGATATAATTAGGTTACCCATGTGTCTCAAGATGCATTCTTCTAGACCTAATATAAGTATATTATAGTTTCTCTGCACTGCCTGTTAGAAAAGGGTGGCACCGTGGCTTGGCAAGGCATGTAACAGGCAGATGGATTCCTGAGTGGGTGCTGAGCCTTCAAGGGCTTCCAAAGTCTAGGGCTGGTTTCATTTTTATTTTTTATTTATTTTATTTTTCATTGTTTTCTGAGACTGAGTCTCACTCTGTCACCAGGCTGGGGTGCAGTAGCGCAATCTCAGCTCACTACAACCTTTGCCTCCCAGGTTCTAGCTATTCTCCTTCCTCAGCCTCCCCAGTAGCTAGGACTATAGGCGCGCACCACACCCAGCTAATTTTTGTATTTTTAGTTTTTGTATTTTTAGTAGAGACGGGGCTTCACCAAGTTGGCCAGGATGGTCTCGATCTTTTGACCTCGTGATCCGCCCCCTCGGCCTCCCGAAGCGCTGGTATTACAGGCATGAGCCACTGCACCCTGCCTGGTTTCATTTTTATAAGTTATTTTTGAATCTTGAGCATAGAAAGCAGCATGAAGCAAAGGCCGGACCTCTGCTTCTATGTCCCTCTCACATCCCAGACGGAGCAGCTCAAGTCCCCCGCATCCAGCTGGGACAGAGAGGTTTCTGGGTCACACAGCCCCTTAGCTTCCTTGTAATTCTTAAACTGGCCTGGGTCTTCACAAGTAGCAGGGAAGGCTTTCCTATAACCCAAGCTTTTTTCCAACAAAACACGCTCCCAACCCCTTTGGGGAAGCATTTTCTGGCACTGAACGAACTGTTTTGGCCCCCTAAAATTAGTCCCATTTGGGTCTCTCCTTAGCAACTAAAAATCCGGAACCCTCTGACACATGCCTATGGAAAAATTCTTTGAGAGACAGTGCACTCACGCCCAACAGAGATATTGTTTATGAGTCCTTGGGTTCGGTGTAGACGCCGCCATATTTTACAGTCCGAAGGAATCAATTCATTAGCGCCTCCCAGTCCCCCCGCCGGCCCGCTGCTCAACTGAGCGGGCGCGGCTGAGATAGATGTGCGTGGCCAGCTCGCTGGTCTTGTTAACAAGCCTCTTCATAAAGATGGAGATGATAAGACCAAGGAAGCCCGGGTGGCCGCGAGGGGGGGCTTCGTGGGTCCTGCCCGGCAGCGTAAGGGACAGCGGCTGACTGGAGCCGGGTGCTGTCCCGACACCCGCTCAGGTTTTTCCAGCGCTCTCTCCTTCTGGGCGTTCATGTGGTGAGCTAGGACCCGGATAATTCCCTCTGTATTCCCGTTCCCGAGATTTTCCCTTTTTCTCATAGAACACCAAATCAGATTTTTTAAAAAATAAAAATACATAAACCTCTGTCTGTGAGTGCCCGTGTTGCCCTCTGCCACGTTTGTTCGGGGAACTGCCGCCTTGCTCCCTTGCCTGCATTCCTCTGCGTGGTTCACTTTCACCTCCGTCTGGCGCTCTCTTCCCTCGTCTGGCTCTCTTTAGTTTCGCGGTTGCTTTCTCTACCATGTCGGCGCTGGCTCAGGCCCCAACGAACTTGTAAAAAAATACAAATACCCCCTGGTTATCTCTTGCCAAAGTGAACATCCCCAGATAAGCCAGATCCAATGAAAATAAAATTAAAAAACACACACACGAAAAAAACCTTGGGTATAATTGCTGGTTTGGGTTGCAGCACTTAATTCTGTTTATTCTCGCCTATGTGCATACTTAACGGAAAGATATTGATATTAAAGGGCAGGGGGGAATTAATTTTACTTTTATAGTCATCTATTAAGAGCAGAAGATGATCTGAATCTCCTTTAAAGGGACTCAAAAAAGGGGGATGGGGAAGCGAAAGAAAGGGAGGGGGAAGGGAGAAATATGACTGAAGGCGAACAAAGATCTTTGCCTGAAGAAACAATGTAACACTAGACAGAACTATAAAGTCTGGGAATGTAAGAACGCAGGACTCTCTCAGCTTCCCCCATTTGGAATTCTGTCCCCTGCACTTCCTGCTGAAATCCTGACCCTGACTGCACAGTGGTATTCCAGGAAGAATTCATGCAATTATTTAGATAATTGTAGGGGGAGAGAGAGAAAGCATTTCTCTTTTATTGTCTGACCCTCTCTGATGTCTGTGCAGAGGAGGAGGGGCCAGGGGTTGTATGGGATGTAGAGGAAAAGGAGATGGTAGGGTCTCCCAACATCACCCTAAACCCTACAAAATGGCTACTCCTAAATCCAGCAGGCCCTATGCAGGAGCTTATAGATTTTGGAACATACTTAAAAATACACAAGAGATCGCATTTGAATGCTCCGATCCAGTTTCATTTTCCAGGATATTTGCTTGGCTTTACTTTGTCGGCATAGACCTACCTCCCCTAGTATTATAATCATTACAAGTAAGGGGATAATAGATAATTATAGGGGTGTCAATAATATTACTTTATAGCCACACAAGATACGATTAGAGTTAATGTCGGAGGCTCTGCTGCAGCCTGGGAGGCAGCAAGAGACAAGGTAGAGGGCCCTCATAGTCTTTCTCTATCCTATTTTTACATGTGTGTGAATCTCTATAAATCCCTAATTCTCTAAATCTCCTCACCAGGTGTCTTAAGGGAAAGTTCTAGGATTTTAGGGGTTGAAAGCCAGAGAAGGCTGAGCCACAATTTGGTATTTGAACTCCACTCCCCTCCCCATAGTTTCAGGAGCTGTGGGATCTGCTCTCCCCATGCCCCCACAGCCTGAGGCTTTGCTGTCAGTCCAACCCCACTAGGGTCACAGAGACTTTGCAGAGGGGGCCAATGTGAGGAAGACAGGGTCTTATCATCCCCAAGCGGGCCCTGGGCCCAAAGTGAAACCCCTTTTGATCCCCTTTTGGCGTTCCCCCTCTCCCCCAGGAAAACCTGGGTGGGGCAAAAGCCAGGCTGGAGCTGTGAAGGTCAGTTCAGAGTGGGGATGAAGGAAGGACTGAAAATATTTTTGTCGTTGTTGTTTCTGGGATTTGAGACCAGAAGGGACCAGAAGGTTGTGGAAGAGAGAGAAAGATCAAGGAAGTGCCTGAGAGCAAGGCAAGAGAGAACTCAGGGAAGCTATGAAACAGCCGGTCAAGGGTAAAAGGAATGAGTGAAAGAAAGGGAGCGAGAAGAACAGCAGGAGAAAAAGAAGAAAGAAAGAAAATGAAAAAGGAAAGACACAAAAAAGAGGAAGAAAAAGACAGAAGGAAGGAAATGAAAGTAAGAAAAAAGAGAGAGAAAGATTGAAAGAGAAAAAGAGGCGGGAGGGAGGCAGAAACAAGGGTCGGCGGTTGCTCTCCCTCGCCCGGTCGCCTGCAGCAGTCTGGGTGGGCGGGGGCGCCAAGACAAAGTGAAGGTCAAGTTAGCATCGTACCTTATAAGGAAGGCGCCGGTCCTCCATTTCAGCCTTTTCTCTGCCAGGACGCGGAGGTGGCATTTCTGGTCTTGTAAACATCGGGTTCTTTGGGGCCTTAAAAAAATAACACCCCCCCCCTTTCTTTACTGGGGATGAACCGGCCGGGGAAAGCGGTGGACAGAGAAATCAACTAATGAAGACTCCGGGAAACTTTTCTCTCTTTTTCTCTCTCTCTGGCTCCGCTCCTTGCCAGCTGGGGACCCCTCCCTCCCTCCTTCCTCCTCCACCCTCCCCTCCCCCCGCCTCTCTTTTTCTCAGTATCTCCCGGTCTTCCGTACCTCTCGCGGCTGTCTGTAACTCTGGGCTCCGTCTCTCCACTCCCTCCTCCCCTACTGCAGGCTTCTAAATCCGTTCCATTCCACTGCGAAGCGGAGCAGGACCTAAGAACTGGAAAGAAAATTAAACATCATAAAGAAAAGTTCATTTACAGCTTAAATGTCTGAATGTTACGGTTTCCTTCAGAAAACAAGGCGGTACACTCGGTAAGGAGCAGAAGTGAGGCAGCAGGGGTGGGGAGGGCTGGTGCGGTAGGAGACTTGATTTTATTTATTTCTCAGATCCAGAGGCGGAAAGAAAGGGGGAGAGGCAGGAAAGTGCGACAGAAGCGTTTTACCCGGGCAGCTAGCAAAGAAGGAGGCTGCAGTCGGTGGGATTGGAAGCAGAACGCGTAAGGACCCAGTGCGGGGGCCGCGACTCCCGAGCGCGGAGCCGGCTGCGCGGAGGCCTGGGGTGCGGAGAAACAAGCATTTTGTATATTTGTTGGTCTAGGGGGAGGGAGAAGGCAAGAATGGAGGGACCCAGGGAGACCCGGAGCGTAGGGCAGCGCCGCAGCCTTCCGGCGAGATGGAAAGAGCTCCGGATCCGCCGCGGCAGCCTTCGGCGGTGGGCCATGCACAGGCTCTGGGAGGAAGGATCCCGAACTGAGATCTTTGATCCTTTTCCTCCAGGGTAGCTCCGGGGATGTACAGAGAGAAAGAAGGAGAGAAAATTAATTGGTGTGGGATATCTGCGGAGGATTTACCTTTTCCCTGGACCTCACAGCTCACTTTCCCATCCTCTGGGCTCTTGGAACCATTTTAAGGCCTTCTTAAATTGGAATTATAATTGCAAGGAAGGGAAGAATGCACAGAAAACAATGATGGGAAATTCTGGTTCAATCCGAAGCTCCCAAAGCCTCTAATTTTTGTCACCTCCACCCTCCCCAACTAGAAAACTGGCCTCTGGGATCTGCCCCCTCCCAATTTACCTTTCTGGTTGAGAGCACCTCAGGGATATTAGGGACATGAGGGTCTAGGTCCCGGGTGGGAGCGCACAGGAGCAGGGGGATTGGTTGGTGGAACTCCCAGGCCTTCTCCTACCCTTGTGTTCTCATCACCCAAACACAAAGGGGGAGGATTTGATTATTTCTGGTGATGTTAAATGATCCTGGCTTTCAAAGCAGCTCTGCCCCCAAGATCTAAGGTGATAAGTGTCCCTGCCATAGATGTTTAATCTGGGCAAAGTGCCACTTAGGTTACAAAATGCCTGGGCTCAAGGGGCTGAAGGAGTAGCCAGGAAGCCCCAGGGAAGGAACAGCAGGCTCTCTTTGGCAGTATCTAGAGCTCCGTGGATAGTATTTTAAACAGTTGAAATGGACTGGGTAGGCCCTTTCTTATGTTCCCTCAGCCTGGGAAGGGGAGTCCCAGATAGTGAGGTGGCTTATGAGCTGGACCCTTCCTCCTAGTGTGGGAAAGATAGAGATAGCCAGACCTCACCCTGCAAAAAATGTGCTTCATGTCTGTGACATAAAATTGGCAGGCACTTTGGAGATTTAGGGACTTGCAGAGAGCGGGGTAGGGCCAGACACCCTGGTGGAGGCAGAAGCTGAGGTGTGACTCAGGGTGGGTGGGGGAATCTGAGGGAGTAAGACTGGGAAGGTATCACCCAAAACCATTTCCTGAGAGAAGCCAAATACACACAATGCACTCCAATATTGAAAAACACCAGATGATCTGCTTGGAAGGGACATAAACAGGCCAAGCGGATGCAAGTTAATAAAACCCGAAAAAGCCCAGGCAGGAACACTTAAAATGCCCCAGAAACAAAGCATACCGTGACAAATTCTCACCCAACACACAAGTACACGCACCGGAATGTTCCCAGATACAGAGAAAAAGCAACTTCCCTACCTTGGGCCTCCACTCGAAAACACTCAGGCGTACCTGCCCAGCTCCAAGAGCGTACACAAATTTGTGCACTCTCATAAACTGACCCAAAGAAACCCTTGGGGCCTGGGGCAGGCACTGGCTGCATGCACACCCCACAGAGCCAGCCCCATGTCTCCTGAGCCTCACTAATGCACGATCCATACCCAGAGATAAAAGTCTAGACAATAGACGGCTGTTTATGACAACCAGGCTCTCCAAGTTTGGGGCCAGGCGATAAATCTCTGGCGAATCTTCCTGTAACTCAACTTCTGGCTATAGTGAGGAGAAAACCACTGAGCCCGCAGAGAGGAAAGCAGCGAAATGGGGGAGACTTGTAAATCCTGAGCAGAAGGCCCCTTCCCTGCTGGGGTAAGGAGGCATAGGCCACCACACTCACCCCACGCAGCAGTCCTCACTGTGGAATCTTTCGGAGCAAGCTTCAGAGCTCAGGCGAGTCAGAGTTCCCCACTGCCCGCCCAGGCTTCCAGGTTCCGGAAATCAGGGCAGAATGTGCAGGCAGAAGGCAGGGCCTGGAGGCTGGAACAAATCCACAAACAAATGATTCTTGCTGGAGCCAAAGAATCTTTTTTTGTTTTTGGTGACAGGACACTTTTTGCTCTGTGTCACCTGAATTTTTTCACCCCATGCCTCCTCAATCCCCCTCTTTTTTTTCCTTTTCCTTTTTGGATTGATTAGCTGTTTGTTCCCTTTTGCATTTTCAACCTAGGCATCTGATTGCTAGTAAAGAGCCACTGAGGTTGATCTCATAAAAATGCCGCGAGCTCACTTTGATCAGCATGGACTAGGTCCGAGCCTTAAAGTAGGAGCTAAATCCAGAGAATCAGGGCTCTGGCCAACTGGCCTCTGCTCTGAGGCGAGGCGGGAGATCTGGGTGGCCCAACAGAGCAATCCCATCCAGAAAAGGTATTTTCTGTGCCACGGCCACTGGCTTAGGAAACTAAAGCCCAATAGCAGCGGCTCCATTTCCAGACTGCTTTTAAGACATTTCCTTCATTTTGGAGCATTTGGTGAGGGGGCCAGTGAAACGGGCTCGTAAAATGGGGCTTTTATGGGAAGAAATAGGGTCGGGTTGCTAGCCTCCTGGGACAATCTCTCCACAGAGGAAGCTGGGTGGGGCCTGTGGGGGCAAGGAACTGCCCTTCTCCCTCCCCACTACCTCCTCCTTAGGTCCCAGGAACCTCTGAGCAGCGTCCAGCAGCTTAGGTGGCCTGACTTGGGGACTCAGGCTTGGGGCAATGGCCAAGTCTGAGAAGAGGTGGAAGCCAGGAACTAGCAGTCCCACCCCCTTCTTTTTCCCTGGCTGGGGCTGGGGTATCCCGGGTGCATGATAAACTGCTGACCTGAAAATCCCAAAGCATACTAAAGGGATTATTGCAGGCAGTGGTATTACTCTAAGGGAGAGAAATATAGGCAAGAAGGTGAAAGCCAGTTTCTAATGTGTGTTCCTTGCTGGCCCAGCCTGTGAACAAATGAAGGTGTCTATCCATGGGACTCTCTCTGCTTATCTTTTTATTGACTCCACACAGGCTGAATTTACAATCCAAGCCCACTGGAGCTCATGCAGGCCCCATTTCTCCTTTCAGCATTTTCCTTCCCAGCTCATGGTCTGTGGGATGGGCTCCTTTCCCTACCAAGATCTGCTCTCTAGAACCCAGATCAGCAGGAGGAAATAGACAAGCTACCAGGAGGCTCCAACACTGTGTGCGGGAGTTTGATCTGGGAGCCACCCAGGCCAGAATTTGGGAGACACTGCTGCCTCCTTCTGAAGCCGCCCCTGTTGTCCGTGTGTGGGAGGGAAGGGTGCTGGAGTCTGCCTTAGCCAGGGTCAGGCTACCGGGAGAGCCGCCCAAATCGCAGCCGCCTGCTAATGGCCAGGCTGGCTGGTGGCGCTGACTGAGGACACCAACATCCAGTGGGGTGGGCGGGATGGCCCTGCTGCAGAGAATTTCAGAATTTCAGGACTTAAAGCAGTTGGAGAGGCCACAGGTACCCACCAGATAAGGTACAAATAAGCAACCTGGAGCGGGCTTGACAAGGAAGGGATTGGGGGCCAGGGATGGGTCTTGTGTGGGGAGACATTGAGGCTTTGGCCAGAATCAGCAGGCTGAGAGGGTGTAGCCTGGAGCAAGCAGCTCAGCTGAAGCTTCCAGGTAGCCTGGACCCAGGGCTGGGCAGGGAGGCTATTTCACACCGTGGGCATTTTTGCCCACAAATGTCTAGCTGACCTCAGTGGCCAGGGCCTTCTTTCCTTTACCCTAGCAGCAACTTCCAGTTGCTAGCGGTTTTTTTGAGTTGTTGAAAAACAAGTCTTATCAACACTAGAGAACATTTTAAACTTCATGCCTTCCTTTTATTATTTTCCAGATGTCTCTGTTGGGAGACCCCAGAGTTTCCTAGACATCAACTCTTTGACATTCTTTTTTGCCTTTCTTTTTTGTTTCAAGGAAATAGGGCCGCCAGCAGCTCCTTGTTGCCGCCTGGCTCACTTTTATGGTGGCCCGGGAATAAACTTTGGTGGTCAAATTCAAGTGCTCAGGCCAGCAGCTGTCTCTTCACAGGAAGCAGCCCCTACCCCCACTGCAGCCCGGGCTGTGCTGAATCTGCCTTGGGGGATTGGGCCCCACTTCACCCTGGAGGGCCACGAGCGGGAAGGAAGCAGAGCCTTGGGTGGAAGTGGAGAAAGGAGGAGCTGAGACTTGAGCCCTCATTCCCACCTCAGCAAGGATAGGGGTACCTCTCCCTTCCCTCTTGCTGGTTCCTATTTGTTTGGGGAGCATTTTGCCTCCAATAAACTCGAATTTAATGAGGTCAGTGCAAACCCCATTAAAAGCCACAGTCCATAGTTCCCCACCATTGTAATTAAAAATGCTGGCCCAGCTCACCCTATAAAAAGGTCTGGGGAAAAAGGAAACAACAGATTTTCTTTTTGTGGTCCCTTCCCGGCAGAGAAGCCTCACACTTTAGCAAAGCCCGAATCTAGTTCTTCTTTGCTTCAGTTTAAGATCTGACCAGAACTAAAGAAGAAGCGCCCAGCATTGAGTAGGTAGGCGGGTGCCTGAGTCCTATCCCTGAATATTCCAGAACCACCCCGAGAATGGGACCCATGGTGGAGGCAGACTCCACCCAGGTGTCGCTGTAAATGCTGGGGAGGCAGGAGGGCTGAGGAGGAATGGATTTTAGAGGTTACATATGGAGATAAGCTACATTTTTTTGTGTCCTTACTATCTGGTTTGGGAGCCGCAGCACCTGATCATGTTCCATGAAAACAAATCCAGTCTAATTTTTTTAAGTGGACACTAATTTTAAGTAAGGGTTATGGGTGTAAAGAGAGTTTGGGCTATTTTTTGTTTTCCCTGAGTGTGCATTGGGCTGAGCCCTTAGGGGCTTCGGTTCTTCCCCTCCTTCCCAAGCAAATCATGCCCTGGCAGCTCCTCTTTGGGTCTAAGGTTGCTTTCAGCTCATGCTGGTTGCTTTTGGCCCCTTGGACCGTTCAATAAAGTGATTTTCAGCCAGATGTGTCCTGTGGTGCTCTGAGGGATGGAAGGCAAGGGGTTGGGGATGCAGAATCTGGAACTTACTTCTTGGGCTACAGCTACCAAGGAGGCTGACAGACTTGAAGGAGAGCAGGGAAGGACTGAGAAATAGGAAGGAGGCACTAAGATCTGGTCACAGCTCCAGGGACAGCAGCAGGGGGCTTTGACTAGGGAATGGCCCCTGGCCCTGCCCTGATGCCATAGCATCCACTGCTCCTTTCCACTGTCCTGCTAGTCTCTTCTGGAGACCCATACCTGGCCCCACCACCCACCTTACATTCCTTGCAATCATCCAAGGATAAGAACCCCAAACCTAGTCCCCCCACCATATTCTTCCTGGACCCCGACACTAGGCTTCTTTTCAACCCACTAGCTGAGGCTGAGTCGCTAAGCCAAAAGGCCCTGACATAGAAGATACATGGCTCTCATTCCAATCCTTTTCTTTGGGGTTTGGGATTTGAAAATCCACAGTGGATGCAGCTTTCTTCACATTGATTGACAATAAAGGCAGGCATGAAATATTCACCCAGGGCCACTCTCTCATACTAAATATTTAACACAACATTAGAGAAGGTTTTTCCCAGACTTCGCCAGGCACCGGCTGGGCGGCTGGCGCACTGCTCACCACTCGTTTATGACTAATCCGACTCCCTAGCCAACGGCAGCACAGCAAACCAGACAAAGTTGGGACACTGGCTTGCAGCTGGGCTGCCTCACCTTTGGGAAACTTCAGATACTCTTCCAGGAGTCTCTCTAAGGACTCCAAAAAGGTAGTCTTGACACCCAGCTCTGGCCAGGAAAAGAGCGGACTTCTTCAAACTCTTGTGAACAGGCAATGATTCTGCAGGTTGGAGGGGTAAGAGTCCCTGAGATTTAAGGGAAAGGATTCACTTCTCTGGGGAAATCAGGCAGTGGGAAAGAAGTCCTCACTCCCACCCTTCTGGTGCTGATCACAGGGAGGAGGCAAGACCCCCATACGTGAGAGCCCTCCTCCTTCCCCCAATCCTGGGGGAAAAAAGAGCAGCAGCTAGAAAAAAATACAATTACCCCCTCCCAGCCACCACCCTCGCCCATCCCACCGCCCACCCCACCCCAACCCTCTCTCTCCTCCTTTGCTCGGGCTGTGGTATGGAGAGAAGGGGAGTGACGAGAGAAAAACGAATACAAATCTGCAATTGATTTTCATAATGTTTCTGCGGTGTTTGCAAACCAATCGCCTGAACGTCCCCGATCTTACCTAAGAGAGAACCCCTCCTACGTCTGCGAAGTGCTCCGAACTGATATATGACAATATCTACTTTGGATCACGTGCTCGGGGAGAGAGACTAAGACGGATAACGCGTCATCTCGCCTTCCCAAATTTTCCCCCCTCGCTACACCGGGTCCAAAACCTCCATCCGGAGCCGGCAGGAGAGGAGAACGATGTTTAACTCGGTCAACCTGGGCAACTTCTGCTCGCCGTCGCGCAAGGAGAGGGGCGCTGATTTCGGCGAGCGAGGGAGCTGCGCCTCCAACCTCTATCTGCCCAGTTGCACTTACTACATGCCCGAGTTCTCCACGGTCTCCTCCTTCCTGCCCCAGGCCCCCTCTCGTCAGATCTCCTATCCCTACTCTGCCCAAGTGCCCCCGGTCCGGGAGGTCTCCTACGGCCTGGAGCCATCCGGCAAGTGGCACCATCGGAACAGCTACTCCTCCTGCTATGCGGCGGCCGACGAGCTTATGCACCGGGAGTGCCTGCCTCCTTCCACCGTCACCGAGATCCTCATGAAAAACGAAGGCTCCTACGGCGGCCACCACCACCCCAGCGCCCCGCACGCAGCCCCCGCCGGCTTCTACTCCTCAGTCAACAAGAACAGCGTCCTGCCTCAAGCCTTCGACCGTTTCTTCGACAACGCCTACTGCGGTGGCGGCGACGCGCCCGCCGAGCCCCCCTGCTCCGGCAAGGGCGAGGCCAAGGGGGAGCCCGAGGCGCCCCCGGCCTCGGGACTGGCGTCCCGGGCTGAGGCGGGTGCCGAGGCGGAGGCTGAGGAGGAGAACACAAATCCCAGCTCGTCCGGTTCATCCCACTCTGCGGCCAAGGAGCCGGCCAAAGGAGCCGCCCCCAGTAGGTAGCAGCGGCCGGGAACGGGCGGGCAGCGAGGGAGGGAGCGAGGGAGGGAGGGCGAGAGCAGGGGGGAGGCCAGGGGAGCAGGAATGGCCTCGTGTTTTGGGTCAGTCCGATTTTATGTGGAGTTTTATAAGCATTCAAAGGATTTTATTATAACCTACAAAGCCCTCTCTCCCAACGACTCGACTTTTTACGATGGAGAAGGGGTGGGGAGGGAGGGAAAAGGGCTCTTTGGAAAAGCCGGGTGAACCCCCCTCCCCCGTTATCTCCCTCGGTCTGTGAAATTTTTAAAAGCGCCACCATTGCGGGCGATATTAACTTTGATCGTGAACTTAGAGGAGCATTTAAGGAAGGATGGGGAGCCGGGCTGCCGGGGAGTGGGAGGGAGGGGAGGGGTGGAGGGGGAGAAAGGGGAGGGCGAGGGAAAGACAGGGAGAGATCCACAGAGGGGGAGAGGGGGGGAGAGGAGCAATGGAGCAGAACCTGAGACCGGGGAGGCAAGCCAGGGCCCCTCCGATCCTTTTAAAAACTATTTTTGAAAATGCTCAAACTATGTGCTTGCGGGTCCTCGAGCAGAAACCCAAGTAACCTTGGGGTCAGCGGCGACAGGAGAACGGGGAGAGGCGGCTCAGGGCTCCACTGCACTCCAGGCGGGGGTCTAGGCGTTTCTCCTGGGTCCGCGGCCTCCGTGCCGGCCTAGAACTGCGACGTGGAAGGCGCGGCCCCGCGGGCGTCCCGGGGCGCTAGGGCCCCGGAAGCGGCTCTCTGGAGTCCCGGTGCCTGCTGTCCGGCTTCTTCCCCGCCTCTCCACTGCTCTCGCCAGATCTCACCGCTTCGCGCCAGTTCTCGGCTTTCCCCCACAGATTTCTGAGGGGGGGGGTAGGCTTTCCGAACCTCTAGAAGGGCTGCGCAGGAAGGGCCTGAGGGCCGTGGGGAGCAGGCAGGGGGTCCCCGAGGGGACGCACGTGGCCCCGGCAGCTTTCCTCCCGTTCTATACCCTGTCAGCGGCGGCTCTGGCCTGAGGACGGGGGACGCTGTCGCGCAGTGGCCTGGGGTCGGGACCCGCTAGACCTGGCAGGGGGTCGAGGCTTGCCCGGGCGCCGGGGCCGCAGGAGAGGCGGCCGCCTGGCGGGAGGGCTGCCAGCGGGGGCTGGGAGAAGGGCCGCGGAGCGCTGAGCGGGCTTGGGTCGCCCGGGTCTCACGTGTCTCTCTCCCCCCTCTCCTCGAACTTGCCCCCTCCCCTCCCTCCAGACGCCCCCCGCACCCGCAAGAAGCGCTGCCCTTATTCGAAATTCCAGATCCGGGAACTGGAGCGAGAGTTTTTCTTCAACGTGTATATCAACAAAGAGAAGCGGCTGCAGCTGTCCCGGATGCTGAACCTGACGGACCGACAAGTGAAAATTTGGTTTCAGAACAGAAGGATGAAAGAAAAAAAACTGAGCAGAGACCGGCTGCAGTATTTCTCGGGAAATCCGCTGCTGTAACCCGCAGACCGGGCCCTTTTGGGGGCAGGGGGAGGGGAAAATTATTTTATTTTATTTTTATTTTTTATTTTCTAAGTCGTCTTCTTTCCGCTGGTGGAAAACTGGACTGGGCCAGGGCTGGCCCCCACCGCCGTGGCCGGCACTCCATTCCGGAACCTCCTGGACCCTCGGCCTGACTCGCGCTGTGGGACAGGGACCGGGCCTGGAAAGGGGGTGAAGGGAAGTGTCTGATGCACGGCGAGTGAACACCGTTGGCGCCGAGGCCAAGACTTTTATTTAAAAGAAAACACACCTCGGCGACAAGGTCTTGCTGCTCGGATTGGGTGGGGGAGGGGCGACAGTAGTAAGCGCCTGAGCCGAACAATCCTCAAACTAAAAGCCTTCCCTTGCCCAAGTGAAAAGATCCGCTAAGACAGCCTGTCTGCCAGCGGAAATTTCTCGGGCTCCCCACTCCCACCCCACCTTGCCCCACTCCTTAGGGGCCAGCTAAATGTGATCCTGCCTTGCTGTGAAATTTCCGTACCTTCGACCTGGTGTTAGGTGTGCAAAGTCCGTGTCCTACCTCCGTCTTCGCCAAGGCCCCGCCCGAGCCTACTTGTTCTCCCTGTGAATGTGTAGAACCTTCCTTTGAAATTTCTTAATCGGTGCATTGAGGTTTCCAAACCTTTTTCGAAGCAGTGCCCCCACTTCATGGATTTATAGCTATAGTCTATGCAGTTGTTACCGCTTTTTTTTTTTTTTTCTTTTTTAAGAAAAAAGATTGGGGTGGTGGAGGCAGTAGGGAGATGGGATTGGGCGCCTCCCCCGTGCTGGGGCCTGGATTTTTGTAAATAAGTTTCCCAAGCGTTTCTTTCCATCTGGAGGGGAAGGGGGGATGCCCCAATGAGATTCGAGTCACCCATCTCTCTCCCTGTGCGTGAGTGCATGTGTCCATGTGCACTCCCCACCCTGCTCCCATCCCAGAGGGATTGCTGTGAACATTTTTTTGGTGGCAAATAAAGATAAATTTCATTCTGTTCAATATTATGATTTTATTTAACCCTTTTATTAACCCCTCTCCTCTTAAAATCCTCCATCCTCCCAAGGCAGCTGCGGAGGAGGAGGCAGGCGGGCAGAGCCCAGCGGGTGAGAACAGGCACACTGAGGTGAGGTAGGCCAGTGCTGGCCACACGGGCCTGGAGCTCCTGTCTGCTGGCAGGGCCAAGAGTATGGCCATAGTTTCCTCAAGCTCTCAAGCTGAGGACATTCCACAGCTACTCTTAAGCTCTCCTTTCTCACGTGCAGCTCGAGCTGTGTCCAAATGCCCAGCAACGGCTTTCCGTTTAAGTACACGTTTGTTGTGGAGTTAATTGTAACCATCATCGAATTTAAATTTATAGGAATTTTTTTGGCTCCACCACCCTTCTGCCAGATGTCTCCGTCTGTCGCAGTTAAATGTGTAGTGTTGAGGGTAGGGCTTTTTTTTTTTTTTTTTTTTTTCTCTCTGAGAAGTCTGTATTGGAATTTTTATATACTGTTTTTAAGGAAGGAGGGGACAGAAGGAGAAACCAGCCCCCTCCCTCTCCTCTCCACAGCTCCTGGGGGTGGGAAGGTGGGGCCTGGCTGCTTTCCCTCTGGCACAAATGGCCAGGCTCTCCCAGACACAACAAGACGCCTAGGCTGGGGCCACCCTGATGTTTATACATTGGGTATCCCACAGTAGAAAGCCCCAGAGATTTGTTTTGTAGGGGTTGGCACTGGGGATGGAGATGACCTGTGGGGATGGTCACCATAAACATCTATATTTGCGCATGTTTCTTCTATGTAAGGATAATCATGGCCCTTGTAGTGCTTTCAGTGAGGGCACTTCATTGGTCTCTGTTTCAAATTCGTTATTTGGGGGCAGACGTTAGGGACCAATTATCTCATCTTTTCCCCCTCTTTCTGTCTTTGTATAATTCAAAGAAAATGTTTTTGTTGATACAATTTTGTTGGATGAAAGGAAAAAGCATCATGACTATCAAATCTAGGTTCTGTCATTTTTGATGGTAGGACTCCCTGCAGCTTAGGCATCTGAATCTTAATATGTAAACGTGGATCGTGAGACAAGATTTGCAAACTAGGATGTATATGCAGCCCACAATCCTCCCATGTGCTCATACACCCACATTTTATTTGACTCAGTGCGCCTATAGGCACAGATGAGAAGGAATATTATTGGTAGGCTTTGTCTGTTTTATGGAGTAAACCTGACCACATGCACATCTAGAGCTTGTGTCTCTGTGGTGTGTGACCACTGGCAGTCTTTGTTGAGTGTGAGCACAAATGCAACTGACGGACCTCTGTATGTTTGTGTGTGTGTGACACTTCTTAGGATGATGTTTATCCACTGGCCACATTAGGAAATATTAGCCTGCTGGTCATGTTTCCTGTAAAATTAGGGTAGAAGAACCTATTTATAAAGCAAAATATTAATCTCAAAATGCCTCCTGATTTTGGAGAAAAATAGTTAAAACCCGCAGGTAGTACTTTCTCTGCAATGTGCAGTCCAGAAAATGTCCTCAACTCCAGAAGAGATTTCTGGTAGATGAGAGGAGAAGGTCATCATGAAAGAAAAACAAAGGCTTCTGTGACCCAAGCCAGGAACCTGCCAGTCCTTGGTGACCCTCTAAAAAGGGGGGAAATGGGGTTTTTGGCCCCCAAACAAACCCACCTTCGGACTCCCAAGACGCCCCACCCCCCTTGCAGGTCAGGGGCACTCTGGGCGCAACCTCTTGGGGTAATCCCCTCCAGCCACAGCACTGCCCAGGAACAAAAGATCCTCGTCTAGACGCTGCCATAAAGCACCCCCCCCAACCACCCGCGTCTCTAAACTCAGTTTCATTTCGACCTTAACGACCCAGTCTGGCCTGTATTAGAATCCGCTTCCGCCCTAAATAGTAAACAAACCTGTAGTGGAGGGTCTTGGCTCTCCCCACACCCCAGATCCCCACCTCCTCAGTCCCTTGCCCCACATTTTTCCTCTTTTCTCCAGCCTTTCTCAGTTCCCAGCTCCCCAGCTCCTTTCCTCCCCCCCCCCCCCCCCCCCCCACAGTAAATAAACCTGAGGCCGAGTTCAAAGTTTCCCGGAGCTAAGGAGGAATGTTGGTTGTAAAAATCCAAGTTTATAGCGCACGTGGGAGTTTACAAGGGTATTAAGTGGTGTGGGCTGAGAGAGCACTCTGGGCCCCTCCCCCTCCCACCATGGGCTTTAGGGGTGCAGGAGGAATCAAGGGCACTCAAAATGAGAAATGGGTTTGGGAGTAGCCTTGAGTTTGGGATTTCTTTGTCACTCAGACTCTTAGATTGCTGAGCAATGGCGATGCAAGGGCCCTTTGTAAGGAGGCTCAAAATCCCTGCCAAGCACCTCTAATAGAAAGCCCCCTGGCTCTAGGTGTCCCAGATGGAAAGATTGGGCAGCCCTGTTGGGGGAGAGCAAAAAGGTGCAAACCAGGTGTCTGAAAGGTGAACAGAGTTGGGGATACTAGAGCCAGTTCTTAACCAGAGTGGGGAGAAACTACCTTGGGCTAATTTCTCGAGTGGGCTGAGAGCAGAGAGGGCTCTTCTCTTAGGGGCAAAGAAGAACTTTGAACTTCAAGGGAGTCAAGGGCACCACCCCTTCGCTTTCCCCGCCTCTCTCAGGAATCCGTAAGGCAATTGTTTCTGGGCCACTGTTCCCTGAAGGGGGCAGCCACTGGGGTTTTCTGGTGCCCCAAGGTTGGATAACGCTGTTTGCTAACCCCTCCCTACTCAGAGCCCGCCAGAACCAGTGCACGCGACTACACTCTTTATTATTCATATAAACCTTTAGAAAAGGCAACGCCCGGGAAGTTTTTATAACTTTGTTTGGCATAAAAATTTTACAAGATTCTCCATCCCTTAAAAAAAAAAAAAAAAAACTTAAAAGTTTTGGTCTTGCCATAGGATGAAATCTCAAGTCTTTGAGAGGCAAGGGAGAGAGGGGCTGAGGCGGGTGTTACAGTGTAGGGAAGGGAGCGGATGGAGCTGTCTTTCTCTGTCTAAGGCAAAAAGCCTTGAAGGTCTGAGTCAGTCCTTCCTGAGGCCCATATTGGACTCAGCTTTGAGGCATCTTTGTACAGAGTCCTGTCCACTCTGCTCTTGAGTCACACTCTTACAGACTCCAAAAGTTGGGACAATATCGCATGTCAAGATCTTCCCTCGTTACACCCTGTCGTTCTCCTGCAGGCACTTTCTCTCTCTCTCTCTCTCTCTGTCTCTCTCTCTCTCTCTCTCTCCACACACACACACACACACACACACACACACGCATTTCTGCACGCTCCCCCTTCTAACCCACTGCACAAAGCAGAGACCCATAACCTTGACTCAGACTGCTGACTGGGGAGGGTCTCTGCACACGCAGCCCTGCATGCCTGCCTGCCGCCTGTGAAGTCAACAATGGGTTTGAAGAAAGAATCCAAAACACCAAGAAACTCCTGCCAAAGGCTGGAGTGGTTGCAGGACCAAAGGAGACAGAGGGCCCGCAGGGCTGCAGTCCAGGAACAGAGAACAAAGGCAGCCATGTGGGAGATGGCCTTGCCCATGGATGACCCCCGGATCTGCCCCTCAGCCTAGGACTGACAGAATCCCACTCGCTCATTTCCCCTGACTCCAGCCTTGGGAGCACCAACTGGGCTCAACTTTGGAGCCATTTTAATGTTTCAGCTCCGGAGGTCAGGACGGCTTCTCCAAAGGTAGGCCTGGTAGACAAGGCTCCTTTGGGGTGATGGAAGTGAAGATATACAATCCCTGAATCCTGGCACTTCAAGAAGCCATCAGCATTAGTGTGAATGTGCCCCAGAATCCGATTTTTCCTCCCGTAATGACAACTGCTGGGGCCTGGCTGCTGGCGGCTGGCAGCCCTACACTTCGACTTGTGAGGTGGAGCTGAACTAAGGCTGTAGGCGGGAGAAGGTCAACTCCAAGCCTTAGCAGCTAGGCTGGGGAGGCATGCGACGGAGCCTGATGCTGTCCCCTTCACTAAGCCCAGGACGCCAGAGAAAAATAAGAAAGCTTAGGAAAGAAAGTCAAGGGGAAGGAAATAATTGGCGAGAAAAAAAGAGCAAAGATTGAATTGTATAATAAAGAAGGAAACGAGGAAATGTGGGAAGTAAGGAAGACAATTGAGAAAGGATTGGAAAAAGAAGGAAATAATGTATTACAGGGAGAAAGGAAGAAAGAGAAAAACAGAAAGAAGCAAATAAAGAGGAAAAAGGACAAAACAAGAAGGAAAGAAAGAAGAAAGACAGAAAAGGGGGAAAAAAAAGAAAGGAAAGGAAAGCAGAGATCTTTGAGAAGGAAATTAACCGGTAAGAAAGGATCGGTATTTTTCTCCGGAGCAAGCCAGCCCAACCACAGCCCTGACTCGCTAGAAACCTGACATACTGGGGCAACTTAGAAGCAAACCATTAAAGTGGGGAGCAGGGCCTGCCCCCTCAGGCATCTTTCCACCTGTTTCCTTCCCCCAAAGCTTCCCTCGGAGGTGTCTGCAGTCTGGTTTCAATTCAGGGGACAAAAATTAAATAACTGGCTAGCTTCGGCAGGGCCAGGAAGCAGTCAGGTTGGCGCGGGGTATCAGGCTTTGGGATTCGGAGATCTCAGACAGTCCTTTGGGTAAAAGTGAATATTTGTGGCTGTGTACACACATTTAAGTGCAAGTTAGACATGTGTATAGATGCTGAGCTCCGTAGTATCTGTGTGCAAGTGTGTACAATGTCAAGATGTGAGAGATTCTGTTGGCCGAGCTGTCCCAGAGGCTGTGAGGTCCAGAGCAGACCAGAGGCCCCGCTAAGCGTCCTCAGCCTCCTACCTCTCTCTAGTACCTGTTTGTAAATATTTTACTTTTCTGGGTCTCTGGGCATTCTGAATTTTGCCTGGAATTTCCCTGCTTTCAATTCAGCTGGGGCAGAGCCTGGTGCTAGTGAAGAAGAAAAGCAAATCTTTTCCACAAGTTTTAGGAAGAGAAGGCTTTATCTTGGCCTCCAAAGTGAGAGGAAAAATCCTGCAATCTCTGGTGTGATTCTGTTTTCTCTGCTTAAAAAGATTTCAACACACACCTTTTATTTTTCTTTTATTATTTAACCCCAAAGGGAAAGACCTTTTTCCTTTTTCGTTTCATCCACAAAATTTCCCAGGTGACTTTCTTAACCTCTTGGGGAAATTCTGATCATTTTTGCTGGTGAATCCAGGGTGCTCCTGGGGTGTGTTGAGGGCTACAGGCAGGAAAGTAACCAAAGTCCCTTTTTGTTCATTGAGCATATTTTCCTTCTGCTTTCATGTGGGGACCCCTAGCGCCCCAGCCCTTGGGCTGCCCTGTGGAACCCGCTGGATCCTCCCGGAGTATTCACGGAGCTCCTGAACCCTCCTCCTCTGCATTGCTCACAGCCGCACAGGCGGAAGGAGGCCCAGCCCCGTCCTTGCTGCCTTTCCAGGATCTGGGTACCCAGGAAGGGTGAAAGGGGCCAGGGCACTGTGGTGGGTGGGATTTGTCAGGAGGAAAGCAAAGTCTGAGCCCCATTGTGGCCTGCAGCCCTGAATTTTCATGTTCCCAAGTTGAGGTAAGAAGGGGGAGCCCCAGACCTAGGCGTAGGCACAGGTCTCTCGGCACTCTGGGAAAGTTGGGGAAATGGATTAATAACAGTCCATATGTGGGTGATTCTAGCAACACAGACTTCCCCTGGATCCCAATTCAGTTGCCAAGGGCACAGGCCGAAGGGTCTTGGCCCTGTGGGGCAGGGAGGTGGGTGCCTGGCAGTGGCGGCAGGCGGGGAGGCTGTGGCGGCCCGCATGCCTTTGAACGCCAGGCCCGGACAATAGGACAGGAACAGCCTTTGCTCGTGGCCTCAGGAAAGACCGAGCCCAAGGGGGCAGGGCTGGGACTCAGACCCGCATAAATGCTCCCTTCGCCAAGTTCCAACACTCACTTTTTCCTTCCTTTTACCTCCACTGAAGCAGAATCCCAAAGTCTGTGAAAACCCAACAAGTTATTCAGGTCTGCGTCCAAGCGGGCTCTAGTTTAACAGCTCCGGGTTTTCGTTTATCTTGCGTAATTAGAGGCAAACATTTGTCCCACCGGGGGTCCCACTTAGGCTGATGAATTTGATTTCTTTTTTCATTAATGGGCCGTGTTTATCATACTTCTAATTATTTCAACTTTAAACACTATTCGTTCTTGTGAGGAGGTGGGAGTCGAGGCGGGAGGCTCCTTCTCCCGGGAGTATTATTTTCATTAATATTGGCAAGGATTCCGAAGCGACTCCGTCCTCTCCCTTGACTAAGGTGAGAGGTGGGCTTGGAGAGAAGTTGGGCTGGTGGGCCCCGAGGCCGACGGCTCTGCTCCCTTTCTGCTGGTTCCCCAGGTTACGCCTTGGGGCTTGTCTAAAGTTTATCTCCTTCACCCCCTCCCCAGACTCAGCTCAGACCCTTTGACGCTCTTCCCTGCAAACCTTTCTCTGATCCCAGCCTGGCCTGGCTGGCCTGGGCAGAGGCTCGGGCAGCTGCCCTGGCCCCCAGCTACTAACATTCAGAGGAAAAAAAGGAAAGGCTGAGGTGGCAGAGGGGCACTTGGCCGTGGGGAAAAGGTCCCACCAGAGTCCAAAATGGGGGGTAAGGGTAGAGAACTGGGACACTAAACTCCTGGGAAAAGCACACCAGGCAGGAAAATAAAGAAGCCGTGAAAGAGGGGGGAGGGAACCCCCAAAGCCATATAATTCTCAATTGCTTTGGTATTTAATTTCATCGTCCCATAAATGAGGAAATATCAGTTCCCATACTAAATTTTTATCCCTGGCTGATAAATATGACGGGAAATTTTCGTTGGGTCCTCGTAAAAGGGAACGGTTTCGATCAAACTGGTGGGGAAAGACTTATGCAGATAATACAAACAGAGTGGCCATAAAGTCTCGCCCGTTTCCCGCGGGATGGGCGGTGGGACAAATGGCTCCCTGGATTGACTGCTGCCCGGACTGTCCCAAGTCTCGTCTGGGGCCTAAACAGCCTAACCTTGCCCTGGATAACCCCCATGCTGAGGCCACGGTGACCCTGCAAATGAAAATACAAAACCATTTCAAATCTCCGCTGGCCGGTCCTGCAAGCAAATCACACACTCTACATTTCCTTCCTGTTTTCCCGAGGTTCAGGAACCCCTGCGTCTTCTCTCTCCACCCCTGATTGGGGGGATTCCGCGGATTTCTTTCCACAGTCTTTTAGCAGCAGCGGGCTTGGGCCTCCCTGGAAGCTGTCTAGCCTCCTCACTCCTCCATGCCAGGGCGCTGGGCTCCAGTGCTTTCCCCGCCAGCCTCCAGCGCTTCGGAAAGTCTGAACCCCAGGATCTGTCCAGGGAAAAATGTGGGGCGACCGGAAAGACAAGTTGTTCTGCAGATTCCGTTTCCTGAGGAAGGGGTGGAGAGTTTAGTTCGCTTTGGAAGAAGGCGATGGAGAAACGGAAAGAGCTGTTTGAAACATACGGTTCCCCTGATTTCTTCCTTTTATTTAAAAACAACCACAAAAATAAACTGGTCTGTCTTCTTTCAAACATGCTCCCAGCCCATTCGCTCTGTAAAAGACACTTCTCTGGGTCGGGTTTTGTTGCGTCTTGTATGCTGGTTTCCCGTGTGATACGTGACTCCTCCAAACTGGCCGAGGTTCCGCGGGTTCCCTCTTTCTTCCCCGGAAGATTCCCTGTTTTAGTGGGGGCAAGGTCAAGCGGAAAGCGAGGGCCGCCAGGGCCTGAAGTAAAGCAGCCGAACCGACTCCAAGGCCAAAGCCTTGCGGGCCCCTGAGATGGTGACCCAGGAGCCGCCACCCTGCCAGGCCCAGGCTGCAGCTCCCGGGTCGGGGATCGGGTGCCTCTGGTCTCTGGCTTCCTCCTCCCCCTACCCCGCGTCCATGCGGAACCTCCTTTCCCTAGCAGCCATGAAGTGACCGTGACCCCCTCCCTGGCCCTCCCCGCAACCCCCACAGGGAACTTGCAACTCCACCAACCTCCAGCGCCGCGGCCCCCAAGCTTCCAGCCCCGAGGGCCAAGCCCGAGGAACGAGGAGGCGGGAGAGCAGAAACTTTAGTCCTGTTTGGGATTCCTTAACTTTTTCCCCGTTTCTCTGCTCATCCGATTCCCCACCGCTCCCCCCCAAAAAACTTCACCCCACTCCCACCCCCAAGGGAAGAAGCGGGGACAGGGGCCGGGGAGATGAAAAAGGGAGATAAAGAGGGGGGAGAAGTACCTGATACGTGTCTCGACCTTTTAATTTGAATTTGACTGTTTTGAGCCCGGTTGCCTCGCTCTCTCCCTCTCTCCCGCATTTTCCCCCTCTCCGCCCCCTTCTCCCCAGGAGTTACAGGCTGGTTCCCGGGTAAACAAACCCCACTCTCCCCAGAACCCCCACCCCCAACCCTTTCCACCCCCCTACCGCCCCTGCCGCCCGGGGGACGCTTCCTTTGTTCGCGGGGAAGGGCTCCGGTGCCCCTACCCCGAGGCAGCTGCTAGGTGGCGCTGTTACTCCACTCTGCGCGCTCCGCCTGCCGACAACTTGACCCCGCTGACGTCACGGCCGTCTGAATCATCAAGGCCATTTTCAAATCCCATTGGTCTAGCCGTCACATGGTGAGAACCGAATGCACGGATAATTATGGAGCTGATATTTCCCCCCCTCCCCTTCTTCTTCCTCCCTCCCCTCCAACCGCGCCCCCCCCTCCCGGATGGGGGAAAAAAAAAGATGTCAGCTCCTCCGCTGTAGTATTGCTCCTTAAAAACCCCTCTCTCTGAAAATGACATGCCCTCGCAATGTAACTCCGAACTCGTACGCGGAGCCCTTGGCTGCGCCGGGCGGAGGAGAGCGCTATAGCCGGAGCGCAGGCATGTATATGCAATCTGGGAGTGACTTCAACTGCGGGGTGATGAGGGGCTGCGGGCTCGCGCCCTCGCTCTCCAAGAGGGACGAGGGCGGCAGCCCCAGCCTCGCCCTCAACACCTATCCGTCCTACCTCTCGCAGCTGGACTCCTGGGGCGACCCTAAAGCCGCCTATCGCCTGGAACAACCTGTTGGCAGGCCGCTGTCCTCCTGCTCCTACCCACCTAGTGTCAAGGAGGAGAATGTCTGCTGCATGTACAGCGCAGAGAAGCGGGCGAAAAGTGGCCCCGAGGCAGCTCTCTACTCCCACCCCCTGCCGGAGTCCTGCCTCGGGGAGCACGAGGTACCCGTGCCCAGCTACTACCGCGCCAGCCCGAGCTACTCGCCGCTGGACAAGACGCCCCACTGTGCCGGGGCCAACGACTTTGAAGCCCCTTTCGAGCAGCGGGCCAGTCTCAACCCGCGCGCCGAACATCTGGAATCGCCTCAGCTGGGGGGCAAAGTGAGTTTCCCTGAGACCCCCAAGTCCGACAGCCAGGCCCCCAGCCCCAATGAGATCAAGACGGAGCAGAGCCTAGCCGGCCCAAAAGGCAGCCCCTCGGAGAACGAAAAGGAGAGGGCCAAAACTGCCGACTCCAGCCCAGACACCTCGGATAACGAAGCGAAAGGTAAGGCTGCCTGGGCCGCGGGCGCCACTGGGACGTTCAGGCACTTGGTCTTCGCGGCCGGGGAGGGGGGCAGGGGAGAGGGTTGGGCCCAGGAGGCCCCTGACGATTTCGGGAATGCGACCCGGCTTGAGACTAGTGTCTGCTGAGCTCCAGGCTGGTGGCGCGTCACTTAGCTGGGGAAGGTAAGCGGCGACTTGGAGATGCCGGCCCGGCCCCGGCCGGGGGTACTAAGGCGCGGGCGGTGCGCACCGCGGGCAGCCTGCAGTCGCAGTGTGCTGCCCGGGAAGGGTGGCTGCTTCTGGGCGCGTGCTGACTGTGCTTTGCTTTCTCAGTGCTGGTGTCCTGGGGAGCTGATGTCCCCCAGCTCAGGTCAGAGGCTTGCAAAAAGCTTAAAATGGCGATCTTGGACCAGGGACTAGAGAAGGCTGGGGAGATGAAGGGTTCCTCTTTACTGCGTTTTCCCAGTTGAAAATTGTTTCCTGCGAAACGCGATTTGTTGTTTGTGGGTCTGAATTGTGCGTGCGGTTTGGGCTCCTGCGGCTTTTGGCTCCGCCGGGGGCCTTGGGCAGCGAGGCTGGGGCCGGAAGAGGTGGAGGTGAAGGGCTGCCTGCCACGTCCCTCCCTCCTCCAGATGCCTGGCTTGGATGGCGTTGGAACAGGGCATTTGGAATGTTGTAAGTTTTCTGTTTCCTCTTTTAATTTTTTTCTAGTTAAATTATCTTTTTTCATTGGTTTCCAAAAACAGCTTACAAATGAGTGGTTGGGAAATTTCTGTGTGCGTGGTAAGAGGTTTTCTCCTGAAAGAGAATGTGGCTTTGGTTGGATTTCATTGTAATTTTGGTTGGAGAGAGAAAGCCCAGCCAGAGTTCAAGCTCAGGGTTCAAGATTCATTTCTGCTGTAGGAGCTGGGGGCCTCCAAGATCTTTCTCTGACACTTGGGGAAAGAATGTGGAGGAAACGGGGGCAGGGGAGGGAAGACGACGGGAAACGACTTTTCCTGAAAAGTTGGAGAAAAGAGAATCAGAAAAAGGCCCAACCAACGGGGAAGAATAAACCTGTTCCCCACAACACTGGCTACTGGCGACAATATATGAGGGGCTCATTGGGTGTAAAGGTAGATGAAATATGGAGAGCAGAGCAGGCTGGGGGCGGCCTGGATCTCCTGGTGCTTTGTATATGGATGCGACGCACACGCATGCCTATGGGCGACCTGTGTCACACTCACACACACCCATATTGCATGCTCCTCGCACACTCACGCATGCCCGCTCACACATGCACAAGCACTCTTTTGGCGGGCAAGGGCAGAGCGTCATCCTCTTGAGTCTGCAAAGGTGGCCTTGGCAAATCAGCCCCGTAGAGACACTGACTGAAGATGAGCACGGGTGTGTTCCTGAGGATGAGGGGGAGAGTGAGGTGCCCACAGCCTCAAAGGCTTTTCTGTGGCACGTGTACAATGTGAAGGTTTTCATCTTATACCCTCTCTACAGACCCTGAGCTTGGTTAGGGAGCAGATTTGGGGCAGGAAAAGCTGCATTCTAGCCCTACCAAAAGCAAAGTCAAGGTTAACAAGTTCACCTCTTAACTCGACCTGCACCCATTCCCACATGTTCTCCTTTTCCTCTAGCTGTCCCCACAACAACCTAATCCCTCCCACCCCAAGGAATCCCTCTTGCCCTGTACCCTGTCTGTACCCTTCTTTCCCCTCCTCGTGTTTTGGTGTCTCCACCAGGCCAAAGGCAAGAGAGCTTTTGGCTAAACTTCTCCATTTATAATTTCTCTTGCCCCCCCCCACCTCCAAATCTAACAACCCCATTAAGAAATTAAACAGGACATAGTTAGATGTGGAGAGCCTGTAAACAATCTGGCAAGAAGCTGCAGGTGCAGAGGCAGGAGAGAAAATTAAGGATATTCAGATTCTTTAGACTGCAGCCTCAAGTTTGCATTTTTTGTGTGTTTTCTGGTTCCTCTTAGGCCACTGCCCCCAAACCACCCCCATCAAGATAAGATCCAAGAACCTGACAGCCTCATTTGGCATAGGGAGGAGAGAGAGCTCAGAGCCATCAGCAGGGTCCTTTGCTGGGTGCCCTCTTGGGTTTTTGGACTCTGTGTTTTACCCTTAAAAAGATGATCAGGTTCCCTTCTGCTGCTTGAGAAGCAAGGCTGGTCCATTTCAGCAAGAATGTGTGTCAGGGAGAGGGGCTGTCAAGATCATGGGAAATACACAGTATTCTATAGTATCTCCTTAATAAATAGACACGTGTACATATCTATGGGTGTGTACTTACGTGTATAGGTGTGTGTATCTCCGCAGGTACACATATGTACTTGCAGGCATACATATCTATGTATGCACAGACTGGGCAGGGGGTTTCTAGGAGGCTGCATTTCCTCAGGATATGTCTCTCCCTTGACCTTAGATCCCTTGGCCAGGAAAGTTGTTTGAGAACCCCTCGGGATACCCCAGCTCTGTTTCCCCTGACCTCTGCTGCTCTCACAAGCTCCCCTGCCTCAGCTACACATACCTGGGGAAAATTATTAAGAGAGGAAGAGATGGCAGTGAGAGACTTAAGGAAGCAGAGTCACTCTGTGGCAGCTCAGGTTGGGGTCAGACCTGGGGGCCCAGTGCAGGGACCACTGCAGTGGCCTCTGGCCACAGATTCTGGAACAAAGTCCCTCCAGTAAGTTGAAACAGGTCAAAGCTCTCTGGGAATTTCTCTGTGCTGTGGGTGGACTCTGCTCTGGTCTGGGGCCTGGAGAATGCTTTTCCATCTGGTTGGATTTTTCCAGACCTGGAATGGAGCAGAGAGAAGGGGTGACCTGGCAAGATTTAGGGAATCCACCAGGGTCAGCCAGCTGAGGGAAAATGAGGGTACTCAGGATCTTTTAGGTTAAGGCGAACTTGGGTAATTTAAATATAATAAACACTTGGAGGCAAGAACTTCCTCACTTTATCTCCCTAAGTCTAAACCCCAAAGCAATTGTAAGAACCCTGAGCCTAAGAGGACCCCACAGCCAGGCCCCTGGGGCAAGAGCAGCTCCCCTGTGCTCCCTCAGCCACCCCACAGCAGGCTGGCAAAGGCTGCAGCACTAAGAGGGTTTTCGTCTTCGAGGGATACTTATGTAAATAATGTTATTTTTAACAGAGGAGATAAAGGCAGAAAACACCACAGGAAATTGGCTGACAGCAAAGAGCGGAAGGAAGAAGAGGTGCCCCTATACTAAACACCAGACGCTGGAATTGGAGAAAGAATTTCTGTTCAATATGTATTTGACGCGAGAGCGCCGCCTGGAGATTAGCAAGACCATTAACCTTACAGACAGACAAGTCAAAATCTGGTTTCAAAATCGCAGAATGAAACTCAAGAAAATGAACCGAGAGAATCGGATCCGAGAACTGACCTCCAATTTTAATTTCACCTGAGCGCGCGGCCTCTCCTCCTCCCTTCCCCCTCCTTCCTTTCCCCGCCCCTCCTCCCTTTGTGCCTGGTGATATTTTTTTTTCCTCCCTGAGTATAAATGCAACGCGCCTGCAAAAAAGGCAAAGACCTCAGACTCTCCTTCCAAGGGACCTATGGTTCGTGCTTCGAAGATGCTTCCACCTAAAGCATGAGAAATGGGGTGCCAGGGTGTGGGGTGTGGGTGTGCCCTCATAGATGGGGGTGGGAGTGTGGCTGGTGTGTGTGTCAAACCCTCACTCACCCACGCACTCACACACAGCATTCTGTTCTCCATGCAAAGTTAAGATCGAATCCACCCGCTTGAGGGGAAAAGAGAAAAAAAATTAACCAGAGAGGGTCTGTAATCTCGCAGAGCACAGGCAGAATTGTTCCTTCCTTGCTGCATTTCCTCCTTAGAATAATAGACGTTTTGGAGAGTTCGGCTAGTGTTCCTGTGTTTGTCGTAGCACCCAGAGCCTCCGCCAAACCCTCTCCATATCTTTACCTCCCAGTCGTTCTGAGAATCTGCTTGAAGTCTCGTATTTGTACTGCTTTCTGCTTTTCTCCCACCCCTCCCAGCACCCCCACGTCCTCCATCTACTAACATCTCAGAAATTTCATCCAGAGGAACAAAAAAATTAAAAATAGAACATAGCAAAGCAAAGACAGAATGCCCCCCCAATATTGCCCCGTCCCTGTCTGGGAGTTGTGTTATTTAAAGATATTCTGTATGTTGTATCTTTTGCATGTAGCTTCCTTAATGGAGAAAAAAAATCCTAATAAATTTCCAGAATCATAATCCTCAAATGGGTGGTTTTTTGTTTTTAGTGTTTTTAGCGACACCCCCTCCCCCGAAGATGCTGAGTGTGTGGATGTGTGTGTTTTGTGTTTGACTCATCTCCTAGAGCCTTTCTAGAACGTCTCTTGGCGGGTTTAATGTAAGTGAGAGACCATAACGTTGATTTAAATATTATCCAGGTGACCACAATAAGTCAAGGTCATAAAACAGTAATGTCAGGACGGTCTTGGTGCGCGCGAGAGGTGGATTTTATGATCTGCAAATATAATGTGGTGCTGCAGTAAAAGATGCATTTAAAGGTGACTGGAGGAGGGAAGAGGCAGAGAGCAAACTGCAATCTTGAGGAGCAGACGGATCTGATTGCCCGGGGTGCTGTGCTGGGCGCACCCCACTGCTGCTGGGGGGCACCCCAAGAACCCCCACCCATCCAAGGAGAGGAATAAACTTAACCGCTGGAGGGGCAGGAGGAGCTCAACCCCCCCAACCTCGACAGCAGCTAACAGAAACGCCAGCAGCAGCAGGAGGAGGAGGCAGCGGCAAGGTAAGAGAAGCGGTTTCTTGTTCTTCTCTTGGCGGCGGAGTGGGGACGAGCGGTGTCCCCAGGTGCCCGGCGTGCAGCGGACAGAGCCTGGAGCAAGGTGTTTAGGGCATCCGTGCTTGCCGAGAGCCCAGGCTTTCCTGTGGCCGCTGGCAGCTGAGGGCAGCGACTGGGAGCTCCCTCTCCTCCCCTCCCTGGCCCATTGCCGTGGGGGTTCCACAGTTAAAGGGATAAATTGATGGTTTTTGGCTTCTTTATCTTTTCGGGCACTTTGGGTCTCCTCGAGGTCGACATTCCGGTCTAGGTGTTGCTCAGTCTGGTCGTCTGTTGGTGGGGGAGGGGGAGTACAGAGGATTGAAGCTTGAAGCTTAGGTTTTCCTGCTTTTTGCTGGTTTGGGTGTGAGCCTCGTCCAGGCTCTTGTTCCCTGTGCTCCCTGGCTGCAGGGCTTTGCCAGGCAAGTGGCCTGATTGGAAGTGGCTCCAGAGCACAGGGCTGTGATTCAGTCGCCCATATTCGCTGAGAAGCCTAAACCGAGCTGAGAGAGAGCGGATCAGAGGAGTCTAGGAGGGAAGCGCAGGAGAGCCAGATGGACAAGACAGGGGACCCAGCTCCAGAGTGGGAGGAAGATCCAGCTTCCCCCAGGGCCAGGGCCAGATGCAGGGGAATAACTCCACTGCGGTGCTGGGGGTGGGGCAGGGATTTGGCGGCTATCAGTCCCATTTCACCAGATTTTTCCTGAGCGATTTGCTTAGACCAGAAACTAATGAAGGCAGTCAGAGCCCCTACCCACCCAGCAATACAAAGTCTACTCTCGAGTCCTTAGGGAGGTTGTGGGGGCGGAAAGGGGGACGGGGCTGAATTTCTTCCTTCCCCAACCCCCTTCCCTTCTCCTCCGGATAGATGCAAGGCTGAATCTCCCGCCCTGCTTGCTCAGCTGATCTGTGGCTTAGGTAGTTTCATGTTGTTGGGATTGAGTTTTGAACTCGGCAACAAGAAACTGCCTGAGTTACATCAGTCGGTTTTCGTCGAGGGCCCCAACCCACCTCTCCCGCTCCTATCCTCCCCAGTGGGACTGCCCCACTGTCCCCTCCCAGGTAGGGCAAAGTGGGTGCAGACCAAGGAGGGCAAGCTGAGTGGGGCCGCAGAACAAGTCTGGAGAACCCTGCTTTATTTGATCCTCTCCTCAACCTGTCCCAATCCCTGTGACTAAGGGAGAGGAGTTTTCCTGCAGCTATTGTCTCCTGGGCCCAGCTGATGGAGACAGACAAAGAGGGTCCAGCCAATTCCAAGGAAATTCAGGAGTTTGAGTAAGAGGTGGCCTGGTGGGCCAGCTCAGTTGGGCAGCAGGGTGGGGCAGAGTCATTAGCAGAGAGAGGAGCACAAAAAGAGAAGAGGGTCTCTGGCATGGCTAGCTTCTCCCACCTACTACCTCCAGGCGACTGGAGATTCCCCTTAGAAAAGTGGGGTACCTGGAGGTCCCAAGAGTTGGGGAACTCCAAGCGCCTGCCCAGCCATTTTCCCTTCCCCTTCTATAGCTCCATCTCCAGGGGAAAGATCTATTTGGGGTGTTAGTAGGTTAGAGGAAAGCCATCAAGTCCAAATAGAACCCCTCACACACGAACATGCAACTGGGAAACATCAGGGCAAAAACCTGACTCTGGTCTCTGTTGAGTCATCTGTGGCCCGTAGGCCTCAGTCTCTGTGTCTGTGACTGTCAGGCAGCTGCCTGTCTTTGCACTCTGTGGAAACATCTGGGTGAACTGAGGCTGCCCGTGCCCACCATTGCTATGTTGGTGGAAAGGTTGTTGGCTGATGCCAGGGCGAGGAGGGGAGGAGAATGGGGTAGAGGAAAATCTGAGCAGTGAGAAACTTTGCAAAGCTTCTTCTAATCCTTTCTGCCTCTGGTTCTTCAATTCTGGCCCTGGTTGCTACAGAGAAAGTTCTCAAAAGAGGTTTCTTTGCCTTCGGGAGAGGGGGGAATAAATGGGGAAAGGGTTAGGAAGACTGAGGAGACACACCCCTGTTCACAGAGATACTGGGGAAAAGAAGCCAAAAGAAAGAGGTCAGGTTCTTGGTTCTACTACTTTGAAATTATTATGATTATTAAAACATTATAAACTTCTAAACAGGGAAACAAAATTATGTCCCTGTAACAAAATATATACATGGAGTTCTATATTCTCACAGTCCTCTGCTGGGAGGGATATATGTGACCTTGTATTAGTATAGGGCTCTGTGCCTATCTGTCTGCCCTAGGCTCTCTTAAATACCCTATATATATTTATATGCATACACATTTATTTTTTCTCTCTCTCTTATGCAAACATTTATTTTGACTCTCAAAGAAGCTGGAGGAGAAAATGGGAATAGAGCTTCTCAGTCTCCCGAGCTGAATTGTTGGTCTGTCTGTCCCCCATCCCTTTGTGGGAGAAAAAATTTCTTCTCTTGGAGAGAAGTATTCAAACCTCTCTATGGCTCCCAGGGAAATGGGGAAGTTTCCAGAGAGTCAGGCCAGCCAGTGGGAGGTAAGCAAGGGCCTCCCCTGGTTTGGGAGCTCCTAGAAGCCTCTGAGTCTTCAGGCTGCCCCAGGCACCCAGTCAGTCGGGGTGAAGGGTAGCCCAGGCAGGGACTGGGTGCTCAGGAGCATTTGGCTTGGAGATAGTGTCCCTGATGGGCCGAAATTCACCAATGAACGACGTCTGTGCTTTGTGTCTCTGTGTCCCCATTTCGGTTTCAGAGCTGTTGGGCTTATGGGTAGGAGGTTATAGAGCCAGGGGTTGAGGTGTCTCCTCCCCAAATCCGGAGAAATGGAGCGAGGTCTCACAGGGCCAAGGTGAGGGCCAGTCTGGTGGTCAGAGTCCACCTCCGGCCGTGGATCACGGCGAAGGCGATGGTAATTATTTATTCGCTTCGCTAGAAGGGAGTCTTCAGAAGGAACAGCGTGAGGAAAGGGGAAAAAATTATCTCTCTCGTCTGCGGATATTAAGATGGATTTTTATTTCTTAAAGGACCCTCCCCGCCGAGAGCGCATAAGTGTAAACTTAATATATGCTCCGCAGCCCAACTCCAGAAATCGCAATAAAAGTTAAAACCTCCCCTACTGGTTTTTTTTAATTATGATATGGGAAAGAGGAGCAGGATTTATAGAGCTGAACTCTCGGTGTGTGAGTGTTTGAGACTTGCGGGAGAAGGAGGAAAAGGCAAGAGCTCGCCAAAGCGAGCCTTGGTCTCTGAGATCTCTAGTCGGCTGCTGGGGCTCGGTCTTAGCCCGGAAGATCCGCTGTGGCCTCTGTGGGACCTGGCACCAGCCCACCGCCTAGCTCCGGCTCGGAGATGCTGCCCTTCCCGAGAACAGGTGAAGGAGGCGGCGGCAGCAGGGACTGGGGGCTGCGGGTGGGAATGCCAGGGCTCAGGGCTTTGTGTGGGTCGTGCAAGGGGCCAGGTTCGAAGTCCTGGGCCGGGCCGCAGCCCGCGTGTGGCCCGGAGGGCGGCGTGGCCAGGAGGGGTGTCCGAGCCGGGCGCGAGAGCACCGGCAAGGTGGATTGTGTATGGACTTTGGCCGCAGACAGAGCAGAGCGGGCTCCTGGGCTGTGGCCGGGGGCGAGGCGGGCAACCGGATGTTGAGTCTGTAGGAAGGACCTTGAGGTCTGCTGGGTGTTTGGGCTGCGCTGGGGGACGGCGGCCCAGAGTGTGGAGCACGCGGCGCGTGGGGCGCGGCGGTCAGCGTGGGCGAGGCAGCAGGCCCCGCGCACCTCTGCAACTGCCTGGCCTTGTCCGGGGCGTCTGAACTGAGGCGGACCAATAGTCAGAGCATGAAAAATAAATGCCATAGAAGGTCTTTCTTTCTTTTCTTTTCCACTTAAGAGGTCCTTTCTTTTTTCTACCTTTCGGAGATACCTGGATTTGGTCCAGAGCAGGTTGCCCGCGGGAGGGCCCCGCGAGCGGCAGCGCGCGAGGGAGGGAGAGAGAGGGAGGGCGAGAAGGAGGGAGGGAGGGAGGGAAGAAGGGCGGGCGGCGGCGGCCGTGGTGGCCGGGGCTTCCCTCCCCAGGCGGGAGGCGGCTGCCCTGCAACTGTGGCCGTGGGGAGCGGAGGAGCAGGTAACGAAGGAGCTTCCGAAGCGGGATTGGACCAAGCCAGAGGGACCGAGTCTTCTGGGTCTCTCTGCCTGAGGCCTTGGAGGGAGAGAAGGTAGGGAGATCGGCGCTCGCCGGGCCTGGCAAAGAGGCCTCGGGAAATGTTGAACCTGTCTGTGATCTCAGGCTCACACTCATGTTGTGGGTCTGTCTGCCTCAGGAGATGCGGTTTGCCTTTCTGTCTGAGACGCCCCAAACCCTGGGCTCTCCTTCCCAAGGCTGGAAAAAATCGGGAAAATACGGCGGAATTTGCACTTTCATTCATTGGATTCGCTGCAACTCAGCAGGGCTGGTTAAGTCGCCCCCAAGTTGGAAGGGCGCTTTGCTTCTGTTTTCTGGATGCAGAGTCCTCTGACTCCCTCCGCCACGGGGTGAGTTTCCGGCTCCAGGTTCGCGTGTCGCCCAGAGGTTTGAGGCCAGACAGCTCGCAGTCGGGCAGGGAGGGCGGGGGAGAGACGAGCGGCTCTGGCCCCTTAATTGTACTTCGGACCCGTATTGTCTCTCCTTTCGCCACCTCCGCTTCCTCAGTCTGGGCTCCAAAGTCACTGCAAATTTCCTTGCGACACATACATCACACAAAAGATCAGGTAACAAGGCGCTCAGGGCCATTGGGGCTCCAGGCAGGGCAGGGAGCGGCTCTAGCTCTGGGGCGGCTCCCCCTCCAGCCACTCCCCAGGCTGGAAAGCCAGATCGTGTAGGGGGAGCCGGAAATAGCCCCGTTTGCTGCGGAGTGGCAGGGCGGGGGCGCCGGCGGGAATGCAGGGCCGGCAGGCCGTGGCGTTGAGAGGGCCACGTTCACAGGCCCTAGGGATTTCACTCCTGCTGGGCTTGGGGACCTGACTCCTGGTGTGTAGGGATCCCGGATACCCACCTGGGGTGGGGGCAGGACGCGGGTCTCCTCGCCGCGGGCCAGGAGAACTCAGTTTCTGCTTCCAGCGCAGGCCTTAGCTAGGAGGAGTTGTGTGTGGGTGTGTTTTTCCCAACAAAGAGGGATCAGGACAGAGAAGGGGGGAAAGTAGAGGGGAACCGGGGAGGGGGCGGGGAGGGGGAAAGGGCAGTGGAGAGGTGAAATGAGCCCATTTCAGGGGGAGAAGGAAAATGAAAGCAAATGGAGTACGGCCTTCTCCGCGCAGGGCGGGTGCTGACGAGCCGGGAGCGGGCTCCCTGCCTGAGGCAGCCGGGATGGCCAGCTGGGGGCACCGGGAAAAGCCTGTTTTAAATTTAATCCGAACTTGACGGTGTGGATTGAACCGGAGGGAATTTAACTCACTAAAAGGAAGGCGCGGGGCAGGGGGAGGGGACGACTCTAACCTGTCTGTCTTTCTGTCTGTCCTTCCCACGGTGCTAGTTTGGTTGTGGCCGCAGCTGCCCAGGTTTCAGGTGATGGAGTAAGGGTGCCCCTCCCTCTCAGGGGTCTCTCCGGTGCCCAGTGAAGTCTTCTGGGGGTGGGAGGGTACTCTAGGAACCAGAGTGACTGCACAGCTGCGAGCTAAAGCTGGGGTTTCCCCCTCCCCAACAAGAACTCCCAGGGGCCTTCAGTTTCTCAGTTTGACCCAGCGGTGCTGAGGAAAAAATTGAAGTGAGTGGTGTGGGTGAGGGGGAGTCTGGCATATGGCAGAAGATTCAGAAGTAACTGAACCCCAGGAAGACAGAACTTCCTTCTTGGTACCCCAATATCCTTTGTGCCCCGCCCCCCACCTACAAACCTGGATTTGAGGGAAATCTGCAGGTCCGCTTCAAAGCCCTGGTCTGCCACCCCCGCCCCCTGCAAATGTGGAGAATGGGGGCTACAGGCCACATGCAGTTGTGGACCTGGGAGACCTCCGCCCAGTGGACTCCGGGACTCCCAGCCTCTTCTAGCCCCCCTTCCCAAGGCTGCCTCTCTCTGCAAGGCACAGGGAAAATGAGGCATTGGCTGGGAGGGGGCTGTGGGCGAGGCCTGCTTCCTGATCCACAGCCGTGCCTGCCTCTGAGTGGGAAGGGTTCGGAGTTCCTACTCCCGGAAAAAAAAAAAAGAAAGCGACAATCTCCTCCTTGGTTTCACAGGGGATTTGATGGCAGCAGGGATCCTTACTGCCCGCTGCTGCCGCCTCCGCAGAGTGGGCAGGCAGGGTGCGCAGGCAGCTCGAGAGTTGAAAAGAAGGCGATGTTCCAAGGGGTAGGAGAGAAGGGGGCATCTCTTTACGGCCCCAATGTCTTCTTGAGGGACTCTCCCAAATAGCAGAGGCCCATAGGAGAGGCTCCTTAGGGACTGTTTCCCCCAGGAAAGCTGAGGCTGGGGCAGCTGGCCCTGTCGCCTGGAGAAGACGTGAAGGAGGAGCAGGCGTGAAACCTCTTTCCTCTTCTGTTTCTTCGCTCCTTGACTAGAGCATGGCTCAGCCCCCAGCCGCCTGGGTGGCTGTCTGGGCCAACACGGGGTTCTATATCCCGCAGGCTTAGTGTACCCACCAGAGCAGGTCTCTTGGGAGGGGCCGGAGAGGAGGCCTCTTCCGCCTTTGTGTCCAGACAGAAGTGGCCGCCGCGCCCGGAGCCGGTCCCGCGCAAAGGCCCGGCAAGCCAGCGGACTGCACAATGCCACGGCTGCTCCGCCAGCTCGCCCCCTGCCCCGTCCTGCCTGCGTAGGGCCGCCCTTCCTCCGCCTCCCCCTCTGCACGCCTGCCTTTCTGGCCTCTCCTATCTCTTTTCATCTTGCCTTCCTTCTTTTCTTTAATTCGCTCCCCCTTTTTCTTTCTATTCTGATGCTCCGTTTCCTTCTTTCCTCTCTTGGGCCTGCCTCCGCGTTTCAGTTGGTCTGTCTCAGGCTGTCTCGGGTTCAGTCTCTCTCCGGCTCTGTCCCTTGATGTCCTCTTGGTCGCAGTCTGGCCCCGGGCCCCGCTGAGGGCTAAACGTCTCTGCTCAACGCTGCCAGCAGCCGCCCAAGAGTCGGCCAGGTCCTCAGCTGCCCTGGGCTGGGGGAGGTGCTGGCTGCACTGGGGATTTGGAGAAAGCCTCGGCAGGGGGACTGGAACCTCCTGTCTTTTCCTTGAACTAGTGAGGAAGATTTTTTGATTGACAGCTAACCCAACTCCATCAAGGCCAAAGAGATATTCTGTTTCTTGTTGTAAGTTGGGTTTCCCAGCTCAGTCCAGCTCAAGGGAGGGGAAAACAGTGGCGCCAAGGATCTGAACCCCCAAGTCGCCTCTCCCCAACCAAACACATCCCTCATGCTCCCCCATGCGTTGAAATCCCAGCCCCGTTAAACCACCCGGTTAGACCGAAAAGGAAAAGGAAAGAACGGGCCAGGGGGAGGAGCAGGGACTTGGGAGGGGGACTATGGAGCTGAGGTCGGTGCTGCCAGCTGCAGCTGTCTCCCCCCAACTTTCCTCCCGCAAACACACATACTATGCACACTCTCCCCAGCCCTTCTCCACCCCAGAGGAGAAAGATCCACAGAGATGCAGGAGAAAACTAGCCCCCACCCCCACCCCCACCCCTGGCATTTGGTCCCCTCCTGGGGACAGGAGGGGGAAAGAAGGGCAGGCGTGGCCGGGTCTGGGAAGCCTCCTACCCTGCTTGCTCAGAGCCTGCATCTCAGTCTCAGCCTATTTTCCCTGGCCACAGACTGGGACTCTTCCTTTCTGACCCTGAAATTGCACCCCTCCTTCAAACTCACTCTGCCCTGCCTAAATGCACCATATCTCTGGGGACATCACCTGTTCCCCCCCCCCAGTCAACCTCCCATGCCCCTCTTCTGCATCCACACTGAGAATTTCCTGCTTGGCTAAAGCCCCCCTTTACTACACCACCATGGGGCAGTCTGATGGAAAGCAAAGGGCTGGGCACAAACTCCCAGTTGAAGGAGGAGGGTAGCAACCAACTTATTGGGGGGAGGAATCCAAGTTGTCTGATATTCCTCTACAATCACACTGCCCCCTCTGGAATTCCTGCATCCGACCCCAAAGAAATTGCTTTCTCCAGTCCCTCCGTTGCTTTTTTCCCGTTCCAAAAACAGCCTACAATTTTATTTAATGAAAGACACATTTATGAACAATCAAATGATCCTCATAAAAATTTTATTGAAGGATGTAAAAACAAGCTACTTGCCCACGACCGAGGTCGCTCTCTCGCCTTGCCCGCTCTCACCCTGGCTCTCTGTAGACAGAGCCCGGGAGTGACTTCTTTTTTGGGGGGTGGGGGTGGGGGAAGTGTCGCAGAGATGGAGCTGGGGGCAAAGGAGACTGAGCAGGAAGATGGGATGGGGACACCCCACTCAAGTTGTGTAGATCTCTCCTCCACTTCTTCAAGCTGGCAAAGAAAGATAAATAGATATAGACAATAAGTTTAAAATACAGGCGCCTGTGTATCTGTGCCAAAGCAAAGAGAAGACTTCTGAGGCTGCTGTAAAGGTGTATGAGATCCTGAGGTTCTACCCCTCCCACCCAGGAGCCACCTTCCCCAGGCTTCCCCTGCCCCAGATTTGGGGGGCTGAGTTGGCCAGTGGCAGAAGAACGCTCCCCTTCCCTCCTTCCCTCCCTCCATTCCAGCTTCCCCAGTCCCCTCCCACCCTCCCTCCCTCACCGCTGCTGCTGCTCCTGAAAGAAATACATACATACACGCTATTTAAAAACGCATTTTTAAAAGCCACGTTCCGAACTGACAATCGCTGATCTCGGCTCGCGCAGAGACTGCGGGAGCGTCGGGGCCGACAGAGACGGATTACGTCAAGAAATAGTTCCTCCACCTACCTCGGTCGGCCTCCCCGCCCCTGCGGGGCTCCAGCGCCCAGCTCGGCCCTGGGGGTCCGGGAACCCTGGCTTCTGGGACTGGCATTTTCACCCCATTAAAAAATCCTCATGGTTGGGGGGAGGCCAACTGCTTATGGGTGGGCATGGGCACAGGGGCTTCCCAGATGAGCTACGAGCCGTCCTGAGGGGGTGACTGGTGCCTTGGGTCCAGAGTTCCGGACCCCCAGGAAATCGTAGGTCGCGGGGAGCAGCGGAGAGAAGGGGGTGGGAGAGGGGGAAAAAAAAAACCAAGGAAAAAAAAGCCCCTGCGCATTGATCCGCGCCGTATTTTTGGGTAAATACGATCACGTGGGGGCCGGGGAGCCAATGAGCTGCAGGGAAAAGGCTGGAAAAATAATTACCTGCCTTGATTGTTCTGTGAGCAGATAAAAAGTACATATACAGTTCATACAATAATCTTATGTATGTAAAACCCCGTTACGATGTCGGCGACGGGGCCCATCAGTAACTATTACGTGGACTCGCTCATCTCTCACGACAATGAAGACCTCCTAGCGTCCAGGTTTCCGGCCACGGGGGCTCACCCCGCCGCCGCCAGACCCAGCGGTTTGGTGCCGGACTGTAGCGATTTTCCGTCCTGTAGCTTCGCGCCCAAGCCGGCAGTGTTCAGCACGTCGTGGGCGCCCGTGCCCTCGCAGTCGTCCGTGGTATATCACCCGTACGGCCCCCAGCCCCACCTCGGCGCCGACACGCGCTACATGCGGACTTGGCTCGAGCCGCTGTCCGGCGCCGTCTCCTTCCCCAGCTTCCCGGCCGGGGGCCGTCACTACGCCCTGAAGCCGGACGCCTACCCCGGGCGCCGCGCGGACTGCGGCCCGGGCGACGGCCGCAGCTACCCGGACTACATGTACGGCTCGCCCGGGGAGCTGCGCGACCGCGCCCCGCAGACACTGCCCTCGCCCGAGGCGGACGCGCTCGCCGGCAGCAAGCACAAAGAGGAGAAGGCCGACCTGGACCCCAGTAAGTTGGGAGCAATTTTCCTTTACAACCGGCGCGGGAGGGGAGGGGAGGACGGGCGGGGGCAGCCGGATTACAGCCCTCCCGAAACGTGCAGGGAGCGCGGGAGAGGGGCGAGGGCGAGGGGGCAAGAACTCAATAAAAGCGAATTACCTTGGGGAGCTTTCAGGAGCAGGAAGGTCTGAGAAGGGGGCCCAGGGAGACAGGTTGGGAGAGGGCTGAGGGGAGCTCCTCTCTCAGGAGCTGGCTTTGATGAGAGACCCCTGCCCCCTCCTCCCAGCCCAGGCTTTTTGGCTCAGTCACCACTTTCGAAGAAATGCAGGCAGGGCCAGGGAATGGGGCTGGGGGCGAGGTTCAGTTTCTGATTTGAGATGGGATGGGGAAGAGGTGAGGAGGACACTGGGGGCACAGAGGAGATACCCCCAGCGAAAAGAAGTACCCCTGCTTCCCAGTCAGCATGGAGGTCCTCACCCCACTAGAGAGTCATAAAACAGAAGGTCCATGGACTTCTTCCCCAGGAGGACTGGGTGAGGGGTCTGGGGTATTTCGAAGCCTGGGAACTTGGAGAGATCAGGACTTTCAGAGAGAAGTGGGGACAAAAGTGGGGTCTGAGTCTCCTTAAACTTGAGAACCCTCTTCTGAGGGTCTTGGAGGGGAAGGGTTGAGAATGGGGGTCAGGGATGAGGAGTGGGCATCTCCCCAGATTGGAAAATTCTTCACACACACACACACACACACACACACACACACACACACAGACAGACACTCCAATCAGGGAGACAGGCACCTTCTAAGGGTTGCACAGGAGGGCTAGGGTTGGGGGCAGGTGGGAGCTGCAGGGCCAGAAAAAAGGGAAAGAAGGAGAAACAGCAGGAGAGGGGGTGCAGCCCCCTGGGTGTGAGGAAGTGTCTAGGGGAGTCTCAGGAGGGGGCTGCAGGAAATCTTTTCCTCCAGCCCCATCAGGGGCCAGGGCCTAATTATACCCCTCAGAAGGCTTCCCTGCTTGCCCTCAGCAACTCCCATAAACCTGAAATTGGAGGCTTGGCTCCTGCAGAGCCTGTCCTGGGGCTGGCAGGAGGGGGCACTTGAGGCCAAACAGGAAAACTAAGATATAGGGGAGCCTGTCCCCAAGGCCAGCAGCTCTCTGGGGAGAGGAGAAAGACTTTTCCCTTGTCAGCATCACCCTGAGAATTCGCCTCAGCAGGGTTGAACTCCGAGCGAGCGGGAGGAGGGTGCTGCACAGGGTGGTGAGGGGCTTAGGGACTCTCAGGGTCAGGAAGCAGAACTGCTAAAATTTCAGGACTTGGTCGTGGGCTGGGAAGATGGGAGGGGGCAGAGGAGGAGGGAGGTGGGGAGGAGAGAGACCTTGCTATAAAAATAAAAAACAAGAGAGAAGCGTTTATGGGCCTATGAAACGGTTGGGAATTTGGACTTTTTATGAGGATATTCTCAAATTACTACTCTTGAAGCTGAGGACCAGACTGGAGGGGCTTTGATAGCTTCGGATTTCCTACAGTTTTAGGTGCTGGAAACTGAAAAGGGGGAAGCTGGGGAGGGGACAGAATGCAAAATGAGGAAGGAGGAAAATTCCTAAAGCAAAATGTGTCCAAATTCAGGTTCAGTTGTTGCGTTTGGGGAGCCTGGTTAAGTCTGGGGGTAGAGCAGCAGAAGTCTTGGGCTGGAAAGGGGCCCCACTGACCCCTGCTTGTGTTTGGCCCTCCAGGCAACCCCGTGGCCAACTGGATTCACGCCCGTTCCACGAGGAAGAAGCGCTGCCCCTATACCAAGTACCAGACGCTGGAACTGGAGAAGGAGTTTCTCTTCAATATGTATTTAACCAGGGACCGTCGGTATGAGGTGGCCCGGGTTCTCAATCTCACTGAGCGGCAGGTCAAAATCTGGTTTCAGAACCGAAGGATGAAGATGAAAAAGATGAATAAAGAGAAAACCGACAAGGAGCAGTCCTAAACCCTGCCCAGCCTGCTGCCTCAGCACAGCCAAGGGAAAAACAAAAACCCCACAAAATACCCCAACCCAGGCGGGAGAGAGACGAAAAAGACAAGGAAAGAGCAAGATAGAGAAAAGCCAATCAGCTTAAAAAGGAAAAAAAAAAAAAAAAAAAAAGGAAGGGGAAAAGAAAACTCTTGCGATTTGGGAGGGTTCAGTGTTGAGATATTGGTGTTTTAGAGTTAGTTCTACCCAGCAAGGAGGAGGCAGGGAGAGAAACTGCGTTCTCTTTCCCCAGCGCAACCGAAATAAATGACACACACAAATGTGATTTTTTTTCTCCTTTCTTCAGAGAAGCCAGTACTTGAATCGCTATATTTCTATTTTTCCCCCTGTATCGTGTTTGGTCCAGGCCATCCCTCCACGGGCCTGGGGCGCTCTGCGTGCAGATTTTGTACAAAAAAAAAAAAAAAAAAAAAAGACACACACACATACATAATAATGATTCCCAGCCCAGGAGCTGAGGGGCAGGGCTGGGGACCGTGCCGCGAGCTGGGTCGGGCGTGCAGGCCGGCGCCTTGGGCTGTACATAGCAGTGTTTCCTCTCACCCTCAGCGTTCGTCCCCAGCGTCCATCCTGTAACGTGCTTCTGTTTGTTATGGTAGAACAGCCCTGTGTTAATATATCGAAGTCACTTAAAAAAACAGAAACGCAACTGTATCCAGTTCTCGTTATTTCTCTTCCCTTTGGTTCCCAGTCTGCTGCTGTGGAGGAGGCAAGTGCTCAGGTCTACCGGAGGCTGGAGCCAGAGAATGGGCTCCCTCTACCTTGGAAGGGCAGATGCCTGCTGCTTCTCTCCAGTCAGGGAGGGGTGGGGGGGTTCTGGGGGCGGGGTAGAGGCTGCTGAGGCCCAGGCCCAGCTAGTGCTTGCCCCGGCTGGCTGCCTACAAGTTTCCTGGTGGCTAGATGGAGTGTGGGGGAGAGGCACGGCATGAATGGCTTTCCCTGGCTGTAATTAATTGTAATAATTTATGAGTACATGAGATCGGAGGGAAGAGATAGGTGAAGATGAAAGTTGGGTGCTGGGTGAGGGCCCAGGCTGGCTTCTTGCCTGGCTGCATTGGTGCTTTGGTGCTTCCAGTGATGGCTGGGAATGAAGGCTGGGAGGGGGTGTGGGACTAGGAGGAAGGCCAGGCAGGCCTCAGGGAGCAGGACAGGCACTGGGGACTGTGGTGGGAGAAGAAGAAAAACAGAGTGAGCGAGAAGAGAAGGGACATGGAAGGAGACAGGAAAGAATAGTATGAAAGGAAAGAAGGAAGGAAGGGAGGAAGGAGAAAGATGGCAAAACCAATACAATCAGAATAAGATGCAGTTTCTCCTTCATGCAGTCTCAGCTCCTCACTCCTTCTCCTAGTTCTGTTCTTCCCAATCTATCTCCCCTACTCTGGTATTTAGTTTGAATGTTTGTCTGGGGGTGACTGGGTCACGCTGTGCAGTTACAGCATTTCTGGGGGATTGTGCGCCCAAGGCCCAAGAAAACTGGCCAGACATTAGCCAGGAGTGGGGTGCTGCCTGGTGGTTTTGGGACCTGAAGCACAAATGTGTGGGGATGTTTGTGTGTAACAGCCCGGTGGGGCTGATCGGCTGCACTGCACCCCAGAGCGCCTTTCTAGAACCAGCAGTTTTCATCTGCTAATCAGAAGCAGACACAAGCTGCCGGGTATGCCTCGGCCCGGCGCCCCCTTTCTCGGAAATCCCCCAATCTGGAAACTATTAAAATCAGACTGCTTGAAATATAGTCTTTTAATATCTCAAGCTGCCCATTCTGCCAAGGGTGCAGGGTGTCGCTCTAAATACTTGGGGGATACCTCCGTGAAAGAAAATAATTGGGGACCCCAGCTGATCCCCCATAGCATCACCTTACAGGACGGTGAGACACTTGTAGGGACCAGCCCCTTCCCCATCATTTGAATCTCCTACCCTCTACTTCTATTAAACACTCCCATTTAGGGGGGTGGAGGAAGGTAGGAACGGGTGAAATTTTTGTTTCGATAATATTGGGGGGCAGTCAAGTCGAAACAAGGGACTTCACAGTCGCTGAAGCACCGGCTCCTCTTTCGAGCTTTGGAGACCTCTTCCCCGTTTCCAGGAGCATTGTTTTTTTGATCCGTTTGAAACGTGCTTTGCTTCTAGTTTTATCTCCTTCCTGAAGACTCTCTGGCTATTTTGCTGTTCTGGAACCCTGACTCCTGTTTCCCACCCAGTGGAGGCCAAGATACCCCTCTCTCCCCTGGTCCGGAGCGCCGGGATGCGGGCTTCTTTCCCAGCCCCAGAGCGGCGTTTCCGGGCTTCCACCCCGCCCCTGCTCCCAGGCCCTGTCGCCTCCCCTCAGCGTCCATCAGCGCGGCCTGCTTCCTGCAGGCGGCCTGAGCCGGCCTCACTGCGGGCAGGAAGGAGGGCCGCGGGCTTGGAGGACCCTGAGGAGACCATGGGATGCAGAGCAGGCCCACCCGGCCCGGCCCACTGTTCAATCCCAGCCCAGCCTGCAGGTCAGGATTGGAACCAATTTTTAGTCGCTATCATTTACGAATTAAAACAGCACAACACCCATCTGGGGAAAGAAATGAAAGCTAGGGGTACAGAGGGGCTAGCAAACGCCCTCCTACCCTAATCTTCCCCTCCCACCTCTCCTCTGCTCCTTTGTCAGAATCACAAAACCCTAAAGGTTGTTCCACTTGGGAAGGCAGCGGATAGGTACATTTCCGCAGCCCCGAAATGCCACTTTTATGGCGCTGTTTGTCTCCCTGTTCTGGGTTCTGAATGGGGCCGAACAAAACAGCAGCGCGGAGCTGGCTAGACGTCTGGGCTTAATTGTTTTATGGTTTAAATAAGGTGGACACTGTTTCCTTTGAAATCGGATTATAGGAATGTTTTGTCTATGGCCCACGGAGAACAGGACCTCACTGGCTGAGAGGGAGAGGTGGAGAGCGCGCGCGCGAGAGGGATGGGCTACAAACCAGGGGTCAAACAGCCTGGAGAAGTCAGAGTCCCACCCCAAAGTCCTGCAGGCGGCGGCGGAATAGGCGGTGCGGGGCCAGCATCAGGGTAAGAGGAGCGAGGACTTTAGGGTGCGCGCCGCGGGCAGGCGGTCGTGGGAGCCTTGGAGCTTGCATCCGCTTTTGCGGAGAGGTTTCAAGCCCAGAAATGCGCCTGAATGAGGGGAGGAGATCGCGGCAGTTGCTTTGCTTAGTGTCTCTTAATTGTTGAAGGGAGGGTAACAAAAAAAGAAAACAGTGTGGAACCTTTCAAAGGTTTTATTTCAAAGAACTTAGAAAACAAAAGAACAGCAGTCCTGGGGCAACTCCCTTCCAGGGAATCTCTCTCCTGCGCACCGCTTTGGAGGCTCCTTCCTCCCACTTCCCACCTTTGGGCCAGGCCTGGGACCTCTGTTAGCTTTTTCCCAGCCGGACTGCATTGGAGCAAATGGACGCGAGGTGGCGCTGTTGCTCAATGTTAGAGGCGGCGGTTCCCCAGGCCGCCCTGGCCGCATTGACATTTGAGGCCCGGCCCGCAGCGGCTGCGAGAAGGCCCCACGCCTCGGCCGGCCCGGCCCCACTGGCTCTGAGCAAATCAATTCTCTCACCTGCGAGGTGTAAATAATTCGCGAGTGGCAGCGGGAGATGGGCCCTCGCTCTGGCAGCGGGCTCGGAAGGCTCAGGAGGGCAGGCGTCAAAAATAATCGCTTTGTGGAGGAGATAAGTGCGAAGCAGGCAGCGCGTAATTAACACAAAAAGGCAGAATGACCCGGACAAACGAACATAAATCCGTGGTACCTATGAGGGCGGTGCAGGCCTCGGGGAGAGGGACAGAGACGGCCTCGGCGAGGATGGCTGCTTTCGGTTCCTTTATTTCCAGGCTCAGGGAGCGGAATAAACCAGATAACGTGTAAAAGAAGACAAACAAACAAACAAATGAAAGAAGGGCGAGCGACCCCCCAAAGGGGAAACCAAGTCCGGCCTGGGCTGAGGGACTGGTGGGCTTTCCGGGCAGGCGGTGGTGGCAGCACACTCGGGACAGTCGCATTCCAAGACACAAAGGCCCGGAAGAATAGCTCTGTGGCAGGGTTTTCGCTGGACCATAAAATGTCTAAATATCCCCCCCACCCCACCCCCTAAATGATAAGGCGCAGGCCCCACAGCGGATCCAGCCCTCTGGGCCTCCTCTTTCCAGGCTGGGAAGAGAAAGTATTTATGACAGTCCCCAGTGACCCAGATGCTGGAAGCCCAGAGTCCACTCTGCTCACCGCGGCACCCGAAGAGCAGGCTCAGAAAAGGCAGGGCTGGAGCCAAGGCTGAAGCAGGCTGTGGTAGGGGTACAGACGCCCTGTCCTGACCCCCACTGTTCTGGACCCTGGGGAGGCCTGCAGCCCTGGCACAGCCCTCTTCTGACCCTTCCCTCCTGCTGCTCCAGTGCCAGAGTTCTGGATGTCTAAGAGTTTGGGCAGCTCCTGAGATGGTGAGATTCCCCAAATGCAGGGGATCCTGGAAGGAGCTCTTGCTGCCTGCACCAGTGAATCTCCTTTGGGAATTTGACAGAAAGTGGCCATTTCCCCGGCCATTATTATAACAGAGGGACTGGGGGGTGTGGGGGAGGCGTTCATTCTCTCTCAACCATCCTTCCCTGAACCGCCGTTCCTTCTTCCATCTCCAGAGCTGGGATCCGGATGGGGAAGGAGAATATCTGGTTGTCTAACCACCTCCTTCCTCCTCCAACCCTGAAATCCCCAGGATGTGGAAGAAAAGCAGGTAGCATTTTTTTCATAATGCAAAGACCTAAAGATGCGTCTGTGTTTGTCAGACATCATGTGCCTGTGTGCCTGGGTGTGCACATGGGTGTACAGTGTGTGTGAGGGGGCAGGATGCTTCCAGGTATGTGTGCACTAGTTCACACTGAGCATGGACTTGATGGGTCTCAGGGTGAGAAGTAGCAGGCACAGTGTGTGTGCATCCTGAGTGTGCGCCAGGATTGCCTGGGTATAACAACCTCACACCCTGGTGAGGAAGAGGACTGGAAAAATCATTCTTACTCGTCTTTTTCATTCGTATGCACACCGCACGCATATACTCTCACTTTCTCCCTTTTCTCTCTGTCTGTGTTAATCACCGTACACACTTATGGCCAGAGAAGGGTGCTGATGGACTAAGGTTCTTTAATTCATTAGAATTAAGTTGAATGTATTCGGCCTTGGGGCTAGGGGGAACCCCCCCAGAGAAAACGTGGATAAATATTTAAAGAGTGTCTGTTGACAGTTTTCATCCACATCCTGACCTGGGCAGCCTGCCTGGGGAAGAGGGGGCTGCAGTGAAGCCAGGAACCCCACCAGGTTGAGCTGGCATTTCCTATGGGATGGGAGTATGTGGGGACAAGTAAGAGGCCTGCTCCAGTCCCCTCTAAGTCAGATGCAAACAGTCTCCTACGAAGAAATGTCCTGAATCAGCCCAGACAGAAGCCAGGCACACACAGCTGCCCTTTCCTTTTAGTCTCCATAAGCAGCTTTGCTCTCAGAGCCCCTAGCCAAGCTTGTGGCCATTGCCTGGACTTCCCGCTCCATGCAGGGGTTGGTGTATGAAGGGGCAGTGTGGCCCTGACGGGGTGTCTGGAGTTTTCCCCAGCCCCACCACCTCCGACCCTCTCCTCTCCCCTAGCAGGCAGCAAGCCAGTCTCCAGGATCTAAGGAAGACAGGACAGCTTTGGACCCTGGGGAGGGGCCGGGGGATGGAGGGTCTGATGCCTGAAGTGTTTGGGGATAGGTATACTTGTTCCTCTTCAAAGTCTCCAGACTTAGGGACCCCCCTAGGGAGCCCATCTTTTGGGTTGGGGGCCCTGCCCTGGCTTGCAGGCATTCATCCCCTTGGAGGTCTTATACCTGTTGAGGTAACCTGGGTTGACCTGCTGGCTCAGGTGTCTCTCTCTCTCTCTCTCTGAAAGGAAGGAAAAGAGAAGCAAGATTGGGGGCGAGAGGCACCTTCACATCTAAATTCCTACCCTGGAAAAGCTGATCCCAGCCATTAGCTGGGGCTGGCTCACCACCCCCTACACACACCACACACCCCCATCCCTCCCCCTCTCCTCCCCTCCCTTTCCTCCAGGTCTCCCCAGCCCTGTTCCCCCCCACCCCCCCGCCATCTCTCTCTCTCTCTCTCTCTCTCTCTCTCTCTCTCTCTCTCTCTCTCGCCTGTCTTCATGTCGTGGATTGATGAACGCGAATCGCGTGTAAGCGCCGCCACCGCCGGGAGTCTGAGGAATTCGCCTGGGCTGTTAAAGGAAAGAGCTAAGTGAGAGAGCGCGAGCTCTACCTACCGACAGTGAGGAGCGCCGCCGCCGCCCGCTCGCCGCCCGCCGCCACCCGCGCCTCAGCCCCGGGAGCTCTGCTGAGCCGGCCGAGCTCAGCACCGAGGCGCCCCCCAACCTGCCCAGCCCCCAGCCCACCAGCCCAGCCCAGTCCCGGGGAGCCAGCCGGCCTGGGGTTCGGTCCCGGGGGGAGGGGAGTTTCGGGGGTACCGGGTGGGGGAGTCCTGAGCCAGAGGGGAGGGGGCCGCGGGTTTTCATGTACCCAGCATGAGCTCCTACTTCGTCAACCCCCTGTTCTCCAAATACAAAGGCGGCGAGTCCCTGGAACCGGCCTATTACGACTGCCGGTTCCCTCAGAGCGTGGGCAGGAGCCATGCGCTGGTGTACGGGCCCGGCGGCTCGGCGCCCGGCTTCCAGCACGCTTCGCACCACGTCCAAGACTTCTTCCACCACGGCACCTCCGGCATCTCCAACTCAGGCTACCAGCAGAACCCGTGCTCGCTTAGCTGCCACGGAGACGCCTCCAAATTCTATGGCTACGAGGCGCTCCCCAGACAGTCCCTTTATGGGGCTCAGCAAGAGGCGAGCGTGGTGCAATATCCCGACTGTAAATCCTCCGCCAACACTAACAGTAGCGAAGGACAAGGCCACTTAAATCAAAACTCGTCTCCCAGCCTCATGTTTCCATGGATGAGACCCCACGGTGAGAAGCCTTTTCTCTTTCCCCCTTGGTCTCCCGCGCTCCGGGGTCTTTCCCCCCTCCCTGGCCTCCTTTTTGTCTGCCCTCGCTTTTTCTCCCGGCTTTGGGGTCTCTCCCGCCCCACCCCCCGTGCCTGGGTGGGTTTCTCGAGGTTGGGAAGGCTCCGCTGGGGTGGGGCGGGGAGGGGGTGCCTAGAACATTTAGGGGATTGGGGTGAAGGTGGGGGAAAGCTGCTGTGTGGCTGCAAAGGGTTAAAGATCATTTTCTCCATCTCTGTCTGTCTGTCTCTCTCTGACTCTCCCACTCCGCATCTCTAAAGTCAGAGTTGGGGAGGTGGTTGGGAATGGTACCCTGAGTACCCTGAGGGTTGTCAGCCTTTGGAACAAACCAGTTTCTGCAGAGGCAGGGAGCCTGGGGTCCAGGACAGTGGCCAGGCTGTCTTAAGGCAAAGGGAGACCCCTGTTTCTCTGCGCTAGCCAGAGAGTGGTGAGACTCTAAGGGCAGGCTCTCTGTCTCTCTAGGGCACCACAGCCTCCTCTCAGAGAGCCAGCCTGAGGGCCACTACCCCAACTTTTCTGTACCTCCCCCAGTTGGGAGAAGACAGGGGAGCCTAAGAGGAGGGGGAAAAGAGTGCTCAAAAGGAGAGGAGCCAGGCAGATTAGGGATCTCTGAGGTCCAGAAGACCCTAGCCAGTTTCCCCAATGGAGGACTTGTGGGGTCTCCCTGAGACCTGCAGAGTAGCTCAGGTCAAGAGCCCCTCCAAGGGTGGCCCCTCATGGCCCAATTTCGAAGTACAGGGGGAAGCAATAAAGCGACAAGTTCCGGCGGGGATGGCCCATGATTTATTTGCTGGTCCCCAGTTAGCAATCAGGCGGAGCAGTGATACATTCCAGCAGATCAATTATTTTTCTTATTGGAAAAGCATTAGGCAGAGAGATGCAAGGAGGGGGCAGTGGGCAGAGCCTCTCTTTTTTGCCCCCAGCTTTTTTTCCTTTCTTTTGGAAACAGACTGTCCCCAGCCTTGCTCACTAAATGCCAAGCTGCACTTGTAAACAAAGCTGCAAAGGCCAGTTCCTAGGATTACAGGCCTCGTTGGGGGGGCGGGATTCTTCAGGGCTCCCCCAGTCCCTGAAGGGCCCCAGTTTCCAGACAGACCCCAGCCTCCACCCCCACCCCATCTCTCAAGGTGAAGCCAAACCAAAACAGTCCCCCAACTTTCCTGCCCCTGTCTACCTTCAGCTCTAGCCTTTTCCACAGAAGAGAGGGGAACTGAGGAGATCAGAGAGGGGACTTTAGGGGAGGAAGAGTGGCAAGGGAAAACCAGCCCTCACCCAAACATAACCAGACTGGGGTTTTCTTCTGTCCAGCTCCAGGGAGGCGCAGTGGACGGCAAACTTACAGCCGGTATCAGACCTTGGAACTAGAAAAGGAGTTTCTCTTTAATCCTTATTTGACACGAAAGCGTCGGATTGAAGTCTCTCATGCCCTGGGACTGACCGAGAGACAAGTGAAGATCTGGTTCCAGAACCGAAGGATGAAGTGGAAAAAGGAGAACAACAAGGATAAACTGCCCGGAGCGCGAGATGAGGAGAAGGTGGAGGAAGAAGGAAATGAGGAAGAGGAGAAAGAAGAGGAGGAAAAGGAAGAAAACAAGGACTAAGCAAAAAAGAGAGGCCCCCCCTTTTAGCAACTCCCTTGAAGTTTCGTTTTATGGTAGCAGATAAATTGAGAAGTTTACGACTGTCATTTGCTTTTATAGAGAATAGAATGACACTCACAACTCTAACTACCTGTCAGATACTTGCAGCTCTGGTTTTATTACCTTTGGACTTCCCCCGCTCTTTATTTGTTTGAGGGCTGGAGGGGGGAGACCGAGACACAGCGGAAAGTTCGGACTCTCCGTCTCACTCCCTGCCCCAACACACACTTGTCCCTGCCCCCACCCTTCTGTGTTCCTCCTGGATTTTAAGGTCTGAGACCTGGCCTCCGTGCTCCTCGTCTGTCTCTTGCCACACTCCCACCTCCCTACTTCTCTGGTATTTATTTTAGAGTGGAGCCCCCTAGAAATGCAGAAGAGGACTTGTGGTTTTGTTGTTATGCTAAGACTAGTGGACTAGATGTACTTTTGTTTTAAAAGGAAAGGACAGAAAAAAATGAAGAAAGGAAGGAAGGGAAGGAAGACAAATTTAAAGAAATAAGGAAAAAAAGCAAGGAATGTCTCCTCCCCTCCCCCTCCCCCACCCCGGGGCTCCCTGCTTAGAAAAACCCCCTTGACTTTCTCTAGGAACCTGATGGAAACCTGAAGGAGATGTGGGTCTCTCCCCTCCCCCATCTCCATAAGGGTAGATAGGAGCCTGCAGACGCCTCTAAAATCCTACCTAGCCAACCCATGGTCACTCGGGCCCATGCCTTCCTCTCCTTCACTATTTGATTTCTGTTCTGTTGGGCCCGGGTTCCTCTGAGCTGCATTAGTGTTCGTGCTCAGAAATTACCATAATCATGAAAATAATAATAATACTGATAATAAATCTTTAACATACTACCTAAAGGGAACCTGCAATAATTTTGAAAAAGAAAAAGAGAAAAAAAATTAAAATCCTGCTATAGGAGAAAAAAAGCGAAAAAAAATAAAAATCAAAAAAAGAAAGAAAGAAACCTCCAGCGTATTTTATCACTACCTATAGAGAGAAATCCTGCTTTGAGAGTATTCGTAATGCGGTTTTGTTGTCGTTTGTTGCTGCTTCTTTCACTAAGAAAACCCAACAACTGAGACTGCCTAGCCCGCCGGTCCTGTGCGCTTTTATTGTGCTTCTAACCCCAGTAGAGTAGAACTAAATTGCACTGAATGTATAGTTAACTCTGTCTTGAATTCTCTGTTTATGCAACGTGCTCGAAAGAAAAAAAAAACGTTAAAAATATATCTATAATAATAATTTTTGGTCATTTGTCTTTATGTCCAGCTATGAATGTAGATTTTGTGTCCCTACAGCCCTGTTCCTGGTCCAAGTACTTTGTATTGTATACGTGAGTCATAATAAAAAAAAAAAAAGAAGAAAAATAATTGAAGCTGGAATGACTTGCTTTTTCTCCACAGCTCTTCCCTATTCTCTCCCCTTTCCCTTCTTATCCCCCTGTCCAACTCTCTGGAAAAGGTCTGCTCCACTGGTCTGGCTTTGGGGTGGAGAAACTCACATGGAGATAAGCCTGGGAGTTGAGAAGGCAGGCTGGCCTGGGAAGGCAGGTGAAGGGGGTGAGGGGCTGAGAGGAGGGAGAAGAGGAACAGTCGATTGGTTAAGAGAGGAAGGAGTGTATAGGTATGCCCTTGGGGGAATCTTGGCTCCAAACAAAGTTGGTTTCTAGATGCCAGGATCCCAATGGGAAGAAAGATTTCCTCACTCATCCACCCTTCTCCTCCTCAGCTCTGGGCTGGGCCCAGACAAAGAATCTGCCCTGTTCCCCCACACACACACACCTTCCTCCCCCGAAACTATGACTTTTTCTTCCAGGGTCTGGATCTGGGGGTGAGATGGTGGCGTTCCTTCTGATCTCCACATGCCCCTTGTGGCCAAACCTTGGCCACCAGCACCCAGCACCCAGCACCCAGCACTAGAATAATGAACCGAGTGGGGACGTGTGAGGCTCGAGGCATCTGGCTGGCCTGTCTGCAGGGCTTGCCTGAAGATGCCTAAGGATGGAGGATGCTAAAAATGAAGGATGAGGAAGCTTAAGCCTGAAGGAAAGGAAAAGGGAATGGAAAGTAAGTGAGCTCATAGGTGACCAGCCTGAGCCCACATCCTGAAATTCAAATTCAATCCTCTGTGCAGGAGGATTGTCATCACTGTCACTCAGCCCACTTGCATCCACTCCAACTTGTGTTCAGGCTGTTTAAAGTCCGCTCCCCACTTCACCTTGGCAATTGGGCAGTTTACCCAGCCCCCACAGTGTGGGCCATGGGCCCGGGGGGATGGGCCTGCTGAGTGGACAGCCTGCCACCCCAGCCACGGAGGGTTGAGAGGATTGTATTGGCATCTTCATCCCCTAAAATGAAGAATTCTTCAGTTCAAGGCTCAGGGACCCAAGGGTAAAGAGGTGTCTCACTACTCTCTGGAGAGTCCTGGACTAAAAAATCTGTTTATGCCAATAAGATTCTGGTCAAATAATCCCAAATTCCAGAGATGCAAGTCTTCTGACTCAGTCAGGAGAAGGGAAAAGGGAGGGGAAGGATCTTCTGGTCTTAAAAACCAGACCCCCAAAGGCTGAAATATTTTTGAGGCCAGATTTTCTTTCTTTCTTTCTTTCTTTTTTCTTCTCTCTCTCTTTCTGTCTCTCTCTCTCTCTCTTCCTCCCCACTTCTCATCTATCCCTCTCCTGGTCATTGATTTCCCCAGACCTAGGCCCAGGCCAACTCTTGTTTTGTGTAATTTCACCTGCGTCCCAGTCACTCACTGGCCCCCACGAAAAACGGGCCTGAAAATCGGGCCTGAGTACAGAATTGAGTCGGGCTTCCTAGGGATCTCCTGCAGCCCGAGAAAGGCTGTGGATTGGAAGCACAGGCTGCAGACAGCTGCGACAGCTTTGAGCAGAAGCTCCGGGAAATCTACCCGAACCTGGGGTCCCTGCTGTGAGCAGGGGCACCAGCCAGGTAACCCTGTTCTCAGTGGGAGACGCCAGCTACCCACCAGGGAGACCAGAAAAGAGAGCGTTTCGCTCTGACCTCGGGCCTTCCCACAGGCGTGTCCTCCATGCTCCAAGGGACGGCCGAGGTCGCCGAGGTCCGTTTCATTTTTAAACGTGGAATTATGATTGCTATTAATAAAAATATCTGGCCCAGTGGCCTAGCAGGATGAACCCGCAATAAATGGCTCCGAAGGGCCTCGCCGCCTTTTCCCCACACCAAATGTCCCATTCGTCCCTGGTCCTGCTCAGCAACGTCCGTGGCCCCAAGCCCGGCGCGTCGGAGGGCGGGGTGCGTCTGGCGCCCGGCTTTACTCGAGATGCCAGGCATGGGGAGGGCTAAACCGAGGGAGTCCCAGCCACCCCTTCGTGTAGTACCCGCTCCCCCACCCCTTCTGCCTCTGTTTTCTCGTTTGGAAAGAAAAGGAGGTAAAAACCCGTTTTATGGGGGAACGTAATTGCGAGCGGGATGCGCTCTCTTTAGAATCGCGTCCTCCCAAATGCTCCCGCCGTCCCATTACCGGAATGGGGACCATTCGGCTGCTGCAGATAGGACTTTCTCTCCCATTCTTTACTTTTTTATTAGCCAATGAAAGTGGCTTCCGAAAGCTATTTGTGATTTGTGAAAAATAGTGTCTTTCAAAATGCTGAGTTGAAGCATCTCGCTCATTGCGCCTAGAATTTATTATTCTAATCTCAACCGTAGAGATGGAATAATGCAGCTATTAAGTTGGGGGGCAAATTCGTTTCTCTGGATTAATTTTTTTTCCTCTCCACTCACTCATTGCATAAGCCTGGGAAGGTGTGGACCTGCATGAGATCTGGGATCGCGGGGTGGGTGAGAAAGGTGATGAGCCTCCTGAAGGGCTCCTTGGGGCACTCTAGGATAGGGGAATGGGTTTGGTGTCCCCAGTCTTATCTTCCCCAGATGGGATGCCCCAGTGACTGCCTGCTGGCTGGGAAAGTTACCCCTCCCCAATTAAAGAGAACAGGATAGGTTGTGCCACAGTCTAGAAGTAAAATTTCCGGTGAGCTGCCCGCAGTGCCGTCCCATTCTCCCTGCTGCCCGTTGTGAAAAGCTGGGCCAGCGCTTCCTCGTCGTAATTTTTAACTACCTGTTATAAAATTTATGGGTCGGTTTGTAAAAGAAACGAGATCCCTGCATCTGGCCTAGGGAACTGCTTTGCTTACTGCGGAGGAAGTTTGGGGAAGGCATGAGGTATCCCCGCTTGGTCAGGGTTGAGGCACCCAGCTATTGAGATTCCCATGCCAGCTTGATTCGGGACCAAGTGGAGAGCTGCCGGCCTTCAAATCTCCGGCCCGGCAGGCCCGTGGGGAGAGTGACCTGGCTGCAACCCCCTCCCCCCGGCAAATAGTCTCTATAGGGGAATTTACTCTGGACTCACCTTCAGAATTAGGGGTCTGGAAAAATAGGCTGCTAGAAATTTTAGCACAGAAGGTGGAATTCGGGGCAGTAAAATGTTATTTTTTCAGACCTCAGTAGTACATCCCAGCTGCACATTCAGTGAATCAGAAAATTTTTCTGAGAAAGGCAGGTGGGTGTGGGCAATCTGACAGGATCCAAAAGGCTTCCTGCCTTGCACCCCTCCCCCAGAAGATGAACTAGAGACCAAGATCTTGGGCTTTAATTTTATTTTTAATTGTAAAAAGATTTCAAGGAAGCTGCCATTCGAACTAGAAAGTGAGAAGACCTGATACTAGGGATGGTCTTGGGGGAAAATGTCATTCTCTCTAAGAAGGGGACCCTGGGGATGAGGGTCGTTTTGAGGGTCCTAGAAGTTGCCCCCAATTCTCACCTCTCCTGCTGCACTGCGGGATTGCCCAGGGTGGGTCTAGCCCCCTAGGTTCTTCAGACCACTCCAGGTCAGGTTTGGTTGGGTGGTTGCCAGTGGTCTTCGACTACTGTTCCTGTCTAGGGTGGAGTGGGGGTTTTCAGGGGTACCCCATATAGAGGATGTTGCTCTCTTCCTTTAAAAAAAAAAAAAAGTAGGCGTAGGGAAGCACCCCTTTCAATCCCTGCAACTCACCAGCCACCACTGCCCCAAGGCCACAAATCTTTGCAAAGCTTTGAATTCCCCCTGATGCAACCTTAATGCCCCATTTATTAAGGACAATATTTAAAACTCGGCAAACCAGGAGAGGCAGCCGACCCTCAGTGCTTGAAGCTTTCTTTCGTCTGGGCGTCCGACCTCAGCTCTATCCGCGCTCCTACAGCAGCCCGGCCCGTGGGGAGTAGGCGGTGGGTGGGGGTAGGGGTGGGGTTGGGGTCCGGGGATGCTCCCTCTATGAGAGAATTGGGTAAACATGGCGACCGCGGCGCCCATTTGCACACGCTACACAAATGCATCGCATTCCCGGTTGTTTGCAGAAAATTTACAGCTGAGTAATAAAAGTTTACGATCGACTCACAAGTTGGATTGGCCACAAGAAGTCATGTGGATTCCATCCATGAACGTGAACTTTTTATTGTGGTTTGTCCGTTCCGAGCGCTCCGCAGAACAGTCCTCCCTGTAAGAGCCTAACCATTGCCAGGGAAACCTGCGCTGGGCGCTCCCATCATTAGCAGTATTTTTTTAATTAATCTGATTAATAATTATTTTCTCCCCCGTTTAATTTTTTTTCCTCCCAGGTGGAGTTGCCGAAGCTGGGGGCAGCTGGGGAGGATGAGGATGGGAGGGGAGAGACAGAAGTTGAGAGCATCTCTCTCTCCCTTCCCGACCCTCTGGCCCCCAAGGGGCAGGAGGAATGCAGGAGCTGGAGTTGAGCTAGGGAGCTGCAGAAGCCTCCGCCCCTCCCCTCTCCCAGGCTCTTCCTCCTGTCCCCTTCTTTCAACTCTCCTTAATTTTATTTGGCTTTTTGATGATTATCATCATTTTTATTTTTGAATTATATAAAGTATATGTGTGTGTGTGGAGCTAAGACAGGCTCGGCAGCGGCACAGAATGAGGGAAGACGAGAAAGAGTGGGAGAGAGAGAGGCAGAGAGAGAGGGAGAGAGGGAGAGTGACAGCAGCGCTCGGTAAGTGTTTCCTTATTGGTTCAAATATGTAACTAATGGTCCGTAGCTGGGTGGCGGTTTCAAGATAAGGACAGCAGCGGCTTGTCTTGGTTAGAGAGGAGAGGGGGCTGGAAAGAGGGTGGGCGCGTGGGTAATTATGGGGAGGAAAAGTGTAGGGGGCAGAAATGGGGTTAAACTGAAATACTGGTAGCTGGTACTGGGGCGATTGTGTTGTCCTGATGTCACTGGGTGCCAAAGTTGGCGGTGGGGGGCAAGGGGACAGCACCTGTGGTGCTCAAGCAGGCGGTCGAGGGCGCCAGCTCTCTGATGCCCACTGTGTCAGTACCTGTTTATTATAGACCTTCGGCCTCTTGGCTAATGGAACTGGGTCGGAGGGGAACTGGAAGCTCAGGCTCCAGGCAGGAGAGAGAACCTAGAGGCTGTGCCCATTGCCCTCGAAGCAAAGTCAGCCCCCCAACCCCCAAACAAACTTTTCAGCGCCCCCTCCCTGTCTGGCATCCCCCTCCCTCCCAGAGAGCGAGACTGCCAGAGCTCACACATGCGCACTGTGGGCCCAGGGCCGGGCCGCCGAGCAGGAAGCTGGCGCAGCGAGGCGGGCGGCGGGGCCTGTTAATTGGCAATTAGGGGGGAGGCTGGTGGCTGGTGCGCGTCAGCCGAGAGGAGAGCGTCTGCCCACCCTCTGCTCCCGCCCCCACTCGGGCGGATGGAAGGGTGGGAGGTGCCCTGCGTTGGGTGGAGGGTGGAGGGGGGAGGGGGGGGGTGGGGGATGCAGTACTCAAAAGCCATCTTGTGCTCGGAGAAAAGAGGCCTACCGGCTTTTCCTTCCCAGGTCCTGCGCCCCTTACCCCCAACCGCGGCCATCCCAATCAGGGTGCCCTATGGACCGGGATGCCCGCCCGCCACGCCTGGCTGCTCTGGGCTAGGACCTGCCTCGCCTGGGGCAGAGATGGGAATAGGGAAGGCTCTAGGCTGGGCGGGGACAGGCCCAGTCCTCCTGGCAGGGTCTCCTAGGTGCTGTGGAGGCAGTGCGGATTCCGGGGGCTGCTGGCTCAAGGGGTAGGGGCGTCAGCCTCGGGCGGCGGGAGGGTCCTGGGGACTCGATATCTCTCTAATAATTGGTGCTAATGGCCTGTTGTATAGTCTTAACCCGACGCATATGGTTTCATAACACAGTGGCTTAATTTCTTCCAAATGTACGTGGCCCTGAATGTGTCGCAGTTTGATATATGACTGCAAGGGCCTGCTGCCCGGCCTGGGTCCGAGGCTCCGAGGCGGCCCCTGTAAGTGTGAATTTCTGTTTATAAAGGGCGACGCACACGCAAACGCCTGCACACCCAGGCAGACACACCCGGAGGCGGGGAGGGGGGCGCATATTCCAGGCGAGGTCCGAGAGAGTCTGGAGGCCAGACTCACCTTCAGTCTAAGCCAAGACACCCCTCTACCCCCACCCTCTCCCAGAGGCGCGACTGGGATTCTGCGCCAAGCCCGAGTGGGGGAGGGGATCGCTCCACGATTTCCTGTTTAAACCCTGACCCGTCGCCTGGTGGGGGGGGCAGTGGATGGGGGAAGAAACCCGTTTTTATCAAATTCTTAAAAATATAGTTTGCATTCAGATCAAACCGCTTGGGCCGGAGCTGACGGTGAATTTTATCTCCCCTCCCCCCACAATCCCCTTCCCTTCCTTTTCTGCCCCCCCAAAATTCCCCTTTCGCAGCCAACATAAAGGCCTCTGAGGTATTCTCCCGGGGGAAGAAATGGCATTTTCTCTCCCCCTCCCCCCCCCAGTAGGACTTGTGTGTCGGCAGAGGCGTCTGACGAGGGGCTAATTTCGCGTTCCTTGTTTACGATCGAGAAAAGCGCTTGACTCTCCCCAAATGGGCCCAGCCCGCCGCCTGCTCCGGCTACCGCGCGCTCTCCCGCCGCTCGGGCACGGCCCGGGGACTGACGCCCCGGGGATCCAGCCTGCGGCAGGCCGGGACTCGGAGTCTGTGGGACCTGAAAAGGGCAAAGGGAGTGCGGAGGGACACTGGAGGGGCCCGAGAGGCCCGAAAATGGGAGCCTTTCTCCTCGCGTAATGTGGGAACCGCCGACCGGTGAGGCCTCTATTTACTCTCTTTCGCCTGTATTTTGTCGCCCCCGCCCCTGTGGATGGCCGCTGATGGGGGCAACACAAGTGCCCTTTGTTCGGCCCCCGAAAGAAAACCTTTTCCAAAGAAGGCCATTCAGGCCAGTGGAGATTCACCTGGAATATTAGCAGGGCCCCCTCCCACCCGAGGGGCGGGCCTGGGAGAGGCTGGGGTACTTCTCTTAATCCTAGAACGACCTCATTGAGGGTGCGGACAGTGAGATTTGGGGGTGCTAGAGTTCGAGGTTGGCCGCTTAACAGCATCATCCTGAGGTGTCTTAATTATATAATATTTTAATTGATTTTCTGTCCCTTCCTGACTAGAGCCCTGCAGGCCCCCCTTATCCTGTGCCCTTCACCCCTAGACCCATCCTCACAAGACAGAGGCAAGCAGAGAAAGCATGGCAGCAGCGACTGGCCCTCTGTTTTCATTTTCCACTCTGATCAGGGGATAAACTAGACCCCAGTGGACTCCAGCACCAGCTCTCTGCTTCCCAGTTACTTTCGATTTTCTTTCCCTTCTTCTTTCTCTCCCTCTCTGGCATTCAAACAGAAGCACGAGAGGAGCCACCAGTGGCAACCCTCAGCTTCCTTACAGGCCACATTCCCTGCTGATGTGGTCCTTACTGCAGGAGAGCCCTTCTGTGATTATCTAATAATAGCCAGGGTGGCTGAGAATAGAATCTGGCTCAAGGACTCCGCGCACCCGTGGCAGAGACACTGAATCTGTGGGTCAGGGCCTGGCAACATTCCTTGGAGCCTCCCACTTTGAGCCCACTCTTTGGGTACCCTTAGGCTTGCCTGCCCCCCTTACAAGGGGCTTTGTTAGCCCTGCCATCCGCTGTATTTCGTGTGCCAGTTCCTAAGGAGAAATGGGCAGAGCAAACCCTTTCTCTCCCTGGTCGTACAGTTGTGATTCCGACAGAGAATGCGACCTTGTTTGGAGAAGGTGACCTTGTTGGGTTGGCTGTTGTGTTCTGAAACCCGGCTTAGGAGTGTTATTATTTATTTTATGCAGGCTCAAATGTACAGACGCAGGCTTATGCATGACTATATACAGACTCATATTTCCTTGGTGGTTAATTGTATGTTACCATGCCTATATTCGCTCAAACACCGTTTTATGTGCATGCAAAATTTTGTTAGCCCTCACTAGAGGAGAGGGGGCTCATGGAGGCACCGGACCAAGCAGGCCCTCTGTGCATGCTCTGCTGGAAATATGTGTGCACTGGAATCAGAGTATGCAGGTTCCAGTAACCAATGAATGCCGTAAAGGCTTTCTCAGACCTTATTGCTTCCACTGCCGGAGCAGCTGGACTAGGAAAATACTAAATCCCTTCTGCTTTCTCTCCACACCTCCTGGCAAACTCTCCCAATTTAGAAACTATTTTACAAGGGGGAACCCAGTTGTCTTGAAATTGAGTTCTGTGGGACTCTTCACAGCGTCGGCGTGGTGGGCCTGCGAACAGTTCTGAGCCGTCAGGACCCTGGTGTTGGAAGCCTCACTGGGGTGATGAAGGGATCAGCGTGGTTAATAAGGTGGCCTCTGGACCTTAATAAGGTGGCTGCTGGCCAGGGTGCTTGGGGAAGCGGGTGGAAAAGGCAAGAAAGGGTAGGGGTACAGCGAATATCTGTTTCTCCTCCTGCTTGCCCCGGCCAGCCACTCACCCTGCCCCAGCCGGATTTGCCTGCATCCGTGGCAGCAGATTGGGAGTTCTCTAAGGTCCCCCAAATACCCAGATCGGGTTACTGGCTGAACTGTGTTTTAATCCTCGCTGCTATCTGAGCCAGGGCAAGACCTGGTCAGGGAGAAGGCTGGTTCAGGTAGCACAGGAGAGGATGCTAGGCCTGTGGGCCTGGATCACTGAGTATGGGCGACCAAGGCTGAGAATTAATGGGCCTCCTTTGCCAGCCTTTCTCCCTTCCAGAGGCACAAAAAGACAGAGCAGAGGGGAAATTTCAATGTCGGTGGAAAACCCCATAAAAGAAAACAGGGAATAGAGTGGGGCTGGAGGGGTTTTCCGCCACTCTCTAGGTGATCAGGTTTCTCCCAAGACTCTTGTCCAGACAGGCTGCACCAAGAGGTGTGCAGCTTTCTTCCACCTTCCTTCCGCCCTTCATGGAGAGCAGCCTCAGGCTTTCTGGGCCTTGGTCACCCCAGGCGCTGGCGTGACATTACCCCAGGACTGTACCCCTTGCCCAGCCCACGGCCTCTGCCACGGCGCCGCGGCCGCTCCTGTTTATTGTGTCTGTGAGTTGTTTACTTGTTTTGTCTGCTGCCACCCTGTGTCAGAAACCCGCCAAACCAGCGAACTCGCCCAGGAGAACAAAGTGCAGCGCAATCCCCGAACTCTCTCCCCTTTCCAGCAACCCCCTCCTGCCCTCACAAGCTCCTGCATTCTCTCTTTTGGAGGGGAGGAAGGAGAAATCATCTTAAAACAGGGCAGCTGTTTATAGGGTCAGGGGAATTATGGGGACACCATAAACCTCCGGGTGTCCCTGTGGTGGAGAGACTTCCCAGTAGCCCTCCCCTTGCCTAGGCTTTTCTTCCTTCCCCTGGTAACCACTTGGTTAAGGGGGCCACACTCACTGAGAAAATTGAGCCCACCCCCTTCAACCCAGTCCCCCACCAGCCCACTCCTTTCTGCAGGAGTTTCCCTGAGACACAAGTTGTTGGGTTTTAAATCAGGGTAATGCTGATGGATTCATAAAGCTAGATATAGCATGTCATTCTCCTCCCACACTCCCTTCTTCTCAGCCCCCCAAACTTGCAGTGAATTTAAGCAAATCCTACAAAATGAAATGCCCCTTTGCTAAAGATCCTATATGTCTCCAATCCCGCCTCCTGCCAAGTGTAGAGTCGGATAGGCAGCCGTTTGCCTTTAAATTTGCTCCTGGCTATCAAATTTAAAAGAGTATCATTGAAGTAAGTAATATTCTCATTTCTGAAATTAATTTTCCCCTCCCAGTCTCTCTCTCTCTTTTTGCCAGCACAGATTAAATGGTTCTTTCAGATCTGCAAACAATAAAGGATAAAATTATTTATAGGGAAATGAGGATGCTGTTTTATTGCTGGCTTATTGTTCCAGAACATAACAACATTTTATTTTCAAGCAGGAGAAGTTAGACCATGGGGAGAAAAGGGGGAGGAAGGAACAAAAACGTGGAGGGAGGGCAGGAACACACACACAAAACTCCTGCCATGTGTAACTGGTAGGACATTTACAATTTCTGTATGACAACTCACTGTGACGTCATAAATACTGAGTTCATGAATTTTATAATTCTAGTGAACTTCCCAAATGGGCCCAAGCAATATGCTTCATGTGGAGGGGCATAAAAGAAGCCAGAAGGCTGGAGATCCTTTCACCCAGCACAGAGCCCCACACCCCCTATTGCAGCTTCTTCCTCATGTGACATCTTCTTGAGGCCCTATTCAGGGGGCTGAAAATATTCGGGATATTCTGGATTTTAATCTTTCTCCTAGGCCAAACAGGGTCACTTGCTTTGCCCCCCTCAAGTGTCCTTAGGCATCTAAGCTCTCTCCCCATTCCCAGCTCACAGAGAGCTGTGTCCCCAGGTTCTCCCTAAGCCCCCTCCTCAGCTGATACTCAGCTGCTTGGAATAGAGGTGGGAGGCTTGGGTGCCAGCCCCCCAAAAGCCAGAAATGACATTTTCCAGGTGGAGCCGGAAGGGGGCTCAGGGCTGAGCGTGTTGGGGTAGAGATGTTTGGGGCCTATTTTACGTTTTAACCTTAAGTCAGAGAAGTGAATTGAGAAGCCAAACAAATGCCGATGTGAGAGTTTGTGTCTGCTGATGGTACAGCAATAAGTGAAGTGCTGGTAAGGAAACGTCAGGCAGAAACCTGGAAAGAAAGAGGACGGAGAGGAAATGTGACATGAGTTAGCAGAGCCCCCCATATACCTTTCTTCTCTGTTTAATTGCAATAAAGCAAGAGCAGCGCGGGTAGGCTCTCAGCCTCTCCTTAGCTCAAAAGAGGAGTCACCAGTGCAGGCCTCCTAGGTGTTTGGGGGCAGTTCTCAGCAGCTTGACATGCCCCATCTGGCCTCCTCCTCCTTTCCCTCTCCCTGCTGACCCCCAGCTCCCTTCAACTGGCCAGCCTGGGCCCTGTCCCCAAAATATTAGCACCCCCAAATGGGATTCATTTTCATGTTAGGTGTGTCAAATTTCACTTTTCTCTGTGCCTGAACTTTGAAAGGAGGAGTGTTCCTTTTAGGAATGTGGTGTGTGGGGGGGGTGGGGGCAGGTATGTGCTCAGACAGCTTCCCCCATCATATCTATGGGAAACTGGAAGCCCCTTAGGTGAGCCATGCTTTGGTGTTTCCAAGCAGCATTCCCTGCATTCAGGGTCTCTGGCAGACCAGGAGGCTCTCTTTGCGATCTGATCCCTTGACTAGGAGTTCCATGGAGATCAAAGGAGCTTATTTACACACACAACACCAGGCATTTGGAGTAGAATTTATTTTTTTTTTAATTTCTAAATTAAAAATTCTAATCCTAGACCAGTCGGACCAACTGAGCAGTCGCTCTAGAACAGCAAAGCCTTAACCAAATAGTGTGATTGTGAGGGGAGCTGAGTAATTATTGAAACTCGGCTTTCTCCGTAAGAGGGATTTTAGCCCTCGCCCAATGGCACAAAAGGGGCCAGCGGGGCAACCGCTCTTCTCTCGCCCGGGAAAGTGAGAATTGGGGGTGGTGGGGGCAGGGTTGGGCAGCTGCGGGGTCGCCTCCAGGCAGCTGAGCACCCAGGCCAAGCGCTGAGGCCGAGCACTGAGTCCTGCGGCTCCAGTGCCTGGGTCCCTGAGCAGCCTCCGGAGGCACGGAGCTGTAGTTGCGGCGCGTCAGCCAGGAATGGAATATGTGTATCTGTGTACAGGCTGGGTGAGTCACAAACATCCGCGCAGAGCTGGGGGATCTGGGGAGACAGAGGAGACCCAGAGGACACAACTAAGGAGGACCTCTGGAAAATATTGTCCCCAAATAAAAATCCCAGATCTCATCCCACTCACTTCAAATATCCCTCCCCAAGACATTAATATATTTCCCAGAGCTGAGTGGAAAGCAAAAGCCAGCAAGGTGAGGCCTGCCCACGAACCTCTCCAGGCTGGGTCCAGTCCCACCCACCCTTTCCCCAGTTCAGAGCTCACAGGCCCCCCCGGCCTTTCCCTGGCCTAAAGTAAGGCTGAAATGGGAGCTTTCAACTTGCTCAGGGAAATCCCCAAGTGCCCAGGCTGCAATGCCACCCTTATCCTTGGGGACTCCAGGCCAGTGACTCTACCCAACTCAGGTCCAAGGCGCAGGCAGTCAATTTCTCTCCTATAATTAGCACTATGAAAAGCTTGTGTTTTGCGTTGGGGAGGACTGGAGAAGCAAGTGGCAACTTTCCCCTTATATTCTTTTTTTGTGTTTTTTAAATTCTGTTTTTGAATCCACCAATTAAAGCTCCTCCGAAAGTGAAAATCTGCTGTTGACACCAAGCCCCTTCCGAATGCCTGATTCTGGAGGCCAAGGGGCCAGAGCAGAAGCAAGGAGACCTGCCAGCCTGATGAGGTTGGGGGGTAGTGTTTTCTGATTTCTCTAGGCTCGTTTTATAGAAACAAAGAACAAGTTCTCTCCCCTCCTTCCCAAGACTTGTGCATATTTACAGAGCACAACTGCAGTTTTAATAAAACATCTGTTCTTGCTTCTGCTGATGAGTTTCCATAATTGTTTTCAGACAAATTTAACAGGAAAATATAAATATATTTAGAAAAATCTAAGTCCCAGCTTTCTCCCTGTAGACAGCCCTTCTTTTGCCAAAAAAACAAAATTAGAATGAAATGGGAAAAGGAAAATATAATCCAATGTAGGGAAGATCGGGTTCATCTGACCTGCTCTCCCCCCTTGGAGCGAATCCTTTCAGCAAATTTCAGCTGCATAATTAAAGATCTAACTGAAAGAAGAGGGCTTCTTTCCTCAGGAACGAAAGGTAATGTGGAGGGAGTGTGCTGAAAATTAATTTTGCCAAAAGTCTTTAAGCAGTGGAAGAATTTATTTGTATTTGTTTCTCCTTCTCTCTCCCCTCCAGCATTTCTGCCTTTTTCACCCAGCAGCTGGTTTCTGTTCATTATAAATCGGCGAGACCTTTCAGTCTCTGCCCTCTGTTTAGGGACGTCATAAAACACTTAACTTTCCGGGACTGAGGCTCACATTCTGCCTCTCAGGTTGCCAGTCCCCCCCACTGCCTTTAGGCCCCAATAGAGAATCTCCCAACTTTGGGGCCCCTTTTCTCTCCAGACATGGTAGAGGAGGGGCTCAAGGAAACCTAGGCATCCTCGCTCTCGAGGGCTGTAGTCCATGCTGCCCCAGAAGCCCCTTCTTCCTTCTAAGGTCCTTCCCTCCCCCACCTAGCCATAAAAAAGATTTTTAAATACATAGAAAATCAACACTCATTGAAAGCGAAACCTCATTAAGACATCCTATCTTCCATCATTCAATTTGTTGTACATTGCAACAATTTAATATCTTGA